>NC_071486.1:6967125-7619528 GCF_028500815.1 Rissa tridactyla
TATAATGGCTCTTTACAGAACATTATTTATTGTCATTGCTTTTCGTGTTTGCTACCAGAATACCAGCTACAGCTCCCCTACAAAGCTGTGCATGTTAGTTAACCTCATTAAATCCTAAAGGATTAGTCAGCTGTTCCTCAACCACAGAACTGTTAGGAAACATCTAAAGCTCAAAGTTATGTGGCTTGGAAAGTGATTTTCTAATACGCAAACTTCAAAGGAATTTTGAAATCCTGCAGCGTAAGGGAGACAGACTAACACTAATCCACTGGAGTGCTGCTTAATGGCCTGTTTAATTTTTGTCTTGATAGGTCTTCATAAGCAGCTGAGCACGAAGGCTGCCTTGCCATGAGCAGGGGCTCAGCGTCACCTCTGGGCACCGCGTCCACTCCTACTGGATGGCCTCTTCCCCACGGATGACAGCGTGTGCAGGTACCGGGGGCCGCACTGCCGTGGCCACTGCCCACCCTGTGGCTTGTAGTCACGCACAGACGCAGCCCCACCTGGGGAGGGTGCCCCCGGCGCACTGGTGGGTGACAGGGAGCCTGTGGCAGCTGCAGGGACGCTGGCTCGCGGTCGGAGCAGGCAGCTGTCCCGCTCTGCGACATCCATCTGCTGCCAGTGCTGGGGGTCTGGGGGAGCAGTGAGGACAGGCAGGCAGTGTCCCCCCCTAGAGACATGCTGGGGGAGCCACTGACACCTCCCAAGCCCACCCTGAATTCCCATGCCGGGACCACCCCTCCCGCTGCCCGTGCTCCGTACGGCATCGGGAACCCGCCATCACGCAGGCTTTGGGGGGGCTGCCCTACCTCGAATAAATAACGCTACTAACTGTGAAGTAATGAAGGAACTAAACATGCTGCGTTTTGAGAGCACAAAGCAAAAACTCAAAAATTAATTAAGCTTCCCAGCTCCCCCCCCCAGCCCCGTGAGATGCTAAGGTAATTGCTATGTTCGCAGCGCGTGTGGGAAAAGAAAGGGATTTGTTGCAGCAATGGAGCCTCTGTAACGTGACAGCAGGTGCACAAGTGGCGTTTCAGCCCCAAGGAGCCCCTCCTGCGTCTCCTGGGGCTGAGAGGGGGATGGAGGAGGGGGTTTGCACCCTCCCGTGCTGTGCCGAGCCAGGACAGGGATCCCGAGCCAGGACGCAGAGAGTGAATCCCCGGTTCCACGCTCGTTAAATGTTGGAGGATGGCGGTGTAACGGAGACAGCCGGCAGTGGCAGTCAGCGAGCCAGACTGAATCACGTATTTGCCGGTGTGTTACCAGCCGAGAAACCTGTTAGTAATAAAAATACATGAGAAGAAGCAAGAGGGCATGAATGTTTAATCGGATGAGGGTATTCTCGAGGATACCCACATCTCTGCCACTTAGGCTGGCCGAAGGCAAATGGAGAGGAAGAGCGTTCCCCGGGCATCAGACGTACCGAAACACTGCCGAACGGCAGCATTTCGGCACGTCTGACGCCCGGGGAACGCTCTTCCTCTCCGGTGTGCAGCCCTGGTAGCATCTCCGAGGCACAGCTCTGCAGCCTGGACCACGTCTTTGCGCTTTTCTTGTCTTGGCACCTTTCTCTGAGATGCTTCTGCCTGTCCTCGCGACATCGTGTTCCATCCACCCGAAAATGAAAGGCACTGTGGAGACCAGCGCAAGTCCCTGGCAGCTGGGACTCGATCATCCTAAAGGTCTTTTCCAACCTAAAATGATTCTTTTCCAACCTAAAATGATTCTAAACGGTTCTATGATTCCCGACCCTTATGTTGGTAACAGATCGTGCCTGAGCCGCAGGGGCCAGCTACCAACTGGTCACTCTTTTTTTTTCTTCTTTTCTTTCTTAGTGGAAGTGCTTTTGAGGGCTGACACTGAAAAATGGAGAACCCTGTCCTCCACCACAGCGTCCTTCACAGCAAGGTCTCAGCTGTGGAAGCTGAGAATTGATATCTGTAAAATAGATCCATCAGCAAAGAAAGAAAAGTCCCTGCTTTCTGTGAGGGAAATTAATTTTGACATCTTAATTATAAGTCAGAGGAAAGGTTGGTGCTGGAATGGTGAGCTTTGAAGAGTATTATATTGTCATTACTCATTAATGACTACAAAAGAAACTAGCTCTAAATGATAATGGTAAAGTATAATGGCAAACCTATGAAGCTTCTATTACATCCCATTTACTCCAAGAGAGTCCTTTGCTATTAGCTCGATAACAAAACCCAGAAGTACTAACCAGGTTTTGGTCTACAGTGACATGTATTGCTGTATAAACACTGCCGGGAAAAAAAGAACCTAGAAAAATCTGTCTCGCTGTGTTTAGAGCAATAATTTTAAAACTGAATTAAAATAGAACAGAATTATGGATGTCATAACGCAGTGGTGGTATTTTTGTCTGGCCGATATGCCTGGGCATGGGGAGGAAGGGAGGAAAAAAATAACAACTTAGAGAAAGGTGTCTCGCCAGCGCTTTTCGAGGAACAGTGACGTTTGTACATGGCCTCTGATTCCAAGCCTGCCTCTCAAATGTGCTGAAAACCACGGGGAAGTGGAGAAACCCCACCTAGGAACCGGACACGGTGCAGTGGAAAGATGACGCTTTGTTTCTGTTCGAGGATGCTGAGCCGTGTCACCTCACAGCAAGATTGCCATGGCAGCCAGGGAAATAAGGGGACCGTTATTTCTGGAGTGCAGGGAGGTCTGGGCGAGCTGCTCCGAGGGATGGGGGGCGGCTGGGACAGGGTCCCCAGGGTGCCGCTGGCAGCCCTGCTCCGAGCTGGACCCCCGGAGCCCCGGGGCGCACAGGGGCCGCTGTCCCCTCGCTGGGGGTGTCGGGGGCAGCACTCATGCTCAAGCTGTGCCGGCACCCAGGGTGAAGCTCGGGGAGGGCTCTGCTGGTGGGACCCTTGGAGTCCCTTTTCCACCACTTTGTGCTCCTGCCCCTTGCTGAGGAGCGAAACAGAGGGGCCAGAAGTCTCTCCACAGATCTCCTCCAAACCCCAGGTGTATTTTTTGCCACATTCTTCATCGATAGTAGCAATACCTGAATGACCCTCCCTTGAGGTGAAGTCTGTTCTGTCAGAATGCGTGATTCGATTTCTGGTACTAAAATGTAAATTAACTTCAACCCACTGTAAGAAGCTTATTTCAATATGAGCTGTAATTACTGCTGGGGCTGTAAAAAAAGCTTTCTTTAAAACTTTTATCAAAGTTATTTTGTGTTATTATTGCTTTCTGTGATGTGTCTGGATTTTTCCAAACAGCTAATAATTCTGCACTTATCTTGGTTCCTTTGATAATATTTTTTATGACAGGTCTACTGAGACTCTAACTACATTATTAACATTAAAAAAGGAAGAATGGGGACAGTCTTTTCTAAATAAGTCTGCAAAACCCCTTGCATGTCATTGCCGCTGCTTAAATACTAATCATGGAAAGAAAAGAAATGTATTAATCATATAGCTTTGTACAGAGTAATGTAACCAGATATGAATTTCCATGTTGCTAGGAATTACAAACGCAGCCATCCTTCTTCAGCTGGGCAAGGTTTATTGGTTCAAATGGGGCTTTCTGAAATGTTAGCGCAGTTGGAAGAGCTCCTCGAAGTGACAAAGGTGGCTACGTGTACAATAGGGACAAAACAAAAGGCTGGTTGTGTTAGTCTGGAATCTTCAGGCACCGGGGAGCGACCCCCGAGAGGGCTGGTGCTCGTTGCATCTCGCAGAGGCAGGTGACCGCACGCAGGAGGGGCAGGAGACATGTTTTCCTGGTCCCAACGTTCCATTGCTCCTCCTTCGTTCTATTTTCTAGAAATAAAGACAATTTTCAGCGTGTTGTTGCAGCTCACCCACCCTCTCCTCCCTGATGGCTCCTCTTTCGATAGGGTGGATGTAACCGGGGAGGCAGGAGAGCATCTCACCCCTCATCTCTGGTTCAAACCTTTGTTGCTGTGATAGAACCAGTTTGTCTCTGAAAGACAAGAGCAGAGCAGAGCGCAGCCTGCAAATAACGGCAGGACTCTCGGGCCCCAGAAGGCAATGACTTACAGGAGTGGGAAACTGCTCTCAGGAAACGGGATTTTCCTCTGCGTTTTCCAGGGCAGTTCAACTGTACGGACACGGCGTGGCTGTGGGGCTGCTCCCCCCGCCAGGGCCAGCTCCCTCCCGGCTCGCCCAGCCGATACCCAGTTAGGAGAGAAAAAGTGACTGGTGAAAAGGAGCAGGAATCAGAGAGGAGCTGGGGATTACATTTATCAGGCAGAGACTGGGATAGGGTTTTGGACTATGTCAGCTATCCCAAATCCCTGTGAACAGGACTATAAAACTTGACAAGGCTGCTACAGATATTTCAGATCCTATTAAAGATGTAAAACCACTGACAGAGCTGAACCGCTTACAGATGCTAACCCGGCTGCTGGGGAAGCAGGCTGACACCAGGGAGAGGGTTCAAGCAAGGGGTATCAGAGGGTGATGATCAGAAACACACCCAAATGGAGAGAAATGGCTGAAACGATGAACACGGAAAAACATCGTCAAATCAATAGCTTCTGCTGCTTCTGATAAATGCTCTAAATAGGGTATCAGAAGTAGCAGTTCAAACTGTGTTGAATTGACTTGGTTTTGGTAAACTCTTTAGAGGAACCATTTGCAACGGGTAATTCTGCTTCTATGAATCATTATGGATTCACAGAGAAAAAGCCCTCCCTCCAGTACATAAGTAGACAAACATGTCTAACTTAGAAGAGCAAGAAACAAATCCTTTTTCTCAACTCCTAAGTTGTCTGATTCGAGTCAAAAGGTTCAAGTCCTGACCTCGCAGTGGCCTAAACCACACAGCACACAGCGCTGTAAGGGGCAAAGGTTCGCCTCCGAAAACCCCCCATGATAAATAAATCCCGGACTTGGGAAGCGCTCAGATCTGAGGGCATCGCTGCAAACCGCCTGGTCTCTGCCGGTGAGTCTGGTCTGTGGCGCAGAGCTCGCCCGTGACACCCGTCAGCCGCGTTCCATCCCATCGCCGGCACAGTCATCGCCGGCACAGCCACCGCCAGCCAGAGGACTCGGCAGCAGCCATCCGTCCTCTGGACGCACGGGAAGGAAAGGACTTCTGCTGTAGCAGGGTAAGGGCCTACGATAACAGCCTTGTGGCTGCTTGTGAAATGTCCCAGTGCCTCAGCACAGCAAAGGGGGGACATCTCCCCGCAGTGATGCAGAAGGGAAAGCACCCGGCGATGGGACCAGCAGAGATCAGGTCAGTTCTCACTAAGGGCTGGGACGTGCACCCATTTCCTGAGCCCTGACTGCAAACACCCAGCTCCTTTACCAGCACTCTGCCACCACAGCCCCTGCCAACGCTGCCATGGCCCTGCCGCGCTGTGTCCTCCCTGCCTGACCCTCCAAGTCCCGCTGCCTCCCCGAGCTGTCTCTGAGCATCCCACCCGGTTCCTCCAGCCTCGATTTTTCTGCAAAGCACTAAGCTCTAGATCTAGACTTACACGCTCCATTACTACTTTTAGGCTCTAAATCCAATATGTAGACTTCAAGCCCATACTTAGCTGTGATCCCGTATGCCTGCGTGACTCTCAGCTCACTGTTTGGCTGGGCCTTTATCCCCCCTTTACATTCGTCGGCATCCGCAGCACTTGATCACATTGCATTGCAGACGATTTGTGCGCGTCCCAGAGCGAGCAGCTGAGGGGTATTTGCATAGGCTGCTTCTTTATTCACTTTGACAAGTCCTCTTAGATCATCTTGTTAACTCCTATACAGAAAGCTACAGCAGCAACCGAGCGCACTCGCAGCAGGCATACGTGGAGCAATCTCTGTAGTTACCGTTTTTATTCTGGAAATTTTGACTCTTGAGGGTGAGCTGCGCAGGAAACAGCAAAGTAGATGAAAAGTGCTTGAGAACACATCACTGTGTGCTCCGTACGTACCTGCATTACAACTGCAATGGAAATTAGTTCCCATCTTTCAGCAGTACCTTATTTGTTGTTCTCTCCCCCCACTTTTTTTTTTTTTTTCCAGCTTGAGGGTAACCCAACACTGCTGTCATTGTTCAGAGCATGTACCACACAGGTCAGGAGCAGGCTCCTCAGTTGTTCAAGCTTTTAACCTGTTGGCAGGTGCTTGCGTCAAGCAAGCAGACCATTTGGTGTCATTTATTTTCATGTTCTCCATTGCAGGGATCTGCCTATACACAGCCTCCTTCCACAGAGGTTTCTTTCATTTTATGAGCATTAGTTTAAAGGAATTTGTGGTGTTTCAGGTATGAAATATTGTTAAATGTGCAGCTGGGAAGTTGAGGCATACAGAGGATCTGACTCAATTTACTGTAAAGTCTTGGTCAAAACAGAGTAAATTCCCAGACCAACGCTCCCGTTGTTTGAAAACTGTACATGATTATTTACAAGACAATCAGGGCCTATCGTATGCAATGACCACTAAATCTCTGTGTTGCTCAGGGGTGGTTTTTTATTTGTGGGAGACAGATGTGGGGGAGAGAGAAGGACGTAATGCTGCGTGAATGCTGTCCTTGCTGGTTTTGCCTCTCGTTTGCATGCTGTGCCGATGCGCGTATTAAATACAGGCAGATTTATGGGGTGGCTTTGTATCGGTGAAGCATTCAATGATACTGATCTACAGCTCACGCACCTGCTGTTCCCAGGTGAGGAGTCCAGGCACCCAGGGCTTAGTCAGCGCAGGTTGGCACAGATCTCTATTAAGACTTGGGTTTATTTTCTAAGCTTTTTTGGATCTTGACAGAATTCCTTGGTAAGATCTGCTTGCATGGCCGCTTTTCCTCCTGTACAAGTTAATTTATGATGTGTTTAAAAGTTTGCTTTCAGATAACTGTATCTTAGGGTCACGCAATTTTTCAAATAGACCGTCCTGGATGTGTCTGTCCACAGAATAGCAAATGCCTGGCTTCGAACCATCCTTATCCAACAGTGATTTGTTTGTGCTTCTTTAGAGGCACGTAGCTTACTGAATAATTTGTTACCCCGTGTTTGAGATGAGTGCTTCTGTTAGGAAGGAACGCTGTGCCTGCTGCTCCTGCCTGACAACTATTTTTGTTGTCAGTTAATGCAGTGCAGTCAACCATCGCCGCTGGTTCTCTAACAGCATTGCGGTCAGGTAGTATTGTTGTGAGACAGTCGGAGCTGCTGTGTGCCCAGGCCCTGGGAGGACAGCAAGTAACACACTTCTACACATACCAATGCCTGCACAGTGCTCTGTCCTGGTGCAACTTGCTTCATTTCATCCTTGCTGAGGATGGAATTGTTCTCATTTTGTGTGTGTACATGTTGCACGAGTATTTTACCTCTGTCTGGCTCTCTTCCCTGTAAGCACGGGGCTGATGAACTGCAGGTAGCACAGACAGTTGCATTGCGAGTGTTGGGCACTAGGAGAAGGACTTGCGAGGAGTCCAAATGTAACACCAGAATTCCCTTTCTGTCCTCTCCGAGAAAGTGTGTCTTCACCTTCTAATTAAACAGCAGTCTGACATGTTTTTGCTGTTTTGATTTCCTTTGAACTTTGGCAGTGTGATAAACAAACTTTGCTTTCCTGCCTACCAAGAAGTTGTGCTGTCTTGAAGCAGTTTATTTCCTCAGCTCTGACATGGCAGAGCCCAGCACCCTGTTCTCGTGGCATCCGTACGTGTGTGCCGATGCCAACGGCAGAGGGATGGCAGCTGCCATGGCATGACGGGTGATGAGCCGGAGATGCTGGAGCACTGATGTCTCTTTGATGGCCCCTTTAGCTCGCTGAGATTTCAAATGCTTGTGCTCAGTAAACACACACTAAACACACACCTGGGGCTGGTGGGGGTGAGAGCACGTTCCTTCCGATCGCTGCGAGGTGGTGCAGACACTTCGCATGTCTGAGCTGCAGTGAGTAATCAGATGGGAGGAAGGAAAGCAGGACCAATGCACTCCTCGTCATGTGGCATAAACGAGAATGAAACTTGTCTGTCAGTTCCCAAGCAGTTTGTTCATGTTTCAGAGCTTGTTCGTGATGGGACAATGAAGCAGGTCCTGTGGGGTGAGATGTGCTGCGTGGGGTGGGCTACCCAAAACCGCGGGGTGGCCGGGGGGCCGCCCCCATCTCCAGCAACACCCACCCTGAAGGGTGCAGTGACCCCAGCAGAGGTGACAGCAGGGACTCCAGTCCCCAAGGAGCCCCGCGAGCTGCAGTCACCGCCTGGGAGAGGCCTCGCGCATCTGCTGGGTTTCCACATGCGGCCAGTGCACCCACACCCCGGGCATGAGGAGGAGATGGGTGATTAGTGAGCGATGCTGAGAAAATACATACGTTTAACACTGTTTACTCTCTCAGAATACAGCGAGACTGAAGGGTAGACGAGCAGCTCCAGAAGGGGATTATCGTTCATGTGATGGATAACTAACCTGCGGAACTTACTGGCATTGCGCAGGTAAGGAGCTTCATAAAATTTACAAAGGATTAGGCAGCTTTTTTTGGCTTTCAAATGTATATTGAAGCATACTGCTAAAGAGAACAGGACTTTCACTGAAGGAACAGCAGCTTCGTGACTTGCTTTTGTTATTCGCGTTATTAGCTAGCATGTCAAGCTCAGCGTTTCGGAAGCTGTGCCCCATTTCAGGTGTGTAAGCACAGTGGGGATCTCACCGCGAGGTTCGAAAGCCTCAGCCAGCGAAGAGACTGAAGAGACTGAGTTGCATTTTCAGCAGATGGGGTGGACAGGGGGGCGATGGATAAACTGCTAACCCTGGAGCCAAAGGGACACTCATCTCCTTGAGGTTCCTGTGCTGCCTACATACAATTGGGTGTATTCTCTGGAACGTCTGGTGCAGGCCACTGTCAGCGGCTCATAAATGAGCACATCATGCCTGGTGTCACAATTCCCGTGAAAAATATTGAAGGTTGGTTTTAAATAATGTGACAGTGTCCCTTTTAATGTCCAGATCGCGAACGCCACAAAGCTTTCAGCCTTCTTGCTTCCATTCTGCAAGTGTGAAAGAAAATTTATCTCTGGCAGTTTTTTCCATGCCTGTTGGCAAGCAGCCCGATGAACCTCAAATAGCACCAAGCACACGGAGCTAAACCTGCGCTCCTCACGACTCCATTAACGCCGCAGGCGTCACACCTCAGGGGTATTGGGAGCATTTGGTTAATGTCCCCAGACGAGTTTAGATTACATTGTTTTATCCCAGCAAGCACGGCTTTGTTATAAGATTGGCATTCTTCTAACTTCTTTGGAAGCATTCTTGCTTTTTTGGTACTGGCTGCTACGTAAGTCATAGGCCAACAGGCCTTTAAGGTAGAGGAACCTGTAAGAACTGGGAAACACCCAGAAGTTACTGGTGTTTGTGGTGAGCAGGTTTCTCAGTGGTTTCTGTGCTATGCAGAAATTAACCACTTGCTGCTCTTTACCATTGCAAAACATTCCGTGTTGAAATGCGATAGTTCTCATGTCTTCTGTTGCGCAAACTGAAGTGAACACAGGGACGCGGCAATGGAAGCAAAAATCCATTGTTTTACAACTCAGCAAACAGTCTTTGGACTCTGCAGATACCGTCCGTTTCACTTCCTCCTGTGCAAAGGGAAGAAGTATTTGAGCTATGCGAAGTCACACCTCTCTATTTGCAAACAACGGCAACGCTCCACCTCCTCGGGCGCAGGGTTTAGTGCAGCCCCGATGCTCTGGAAGGGCTTCAGCCCGCGGGGCGCAGCTGCAGCTTCGAGGCACTCCTAAAGCATCGCAGGTGGCAGAAGAGATTTGCAGTGGAAATTCAGCCTCTGAGTAAGAGAAAAACTGAAGGGGACTGGGTGGAGAAATTTTCGATTTGAACCATAAAGCTTTGCAAGGATTAATTTTCAGCTTTTACGGTGGTGACATTGATTTTGAACGAACTTCCCCGCCGTTAGCAGGTTTTAGTGTGCCACTTGTTAAGCGTTGTGCTATGGTCCCAAGCGCCATGATTTTCATTGTGTGTACCTGGCGTGTAATCCGTACCTGGCACGAGCTAATGGCTACACTGAAATCCTTTGATACACGGCTAAATAAAAAAGCTCATGTGCAGAGCAAACACACTGGATTTGTGTTTTCCAGTTGAAAAAGTGTCTTCATGGGTATGTTTAAACTGTAGCTGCTGTTCTGACACTGCTTTGGCCCTACGTGCTCGAGCCAGCTTTAAACCAACAGGCTGGAGTGATGGTGGCCACGTGGAGAGTGGTATCTGCGCCCGTGGAGTTGTGCCACAGTAAATGCACCTTGAAAGGAGACAGGAGCAGGCACAGCCCATGCCAGCGTGGGAGCCAGGCACTGGGGGAAGGAGGGTAGAAGCACGGGGGCTGCTGCGGGGAGGAAGGGGCAGAGCGGCCGAGGGGAAGGCAGCCCCCCTGCCGCTGAGGTTCTCCAAACCGCCGCCACACAGCACAGCCCGGCCAGGCCGAGGCGGGCCCTGGCCGAGACGAGACCCTGCCTGAGGCGGGCGCTGACTGAGGGGAGATCCTGTCTGGGGGGCAACCGGCCGAGGGGGCTCCCGGCCGAGGGGGCCCCTGACTGAGGGGAGATTCTGTCTGATGGGGGCTCCTGATGGAGGTGGGCCCCGGCTGAGGGGAGAGCGTGGCCGAGGGGGCTCCTGACTGACAGGGGCTCCCGGTCGAGGGGGCTCCCGGCCGAGGCGGGCCCCGGCTGAGAGGCTGCTCCCGGCCGAGGCGCCCAGCAGGGCCGGGGGCGGGCGATGCCCGTCGCGGCGGCCGCGCTGCCCGTGACGGCTGAAGCCCCGCCCCGGGGGGCCGGCGGCCGGGGCGGGGGGCGTGTCCGGGGCGCGGGGGCGCGCGGCGGGGGCGTGTCCGGGCGGCGGGGGGCGCGCGCGGCGGGGCGGGGCGCGGCGGGGCGGGCGGGGCGCCGCCGCGGCGGGGCGGCAGTCGGGCGGCAGCCGCGGCCGGGGAGGGAGCGGCGGCGCGGGGCGGGCAGCGGCGCCCCGAGGGGCGGCATGTCCAAGACGCTGCGGAAGAAGCGGCACTGGCTGAGCAAGGTGCAGGAGTGCGTGGTGTCCTGGGGCGGCCCGGCGGGCCCCGACCCCGACCTCCTGCGCGGCGGCGCCGAGCGCGGCGAGTTCCCCTACCTGGCGGGCCGCCTGCCGCCGGGCGGCGAGGGTGCGCCGGGCCCCGCGCTGCTCTCGGGCAAGGCGCCGGCGCCGGGCGACGTGCTGCTGGAGGTGAACGGCACCCCCGTCAGCGGCCTCACGCACCGCGACACGCTGGCCGTCGTCCGGCACTTCAGGGAGCCCGTGCGCCTCAAGACCGTGCGCCCAGGTGAGCTCGGCCGCCGCAGGCCGCGCCGGACCCGCGGCCCGCCCCGCCGGCCGCGGCTAGGCCCAGCCGCGCCGGCGCCCTGCGGGGCGGCGGGAGGGCCGCGGCGGGCGGCGGGGGGCGGGTGCCGGGCCCGGAAAGTTTCCTCGGCTGCGGGAGGGCGCCGCCGCCGGGCGGGGCGGGGGGGGGTGGTGGTGGCGGGCGGCGCTCTCTACCCCGGCCCGTCGGGGGCCGCCGGCCTCGGCAGCGCGCTGGCCTCCGCGGGGCCCGGCGCGGTCCCGCCACCGGTGCCCGGGGGCGCCGCTGTCCCGGCGGGGCGCGGGCCCGGTCCCCGGCCGCCGCCGCCCGCTCTGCCTCGGCCTCCGCCTTGTGGCGGCTCGGGGTGAGGGGGCCGCCTTGCTCCGGTATCCCGTAGACGCGACCCCTGTGCGGGGCTCGGCGGGGCGGGGGCGGCCGAGCGGGGGGTTCGGAGGCTCCGTCGCTCCCGGAGGGTCCCTGCCCGCCGCCCTTCGCGCGCGGCAGCGGCTGCCCGCGGTGCGCGGCTCGGGGAAACCCCATTTGAGGGTTTTCGGGGTGTTTGTGTGATCGCTCGAAGCCGGGTGCAGGTGGGAGCAGGGCTGGCCGCTGAGACACCGCTACCTGCCGCCGTGTCTGACTTGCCATCCGCCGGGAACAAACTCTGCCTTTTCTTTTTCCATAAATTTGGATTAATTTTGAGTACACTTTAGTTAACTAATGATATCAGATCACTGTGGTTTATCAACATGCCTGTCAAATGTCAAGTTAATGCAGAATAGTGGTACCTGCAGTCACATGAGCTAATGATTCACCACGTAACGAGCTTCAGATTTACCGCTTTCCTGGTCAGACAATCCAGGTGTGAGCGCAATGCCTTAGAAAGAAACTGCTTCTGGTAAACCATTTCTCTCTGAATCCAAACTGAAATCAGTATTTCTCTGACTGAAGTCTGTAATATCTCTTATACAGCTTCTTTGTTTAACACCTGTCCTGTACTACTGTCATAACTGCTGGGTTGCTGTTTGACTTTAGGTAATACATATTTTAAATCAGACTTTCCTCATTTGACCACTAATGAAAAGTCATCTTCTGTATAGAGACACTGCAGTTGGTCCTGATGCATATCACCCGTTAAACAAATTAAAAAGCAAAACACAAACAAACCCACACCTTAAAAGCACCTACAGAAGCCTGGTAGGCTTTGAAAGATTTGTCTTTATTTCCAAAATTGGAAATCTCATCTGAATGAAGAAAATAGAAAAACGAACAGCTGCAAGTTAAATGTAAAATAAGAGGATTAAAAAAAATTGAGAAATTGTTTAAGATAGAAAATAATAATAAATCTCTCTTAAAGAGAAAGCTTGTAGAAGATGAAACTATAGTTAGAAGATCAGAGGAATTTCTTCTGTTTACTATAGGGGGGAATAGAGGTATTCCTGCACTGGGACTTTCCATAACAGAGAGACGTCTCAAACTGTCAAGTTAAAACTGGCAGAAAAGGTTTAGAAGAAATTGATACAATGAATAGTAGAAAATGGCCAACACCAGATGATGTTCATCAGGAGTTCCAAATATGAAGTACCACCAGCAGTGTGTTGCCTGTTGCTTAAATCGTCAGTGGTGTGGAAGGGGTCAGAGGTGGGGAACACGGTGCCAATGGGAAAAGGGTCCAGGAGATCAACAGGACTGGCTTCTGATTCCAGCAAGTGGGTTAAAACTGTAGTGAAGAATTAAACTATTTGACATGTGAATAAATACTGTTGATGAGGAGAGTGAGTTGCTTTTTTAGAAGCAAGTCTGTTTGTTAGTTTTCAAAGGTTCACCGGTTGGTTTAATGAAATCCAAGTATTTTGGTGTAGTGGATTTTCAAATAGACTTTCAGCAGGGTATCGACAGACTGTGAATAAGGCTCTCACTAAGCAAGCGTTGTGTGGCAGCGTAGCTGCCAAAAGATAAGAGCAGAATTCTCCTGTGGGTTTAGTCACTGGTTAAAATACAGGAACAGTTTTCTCAACAGAAGGGAACTACTGCTGGAGTCTTGCAAAGACCTGTGCTGTTTAGCAGAGTCATCCAGAGCTTGTAAATGGAACGCTAGGTTGAGTTGTAAAAAGAGAACTAGCATTTTTATGCTGACTTTATATAACTTTCAGAACAAATCAAAATGAAGCTTCAGATCCAGCAATTTTTCCCGTACTGGAACATATTGCAAGCGTATTTACCACATCAGATGATTTTTGCAGTAACTTTCTTTGTTGATGTCCTTAAATACAGTATTTTAAAGCATACTGGTTTGGGGTTTTTTTGTTTTTTTTTTTGTTTTTTTGTTGTTTTTTTTTTTTTTTTTTTTGCAAGATTGCCACAGTAATGCTCAGTGGCGGTATTCCAGTTAGGGTATATGTAATTAGGAAAGTTGTTGACAAGGTGTCCTCTGTGAAGACCTGTGACTTTGTATTTGGCTTCCCTTCCAGCCCTTCTGTTCCCGAGGGATCCGGAGCTTCCGACCTTCTGAAGGCAGCTGGGAAGATGCTGGGGATGGGCGGGTGGTGGTGGTGAAGGGAGCGAGGGATGGGGAGCTGGTGGTCCGTGGTGCGCTCACAGTATGTCTCAATTCCCAGAGACCCTTAATGGCATTACTGCTTTTAAGGTCCCATTTTCCATGTTTTTCTCCAGTCAAAACTGCTGTCTCTCAAATGAACGGTCATGGTGAAAGGCATGGAGTGCCTCTGCCAGCAGGCCTCTGCCCGCCCGATGGCTCCTTGGATTCCAGTGCTATTGGGACAGAAGTCTGAGGGGATCCACCTCCAGGGGTCTCTACCACAACAGCGAGGAATTTGTTGTCTTGCCTCTGAATTTTAGGGTGTGTATGAGGCCTTGATGCTCATGGTCTGCCTCCACATTTGAGAAGGGTAGCTTTGGTGTTTAAGAGCTGGCTCCGTTTTCCTGGTGGGGTCTGCGCAGGTGTCCCAGTGGCCTTCAAAGCATATTGGGGGATTGGAGTGCTTTGTTTCGAGTAGTGGTGTAGTCCTTCATTAAAGGCAGCAACAGCTTTAGTTGACAGCAGTAAAATCTGTCTGTGATACTTCCAGCAAGCTCATAGAAAATTTAAAATGGAAATTTCAAGATGCTGTTTAGTCTTGTTTGATAAGACACTTGAAAGACATGAATGTTAATTTGAATGCCATCTGTTAACTGCACATCAGAAATGATGGACCATTTTGTTGATGAAGAAATTTGTCCTTCCCTTTCTTGCTCTGCCCTTACTTTCTGAGGAGGGAGACCAGGACCAGTGTGGCACAGGCTGGGGACAAGCGTCGTCGGTGCCACAGCCGAGGTCTGGCTTGGCTGCGTGCAGCCCACCAGGAACATCTTCCATGCTGGTACCGATAGGGGTTGACAGAGCAAAGTCTGCAGAGGGCTGGTCTCGAGCTCTCTGCCAGCACACCTGGACTGATGCTGACATCTCAGTTATCTAAATAAAAGTTAGATATCCCTTCATTCTAGTTTATGTTTGAGATTATAACCAAAGCTCTATTTTTGTATGATTCATCATCATGTTGATTGGGTGAGGAAGATGACAGTACAGAGGAATAAGGGGTTTTGTGCAATGTGATATTTGTATGGATGTGCACACGTGCTAACGTAGGCCGGCTCATCATAATGACTACATTTGTATTTTAGCCACGCTTGGCAAGTGCTGGTTTCAAGCTAATCGCCTGCTTGCATGCATCCAAACGATGGCTGCCGTGTGGGTCGAGGACCTTCCCTGCCCAGCGTTACTCAGATTAGTACATTAGCCTTGTAACTAGCTGGCACTGCTGCAGGTTCTTTTATTTCCATTAAGAAAAACAAAAGCATTTTGCTTTAGTCAAATTCATTGACTTTGAGTGCTAAGTTCATCCCGTAAAGGTGCCTGCTAGTTGCATGCGGCATTCAGATTTAGCCAGAAAGATGTTTGTATGTGCAGGCGAGCCTGATTGCTGAAATACTCATCAGTGTAACTTTGAATGCTTGCTTTCTTCATAGCAGCATGGTAGCCAAAATACAGAAAAACTAGGTTGCCGACTTAAAGTAAGAAAAATTACTGATTATCTGCAAGTTCTCTTTCTGCAGCCTGAGTTGCCAGATACTACATAGGAAGGAATGTGTTTTCCTTCCAAACTAAGGAGCTTTAATGAATACAGCTACTCTGTGGCAATTATTATGGTTTCATGGCCACTATAACTAGCATCTGGGAAGAAATGGGCAGAGTCTTGTGCTCTTCCACTTGAGAAATGCTTCCAGAGCGCATACTTTTATCCCTTGATTACTGAGAGAATGCATGTTGGCTCTGTTGCATCGAAACTGATCTTTTATGAAAAAATGGAGCAAGATTTAAAATGATGAAAAGTTTCCTTCAGACTAAATTTTTTAAATAGTCTCACTGCTTCTGACACTATTGAACCTTGATTTCCTACGTATTTGTTTCGTAGCTGACTTTCCCAGTCGTGGCTGGAGCTCTTCCTCTGACTGCGGCATCTGTTCGTTATCTCCAACCTGGGTTGCCTGGCCTGCAGTAAGGTGTCAGATTGTGCTTTGATGTTTTATCTTCCAGCTGGGGCATGTGGAGACTTCGCAACTCACGTTCTCACAACTCGTGGAGTCTTTATTTTTTCAGTCCTTATGCAGTTTGCAGCACATACAGTATGTCCCAGTGCAAAGCTTATGCATGCTTTGTGTGCGCTCACCCACAGTCTGCAGCCTTTCGAGGTGACATCTTTAACTGCTTCACATCCATTGCTGTATTTGAATTAGGAAGCATTAGTACAGAGAATGAGGTGATTGACTGGTGGATGTAGTACTCAAGTTCTCAGTACCCAACTGGCTTTTTTCAAGTCAGTAGCTGTCACTAAATCACGTAATGCTCTTGGGACTTGAGGATCTTGAAGCCTGCAAGGCCTTATCTTACCAAAATGCTCTCCTGATGAAAACGTAGTGCAAGCTTACAAGAAGACAGCTTACTGCTGGATGCATTTTCTCGGGTGACTGTAAGACTGCGTGGTGATCAGTCCCTAATGCCTCCGCTACCGACGGGAGTTAATGGAAGTGTTTAAAGTCGGCTTGTGCAGGGGGGTCCCTTCTCCGAAGCAGAATGAATGAAAATGGTGATGACAAATACAGTGACTCAGATCAGGATTCAGCACTTGAGACATAATACTCAAAGCTGAGTATATAAGATTGATTTACATTTTCTCTTGTGCTTGAGGTAGGTACAAAGCCTCTGTGTGGGGGTAAACATTTGCATGTTTGGCAATTAAGGCAGAGAGGAGGGCACGCCACACTCCGAGGCTGTTTTCACAAAATCAGATGAATTCTAAATGTGCCGTGGTAAAACAGAGATCAGAGTACACACTAGGATAATTTTGCCTCTCTGAGGAAAGGCATTACCCTAATTCTGTGTTTCTCTGGAAGCTGGCAGTAGGCCAGACGGGTGATTAAACAGACTAATGTGTTACTCTGCTCGTCGGAGGAGTCGAGGCAGCCGGCTCGGATCCTTCAGTCCCTGATGCGCCTTAGGTGGGGGCTGCTGGATGCTGGCCTGGAACGTGGCCCTCCCGGCCTGAGAGTGCGTGGGGAGCTGCTCTGTTTTGATACAAAAGGGGGAGAGGTTGGTTCATTTTACCGCACTAAGGAAAGCCCAGAGCATACAGCGTTGCTATAATGAAAATGGTCAGAAGACAGATGTGCGGTTCTGAACAAGAAAACTGAATAAGAAATGCTTTCTGCTGGAGGCTGCCATTTCTCTAAAGCCTCGGCAGTAGCAGTGGTGTGTCCTACAGCAGTCTGAGCGCCACCTCGCACAGAATGCTATTAGCTTGCGTCTCGGGTGTGTAGATGCAGAGGACTCTCGAGCACTTGCCAAGGGATGGGTATTAGTACGTGTGTGTAATTTATAATCTTGTTTCTCATATTTGTCTTTATATAAACATATTATTCTTGGCATAGAACATACTGCCTTTCCTTTTCACATACTCCTTTGTTTAAATTTTACTGCGATGAGTACTGTGTTAATGATTTCACCATAAATGCACTCTAATTATTCTGTTCTTTCTTGGTGTGTTAGTTGCAAATGATAACGAGGCCTCATGTGGCTTTTGCTACTGTGCTGCTTAACACCATGGTTTTAATTTGTACTTTTTTGTTCCCTTCAGGAGAGCCATTCTCTTCCCTGTACCGTTTGTTGCTGTGTCTCAGGAGAGGCCTGGTAGAATAGCGCAGAGAGAGGCTGGCATTTACCTGGGGCTGGTGGCAGAGCGAGTGGCGCAGTCAGTGTTCTCCAAACCCACCTCCTCCCTGTCCCCTGCTTTAGGGGAATGAGCTTTCACTAGGACTGAGCCATCAAGCGCTTGTATCCCAGTTATTCCTGGAAGGAAGTTTTGTCACTCAGGTAGACAGTTTTGATTGAAATTCTTGTGTATATGTTTATGTTGCTTTTCTATTAAAAAAAAAAAAAAAGCTTAGCTTTACCTGCCAGCATACAACTTGTTTAAAATCCTTGAAACTCTGATTTTGCTTCTATGCAATGGCAGGAGGCTTTCTCTTCTCTGTGAATGAAGCCAAAAACGAAATAAATGTGAACCTTTATTAGAAGGCATGATTTCAACAGCAGATTTCACCTTCATAATTTTCGTCCAGGTATTGCTCTTGAATTCTTGTCTGGCTTTAATGTAATGTTAATCAGTTGTAGAAAATGGCTGGGTTTTGTCGCTCTCAGAAGACACAACTTCCTTAATTTTTTTAAAGCATTTTAATTTTGCTTTTATATAACAAAGATGCTTTAAAACTAAACTGTTTTTTTTAGAAAATTCCTGAAGTAAACAAGCTGTGCTTGTGTAACCTGCTATTCACCATGCCTCTTTATTATTGAAACATCTGCTTCAAGATATTTTTCAGCTGATAATTCTTAAAAGAATCTTAAAATATGACAAGGATGGTGCATTCAAACTGACAGCTGAAAAAATCACTCTAGTTTTGATTGTTGCTCTGTTTTAAGGTCTATGAATTCATTATTCTCGTTCTTGTTTTTAATTCATGATGCTTCCTTTTAAGAAATATCTTGTCGTATTCATGGGCTGTTAGTTAAATCTCATCTTGTTCCCTGAATGGGAACAATTTTCTTCTTCAAAGCAATGGTATGCCTGAGAGTACTAGATTACGAGCTCTTTGTATTTGAGAGTAAATTCCCTATTTAGTTCTGCTGAACAGAAGGCAAGAGGAAGATGCAGTAGGAAGATTGCAAATTTGTATTGATCTGCTACACTGTCATTGAAACCAGAATCCTAAGTAATTCATCTTCTCAGTTGCTAATAGGTATTTGAATCTGTGTTAAATTAATCTTTTTCGGGCCCTTAGCGGGTCACAGTGGAAACGGGAGTGGCTCCTGGGTGAGGTACCAGCAGTAGCTGAATACGATGGGCTGGCTGCCAAGCTAATCAGTTTTAAAAGCAAGAGCACACGCTTTGGTGAAAGGGGAGTGTCCTCGGAAGGGTGTTTGTCAGTGTGGAATCAAGGAGACCATCGAGGCACTGATGGAGAAAGGGGATCGCCACGGTGGGGGCAGCAAGTCAAGGGGCACTGGCGTTTATGTGAATTTTTCCATACTGGCTGATAAAACCTGCGTACAAGCTGTCCCGCAGCACTGTTGAGATGTAAATATGGGTGGTTGCTCATAGCCATGTTCTGTGATTAGTTTAGGTGTAGCTTTCAATATGAAATACAACTATAGCAGTCTTTTGTTCAAGCTTATGTCACTGTGCTTTTTTGGCTATATGCAAAGGCAACATGTTAAAGTAGTGATCTTATGTGGAAGTGTAATTTCATTTGCAAAGCACACCAAGGTTGTTAGACATAATTCTGGGCTTTCTCTGACAGCAAGCTTTTAAAGCATGTTTTCATAGATACCTTTAAAAATGCTTGCTTAAAGCTACTTCTCAATATGTGTGTTTCTCAAGCCTATAATTTTTCGTGTTGGTTGCTCTCCATCGAATGTAACATTTTCAAACTGAAAATCACTAGTGTGTTTACTATCCATCCTGTGTCACTCTTCACCTGCTGAACAACAGTCTAGCTTGTGTAGCTTGATGTGTTGTAACTTTTTACTCATATGTCAAGGAAATAATTTAATTCCTTTAAGCTCTGGATTGCCACGTCTCTTCAGTTGCCTGTATAAAAAATGTAAAGCTTGAATTCTAGCTCTATCAGATCATGGTACGCTTGAATATTGATTCTTACTGTGTTCTGCTTCAGTGCCGTTTCATTACTGACTTTTGGTAATAAATACAATCAGACTAACAGCTGGTGTCTTATGAATATGGATTGTGGATGAGATATAAACATCAGAAGCCCTCTGCTTTTTGGTGTCTAGAAATGCATTATTTACATCTGCATGGTAATGAAGTATTCTTTCAAAAAGGTGGTAAAGGCAGTCAACAAGGTTAATGTGATTGTGTGAATTAATCTGTTACTAAAGTTGTCTCTTCTTAAATATGCTGCATTTGGAAATAGAGAAAATACATTTTTACGTATCCAGACTAGTATTGCCCTAACAGGAGAACCGAACCCAAGGACAGTTGCATTGCACTTGTACGGGGACGGGGGTGTTTGGTGAGGCTGGGGCCACCTGGGCCCTCTCTGGCACGGGGTGTTTGGAGAAGCCGGTGGCATTGCTGTGTCTCTGCCATGTGGAAGGAGTAAGCTGCAATCTGCAACAATCCAGAGCTGCTGACATCTGCACTAACATCTGGAGCGCTTTGGGAATGGCTGCTCACCTTGTCTCAGAGACAGAAGCAGAGGAGATGCGGAGGAGGAGGATGCCAGCCTGGAAGAACTCCTGTGCGATGAAACAGAGAAAGGTGGAATTACAATGAAAAGGAAATAAGTACAAGGGATAGGAATGTGCAATAACAGCACAAAAGAGCAGGATTGGGAATTTGTTGCTGCTTTTCTCACAGGGTTGGTAATTTTGCCTTGTAACACTTACTCTTCTAGTGACTTTTACATGCTAATTAATAACTGTGTGTGGAAAGGCACAGATGTTCAGGATTTTTCTAATTGGGTACCTGTATACCTTCGAACTGAAGACATGGGAATGCTTCCTTCATGTGCTGGATGTTATTTAAAACTTTATCTTTTTGTCAGCTGAGTGGGAGCCGAGAAGCCAGTGGAGGCCCTGCACCCCTGGCCACCCCTGCCGAGGTGTCCGTCGTCCCCTCCAGGTGCACCTGGCAGAGGTGGGAGCGTGTCCCCTCTGAGTGCGTCCACATCCTCGGGGGACTGTAGGAATTTCCATCAAAGCTGCCCAGAAACGCCCACAGCCCTGAACGTTCATATCCTGATGGATGTCACCTGGGCTTCTCGGGTGAGGTGGGCACATGGCAATCCTTCCATCGGACTGTAAATGTATATATCTACCAGTATATCTGTTTGGGGCAGAAGAGTGTTTGACTGAGGTGGGGCGTGAGGAGAAGATGGAGCCTCGGGAAGAGCCTCCCCGTCGCAGCGCTGGGGCCTGGCAGCCGCCGGGCTCTCGTGGCTGGCGTGGGGAGCTGCAGCCCCGGCAGGTGGCCTGTTCGGCAAACCCCAGCCCAGTGCAGCCTGAAATGTTTGCTTTGCAGGGTGTGTTGGTCACTTCTCGGCTCTAACGTGCCTCCTGGCTGTTCAGGTGTGCTACTCGACTGTCCTGCCAGGCAGGGCCATCCGACTGCGCCGGCGCCCGGTGCTGCGGGGCGCTGCCATGGCACGGCATGGCTGACCGAGGGCCGCCACAAGAGCTGCGACCAGGAAGGGAACTGCGGGTGTGAGACACCACCTGGGTGCTTCCAGGGTGCATGTGTGAAGCTTATTAACAACAGGAAATAAAGAATTGTAAATAATATGTATTTGTTTTAAAGAAAGCACTTTTCTGGAAAGCAATCCTTCAGGCACCTGGAGGTGTGAATCGGGGTGATGTTTACTCTGTCTTGGATTCTTGGCTTGCAGATTAGCCACCTTCAGTAGCTGTCTGCAGACCATTATGGGTTTACATAGAAACACTTTCAGAAGTTTTAACTCGAGGTGCATCATAGACTAAACATTGTAGTCATCTAAAAGAAAAACCAAACTCCCTTCCTTACCCACCCCACTAAAAACCCACATGCGTTTTTAGACCTGACTGTTAGATGTTTCACTTCTTTGTAGTGCAAATAAGAATAAAGATCTCATGTCTTAGAAATAAAAATAACACTGGTATTCCAGTGTTATACTGGATACCTTCTGGTAATCAAATGCAGTTTGAGGTACACATCATGGGCCAGTTTCTCTGAGCTATGAAGAACACCAAAGGCCATTTTGAATCTTAAAAATACAAGTTGGGAGATCTGTACCATCATCTGACAGAAATTGCTCTGGAAAACAGCCCTCGATAGTTGGTGGTTTAGCCTGTATATCAGGCTTTGAATGCAGAGAATATAAAGGAGTGCATTTAGTGCTGAGTTTCTACTGAAATGCCCCTGGTGCCTTTGCAAGAGGTTTTTTTGATAAAACATTTAGGGAGAAATTAGTTTCCCTTGGACTAGGATTGTTTCGCAGTTGTATTTTGAGAGCAATTCAATGTTCGCTATTACGTTTTCGGATTCAAATTGTATCTCTGCTATTAAGGACTGCTTTAGCATGCAGCGAGGATGTACCCTGCGATTTGGGGACCATTGTGCCAGGACCCATCTGTTTGCCCTTGGAAAGGGTTCATCTGCTTTCGTGTGCTCTGTGAGCAAAGTGGGGCGTGCTGTTACGGGGAATGGGGAAGGGACCGGCCTTGGGGCTTTGCCTCCAGGAGCCCCCTCCGGCCATGGCATCGGGCCATATTCTTGGCCCCCCTTCCCTGCAGCTGGGAGAAGGTGCTGGGCTCCCAGCGTGCTCTTTCTCAGCTTGTGGCTGGGCGGGCAGGAGCATGGAGCTTCCACAGGGCTGTGCTGCGGTGCGACGGTGTCGGGGTCTGTGCCTGTGGGGTCTGGCATGGTGCCGGCATGGGGCACCGGCGGGGAGCCCCCTCGGCAGGTCCCCCAGCGCGGCGGGAGTGCTGCGCAGTGGCACATGTGCCAGTCCCGTGCTTAGCTAGAAGAAGCACGTTTAAAAAACATCTCCTTTCATGTCGATGAAAGAGCAGATGAGAGAAAACATTCCATCTGAAGTGGCTGCTTAATTACTGTTTGATACAGGGATGTAGTTTATCAAATTAAATTGTTGGTGGAAATAATGTTAGCATAGAAAGCGGTTTTTGCTCTAGAGCAGTAACTTTCAACTCGTTTGTCTGAATTTTCCAGTGTCACCAAGTCTCGTGTGGCGAAGTTAAGCCCATTTTTAATCTGTCTGCTTTTCTTAAATGTTTTGTGAGCGCAGTGGGGGTCCGTCAGGGCATCTCGGTCTTCAGCAGCCGCAGGCTGAGACCCGCTGCTGCCGGGGTCTGGGCGCCGTGCAGCCTCTGGTGACCCACTAAAAAGGTTCCCAGAAAGAAATTCAAATGTGGCCTCAGGTATTTGGATCTGCAGTTGAGCAGGTCTTAAGAGTATCTGCAGATGTCTCTTTCTTAACTCAAAGAAATGGACAAAGCAACTGATATGCAACTTTGTGCTTTTGTGTGATGTTTGTAACAAAGTTAAAGAAAACTAAACGAAGCGTATGTAATCTTAGACAGCTAGGTGGTTTGTGTCTAATTTGGTAAAGAAAGCCTCTTTAAAAAGTGTTGTATCTGTTAAATAGTTGCTGTAGTTGTAGCCAGTCTTCAGGAAAAAGCAGCGTGTGCGGTGTCTTGGTCGTGTCTTTTGGATTGTGAAAAAAGCAGCACGTAGGTGGGGAGCGGCGTCCGGTGTAAAATAGTGAGTCTGGGTGGGAAAATCACTCTCTCAAAACCAAATCAAAACAAAAAGCAGAAGTGCCTGTCTTGGTGTGAGTTTTCCTTTTCTCTGCAAGGCTTTTTGGAAGATCCCAACAAAAAGCATAGCTGAAGTAGAAATGAGGGCCGTTTATTCTGTTTGGCACGTTCCTTGTGTTTGCACAGCTGGTGGCCTACCGGCGTTATCCTGCAGCTGAACACGGAGATGCATATATGTAGGTTTTTTCTTCTTTTCCTGACATTATTAAAAACAAAGCATATAAGCATCAACAAATAACTTGAACTCGGTGTAAGTCAACATGCTGATTAAGTATTTCCCTCCTGCACAAAGTGGTTTGTATGAAAAAAGCGAAGGACACAGGCAGATTATTAAATCATTTTGACACATTTTTTGCTCAAATAGACAACAGCAAGAGCACCCAAACCCCAAACTGCGTAAGCCTTCCCCCTCTCTGTAAGATTTCATTGCCAGGATACGCAACTTTGCTTTGGTTATATGCCAAGTTTACCGTGACCTTCTTGCAGTAGACAGAAGCAGAGTTTGCTGGTACTACTCATTAAATGCAAGAGGATTAACATCCAGTTTATTTTCTCTAAACCCACGGAACTATCAGGAAATAACTAAGCCCTAAAGTTCTAGGTTTGTAGAAATGATTTCCTCCTAATGCATGTACTTGGGGGCAATGTCGGAATCCTGTTATGTAAGAGAGAGGCAGAGCCCTGCATTAATCCCAGGGAATGATGTTAATGGCTCGTTTCGTCCTTTATTGGTCTAAAGAATTCCTCAGAAATCAGCTGACTAAAAGTGCCAGGGAAGTATTTTTACCTCCGTTGCCGAAACTGTTATCGCTCAGTAATTTCACTAATCTTCTTTGCAGAGAGATTAGATTGTAAATGCTTTGGTGCAGGGAGAACTTGTTTGTGAAAACTGCCTAGTACGGTGGGTGCCGTCGAGTGGAAGTGCCGATAAGTGATCGAACCTGGTATTCCATTGCTGAGCAACATTTTGAAATATTTATTGCCTTGGCTTTGCTTCAAGCTGTCAGTGTTTCCTTGGGAGATAGTGCTTGTAATGTGAACTTGAACGCAGTGTTTGCTATATGACAAAAATGCTAATGACATAAGTTTGAAGACAAAATTGCTGTGGTTTTGTTTCATATTGAGGGTTGGTCCCTATTGTATAAAATAGGTTTGTATGAATAAATAAAAATTGTTGCCTGTGATTCCAGATCTCTGACATCTTCAGACACCACTCATGCACATATTTTATAAACGGCTTATTATGGAAGCATTAATATGCCATATTTATGAATAAAATTATTTTTTTAATGTATTCACCGATAGAGAAGGTATGAAGTGTTACGGGTATGTGCAGCTGGTGGTTAAACTGTACAGAACAGCTGAGGAAACGGCTGACTGGCTAATGCTATGTCGTCGTACGAATTTCGAAAAAGACAAATAGTTACGTCCTTGACAGATCTGTGCACTATTATTAAACCCTATTTTGTGGGTTATTTACAGGCAGCAGGAAAACTGTTGTACTCGGTGCAAGGCCTGAAGTATTGCTCATGTTGTGGAATTACGAGCTACAGCAACTTGTCTCTAAATTGCAGGCTTTCCTCTCTGCCCTACTTACTCAATATAAAAAAAACCTAATCCTGTGGATTTTATTTCCCTCTCTGTAGGACAGCAGTGAGTAATTACTTTTCTCTGGTGAAGGTAGAGATGCTGGAAAAGTTTAATTAATGCCCATTAGGAGATGCTGCGAGTACTTAAATGAATTCATTAGGGCAGGGTGCTTAATGTTCATCAAAATAGCAAATAATTGCAGTGGACTGAATGTTGTTTACACTGTACTGCGTATTATATCTTTTTGTTCTGCAAAATGTTTCAGGATATGTGGGTCTTCCTTAGCCAGGGCCAGCTTTTCTAACCCCCGTGTAAAGTGTAGGGCTTCAAAATGAGGTTTGGTGTAGAGCGTAAATCTCTGAATCTCCTGCTGCTTTGTCACTGCGGAATTGAGTAACGGCAGGGAAAAAGGTACATCTGCCCGCTCGGTGCCGAGGTGCCGCACTGGGCATGCCTCGCCATCGCTTGGCGGTGGTAGGTGAACTGCCTTATTAGCATGAATCTTTCATATTAATCTTTCTACCTTAGTAAATAACTTGCAGAAGGCAGGAGCGTGCGGTGACCTCTTGTCTCCTGCTCCGCGGCATCTCTGTTGTGGGACAGGAGTGAGGTGATCCAGATGTGTAAGGAATAATGTCCCCCACTGAGCTGCTGTGCGAGTGCAGGCGACGCTGGGGCTGGCGGGTCCCGGGTGGTGAGAGCAGTTTAAGGGTTTCGGGCAGACAGAGAGCGGGTGCGATGCCTCATGGCCGCTGCTCGGGTGGCGCTTGGTGTCTGCCCCTGGGGTCCAGGAGCCCTTGTCGGTGCCAGTGTCTGCCCTGCTTCGGTGGAACATTCAATTTGTGATTTCAACCTGGAGTTACAAATATTTGTAAATCACAGGTATTTGTATTGTTAAAACAGTGTTAGCGCATTTTTTTAAACCTAAGCATAGGTAAGTGCTTTGCGCAGTTCTTAACTTAAAGCTGTTTTCCCATAATTAGCTCTGCCATCAGAACTGTCAGTTGCTGTTGAAAGAAGCATTGGAAGCATTTATGCTGTTCAAATGGTTCCTTATCCCAAATACTGAGAATTGGAACTCTCAGGAGACTGGAGAACACCGTTACTGTGCTGTGATTTGCATAAATTTAATAAACTTTGGCTATGCTAGAGTCTGATTTGAGCACAAATTCCATAACAGAAAAACGGCGGGACAGGTGGGTGTGAGGAGGCTGGAGGCCATCAGCTTTCCCTGGTCTTTGGAGATGGAGGAACGTGGAACAAACATGAAAATTGCTTTGGGGATGGGCTACTGTTTAAACTCTGGTGCCAGGCACTGCTTAAAATGGCATTATTTTCCTCAGGCCGCGGTGGTCCCTCCGGGGGTGGTGGTGGCCCCAAATGGATTTTGGGCAAGCTTTTTACGGGCCTGGATTTGTCCAGGAGCGCGTGTAGTATTTCCACAGGGAAGTTCTAAAGTGTTCAGAATCTACCAGCTGTTCTCTGCTTTTTCTTTCAGTTAAAAGTCTACTAAAAATAGAATATTCTTCCATTCAGGCATCAAACTCTGATACGTAATGTGAAGTGTCATGCTGCAGGAATAGTAAAAGGGTTTTTACCTGAGGAACTTCTTTCTATGGATTGTTTTTTCCTATAGCGGGTGAGATGCAGCAAAGAGAAAAAGGACTTAAATAGATTTCTGCTTTGTTAAATCACCTTCGGGGGTCATAAAACTTGTTGTTCTGAAATCCTTATTTATTGCCTCTTGGCAAATATGTCTGGTTTGGTTTTCGTGGGGTTTTTGGTTCCCCCCCCCTCCAATTGAACTATGTTCTTAAGAGGCCCATTGCTCTTCCTGGTGTGTGTCATTGCAGAGATGTTGGGTATTAAGGAAATGGCAAAGAAAAACAATACCTCTCATGTTTTAAAAACAAACAAACAGACAAAAAGTTCTTTGACAGAACTTTCTATCTTATCTCAAGAATTTGAAACTGGGACGTGAGAACTGGGCCCGTTCTTCAGGCTGCTCACGGTGATCCGGAAAGATTTAGTGTTCGTTGTTACCTGGAAGTACAAGTTTGAAATGCAAAGTGTGAGGCGCTGCTTATATTTAACAAATATGTGGAGATAAAAATAAAATCTGCTTTTTGAAGTAACTGTGTGCGTCTGATTGACATGCAGGAAATCCGAGCGGTGCCTGCAGACTGAGCTGGACCTCGCTGCTGCTGCAAACACTGCAAAATGAATTTTCGAACTGGAGGATATTTGAAATTTTGCTCTTTGAAATTTATTCTTAGCCTGCGTGTGGGATGTGCATTGTTTTTTCACGGTGACACGTTGTGCCGTCGCCCCTTTGCCATGGCTCTTGGGGCGCGGTGCCGGGGTGCTGTGGTCGCACAGGTACCGGGGTGCTCCCGCCGAGACACACAGCCCTGGCGTCACCTGGCTGCGCTGACACCGCCGCCGGGAGAGCCCCGTCAGTCCCTTAACAAGAATTTAAACTGACAGATAAAGACAAACTAATCTCTGTTTCGTCACATTATTTATTGGAACAGCAAGATGTCTGGTTTCTTGTATTTGCCGTTTCTATAGAGCTGCCGATGGGGGCCGAACAGAGAATTTTGGAATTTAAATGGGTTTGTTTAGTAACAATCAAGTGCTAGCTATGTAACTGCTACCCCAGTCTGTCTCGATATGATGAGTAAAATTAGGAAGGGTCTTCATTGCGATCCAAGCACAGTTTTGTGAGATGGTTAGGACAGGTACCTGCTGTCAGAATTGTTTGATGTCATTCTTGTCATAGTAGGTGCAGGGTGGTTTTCCGTCATCTATCTGTATCATGTATACATGTATTCAAACGAAAAAGGTGACCTTTTAAAAGTCTTGCCTTCAGGTTTGTGCGTGTATCTTGGAAGCAAGGGCAAAGGAAGCATTTTAGTAAGAAGTATCTACTGTGGGTAACAGCAGTATCTGCTCTGCGAAATGCTGTGCTCTGGCCTTAGTAAAGCGTTTCAGAGAGATTACTGCGGATCCTATACGGTCTGACAGGGATGACAGAAAAGGGGATGATGCAATAAATACAGGAAAAAAACTACCGTGCTGTCAGTTTGGGTTTTCCTGTTGGGGTGTGCACCCATAGCTGCCTTCTGATTGATTGTGAATTGAGAACAGAAATTAGATTTGGCTTTGCCTTCAAAGCTGTCTTTTTATTTGAAGTGCTTTCTTACGAGAATTCCATTTCTGTGTCAGTCTTGAATTTAGTGAGCTCTTTAAGCAGATATAAATGAGTCCAGCCTTCGGAGACAGCTGCATAAAGACGATGACTGGCACGCTTCCCGAGCCGAATGCTCCGCAGTCCAAGAGCTAAGAGCTCCGAGTGGGCAACTTTTATTATTGTAACTGCGTGACCCTTTCTGTCTTGTAGCCTATACAAATATTATTATTTTGCTTACAATATCTACCTTGTGCCAAACTTTCAGGGGCAAAAATTAAACGAAAGCAACTGGTCAAAGTTAATCACTGAATCTAATAGGTTGTTATCTGCACAGTTGTAGACATCTGCTGGGGAGCAGGTATTTTCTGCCCTGTCCTTTAGACTTTGAGTCTTGTTCACTGCCAATATGTCAGTTTTGTGGCCATTTATTGTACCTGGAGAAGGGAGGGTAGGTGGTTAGGAACCTGACCACGAGTGAAGTGAGACATGCCATTTGCCATGGCCCCCTTCTACAGTCGGATTGTTTAGGTTAAGTATGTTGTACATGGCTTACATAAACTCTTTTTTATGATGGAAAGCACCAAGTAGAAATGAAAACGGCAGTTATCTCACTGTGAAGTTGCTGTCCTTACTTTTCGTCTCTGCTTCAACTAGTTCTAGTTTATATCATGTTTTAAAGTAGCAGAAGTCATCTGTTCTGCAGCAAGAAATAATTGGAAATACAGCTATTGAGCTCCCCATGCCGAATGACCTCTCCATAGGCGAACGGCTGCTAACGCGTGCCAGCTAGGGCTTAGCCTGCTGCAGAATTGACCTGTGGTCTGTGCTTAGAAGTTCACATCAGTAGCAATGAAAGAGCGAGTTTTGTTTAATGTTCGGTAAGTTCTGGTTATGAAAACCAGATTTGTCGTTTTAATGGATAGGTTATTTGCCCTTTCTTAATCTGCCAGTCTCTCAAATGCAGATGTTCTGAAAACTTAATTGCAGAAGCATTTCTTAAAAGATTATTTTGTAAAAACTTCAGAAATTTTACACTCCTCTTTTTGGTTTTTTTGCTTGTCTTGGGTGTTTAGTAGATAAAAGCGCAGAGGAGAGGCAGCAAATACATCTTTTCAAAGGTGCTGAGCACTGTGTGTCATGTTCTGGTAGCCAAGGGAACTAAGTGACTTTGGCCGTAAGGTGGGCAACTGTCTGACCCCGCGGTCAGCCATCAGGAGGAGCTTTGGTCAGAGAAGTGGCCACCAGAGCACTCCACGAACTGCAGCTTCTGCTGCCGAGCCGGGCGTGAGGCTGCTCTCCCGAGGCCGGAGCTGTGGTGGGGGCTTGTCCCCGCGGGGAGACGGCGAGCTGGGCTTTGGAGCAGGTTGCCCTGAGCCGTGACACTGGTTGGGGGACCAGGTCCTGCTGAACCTCTGATGCTGGGAGCGGGCGGTATTCCCGTTGTGTTCTCCTTGGAAATTGCGGGTCTTTGATAAATGCCTTGCGATGAGGAAGTCGGAATGTCTCTTGCCTGTTCCAGGTCTACTCTAGGTGGGGTTTCCATTCTGTAAGAGACACGGGTTCATTATTAATCTGAAGGTTTATGTTTTAATAGCTGTTAGTTAACACACTCATTTACCAGCTTCTTTTTCCACATACTGACTGACATACTCCGTGGAGACTGTTTTCTTAGAAACTACTGATAGATAAGAAAAAGCAGAAATGCTGAGAAGCAGATGTTGCATGACCAAGTACCCAGCTGTGCACTAACAAAATGAATCTCATGGTGATTAGTTAACAATTCCTTGGCAGTCAGAGGCATATGTAAAACAGTAAACACAGCATGGGGAAATAATAATAATAATAATTTTTTTTTAAAAAAAGAAGCATTTTCTGAGCTTAAAACGCTGGCAACATCAGGCCAACCATCTGCATTGCTGAAGAGCTGACTGTTGTGGGTAAGTCATAGCAAGGTCAGTTGAACTGACTTAGAAGTCCTTAACCCTTTATTGGTAAAATAGACCATTTCTGGTTTCTAAGCATGGGGTACATCAAAGTTTGAATGACATGAGCCGCAGCAGGGATATCTGAACTTGAACTGTCAATACAGGAACATAATTATTAGTGGTGTGGAGTTTTTACCTGCTGTTATGTGAAGATGTTCAGCCAACAGCAGCAAAGCACAGGAATGGACAAAAAAATGCCGTCCAGCCATTTAAAGTTAACTTTGCAAGTGTAAGGTTAACTCCGTTACTGGAATGGTGTTGCCATTGTTGTATCTGTGGGTGACTGAGTGTAAAGGAGGAAGATAAAGATCGTTATGACCTTCTGGCTATATAATTTAGAGCTGCGGCTGCAGTTACAACAGTCTGCCCTCTGGAATAATTCCCTGCTGCAATGCCTTTGTTTTGTTTCTCATTAGAGAAACAAACGAGTGTGCTAGTCTGTGAATGCCGTCATCCTTCCCTTTTACCCCCTTCAGTGCCCTTCTTGCCCCTGCTGTCCAACAAAATAGCCCATCCGTGTTTTTCTGACCAGTTACTCATCACAGGTAATAACAGTTTGAAGAGGAGATTTGGAGAAAGCGTGTAAGTTGTGAACACCGCTGTTTAGCACAGGGGTGTGAGGGGATTTACTAAATCAAAGATGTGTTTACAAAATACAGAATTAACGTTTAGATTCCACAGTAGCTGCTCTGGCGGTATGGCTGGCTTCAAACATGTTTTCATGCAGCTGGATGATGGGAAGTGCATGGATTTTCCAGTTAAATGCTCAAGTTGATGCATGTTCCGAGGGTGGCGCTGGGAGCCGGACTGGCCGCAGTGCGTGCACGGCCCCGCGGGGGCTCCCGGGTGCAGACGTGAGTTGGATGGGACTGGGCACACGGGGAATTGCCTAAAGGGAGGAGTTGTTGGCTGGGGGTGGTTCGTTGGGTTTGAGTTTGCTTTGCTCACTGGCCGTTGTTCCTGAAAAAAGCTTCTTCCGTGGTTGAAGTGGTTCAGTCCTTGCTTACCTGTGCTGGGTACCGCTAGGGCAGTGCAGGAGCTGACAGAAAGAATAAAAGCATGTTTCCTGCAAGGCGTTGGAAGCACGTGTCTGATGATATAATAAGAAGTTTAAGGTTCCTCATTTTTATAATTTTGTTTGGTTTTGTCAGGTGCATGCAATCTTCTGCTTGAGGCGTAGGCCCCTCTGCCAAGGCGTGTTTTCGGCCCTGGTGTCGCAGCCCGTGCTGCTCCAGCGCTCGTGTTGCCGGAGCCAGAGCAGTTCTGCGGTCACATCGAGGAGTCTCCTCTTCCCCACGCTGTTTATCTGGTGGCGGGATGGCTTGGCTTGGGTTTTACCTCAGGTTTTAGCCTTTGGAGGCTTTCACAACCAGCTACCCTAAAACAGTCTGGGGCAGCGGGTTATTTCATTCCTTGTCAGGACTGAAAGTATCGAGCATTAGGGCTTTCTCCTGTAGTGCTGCTCTGCGCGTGTGGCGTATATACGTCTGCACGGAGCAATGGCTTAGATAATTTACAGTATCATTAAGGACTTTTAAAATGTAAGCAGGCTTTAAACTTTCTTAAGTGACTTCACGATGTTAGAACATATGCAAATAATAAAACTTAAAAACATCAATATATCTGTCCTGTTAATTTTTACTACTGCTTACAGAGTCTGTGCTTCTGGAGTGTTTTTTATACTTCAGGAATATACTAGGTTGCCAAATAATTGAGTTTATATTGCACTTCAAACAAAAATTTAATATTTTCTATAATCCAGGCAGTAAATTCCTTGGCGCACTGTAACCTAGAACATCGGCATTTGTGCAGATGGTAAGCTTCTGCCCAAGGAAGAAAACTAATTTAATTGTATTATGAAAAACCCAATCATTCCCTGTGAAATGCTGTTTCTTGTCAGATGTCAGAAACGTGTACATGGTATACAGCATATGGAAAACAACAATAGGTAATTATACTCAAATGTACTCCGTGCAACTGAATCTTTTTAATTTTTTGCTGCTACTAGAATTGCCCTAGAGAGAAAATAATCTCTAAGTGGGTTATAATAATTGTACTTTTGGGGATAAATAAGCCATTTTTGTAGGAATCTAATAGTTGAGCTTTGTTCTTAGAATGGAGTTGTGTCTATTTTTGTGTGTGCTCAATCTGTAGGATAGGAATTTTCAGCTGTTGGGTTTACTAAATGACTTTTAGCTCACCCATGCTTTTTTCTGAGCCCTCCAGAGTCCAAACACTAATTTATGGAACATTTTAGAGTGGGAACAACGATGATGCAAATTTTCTTAGTAAATTGGAAGTCTTCAATATCGATATCCTCCTGTAAATTTAAAGCTACTGCATTGTTTTGCATCAACATAGTGATTCCTACTTTGTGTTGCAAATTCTCTGCCTGCATGACCATAAAAATAAATAATGAACAATCAGTTAGGACAGGAGATGTAATCAGCTAAAGCCTAATGAAGCTTATACTTCAGAGCAGGCTCATCTGCTAAAACACTGCGTTGGCTGAATCGCTGCTGCAAATGGGTGGTTTCATAATTATGTTTCAGGATAGGTTGATAATACGCTCTTTTATCTCGATGGTACCTCGTTAGAGCCCTCGCCTTTGGTCCCCGCAGCCTTGTCGCGCAGCCCTGCTCCCGAGGAGCCCATCTCTGCCCTCGGAGCCTCTTGGGACGAGGCGCGTCCGAACCCCCTCGTGCAGCTCTGGAAACGTCGGGTGCATTCAGCGGGTTGGCACCCATGGCAGTGACTCCCTGAAAGTTAAAAACTTCCTCGAGCCCAGTGCTGGACACAGGCGGAGACTGTGGGGTGCCCAGGAGCGAGCTCGGGCGGGCGGGCGGTCGCAGCAGTTTCAGACCCCAGGTACCCGTCTGACCTTGCTCCTCCTGGAGCTTGAGTAGCGAGGAGGAGTACGTCAGCCTCAGCTGCCTGAGCTCGTTAGAAATTTCAATTAATATGCCAAACCCTGGAGGTGAGCGCACAGTTGCTTCTGACAGCTCTTCTGAATGAGCTGTCGCTGTCGGTGGGGATGGCTTACACTGCTCCCACCGCTTGCTCGGGCGCTCCTGAATGGGCACTGACTGCTCTGACTCGCCTTGCTGTGCAGCTGGGCTTCTGCAGGGAGTCGTGGTGCCGGGACGCGCTGGGGCGGCCTGGGCAATTTCAGTTCTCGCAGCTGAATCCCAAAGGCTGAACCGTTCCGCTTTGCTGGCATCTAGCTCTCCGCACTTGCTCTTCTCAGGGAAAGCACTATTTCATATTTAATTGAAAATCCTGCGTGCCATAACTGAAAATAAATCTTAGGAAATGAATAGTGATGAAATAATAGGATACGCTGTGCAAGGGAAAAGATAAATTCATTTTTAATATTACATGATGATTAACTTAACGCATAGGGAGATGTTCTTTCCTTACGTGATTACTTCAACAACAGCATGCCAGTAAGATCACAAACACAGGCTCCCTTGCAAAATTAGGTTATAACAAAATTGTAGTTCGTTGAGTGAAAGCAGTGCAGTTGGTGGGTGTGTGCGGGGCGGCGTGTGCTCGCTGTGCGACAAGGCAGGAGCGCGCTGGTCCCTCCTGACGCGCTGTGCTGGTGGCTGCCCCTGTCCTGTGGGTGGCTGGGACCAGGCTCCGGGCTCATTTTCTGTGCTGTCACATGTAGACGTAGTGACAAAGAAGTGACGGAAAGGTTGCTTGACTGCCATCTTCACACAGATGAAAGTGAGAATTACTTTACTTTCTGAATGGAAGATTTTTAAAGTATTTGGAACAACGTTGGTAGATCTTGGAATTATTTTTTCCTACTTTTAGCTGACTCTGTAGTGACGCTGTCGTTGGGGTACACTTACTGTAAAGCTGTACGGTGGATGTTCAGTACATTCTCAGGGGCATTCTGGGGAAAATTTTTAATTTTGTAAGATTCCCTAAGGGTATAACTTAACCACAGTTGATACTAAACACTGTTTTGTAAGTTTTGTTTTGAGAGAAAGTCTTTTTCATATTTTATTTTTATGAAATTGGTGTGACTTAGCCAAGCTAAAAGTTGCAGTGCTGCCTATACCAGAACGTTAAAATGCCAGCATTGATACTTTGCTGTAACCAGCTTGTTTTTGCTGAGAAAGGTGTTGAAAAACCTGAGGACCATAAACGTGTTTCCTTCCAGGGTGTCTGCGCAGGGCGAGTGTGCGAGCGTGGCTCTGCCGCTCGTGTCCCCGCAGCACTGCCCTGGCAGGGGCTTTGCCCTGGGTCCTGCCGGGCGCCGCGGTGCCCTGGTGAGCCCCGGCCTCGGCCCTCGTGGCCGGCTGAATGGAGCCTCTCTGGATGTGGAATTGCCATGTGGGCTCTGTGTGAGTCAGGCATTAACATTAGTCATGGCCAGTGCACATCTGGAGTCACAGGGGTTTTGCTGACTGTCCATATTGTGCAGAGAGCGTGGGGGGTGTGTGTGTGTGTGTGTGTGTGTTTTCCAATTACACTTGGAGATGTCTCTAATCGATACCACTGTGACAGGGCACATCTGTTAATTTGGTCGGAGGAGTGCTGACCTGGCACTGGGATGTTGGTGTTCCTGAGTCCCTGGGAGTCCTGGGGAGCGTGGAGGGGCCCAGCTCTGATCCGCAGCTTGAACTTGCTGCCAAGCTGCCTCCCTGGCCAAGCACGAGCTGTGGCCGGGAACGCCGCCTCCGGCAGCGCTGGGACTTCCCCAGCACCTGGAAAAGCCGGTTCGAGAAGCTCTAACTCCGTCATAAAAACTGCATAAGGACTGTTCCGCGGAGCGGGCGCTGCTCCGTTCCCTGTGCCCAGGGCTGGGGGTCCCAGCAGAGCGCGGGAAGCCCATCGATGCCGTTTCCACACCGTCCACCTGTGGAGATGAACCGCGCTGCGTGTATCAAAAAATACTGCTCTATTTTAAAGCGATGTGAAGCAGGGACGTTTGGGATGGGTCTGGTATTTGAGAGCCCGGTTTGCTGTGTGTTTGCGGGTCCAGCTGCGACAGACCTTGTGGTGCCGCTCACGGGCACAGCTGAAGGATGCCTTTGCTGTAACGTTCTCTGTTCCTGTGGTGGTTGGTCACCCGAGAGGTTTGTTCTGCTCCAGGAGAAGAGACAAACAGCGTCTTGGTGAATGTAGAGTCTTTGTCAGGCTCCTGCTCTGCCAAACTCCAGACTGAAATAGGTTAGTGGGCCTAGAAATTATGCAGAGTGTAATTGCATGTCTTGCTTCCTATGGAAAGCAGGCTAAAAATAAACCTGTCTATGATTTGCATAAGTTCTATTCTAATCAGAACACTCAAAAAAAAAAGGGGAAAAAAAAAAAGAAGGGTCTTGGCATGTGACCATGTACCCTTATGCTGGGAAAACAGCGCCAAGTCCCGCGCAGATTAAATCGCTTGTGTAACACAGAGCAGCTGCAAGGACATTTTTCTTTGGGGATGTGACTGAAATGTGTCACTCCATAGAACTACACGCTGCTTAAGCAACAAATGCGGTGTGTTGTACGGACGTCAGGGTCTGGAATGTGACGCTGTGTTAGGACAGATGCAAGGGCAGACGATTTTTGGCAAACACTGCTATAGGTGAACCTGCAAAAGTGCCCTGTGTGGAACCCCGTCTTGGGGTGGGATAGTGAAATAATACTTATTAAATGTCGGTAAGGTTGAATTTGCCCATTAGCTGCAGATTATCCAAGGGAAGCATTAATATTTGAACAGTTTGGGGACTCAAGTAACATTTTGTTCAGTTGTGTATGTTAATTGTGCTTTCTAGACCAAATGGATTTGTTTGCTGTCTCAGTAAATCATTTGCTCTAGTGTGAATAAACTAAAACGCCACATTGTAAAATTAAGGGGATGAATGGAAGATTGTTTATAAATTGGGAAAAGCAAGCCATAGTTATCCCAAGGATACTTATCTTTGTTTTGGCGTGTTCCACTTCTGTATCCGCTCAATTAAGAGCAGACTAAATGTTTTATGTATTATTGTAACCTGTAACAGCTACAGAGGACTGATTTCATGGCTCCAGTGTCTGTATTTGACTTTACGGTACGAGTGTTGCATGACAGACACTACTTGTGCCAAAAGCCTGTGTAGGTGTAGCGAGTTGCACAGTGATTAACACTCAGCAAGGGATTGAGCGCACAACTAGGAAGCCTCAATAAAGTGCTATTATTAAAACAGCCCTGTATTTTTCATTTTTTTAACATGTTTGCATATTACAAATTCTAAGTGTTGTTTTGACCCTTTAGATTGCTGTAACACACTCTTTTAACGTGTTTGAGCCCGTTTGTGTCGCGGTGCAGGGTCCATCACCTGCGTGGTGGTTCCATTAGATCGTGCTCTGTCCTGCTCAGCGCATTTGTGTTCATCCACTGTCGTGATGTCAAAAACCTGTTGCCTCTCGTGCTTTACATCTCTCTCTTACTTTGAGAGCCATAGTTAGACTTTGCAAACCTAAGTTTTGTTTCGTGAGGCGTTTTCAAGCTCCCAGGCGGTGCTCAGCGAGCTTTCCTGTAAATCCTTGTCTCTGGCTGAAGCCTGGCAGCGGCAGAGGCTCACGGGGCAGTTTATCTGGATTCTTGTTCTTTAGCATCAGCGCAAACACACCCTATGTGAGGTGGAAATCCTGTGCCGTTCTATCAGACAGGGTAACGCGGGGAGTGCTGCAAGGCGGGGAGGACAAGCGGGGCGGTGGAGGTGAGGGGAAGGAGCAGCTGCAGCCAGAGGGGGGGACGCAGGGACAGCATCCTCCGGGGTACCGGGTACCGGCAGTGGTGGCGCACGGGTGGCGTTCCGCACAGACACTCCTCCCCCAGCCATTGGGATAGCATCAAAATACAAAGTGCTGTCTGTGAGCTGAGAGCAGAGTCTCTCCCTGCTTTCAGGTACTGCCCCACAGTAATCAAAACCACACTCTCTGCAGTGAATCTTAGTTGTTTCCCAAAGTTGTAAAACACTTCATCTTTCCCATGAATTAAGTAGGATATGTGCTGCCTTACAGTGAAGCGTGGGGAAGGATCTTGAGAAAAGTAGAGAATTGAAATATCTCTGGAAAATATAGCAAATCTTTATAAATAGGAAAATTATAGTTGATCTGTTCTGTGCTTTTTTCACTTCTCAAGAAAATACCAAATCAAAGAGAGGAGAGGAAAGTCTCCACGTAGAATATAAAAGGTCAAACTGTTCTCTTGTGGAAAGTTCTTTTGCATTTTTCTTCCCCACTGTTAAGTTGAAGGAAATGGTTATGTTTGCATTTTATTTGAAACCCATTCATTATTTTAAATCATTTGAGTTCTACTCGTATCTCCTTCAGTGTCTGATCTTATATCAGAAACAGCTGTACAGTTCTTTGTGCCTTGCCGTTCTCCTATTTAATAACGGTACGTTAAAATAGTTGACGTTATCAGAGAGAACCTTACCCATTGGTAATTCTCCTCACTGCACTCCCACGGTTAAAGGATTTTTGCGTGCGTGCGATGTGTTACTGTAATCATCTCTGATACTAGCGCACTTGAAGCTGGCATCTGAAAGTCTGAGCTTCTTTACTCAAAGGGTTTTCATTTTAGAAATCCTTACGGTTGTAGGCAGAAAATGCATTAGGCTATGCAAGCTTTCTTGCTACCAATGCATTGCATAACACCAACGTAAAATGACATCTGCTGTCATTCCACAGAAATCATGCATAGGTTGAGAATGTCTAGAGACGTAACAAGATACAGAAAAGAAAAAGCAGCATTCAGTGAAGAATAATGAACTGTGTGGTCTGACAGTAATTGCCAACGTTTCTCATCAGCTCTGTGTCTTTTTGGGTTTTTACATGTATGTTTCCTTTCACCTTAATGCCACTGAATGTATACACTTTATTTTCATGAAAAGATACAAAGTTGTACTGGCTCTAATGGAGGGTCTTGCAACTGAAAGACTATTGCTGCAAAATGCTGCTTGGGTTTGAGTCCAGCAGAGCTGTTATCTGTTGTCCCACGTAGGGCTTTCCAAATGCAGCTGGTCGTACTTTCCAGTTCTTTCCGCGGTTCTGAGGCAGCGCGCGCCCACCCTGCCGAGTGCCCGCCGGTGCCCGTGTGGAGCCCGAGGAGCGCGGGGAGGGAAGGGGCTCTGCCCGCACGCTTCTCCAGCCCAGGGCTTTGCACCGGAGCTCTCCTCCCTCCGTACCGGCTCCGGCATGCCGGCTGATGCTTTCGCTTTTAGGTAGCTTAAAGAAAAGGTGTTTGTTGTTGGTTGTGGTTGGGTGGGAGCTGCCCGCCGTGGGTGCCGGGGAGCGTTCCCCCACCCTGCCCCTAGACGTTTGGTGCTCTGGAGCTGGGGGATGAGCTGGGGGTAGGTGGTAGAAAGTGCTTCTTTTTTCTGTTAAAAACCTCTTGATTTCACAGTGCTGGATCCTTATTCTTCACTTCCAAGATTCAGCCAACTGTGATGCATCTATTTGCAAACGGAGGCAATTGTTAGTTGGGTAACAAGTGTTATTTTCGTACACCAACCAAATGGCACTGAAAGACTCCATCTAAATGCCTTCTGTGCTCTGCCAATATTTTCCTTCTTCCTTCTGCACTAAACAATAGATGATTTTTTTTCATGGTAGATGAGGAACCCAGCCGTGGACATCCACAATCTAGAGGCTTCTGTTACAGTTGACTTTGTTGTTTCTGTACTGCCAAAAATAAAAACCTGGAGGATTGCATACAGACTCCCACTGTTTACGTTTCATCTCTTGTCCTTCTCAGCTCCGAGTGTTTTTCAGAATAAACAATGCATTATTTGCCAATGCTTTTGTATTTCTTAAATATTGTTTGGGGATGTGCCTTCCAAAGCATATTTTTAGTTATCGTCAAAACTTGAAATACTTCAATGATGAAGTTCATAAGCAAGCACAAAGCCAAATTATTTTTGCATAGGTTTACCAGCAAGGGACTTGGTTATTTCCAAGCCTGTAAGATTTCAAGGAAGCAGTACAGCGTAGTATGCCCTGGTGTTCCAGAATGAGGAATGGGAAGCTTTGTCTCCCTGAATCAGGCTCCACCTTGACTGAAGATCTGAAGGAATTATCCTGTAAAGGCTTGTGTTGATCGCCCCTTTGATCATTTTTAGTAATGAGCCATCTCCTAAATCTGTAGGCTTAAAAAGTCAAAACTCATAGTTATTGATGTTTTCTGAGTGTATTTTGCATTCCTAACAAAAATAAGATGATCTCCAAAGTGAAGTGGGATGTACATATTGTAATGAGGTTTCTGGCAACCTTATTTCTGAAATCTGGATAAACAGTTCTTCATTTATTTCAGAAGTACTGTCAAAGACACTTCCAGTGTTTTGAGTGCTATGGTAAATGATTTATTAATACTGTAAGGCTTTTCTCTACCATACTTTTCGTAAATAAGAATATATAACCAAGAATTTAATGGTCAGCATATCACAATTACAAAACTACAATTAAATAAGCCTTTCAAAGTAAACCTTTCTAGTATTTTTCAGCATTTAGCTAGTAAATGAGTCTGGTTTAATGGATTATTGTGACTATAAAGTGCCTTGAGATTTTTTCTGTACATAGACTCTATGTAAATTCTTCTATGAATTGTTCTGCGTCTATCATGTTAATGTAATTAGATGGATCTGACGTACTTACCCTTTACTTTTTGTGCATTTGCAGAATATCTTTAATGACACAGCCATAGTTCAGCTACATGAAAGATCCTTAATTCAATTTTCTTTAAACAAGATTGACACTGGTAACATTTAGCCACTTAACGACCTTTATTTCACAGCGTGGTAATCGGCAAGTGCTCTGCACCATGATTTCTCTGCAGTACAAAGAAGCAAGATTTGCTATTGTAGTTAAAAGTTTACAGATTAGTTGTGTTACTTGGAGGAATTAAATTCCTTCCTGTGCTGCTCGGCAGGTCCTGCTGCTTGGCGAGGCCTCCTCCGGTCCCGCTTCCTTCACTCCGTGCCGCTGCTCTGGGACTGCCCACCCCTGCCCCTTGGCCTTGGGTCCCTGCTCGGTGCCTTGCAGTATTGGGTAGGGATTTGTAAGAGCAGTCTCATAAACGTAGCTATTTAATCCCTCTGCTGATAACAGCGTCGGTAATTCCAGAAGAGTTTGGTTCTTGTCTGTTGGTCTGCTCTCAACCCAACGCTCTACAAATTGTCCTGTTTGAGGGAGAAGGTGAGAAGTCTGTCAGTATGGCCAAATCAGGTTAAAATATTTTTGCTCTTTTTTCATGCCCTTCAACAATCTAAGGGTTTTTTTATTTTGTCTTTGTAAAATACATCATTTGCATTTCACATCCAAAAATAAGCATCTAATGTATTTGGCTCTTCTCCCACGTTTGTTCTAGGAAATCGAGTTTCATTCTTTGCCTTGTCTGTTCTGTTCATTGTCAGGGGAAAAGCTATGTCTTGTGACAGATTGCCGTTCTCGGACAAATGTCGCTACCTACCAGTGATACAGCAAATCAAGATGCCCTTACAGTATGTCACCAGAGACCTGCCCACTATGGCCCTTCGGAGAGTCTCCGCTGAATTAGTCAATGGTTGGCCTTTTCTGATGTAGGATCTGGCAATCAAAAGACGTGATTAATTTAGACTTTGGGAGCAGAGCAATGTGGACCTACTGTTGTTTGAGTCTCATTAAAAGGCAAACGAGCAGAATACGTGTCACATTCCTGAGATGATTATCTGCTTTTGGTCTTTTGAACATCCTTGCTGCGACTTAACTCCAAAGCAGCTGGTAATTGCCGGATGGCGTGTAGGTGCCTATTGAGTCCTGTGAACTGGACACGATTTTCTTACTCAGTGCCTCTTAGAAAATAACGCCTCACGTGACGGTGAGCTTGATTGCTCTTTGAAGAAGCAGCAGTTACCTGAGGGGAGCTCAGCCCATAACACGACCAGTATCCCAGAGGGTGGCTGGCCCAGATGTGGTTGTCAGCTCAACTTCCTTACTGGCCTGAATTTTCCTGGAGCTCCTCTCTGTAACGGGCAGAGTCCAAACGTAGGTTCTTGCCCCCTGGAAGAGGGTTGGGAGCGTGCCTGTGGAGCCCTCGGCAGGGTCTGGCTCAGCCCTCCGCTGCAGTCCCCTTCTGCCCCGAAGGTGAACCAGCATTTGCACAGTGATCCATCGCTGTTTCTGCCCCACCAGCAGGGCAAAACTACACCTGCTGTCTGGGTTGGGCATCCTCAAAATGTTGACCTCTCTTTCTTCTTTAATTGGAATAATTTGAACCTGCCCCATGTCTCCTGTGCTGGGGATGCAGGTATTTGCTGGGTGGGCAGCGCCGCTGCGCGAGTGCCGAGTGTTGTGTCGCTGCTGGGATCTTCCTTCTTCTCCGTGTTCTGTGGATACCGTGATCCTCTTGTATGCTTTTGGAAGGAATTTATTGTGTTCAGCAAACGCATGTGTTCAGATCTGTAACTTGTGTCAAGTTATCATGTGAGAGTAGTTGCTGAGGAGCATCATAAGGTTAATGCGTTGCACACTGATTATACCTTTGGTTTCCTAACGCAACATGTCTGGTTGGTGTAGCTGAACGTTTCTTTAAATGGCTTTTGCTTAGTCACGTCAAAGATTGCTCAATCTTACTGTCTGTATCGATAGCTGAGTTTTAATTAAACAGTAACTGTTTTCCACTTGATGAACCCTGATAGTTGCTCTTTTAGCTAGCTGCTTTTGACCAAAGCCACTGAGCTGTTCTGTTAGCCCTTAGCGCCTGTTTCAGGTGGAACCTTCACGTTCGGGGCCGCCTGTTGCAGGGACGGCGCCCCCCAGCGCGGGGCCCCGGGAAGCCGCAGCTCGCGGGGCTGCCGCGCCGTTGGCGTTTCTCCGCTGCCCCTGAGGACACTCGTGAGGCGGTGCCTCACTGCGCTCCGCGGTCCCCCCGCGGCGGCTCCGCATCGGCCCGGCCCGGCCCGGCCCGGCCCGGGAGGGGGCGGCAGATGCCGCGGGACCGGCGCCGCCGCCGGCGGGACGAGCGGGGCCGGGCTCCGGGCGAGCGGCCGGCGGGGCCCGACCCCCCCGCGCCCCGGCTGCCGCCCCGCCCGCCGTCAACGTTTGGGGAGTTTTTACCCTGTAATTCAGCGGCGGGACCGACCCGGGCTCCAGGAACGAGGGAACGCAATTCCTCTTTCACATCCACTCCCTTAAAATACTTTTTTGTGCGAAAGGCTACAGTGAAAGCCCCAGTAATGAATTATATAGCTTAATAGGAAAGTCGCATGCTTTTAATAAACTGCTACTGTGAAAAACTGCTTTTATAATTAGCAGTAAAGCATTTTTCCGAAAGTCTGAGAGGCGGATGCCCTGTACTCGTCGTCGGTTGGCCCCCAGCGCTGCAGCTCCCCGTCAGTGCCGAGATGCCCCATCCCAGCAGGGCTCGGCCGGGAGCTCCGCAGCACGGGACGGTGGATGCCGTCAGCCGTGCCTCCGGCAGGTTGCCACCTGTGTCTGTCTGCGTGAAATAAGGGTGAAAACGAAATGAAGATTTTCCACCTGGTCTTCAGAGCGATTTGTGGGGGCTGTCGCAGACCCTCCGTGTACTGGCAGCATTAGCCAGACGTGCTTGTCACATTATTTTGCTGTCACGTTGTTATTGGGCAGCGGCATAAAATCTTCACAGATTGAATTCTTAGAATCTATTTGCATATTTAAACTTCGTGTTTGCTGGTTTACCGACATTGCTAATTCAGAAATGGACTTCTTTGTGTTGAGCTCTAGTAGCACCATGGCAATACTCATCTCCTTGCAGTTGCAGTGTGTATACTGCAGCGTTTCCATGACAGGTTGGATGTATAAATAGCCATCTTCATCCTGTTTAGGTACAGCAGCGAAGGCAACTTCGCCATTGCAGTTTGTGGCGTGACGAGAAATGAAAGCCGCTACCCCCGTTTTTCACCACGGCTCCATCACTCATCCTTGCTCCTGCCCTTCAGAGCGCTGTGTTTCGCTGCAGTGGTACTTCAGCCTCTTTCTCTTCTGCAGTCACTTAGTTTTCCTTACCCAACTGCAGTGTGCATATCCTCATTTAGACACTTCCTTTGTGGTTAATTTAAATTAAAACTGAAAGCAAGAGCCTTGTGCCTGTTCATCTTGCAGAACCTGAATGGTTTAAAGTACATTATTCCTCTTGACTGGTCCCTGTGTTGCATGTGTCATCCTTCAGAGACAGCTCAGCAGCACAACAAACACCAACCCGACACTCATTAGGTCATTTCGGAGAGTCTGATACACGAGGTTCTCCTAAAAAGCCTGCGTGAAACAATGTAAAGGAGCGTGTTCAGCTCCTGCGGGGAGAAATATCTGGCTTTTGCGTAAGAACAAGCTCTGGAGGTTGCCTAAAGCATCCTTACTATTACTTTATTTTTCTGCTTTCTAATGCACCCCATTCTCTATGTGACTTTCTGTCATTTTCTCTCTGCCTACTCTTCTGTTTTCCCCAGGCAATCCTTTCAATCTTCAATTTAGTCATCTTGGTCTCAGAGCACAGTCCAATCTTTAAGGTTTTATGTTAAGATTAACCCCTCAGTGTCGACACATCCTTAGCAGCAGCTTTGCTTTTACTTGTTTTTTTTTTTGACTGAGTTGATATTTATTGAAAAGGGTTTATGAGCTTTTAAATTTTAAAAAATGAAGAGGGTAAGATCAGTGAATAAATAAAGTCTCTGTAATTCTACATCCAGGACAGATTTTCACCTCTTGGCCAAGTTTTTCCGACATGCTGCACTCTGAACATAGCTAACAGCCAGATTCGTCTGCCCAAGAGAAATATGTGTGTATTGATCTGCCTAAGTGAAATATGCTGGTATTGTTAAAGCGCAGTGCTATAGATCTGGCTCTGACAGGGAGATAGATGGGCCATTTTAGTGGTAAAACATTTTTTAATGTTGAGAAACCATCTTGTCTACAAACAATAAAGTGATTTGTAGTAACAAATGGAAAATATTTTTCTTGCTGGAGATTACACCATTTGTTTTCATTTTCCATGACATGTTTTGCTCATTACGCTGCAGGAAGCGAATCCAAGGTTTTATACAGAATAGCTCGCAATGGCGAAGCAGGGAATTGCGTGGGGCCCGGTGTCATCGTGGCCGAGGGCGCGGGCCCGTGTCTGTGAAGGAGCCGGGGGACAGGGACAGGGACGAGGACATCAGGGGATGGGGACGCTGCCGTCCCCGCTGCGTCGGCAGGCGCTGCTGGGTGGGCCGCGCCTGCAGGGCCGCGGGGGCTGACCTGTGGGGCCGCCTCAGCGCTGCCGAGCGCTGTCTGTGCTTCCGGACAATTTTCAAATGGCAGCGTTAAAGCAGGGTGAGAATGGAGTTCCTGTGGGGCTGAGGGCTGGCCTTACGCACTGGGGTGCCGGGGCGCGTGTGGGTGCCGGGCGGTTGCTGCGGGGCTTGGGGTGGTTTTGTTTGGGTTCGGTTCATTCACGGACAGCACAGGCCTCTGCGAAGGGCGGGCTGATCGGTAATCGCGGTGTCACTTTTAAATGCTTTCCAGCCTGCCGTTGTTTTGCTTGGAGGGATAAGGGCACGGATGGAAATGCAGTTTGCCGTTACTGAGTGGTGGCAGCCGAGGTAATGTTTGAGACCTAAGGTGTGTGTCTGCCCTTAACTTTGCAAAAAGGGAAGGGAAAGTATAAACCTGCCAAAACCAAAACGTGCAACCAACTTTGCAGCGGTGACACACAGTTGGGAGGACTTGGTTGGTGGCGGTGGATGTGTGTTCTGGGTTTTGGTGGTTTTGGTTTGTTGGGTTTTTTCCAAATCAGACGTTTCACGTAAGTACATTAATCTCGGGTTAAGGCGTGGGTCTGTGCCCCGTCGCGTTCCTGCGCCTTTGGCATGGTCTCCTCAGCCCCGGGTCTCGGCTCCTCTAGGGTCACCCCCGCAGCAGGTTTATACGTTTCGTAACCTGCCGCTGACGTGGCTCCAAAGGAGCAGTTGTGAGTTCCGGCATTGGCCCCCGCGGCTGTGACACACCAGCGCACGCCTGCTGCCGGCCATCTCCTGCGATGGGCTCCGAACACAAAGACCTCAGAGTCTTTTTTCCCTAAAGCCCCGCGTGTTCTGCTGTAGTACGTAACTTAAATTTATCAAGGTCACTGAACCCTATTTAATGTGCTTTCTGGAAAGATGACAGGGTACAAAAGATTGTTTTGTACCCTTCTGTCAGAAGGATGAAGCGGTAATACAAGAGCTCAGTTATTTGTGTGCTGAAGGGGCCGTGGTTATCTAGTGATATGACAGATTCGCTAATGATACCTGACAGAAGTATTGCAAAGGAATAATTGTAAAAAAACCCTCTTCTATCATGCAGTGTTTTTAAAAAGAAAATATTTTCTTTTTATAATGTCAAGAATGCAGATTCCCATGTGACAAAATATTGAGTTTGGGTGCCTAGCCACTAGGTGAAAATTGAATAGAAAGTATTCTCACTTTATTTCGAAGCAGTTTCCTGTCTGTAGAGAGTTTTAATTTTGGTAGCAGATTTTGTATTTTAATACTTTTTATTGATTTCTAAACAATTCCAGAATATTGTCACTGTCTTGCTTGGGAGTTACTGAGGTTGGATGGTTGTTGCTCAGCTGTGCTTAAAATCACTGTGCTGATTTACACCAGCAGAGTCAGGCTTTGGCAGCATAGAATGGCTTTTCCGTTAAGGTTGCTGCATTAAAAGTAACTCAGCTCTTTCCGCTGCTTTCTTTTTTTGTAACACTTATAGCAGTGAAATGCCATGTTTGTTGTAAGATCCTGCTTGATTTTTACAAGTTATTCTTGTTTGTTGTTTTTTAAGGAAAAGTCATCAACAAAGACTTGCGCCACTACTTGAGCCTTCAGTTCCAGAAGGGCTCGATAGACCATAAACTCCAGCAAGTGATCAGAGACAATCTCTACTTGAGAACCATCCCTTGTAAGTATGTAAAGATCATCCTCATTTGATCTGTTCCTGCTAACCGTCGCATCATTCGAGAGCTTTAAATGCCTTCTCTCCTAATCTCGTTTATAGTTCTGCCTTGCAACGGGAGCTTGTGTAAATGGCTTTGCTAGGGTAGTTTCATATCTTAAGTTGCAATGAAAACGTATGGCCAATACAGACAGACAAAACAGTGAAAACTGGAGCGTTTAAAGCACAGGGTATTTCAGGAATATCTGTGTTTTACTCATCAGTTTACAAAAACTGACTGTTTTGCCAGTTGTTAGAACAACCGCAGCCACCATGGGAAATAAACCTCCCTCAGCACGATCAAACAGTGCAGACACGTCCTGATTTCTGTAAGTGTATTGGGTTTCTCACAAAGAGGGAACTCGGAGCTCGAGAGGGTCACGTGCAGCTGGACGGGGAGTTGCAGAAGGGGCCACAGTGACACAAGGTAGAGGGCCACTCTTGTTGGCTCACCCTGAGAAGACAGCACGAGTTGGTGGCAGCAAGAGGGAGAGTGAACCTGCAGCCCAAGAACAAGAGGAAGAAGCAAACTTTAGCATCACAGCAAGAATTAATTAGTCAGAGAATCTGGCTGGGCCTGTCCCGTCAGTTGTGCCAGCCCTTCTGCTCTGAGCGTCTGCTGGCATCTCTCGGTCCAAGCAGCACAGGTGCTCCGCTGCCTTCAGTGAGGCCCCGGAGGGTCCTGCTCCCGCCGGTGGAGCTCTGTAGAAAGCACCGTGCAAGGAAAAGGACGCTGGCAGCTGCCAAATACCCTGTCCTTGCCTCTCACCCTTCTGTGCCATTTCATTTCTTAATTATCACAAGGTTGTCCTTTACCTTGTCGCCAAGGTTCACTGATTAAAAAGGCTCATCACCAATTGTATTCAAATATTTATTGCACTAAAAACTTAAAAGTTGGTTAACTAGCGTTTTTGTAACTATAGGAATTCCGTTCTCAAATCTCTGTTCTCAAATTGAGCGCACCCAAGGGCTTGTGACTTTCTTAACAGATAATAATAGTGAAAGGCAGTTTGTTTATTAGCAGCTCTTGTTCATGTTGCTGCCTGAAAAAATTGACGTATGCCTTTAAAATGCTGTTAGGTTACAGGCAGTAATGAATCAGTGGAGTCCCTTCCAGGAGAGCTTTATAATTAAGCTATTATAACTATGGGAGGCCCGTATTTATAGACATAACACTTGAGAACTTCTGTATTAACACAGCAATTTACTGATTACTTTGAAAAAGCGTGCCTATAGCTGGGGTTTGGAGTATGGATGAATTACACTCTGAACTGTAAGGTCAAAAAATAGCTTTTGTGCCCAGTTACGGATTTGGTGGCCCAAAAATCAAATGTGCTTAGTCATGTGGACCTCATGACAAATTAGCAAGTGGTGGAAGCAGTGGGGAGGTGAAGCACCCGTACAGCTGTGTTAAAATACCACAGCTCTTACACAGCTCCTCGAATCCCCGACCACGATTGCCCAGCTCAGGCGTCGGCAGCTTCTACAGAATAAGTTTTCAGTTCACTGAGCATAAGAAAGAATTTCTCTAATTACCACCTCACACAGCTTTTTTCCTCCTCCTTCTGCGATACCAGAACTGTCATTCCTATGTAATTTATTGGCCTAGTTTTTGTACATTACTGTTCACTTGCTCACCAGTGTTCTCTTGTCTTACTGGGGCGACATCATCATTGTATAAAGATTCAAAAATGTATTGTTTTTACTGAATTGTACAGCAGGCAGCATTTGGTAAACGGGCAGCACTTCAGTATCTTACATGAGTGTTTTCTCTGTCTTTCCAGGCACTACAAGGGCTCCCAGAGATGGGGAGGTCCCTGGGGTAGACTATAATTTCATTCCTGTTGAGCAGTTTAAAGCACTGGAAGAAAGTGGAGCCTTGCTAGAAAGTGGAACGTATGATGGTATGTTGGTGACGTTTAATGGAGTGGGAGTAAGGGCCCGGTACTCATGTCCAGTGTCGTGGTCCAAGAGTAGCCCCTTGTACCCAGGAGGCGCCGCTTTTCCTGCCTGTTGATGGTCATTACACCAGTAGAGCAGCAATATTTCAACCTATTTTTGGAGTAGCTATGCAGAGGAGTAGTGGTCTTGTTTTGAAACTGTCTAGTAAATCACAAGTTGTTCTTTCAACCAGTCCTGATGCAACCTCGTTATTTTTCCTGTTGAGTTTTTGAGGAAGCATTCTGAAAATGTTTGTCTGTGCTTGGTGGAATTTGATTTAATGGAATTCGTAGTCAATTTTGTTTGAACCTTTGAGAACAGAGCCATGTTCTTCAGGGGTGCACATCAAAAGGACAGAAGGCAAGGAAAATTCTGATATAGCACAGGAAAAAGAAGTATTTTGCAAAGAAAAATTGAACAGCACTGGACAGGATTGTCCAGATCTGTAGCAATATTGTTTTTGTTAAAGGTGATGGGGGAAAACACTGTAATGAAGGTAGTGAACCGTCAGGAACTGGTTATCCAGAGGAGTCATGGAGCTGCCACCGTGTGATGGCTTCTGCTTTGCTTTGCTTTGGTTCGGTTTAAAGGGTTTTTCAACTACAGAGTTGTACTTGAAATCGACTGAACTACGGCCAAATTTTCAGAAATGCTGAGCGCATGCAGCTTTCATAGATGCTCAACAGAATTTACCAGATTATAAACCTGCCTGATTTTTACGTATGTTTAATGTATATTTGATTCAAGCAACTTTAAGCGTGCATCTAGAGGATGTCTTTGGTGGTTTTACTGGCACTTGAATGAATTTGACTGATTTCCTGCCTCCCCCCCTCCCCCCCGCAAAAAAAAAAAAAAAAAAAAAAGAAAGAAAATGGCCAAAGCAGAGAATTCTGTGGCTGGTTCTGTACCTCCTTGTTTTACATGTCTCATGCTGTCTGTTAACATCGTCCTGTCTGTGGAAATGTCCTAAGCAAATTGAGACTAAGCTAGCACTTGTATTTTATTTCTCCTTAGCTCCCCTTTATCTGGCTGTCACCACTTTGAGCCTCACCCTCACTCGTATTTTCAGAAGGGTTTCGGGTTTCTTTTTTTTTTTCTTTTTTTTTTTTTTTCACATGGTCAAAAACACATCCAGCCACCAAAAGTTACCCCAGCAGGAATTCTGGGAAGCTCTCTTGCTGCGTGCTCAATTCCCTAATAAAAATCATATGAGCAGTCAGGAGAGAGGTCAATTGCTGTAATTCCCTTCCAGAAAACAACAGATGATTCCTAGTCATTGTGGTTTAGATTAAAATATTGAAGTAAAAATCTGTTCATTTTTCTCAAGTACAAATCATTTTTAGATGAAGCTGTATTGTCAGTAGAAAATTGTAGGACTGTGGTTTTAAAATCACTTACTTGTAACTGGTTTTATGTAAATAGTTACTTTCTGTTTCTGTGCAAAATTAATTTGCTTTTTGACTTTAGTGTGTTTCTGTTGCTCATATTACTCTGTTAATCAGTTAAACAGTATATAGAGTAAGAACAAATTATTTTCACTGTTCTACTTCTTTCAGACTGTTCCCCAAGTCTCTTTATGGCACATTAGTGAATTCCAGGCAAAGTAACAAATCCATCTTTTTCTTTGAAAACCTGTGTCAGGGTAGAAATTTTCAATTAAACCTTGTCTTTTCTGACGTTCAATAGTGTCATTGGAAAAAAGACAATACAGGAATAAATAGGTTTTGACTGTTGATTGGTTTTTGATAGTGCTGATGTCTGCTTTAAGAAGTGAAGTTACAGTTCAGGTCTTTCACTGAAAACGCGTTACATGGGCAATAAAACGTTTGCTGCAGTATCAGCGTTTGGCGATCCTCGTTTCTGTCTCCTCATCAGGTAATTTTTACGGTACTCCGAAGCCTCCGGCAGAGCCCAGCCCCTTTCAGCCTGATCCAGTGGATCAAGTTCTCTTTGACAATGATTTTGATACCGAATCACAGAGGAAAAGAACCACGTCCGTCAGCAAAATGCAAAGGATGGACAGTTCTCTCCCCGAAGAGGAGGAAGAGGAGGAAAAGGAAGCAGTTAATGGCAGCGGAGGGATAGGTTGGTTGACAAGGGGAAAAATTCCCTGAAGTATTGTATGGATGGATAAGAAGTATACAGATAACGCTCGGGCTTGCTTGAACCGCTTCCTTAGTTTTGGTAAAGTTTGAAGGCAGTTTTCTATTCAGACTGGTGTTTCTACTCGATTTTGAAATTATCTTTTAAAAAGAAACAGCTGTTCTCCCAGCCAGATGTGCAATTGCATCATAAACTGCACTGCTCAGTAGAGAACATGCAGTGCTGGGTATCGGCCAGTTACATGAGGAGGAAGGAAAAATCTATGCACTCTTCAAATTACAGAATCCTTTGCAGAGTATAATTGATACCCTGTAAATGTTAGTGTTTAGTTTTGAGGAGATTACTGAACTTGTATGCAGGAGATGTTAGCAAAACGATTGGTTTAAGGGGCAGCACTAGCTCACACTGTACAATTTTCAGATGATTTTGGTTAAGGGAACTGTCGCACAACCTGAAACTGCCTGAAGGGGAGTTGGTGGGGGGAGGTTAAGCCGAATGTGCTGGGGCTGGACCAGTGTCTGGTCGGACGTTTCAGAGATGGGCAGGGTGCCCTTTTCCTTTGCTGTCGTGGTTACTCATCTGGAGGGGGAAGAACTGATGGTGGGGAGAAGCCGTCACATCGCATTTGCAGGCGATCCTGCGCGTGAGCGTTCAGGACACGCTTATTGAACAGACCTGACCCAACCCTGCGAGCGCTGGGGCTGGCAGCACCAGGGCACGGCGCGTCCCGGTGGCTGGGCTGGTGGTGAGGTGAAGGTCTCGGACGTGGTGGGGTGGGAGGATACTGAGCATAACCTCGGGGCTGAAGGGTGGAGGCTTGCATTTCAAGTTTTCTGCAGGGATTTTGGGGGAGCTTTTTCTTGTTGTGGCTTGCAGGAGGGTGGTGCTTGTTTTATTGGCAGTTTGGGTCTTCTCTACGTTTCTTTCTGGTGCTTTGAGGAATATTAGTAGGATTTGGGGCGGGGGGTTGATGGCGTTACAAACACCGTTTTCTATGTACGAACGGCAACAAAGTGGAGTCAACTTGTATTTCTGCCAGTGCTGATTTTTCAGCATAGGCTCAGACACATAATACAAGGTTAATTCTGTTTGGCAGGGGAAAAGCAGAGTTCAGTGTTTTCATGTCAGCTTTTCAAAGTTCACAGCTGAAAAAAATGTGGAAAAATGCACATCACATACAGGGACGTGTTTGACATCCACTTGTAGCCAGATTAAGAGGGTGGTTCTTGGTGAGAAACAACATAAACAGCTGACAAATAGTAACACTTTCCCCGAACAACTGCAGAAAACAAAGAAAAACATTCAGATTCTCCTGACTGGATGAAACCTGTTCCCAGCTACAACCAGACAAGCAGCTCCATGGACTTCAGAAATTACTTGTCGAGGGATGAAACCCTGGAACCGCTCCCCAAGAACTGGGAGATGGCCTACACCGACACTGGCATGATCTACTTCATTGAGTGAGTAGACGGACCCCGCAGGGGGGTCGCTGTGCCCTTCGAGGGGAGAAGTGCTGGTGGGCTGCCGTCTAGGAAGCTGCCTGCTGCTCTTACACCTCTCCTCTGCTCTCACTGCTTCTACTTCTATATGAAATTTAATTTATTTCTACTGTTCCATTCCTTACTGAAAGTCATTTACACTGCATACTTGGTACGGTTGCCATCGCGCAGGAAAGCCTTATGGTTCCATGTGCAGCATCAGTTTGTTTGTAATACAAGTTTTGTATCTCACAAAATACAAAGCTGGGTGGGTATTGCTAGGTGAGGTATAACATCACGTAAACCTTCCCCATGTCAAATTTCTCTGAAATCCGAGAGCTTGTTTATTCTTTCTTCGCTGCTTGTGTTCCTTGTCTGGGAATGCGTGCTTGAAAATACAAATAGCACAGATTAAAGCCCAGGATAGGAGCACAGCTCGTAAATGCACATGGGAAACAGCCTCACTTATTAATTTCTAAAGGAAACAAAAACCTTACTGAGATTTAAGCATAAGAGGAGGCTAAAAATGTTGTTTCCTTTCAGGTAGAAACAGCTGATGTTCCCACATGAGCTCTTGGGGGCAAGGGAGAGTGTTTTTACCTCTAACATTTCACATCTGTCCTGGAGAGTGTCCAATGTGCTCGTACCTCTGAGCATCACTGTTGCCTTTTTTTAGCATTTTATGATGTGACTGAGGCACAAGTAAAGGTCACATTATCTAAAGGCTACAGTTTGCGCATGGTAGTAAGTATCTGAAAGTCAGAGTAAAGCAAAGTTTCTTCAGTCAGAGGGAGTTCTCTTATCTAACGGGAGGTGTTCTGCTCCACAGTCATAACACCAAGACAACCACGTGGCTCGATCCGCGGCTCTGTAAGAAAGCCAAAGCTCCTGAAGATTGTGAAGACGGAGGTGAGATGTTCAGAATGCATTTGTCACCCGTGGCTGATAAATGTCTGAGTTTATCACAGCTGGATACGATCTGTTACTGCTGTGGTAGAAGCTTCTTCCAGATACCCGTGACTGGAGCAGGCAGAGTAGTACTGAGCGTCCCTGGTTTGGTGGCAATTGGAGTTCACGTAAGACTGGGAAAGTCCACAGTGTATTTTCCCTGGAGTAGTAGAATCTGACTGAATTGTGGGTTTATCTGCATTCCTGAGATGAGAATATTTTGTTCCAGTAACTATCATTGTTAGGGAGAAAGCTGCATATGTTCGTGACGATCTCACTGGAAATTGTGTGAATGGAATATGGCCTTAGGAAAAGGTCCGTAAGTGATAGAATACAGGAGTAATGAAGAAGGTACAGCATGATGTCTATTGCTAGTGATACCTTTCGCATGTGACATGATACAATATTTGAATGCATAAGTAGAGGGAATGATCTGACTCCCTTCAGCTCTTCACGCTGCTGCTTCGAGACTTACAGGTCAGGTTCATGATCAGCCTCCAGACAATGCTTGCAACCATTTCCTACATAGTCATGCAATTTAGTCAGCTAGGAAAGAGAACCAAATAGCTCTATCTTCAGCAAATGCCTGACATGTTACAAAAGCTGAGGCAGGCTCAGAATAGCCTGTCGTCTTTCTAAATTGCACAGCCTAACAATCATGTATTCATAATGAAGCCAGCTGGAGCAATGGACGCATACTGCTGCTTATTAAACATATGTGCAGCTCACCACAGGATAAAAAGAGCACTTTAAACAGAGAGATGCAGGATATCCAAATGAACAACATTTAAATGAATAGACCCACTGGGTCTTTTCTCAAACCCCGTGGAGTGATGCTGGTATTAATAATTGGTAACATGCTGTCATATGCTAGGAGAATTCCTGTTACCATCAAACTTAGGGCAGCCTCAAACAAGATTACATGGCAGTTTTATCCTTCAAATGTCTAGCTACCTGACTGTATCCATTATCCTAATACTTAAATTTCCATGGTCAAGATAACTCGAACAGTAAAGCTTGGATAATCGGTCCTCTGTGTTACCTGCTTATCACCTTCAGTCAGTAATGATCTGCTGCTGGGCACCATCTTACCAGACTGAATTTGCCATAAAAAGGAGCTTTCCGCCTGTAATTTCAGTACGTATATCAAACGGGTCATTTTTTATTTTTGACCCCTGATGTCGGGACATCCAAGGCAGCCCAAGCCATGTCAGCTGCCTTGCTGTGGCGCAGGAGCCCGCGCTGCCCTTGGTGCCACCAGCCCTGCACACGCGCTGCCAGGTGTGGGGTGTCTCGCTGGATTGTGGATGGGGGGGAGAAGCAGCCAGCCGCGGAGGGTCCCTTCTTGCTCCTCACAGACGGCTGTTACAGTTCTGACTGAACTGGGGCTACTGAAAACTGAAACGTTGGCAGAATACAGTGACGTATCCTGATGCTATTGAGAGAACGAATAAAGACGGCGTTACTTCTGCCAGGTGGTCTTAAACGGAAGGTACAAGAGGAACGGAGATGCGCGGTTTGCCAAGCTTGGGATGTGATCCTGCGAGGCATTTATAGCTCTCTTTTGTGGTGTATTTGGGGGCAGAAGCACTGTGACCATATTCATATCATATAGTTTAAAAAGTCAACAACTATCAAATCAAATTAATAATATGTAATTAGATTAATTTTAAATCGCATATTTTTCTTCCCCTGTATTGGTTCTTCCTCTCTGAATAGGGCAGTTTGTATCTTGTCTTGAAGTTTATTATATGTTTGAAGTGGTGCGATTTTGTTGAAGACAAGTGTCCTCTTCTAGTGGAACAAAGAGCGAGAGTTAGAGAGCTTCGCAGTCCCGGGAGCAGGCTGATACCCTTGCGTCTGAAGGAACAGCCTCAAACAAATGAGGGGAAGAAAAAAGGACCTGTATTTTCCTCATGTTTTTCATGAGTCTGTAATCTGTCCTCTCGTTCCTTCATAAGAACTCTGCTATTTGTAGATAGTTTTCCACTGTAATGGAGAATTTTGTTCTTCTTGATTGCAGAACTTCCTTATGGGTGGGAAAAAATAGAAGACCCTCAATACGGAACATATTATGTTGAGTAAGTGCTGATTATTAATTTGACATAGTTATATATTGAGTGGAAAATAACGAAGCGCTCGATAGGCAGCATGTGTAGGTTGTAATGCAATGTAGGCATTAACCGTCTCCAGCAGAAAGAGTTCTAGAAGCAGCAAACGCGTGGGCTCGCTCCGTGGTGTGACCTTACTGGTGGGGTGGGAACACAAGTAGCAGCCAAAGTGATGTATTAATGGGAATGAGCTGATGGCATTTTCCTTAGCTCTAACAAAGATGGGGGCACTTGATTTAAGAGTAGCACCTGGTAACTGTAAACGAGCAAGAGTAACTTACATCTCATCCCTGTCTCCAAAGAGCCAAGTACGTAACTAGTAAATTACTGCAAGAGCTCTCTGAATCGCCTTCAGGTCAGAGTAAATGAAATCTCTCTTTAACCACAGAGAAGGAAATCAGTAGAGTTGAGAATTTTAGCTTCAGAGAACAAGAACATGCTAACGCTTTTTGACTTTGCAAAGCTGACAAAGGTATTTAAATGCTGCTCAAACTTACCATTTTTTCCCACTCTGCTGTACTACTCTAGCGTCTGCTGGTGAAAAGGTGACGTCTGAATTTATAAACATTATAGGTAGATGGAAGCAGCACGTACGTCAAGAGAAAAAGCAGATTTTCTCAGTTCTAATTTATTAGAATCTTTTGAAAATTTGCAGAGTGGAATGAAGGTGTACTCTACCTAATAATTACAGGAAGTAAAATTGTATTGGCTCTTAAAGTAAATCAGGTTGTTCAAAGAACAAACATGCTTTCAGTGTTGATTAGGGTAGTTTATTGTTCATTCCTCCAGAGCGTTAATCGGAGATAATAAAAAATAGTATTTGTAGGCGTATCTGTTGTGGTTGTCTTTTCTGTGAAATTTCAGCTTTCTGCTGAAATCCTGATCAAGCTTTTGTATGTCTACAGTCATATTAACCAGAAGACCCAGTTTGAAAACCCAGTGTTGGAAGCCAAAAGAAAAAAACAGCTAGGACAGACTGACGTTGGCTCTTCAAAATCAGGTACTGCTGAATGTTGTACTCTTTGTTACTAATATCTTTATCTGCCAGCGTGCATCATACGTAACCAGTTTGGGAATTCATCAAGGCATTAACCTTGTCTTTGTGCTGGCCATTGTGGTGTTGCCCTCCCAGACCTGCAGGGTTTTTTGAATGATTTTTTTACGTGTTAAAATTGAACCGAGACTATAGACTGCTTTAAAATAATTTTGATTATTCTGAGGCGGGTTGTCATAAGCAGCTTTTGAATATATGGAGGGTTAGAAGAGCCAGCCAAAAGATGCAGTTAAAACCACACCTTGAATTTTTATGCTTTTGATCTACTTTAAGCCTGGTATTCAAGGGTTAGAGTGTAAAACTGTGAATTATAGGTGGGAGGTCCGTTAGAATCTGTACTACGGTCTTGGAAAACACTCAGACTTTCCTGTCCACTTAAGTCAGTTGTGAAATGAGCGTAACAGCATCCTGTTTGCCTTACTCCATAACAGTGCTGCAGAGGTCAACCAGTGTTAACCAAACAAATCATTAACCTTTATTACACTTTAAAAAACCCCAAACAAACAAAGAAATTACCAAAACTAACCCTGGCTTCCTACTTCCGTATCTCTTTCTTCCATAATTCCGAAGGACCAGAGAAGTCTGCCTTCACTAGAGATCCATCCCAGCTCACAGGAGCGCTCATACGGACATCGCTGAAAAAAAGCACGATGGGCTTTGGCTTTACGATCATTGGAGGGGACAGACCTGATGAGTTTCTCCAGGTGAAGAATGTGTTAAAAGACGGACCCGCTGCACAAGATGGGAGAATTGCACCAGGTAAAGTGTTATTTCTCTAAACCTGCATTGCCTGTGCTGCTTTTAGAGTGCAGTTTGTGAGGCGCAGGAGGTCGGATGACTCCATCCACTGCCTCTGAATATGAACGCCTCACTAAATTAAACAGTTTTCAGGTTTGTGAAAGACCTTTGCAGGGATGTGGCTCAAAAGGAAAACAAGCAATGTTCTAGATACAGATCTGCTTTGAGGACACTTCTGAAGATTTCAATAATTCTGCTTTACCCAAAACTTTTGGCTTCATGGTTGTTTACAGAATGGCTTTTTGTTCCCTCTCTATACGTAAAGTAAAAATAGTGCGTTTGAATCCTGGTCTGCGTTTTGCCTTGTCGCTGCCAAAAAGCATAACACTGAATACTAAAATTGCAAAAAACCCACAGCAGGAAGGAGCAAGCAAAGCTATATGAACTGGAAAGTGAGGAAACGAGGGATGAGAGCACCTGTAATCCGTGCAGAATTGCACACTTTGTTATTATACGTTTAATTTATAAGCTTACCGTAACATATCATTTACACACTAGAAAAGCCGAAATGCTTCTTTACATATGACATAAACTCTCTTGCTCTTCAGAGAAGAAGAGTTCATGCTTTAGATGATTTAATACTATTTACTCATTAAATGAAACACTTTCCTGTTTTGTTGCTGACCTATTGTTTGAACTTGTACGCGGCTCATTTCCATCCTCTGTAAGAATGAAGACGATCCTGCAGCACTGCGTAGTGGTGCACACACACGTTGGAATGAGATGATGCATGTCTGTTCGTGCTGCGGTTCATGTGATAAGAGAGTTTCTGTTTCACTGATGCCCGGGCATTTAAGTGATAAGACAGTTTGCTTGCTGGGAATATTGTATTGCACATGCAAAGTTTCGTGAGCAGAATGATGCAAATTATGAAACAAGGTTTCAGGATCTGAAGCCTACATCCACTTCATTTTGAAAATACGTTCTTAGCCATGTGTGGCCACAGTGTGAGAGCACAGAACGTGTGTGGGCACAATCCGAGCTTAAGTTCAGACAGTCCTAAAATAAACATAGGAACCCCCCCAAAAAAATCCGATTTATTCTGGATTGAATTTAGGATGCTGTACAATATGAATTAAAGTAGAAGACATCTGCTTGCAGGAGTGTATGTGTGCTGCTTCATCTCCTGTGTCTGTACAGTATCATTTTTTAAATCTGCTGCAGATTAAACTTTTTATCTTTAGTACGCTGTGTTCTGAGATGAAATAGAATAAATGCAAAGAGGAAATCCGTTATGCTTTTTGGCAACAGCTAGCCAAGAGGTGATCGCCCAGCCACCACTCGTTACTGGTTTTGAAGACCGCAGAGCACTTCCCTCGTTAGGCTTTTGTTCAGAGCCGCGAACAGCACTGGATGGGTGTGGGTGGTTTCATTTCTGTTTTTGACGCTGTTGAACTTTCTTTTGTAACAGGGGATGTCATTGTAGACATAAATGGAAGTTGTGTTCTTGGCCATACCCACGCAGATGTTGTCCAGATGTTTCAGCTCGTTCCTGTCAATCAGTATGTGAACATGACTTTGTGTCGTGGTTATCCTCTTCCTGATGACAATGAAGACCCTGTGGTAGACATAGTGACAGCTACACCTATTATTAACGGACCACCTGTGACCAAAGGAGATGTTTGTGTGACCAGCCAAGATTTAATAGCAGGAACAGTTGTGTTGGACCAGAATGGAAAAATGGGCCCTATGTTGGTCAATGGTCGTCTGAACGGCCCTTCCATGGATACAACTGAGCAGAGGATCTCTCTTGCGTCTTCAGGAGGCTCTCAGCCGGAGCTGGTCACCATTCCTCTCGTCAAAGGTCCTAAAGGCTTTGGGTTTGCCATTGCGGACAGTCCTACAGGACAGAAAGTGAAAATGATTTTAGACAGCCAGTGGTGCCAAGGCCTTCAGAAAGGGGACGTAATCAAGGAGATTTGCCATCAGAACGTACAGAGCTTGACACATCTGCAGGTGGTGGAGGTACTGAAGCAGTTCCCAATAGGAGCAGAGGTGCCACTGCTTATCTTAAGAGGAGGTACATACGTAAATTTGCAGTTGTCATATATGGTTATATGCTTTTTAAAGTCCCTTTTTAGTATGATACCTAAATCGTGTCCAGTCTCAACAGCTGAGTAGCAGCTCATTATGTCTCTGAGCTGTTATGTTCTAAGTTTAATTTATACCCCTGAGTATTTGGGGTGAGAGCATGTTGCTAAGGTTTTTTTTTTCAAAAATTTTATTATGATATGTTTATGCACTGTCTCTTCCAAGTGTCTGGGGAGTGCCGAAGCAAAAATGTGGTCTCTAGCATAATACGAAGCATAAGACAGATAGAGTTTTCTGAGGCGCTCCAAATGTATTCCAGTAACTGTAGCTGTAATGGGCAGGTGATCACAGGAGACAGGAAGAAGCGTCACTGGTGAGGTGGAGCTGATCACTGGAAATACCAAAAAAATTCTCGTTTTCACATTTGCATATTTATACCTCTTGATTGACTGTCAGTCGCAGACCAGAATGTGTCTTCTCCCCAAAAGCTGACTAGTGGATAGTGTGCGTTGGCCGGAAGGAGCTGAAGGAATTATGAAGCAACGCGTGGCTGCTTAGTGTCCCTTAAAGCTTTTGTTGTAGTCCTGAGAGTGTCACTGCAGTCAGTCATCAACATTTGCAAAAATCTTAGGTCTTTTTCTGCATAAATGCTACCATTCCTTAATCAGCTAAGGAAATAATTGGATTTCTTTGGTAGCAAGTGAAATTTCTCTAAACATATTCACAAAGTCTCCGTGTCCAATGAACTGGTGTCATTTGATTGACCAGCATCTAGCAAAAAGAGAAATAGATGTTTTTCATTGTTGTACAGCTAGCAGTTCTGGTTCGAGACTTCTCAGAAGTCATGGTTTTGGTCAACTGAACGTTCACTTTGCCATTTAAAAGAAGAGCGAATAAGCAGTTATTTTCAATGCAGGAGAAGCTGATTATATTGCCTTAATGCTGTTTAAACTTTTGGTGACCTAGTATTGAAATTGCTTTCTAAATTGTTTTTTCTTCAGGTCCGCCCTCACCTACCAAAACCGCCAAAGGGGTGAGTATCAGCCGTGTATTTACGTTTGTTTCTGATGGAGCATGTTCAGGGGTTTTGGGTTGCAAAACAGACTCATGAATATTGTCTACTTAACACAAGAGATTCCTTTGAGCTTTTTGAGTTGTTTAATGGAGGTGATGGATATCTCTTTTCTAACCACTGAAGAATTAAGAATGCAGCAAAGATCTTGTATGATGATGGTGTAGTATTGTTGATTTGTCACCATTTTAAATGTGACGTTGCCACTTACCTTCTAACATTATTTCCTTTTTTTGCACTATACTTGAAATTCCTATCTGTGTGCGCGTTTCGACCTGCTTTTGTAATCTCCTCTCCTCTGGATTTTAGTCCCTGGGGTTATCTGCAGGATGATTTAGCAAAATCACATCTACTTAGCTGGCGCAAATTCATTGTTTTAAGTGACCGCTGTCAGAGTACCCATCAAAAGGGAAACAAAATACAGTATATTTTTTTCTTTGCTAATTACCTGTATTAAAGTGAAATGGGATTTCTAAAGGAAGTTTACGACACTTCTCAGTCCTCACGTAGAGTTAATGGACTGGTTAGTTTTCCCTTCTTAAAGTGCTGGCTTATCTTTCAATCCATATTTTCAGGAAGTCTCGACATAGCTGTACATTTCTAGTTTGATACTGATTCTTGGAAGTTCGATCTGTTGCAGTATCTTTAATTTATATTAGCTCACCAAAGAATCCTTGGGCTTAATAAAATACCTTCTGATTTGTTAATGCTGATAGTAATGCATCTTTTTGTCACGAGTGCTTCTTTTATGAGTTGGGTTGGTTGGTGAACAGAGCTATTTCTTTGAAATGTTTCTTGTATAGAGCAAATTATTTCATTTTAGGAAGAGCCCATTACCAAGATGTAGATGCAGCTGCTTTTCCTACCTTTGTCCTGCTGTTGGAGTATTGAAGTTGTGTCCCGGCAGGGGGACAACGTGAGCACCAAGTTCAGTGGGCTTGAGACGGGCTGCGCTCTGTAAGATTTGGAGATTCCCTTCCTTCTGAGCGTAGAGCTGCCCACCTAGACAAAGGGGTGCACAAATCCCTGTGGTTTGAGGGCGCAGGACTCATCAGCGTGGCTCCTGTGTCACTGCTCTGTGTGCCAGCCCGCTAAAAACCCTCCGGGCTCGGGGACCAGCATTCCAGCACACGTGCAGGAGCAGCTTCCCATGGAGCACTCGATGTTCAGTGGCATTAAACAGCGTGGCAAAATAATTCAGTTAAAAAGGGCAAGTTCGTGTGTTTATAAACATACAAGAAGTGTCAGACTGCTAAACCCCTTGGGGGAGTTTTCTTCCTCTCTTTGTAAAAGGCCATATTGAAGTCTGTTCTGCTTGTGCTTTTGTTTAACACGTGCAGACACACACAGACGACCATGTTCCAGTGTTCCAGGTTGGGTTTCAGCCCAGAATAAGTATTTGGAGTTATTTTCGTGCATAATCGATTGGAAATTAGGGTGGAAGACCACAAGGATGCTTGGTGTCCTTTCTTCGTGCAGTATGAATAGGAGTATTACAGCTATCAGGTCATAAAAATAAATGCTAATAGTGAATTACTAATGCTTACGCCACCCAAGTGTATCCCTCCTGTTGGGTACTGATAATGCCCCAGGAGCCCTGCGGCAAACAGCCCGGCGTTGGGCACACCGCAGGCGCTCGTTGGCAGCAGGCAGGGGGCCATGCCCGCCAAGCCCCTCGTGCCCATGGTGCTGGGCCGCCGTCGGAGCTCAGGGTGCCGGCCGGGGAAGCCTGCTCTTCTCGGAACGTGGCCGGTCCCGTACGCGTTTGCTTGTTCTGCCTTGCTTTTCACTTCTGTGTGATGTTTGTTGTCTTTGCGCACACAAGTACACAAGTTCGTTATGCTTTTGGTTCAATATGGGTGTTGTGGGGTGGGGTCTGTTCCAGAAAGACAAGCAGGACAGCTCGGGGAGTCTGGAAGCTGTCGGAGATCCCATCCCACAGCCCATGCCGTTTCCACCCGCTGCTGTACGATCAGGCTCTCCTAAGCTGGACCCTTCAGAAGTCTACCTGAAGTCTAAGTCTATATATGAGGACAAACGTGAGTATGTCAACTCCAACTTGGAAATACTCAGTTATGAAGGAATTTTTTCTTTGTCATATGTGTGGTAAAACCACTGTGACTTTCATATTGAGTTTGTTAACCTCCTGTAGGTAAAACATTTCAGGAAATGCATAATTCGTACCGAAATTAGAAAACTGTGGAACACCTTTTTTTAAAAAAAGATACAATATGTTTCAACCATATTTACAATAAAACAGTTAATCATAGAAATGGTCTCAAGGGTGATCTGGTTCTGAAGTAGACCTGACCGTTTCAGAGTTTGTAGAAGGTAGCTCTGAGTCGTATTACAGACTGGCTTTTATCCTGCCCACCTCACGAATGCGGTTGTGATTTCTCCTTTGGCATTTGTCCTTTTTCAGCCTTTTCTCCAAAATTTATTTTTCCATTTTGGAAAGAGAGTATCACTGAAAATTTGACTGTTTGAATTATTTACTGTATTTCTGGTTACCGTGTTCTGTCAAGAAAAAGAGTCAGAATGCACCACCAAAGCATAACCTTTCAACAATCAAAGATAACTCCTTACGTGTTTCGAAATGTTGCTTTGTCTTAGCTCCAAACACAAGAGATTTGGATGTTTTCCTGCGAAAACAAGAGTCAGGCTTTGGTTTCCGGGTGCTTGGAGGGGATGGACCAGATCAGCCCGTAAGTAAAGCAGTTTATGGTTGCCTACATGTTGTCTTGCAGTATTACTGTTAGAACGACTCCTGCTCTGTCATCCTCATTTCCCGCTCGTTCTGAGCAGTTCAGTGATGGCAAAATTGATCAGCTCAGCAAGTGGCTGGACTTGGCTGAGTCTCTGCTTGGGAGTAATTGCCAAGGAATGGCGGAGCTGGAGGGAGACAGGCAAACTCCAGTGGGAACCCCCTGGGCAGCCGGTCCCTCTGACTGCAGCTTTTCCAAAAATGCAAAAGTTGTTCTCCAGGAAGAAGTGCTAAGACTTGTACTGTATGTCGGGGGCCGTGCCTTCAGCTGTCAAGAGGAAAATCAAAAATTGCTTTTTGATTACAGTTAAGGAATACGGGTTTTTCCATTCCCAGCTGTGATCCAGTGCTAGCCTTTTGGGTGGTTTTTTTCCTGACATGCGTTTATAGAAAAGGAAGAGCAAAACCAAAGAATTTTACTTCTGTTGCTCTGGATAGCGTTTGTGATGTTTTGTTTCCATAACAGCCGTAGCTGTGGGTCAGTGTCACGCTAAAGTCAGGAATGCTGTGTACCGATGGTCCCCCCACTGCTCACCTCCAACAGCTGCTGGCCATAATTATTCTTAATCTTTCGTTTAACCTGATTGTAGCATAGGAAATAGTGTGTGGTGTTCTTATCTGTGTTATATTCAGTAGCACTTTATGAGGTGGGAGTAGACAAAACTGACAAAAGGGGAGTGCAGCTGTTTGAACTTCGTTATCTAATCACCAAAAGCTGTGCACTGAAAAACCTTCAAGCATGGAACTGTCTGAGCAGCTTTTCGGAAGTAAATCTAAGTTGTTTTGAAAGCTTTTGCTTCTTCCTCAATCACTCAGGCCTAGTCTTGGGGAAAAAAAAAAATAGAATAAGTAGAATGAATGACAGAGGCTTTAGTTTCAATAACGTCCAGGAAATCATACGTATGTAGTAAGTCCACAGTGTATGCTCGTGTCAAAAGTTGATCTTTTTAGCAAACTGACAAATATGCTCGAGAGAGGGTGATACTTCCAGAATCCATGGAAATAAGGATTAAAATCCCCCCTAACAGTGTATTTACTGAACGCTTTGAGCACCCAAGTTGTATCCACTGAGTCAGCTTGTGCAAAGCACGCTCGCTGGCTGCGTTTCTGCTAGACTTGGACAGTCAGATAGTCTTTAACGGCATACTCCCAAACGCGCTCATCTCTCTGGTTTCACCTGGATTCCAACCATTACGTGTTCTGATGAGTTCATGTTCTGCTGTTCAAACCCCCTGCCTCTGCTCTGCCGACAGATTTATATTGGAGCCATAATCCCGCTGGGAGCAGCAGAAAAAGACGGGAGGCTTCGAGCTGCGGATGAGCTGATGTGTATTGATGGGGTCCCTGTTAAAGGGAAGTCGCACAAACAAGTTTTGGACTTAATGACCAGTGCTGCGCGTAACGGTCAGGTGCTGCTCACGGTCCGGAGAAAGATCTTCTTCGGTGGTACGTGTCTGTCTGTCTGGAGACGGTACTGCACGACACGGGTCTGGCTAAAGGAACACCTACAGTTTTATAATCAAATCGACTAAAGCTGCTCTGAAGCTTGTCTGTTATTGTACTAGAGCTGAGCAGACCGAGATTCGGGGGGGGTCAGCTATAATTCTGAGGGAGTGAAGGAAAGCAGAATTTAATAAGCTGGTGCTTTAGTGCTTGCTAGCTTGTACGGCTTACACAGGTAAAGCTCTGAAAATCATGATGGCAGTGGTGTTTTCTTCAAACACTTTTGCAGATGTTAGAACAGCCACTAATACTATGCAAATCGAGTAATAACACAATCTTTTCTGTACAACATGCTGTATTCTCAAGTCTTTTGGCATCTATGTGTAGCAAGAATAAGTGCATGCAATCCAGGGGTGATTCAGGGCAGCATCTTGTGATTCTGCAGTTTTACATCAGTGTCCAGATCGGCAGCGTACAGAAGATGATTGTCTTTGAGCCGACGATGCTGATCGTGTGAATGGCAGAGCTGGGATGGGCTTCAGGAGAACTGATTACGGTCACCTGTTCTGATTAGCAACCAGTATTACTTTTCTGTTGCATTATTCAACCATTCGTTCTGAGTACATACGAGTAAAAGGAAAAAGTATTTTTAAGATCAGTTTTGAATGTCTTTAAGATGCCTTCTGATAGATAGACTTCTTCAGGACCAAAATTTTGTAGGTTTCCTAAAAGAAAACCTGGCTTCAGTCTTCAAACTGCCTCTTAAAAACAATTTCCATCATTCCAAGCAAACAGTTGTTCCTCAGTTGAGATAGCAATAGTTGTAGTTTGTAGCTGGATCTCTGCCGTAGATCTTGTACTTGCAGCATGCAGAAAAGCCACAATGTTCTTTTTACTATAAAAAGGCATCAGATCACTCTGACAAAGTCTGTGTACTCACTGCCAAGTCTGTTCGGCTGCGTGCAGCAGGATTTCCTTGCGTAACTCTGCACACCTGTGGAGGACTCTGGGCCTTTGAGTGCTTTATCCTGCATCTGATTTCTATTTGATCCAAATTGTATTGTTAATAAACTCACCCCTCGCTTTCCCAGGCAGACAGTGTTTCCTTACGCTGGCACTGAGATGTAGAGTTTTGCTGTAGTTGCTTGATAAAACAGCAGTATTGGTTTTTTCCTTATTTGTTGTTTGTCTGTTACCTGCAAGGGGAAAAGCAACCGGAGGAGGAGGAGTTGCAGCCTGTCTTGACGCAGAACGGCTCTCCCCGACTGAATCGGGTAGAGTTTGCAAACCAGCAGTCCCCAGAGGTCTACGATGTCCGTCTGCAGCGGAAGGAGAACGAAGGGTTTGGCTTCGTCATCCTCACCTCAAAGAACAAACCTCCTCCGGGTGGTAAGTGCCGTGTTGTGGCGGCAGTGCTGCCCGGCCTCGCCGCCTGCTGTTTACCAAAGCTGCTGCCAGCGCGAGCGGGGCTGTGGCTTCCTCGGGATTTCTCTTTCCGTGGTGTGGTGGCGTTACCTGCACAGGCCTCTCTGTAGATACAGTCGTCTTTCACTCACACTATTTCACAGCCCAACCCAAGACAGCTTGGGCTCTCTGGCTTCATGTTTATGCTCTTTTTCACCCAACTGTGACGTAAGTGGGAGCAGGGGGACAGTATATCACGTACTCCCAGCCCATGGACAGGAGTGTGTGCGCTTGTCACGGGGCAGTCTGCAGGACGCGGATAGTTGTCAGGCTGTGGTGTGGTAGAGTCTCACATTGCATTAATTTGTAGGCATTGTAAGGGAAGTATAGTTTTAACCTTGGCTTTATATTACCTAATCAGGTAGAATTTCTTATTTTGAGGATCTGAGAAAGTAGGGGCTGCAGCACTTGAAAGAAAGCAATGAAGTTGTTACTGTCAGACAGGGGGTTTGTCTAGAGAGATCATCAAAATGAAAAAGTAGCATGCTCTGGTTCATCAGTCCTGATACATGGATGTGGCTTCAGGCATGGTTGTAAAGATAAACAGCAAAATAACCAAGGTTAAAAGCAAAAATAAAAAGAAGTACTGTGAGCAGCAGTGAAGGAGAGGAGCTGCTTGCAGGAAGCCCTGGAGGCCAGCTCAGTTCATGGAAAGGTCCCTGACGCCCTGCACAGGACCAGGTCTGCTCAGTGGAGTCAAGCGCGTTTGTATTCCTCCTGCTGATGGCTGCTGTTACCTACCTCTGCCAGGCAGAGCCTGCTGAGTGTTCTTATCGCAAGGTGGCGAGTAGGATCATCTTCCTGAGATCGTTGCCTTTGGCCGTCAGGTTTGGGTTACCTGGGTCAGCCCTCGACAAACAAGCCAGCTCACTGCGTTCACCCACAAACAAACTCCGTTCACTGACACTAAAGTACGGATAACTCGCGAAATCCTTATTCAGTTGCTTTAGTTCCTTAGTGTAAATGGCCCTCCTGAAACTTCCTCAGCTGGTTCCAGACAGACTTAACGATGGCTTGAAAGCGTGTCTCTCTTTTTATTGACCCTCAGACACTTTCTTCTGTTTTTCCACTTCATTTTACTGCACAATAAAAAAACAGCAGGAGCGCAGAAAAAAACCCCTGTTTCTAAATAACATTGTGCTGAATTCATATGATAGATATTTAGAGTGTGATGCAGTCTTGGCTCAGACGGTACCTTTTCAAGAACGTTGAAGCCAGCCACTCTGGAAGCGCGGGGCGCCGTGGGACGGCGAGGGGCAGCAGTCTGGCCGCAGAGCTGCTGGCGGGTTCCTGCGGCAGCGTCAGAGCGAGCTGTCACCCTCCGTGCGTGATGCTGCGCAGATGATCGTGTCCCGCGTCAGAGTCACCAGGGGTTGACGTTGTGTTGTCTGGTCAGTCGGATATTATGAAAAAATATGTTAAACAGAATTATTCTATAATATATTGGTATTCTATTATAACTGCACTACAGAGAATGTTTTTGTCTGAGAACGTGCTGCAAATCCTTACTTACTTGATATTACAACTGAAACTAATTCCAGTGCTGGAAACATAAGTCTGGGCTGTTTCTAACACACAGGGAAGAAGGGGCAGTGGTGCATCCATGGGCTGTGCTGTGCAGAACTTTCCGGTGCCACGGTTTATCATGAAGCTACTGTGTGCTTCTAAAGCCAGGATACTTTAAAACAAGTAATCAGCGATTGAGTCTGCAGCCCTGCAGTGCTTTTCTCTTCACAGTTGGCTCTTAGGTTTATATAATACTTAAAAAAACAGTCTATTAAGGGAAATGTAATTAAAATTTAAACTCATGGTAAATGCTAGAAGGCATCAATGTCTGTTCCTTCACAGTAACTTCTGCCTGTGCTAGCTCATTAAAACAATCCTTGATGGCTTTTTAATCTTGGGTTGCTGATGACACTGTGAAAGTGTTTCAGATTTGCTGTCACGGCTTTGAAAAGGCAGCTGATAATCCTGGCAGTCGCATAATGTTCCTCACCTCTCCGATCCCTCAGAGAAAAGCGTGTTTGGGAGAGCAGCACCTTCAGAAAGCAGGTACCCATCGAACCCACCTCAGGCTTTGGAGACACAAACGGGCGTTTAGATGAAGTACCAGGACGAATGTGTGTGAAACATTGAGGTTCGTCCAGAGAGGTGTTTGGAAATGAGCTACAAAGGAGCAGTGAGGCGCTTCCTTCGCAGAAGAGCCCTGATGAGATTCGGGAAGGACAGGAGCCAATTTTACCGTGCTCTCAGGCATCCAGATGAATGAGAGGCCGTTTCAGACGCATGGGGAAGCATGCTGACTGATGTGCTTTGATGTGATGGGGATCTGCTCTGTGGAGGCCACGTCAGCACACAGGCGGCTCAACGAGCCTGTCTCCTGCCCCGGGTTTGGGCAGGCTCCTCCCGTGGCAGTGGCATCTCGCTGGCTGCCGAGTGCCATCTGCAGTGCTGGCGTTGGGGTCAGCAAACGGTGAAACGGCGTCTGTCCCCAAGCACCAGCAGGGCCCTTGGTGGGGAGAGCGTGGCAGCCGCCGGGCTGTGTCGGTGCTCTCATGGGGAAGCGGTGCCAAATGGAGCATCCCTCTCTCCTCCTGCCTTCTCAGCGCTGCTTGGTCCTGCTCTGGTGCACACCTCTGGGAAGGTAATGAAAAGCAGTCACCTTTCCTTCTGCTTCTCATGAAATTCCTTCTTTTCCCTGTTCTATCTTTTCTGGCCCTGTTGCTTTGGCCTCTGTAGGAGTCTGTGTGCGGAGCAGAGTGTCACCATGGGATGAGCTGAGGAAACCAAGCGGGAGAGCTAGCGGAAATTCAAGATGATTATTACAGGCGCAGGTTCACCTCGGAGAGCAGGGGCAGGGAACGGAGCCTGCAGAGCTGGTCCAGCACACCTCGCTGCGCGGAGGGTCGCTGCCGAGCTGCTCACCGCGTTACCAAGTCCGTCTCTGGCAGGAGAAGTTTGATTTCCTTTTGAAGTGTATTTAAGGCTTAATTTTTGGTTGCAAGGAGGAATAGTTAACCCCTGCATCCAGATTTCTAATGACTGTTAAACTGGTTGTCCGTAACTGTCTCTGCATCCGCACGGTGCTGCAGGGTCCATGCATGAAATGGAAAACAATGCGTTACGAGTAGCAAAACAAACGGCTTCAGAGCGCTCCTGGACACATGGTGTGACTCATCCCTTTGCAGATGTGACCCATTTCCTTCCTGTGTTTTCCTTTAGGCACAACACCTTGTATGTGACCAGGCCGTGCTGCAAGGTGTTGGCCTGTCCATTCACTCTACTGAGGAGTCATTGTTTCCAGGCTTTTGTTGTACTGGCAGTGCCGCCCGTCGGAGCAGGAGCAGGAGCAGTCTCTGGGGTGACTCGGGCAGTTCTGGGTCTGGGGGATGCTTATCTGCCGTGAATATTAACCGTGTTGCTGTGCCTGTTCTTGATTTTCTAGTGATTCCTCACAAGATCGGGCGAGTTATAGATGGAAGCCCAGCTGACCAGTGCGGGAAGCTGAAAGTGGGCGACCGCATCTCGGCGGTGAACGGTCAGTCCATCGTTGAGCTCTCACATGACAGCATCGTGCAGCTCATCAAGGACGCAGGCAATGTGGTGACTCTGACTGTCGTGGCTGAGGAAGGTAAGGAGGGAGCAGGGCCCCAGCAGCTGCATGGGTCCTACCACACTGCCAGGGTCTGATGTTTGTAACTTCTGAAGTTAATTCGCTTAAAGTGGAGTATTGTAAGATTTTGGGAATTAAAGAAAAGAGAGTGAAGCTCAGCTGTTTGCTCTGGAAGAGCTGAAGGCAGGTGGGGCAGAGAGAGACAGCTGCTGAGGTGGTTATACTGAAAAATAAGGTAAAGTACTAACACCATGATGCAGGGGAAGAGAAATTCTCATGGTTTCTCACGTGAGGGAGAGAGACTGCTGCTCACAGGGAAATCTCTCCTGCCCAGGCCTTTTATTCCTCAACCAAAGAGAAATGACCCCTCCTGGGGGAGCTGCAGCAAAGGCGGGATGATGCTCAGAGAGAAAATCTTCTCACCCCAGACAGTGCCCGTCTCTTGCTGCCACGGTCGCTGCCAGGAGCTTTGTTCCAGCCGAGGGAGGTGCTCTTGGACGCACAGGAGCCCACTGGGGCGGCTCTGCCCGGCAGAGCTGGGGGGCTGGAAGGCTGCAGGGACACAGGGACACCTGCTCTCCAGATCTTCTCCATTTAGGCACTCTGAATTTTTCCTTCCTGCCATGTTAAAGTACACAAATTGTCTAATGCCACACTACAGGATAGATCCTGTAGTTCTTCTGTCTGCCAAAAGTACCCTTTGAAAAGTGGTCACGTCCCACCATGGACACCTTGCTGAGGGTTTTCCTCCAGAGCCTCCCAGGCTGCGGGCACGTTCTTCACACACAACTGCCGTGTCCTCTGAGCAGCCAAGGGGAGTACTGGTGAGTGCAGAGTCCCATCTTGAGAGATGGGTGTTTTAAGGAAAGCTCCCATGCAACACTGCATTCAGTATGGTATTGTTCCCACACAAAGTTCACTATAAATATGGAAAATCCAGTTGTTTGAAGAGAAAAGCTGTTTTCCAACCCTCCTTACCGCTGCATTTTTCTGGGTTGCTGTTTGTGGGTTTAATTAAACTTGCTATCGTTATTGTGCCAGAAAGTTGGCTTTCTTCACCTTTTAAATAATAAATAGCTAAAGCCAACAGATCGTTCTCTAATTTCACATTCATTGCAAATATTTAACGTGCTATCTCAGCCTGGAATGCAGAATTTCAAAGACTTAATTTTCCTTTTTGTTAATGCTTGAAGCAGAGAGACTTCTATAAATTGATATTTTTCTGTTAAGATTTTCATTTTTATCAAATCTACTTCATTGCGGATTAAGGGACACGCCTCGAAGCAGTTGCCCAGGGCAATGTTTGTAATGCAGCTGAGCTGTGAGTCGGTTGCGTTAGGTCTGTTTCTCTGGGGCTCTTGCTCAGCTTTGTTTTCTAAAGAAACTTCCTGAATATAACATTTTTGTCCCTTATTTATACATGACCTTACTCTGTGTAAGACCCTAGCTTTTCCACTTCCTCAATGACAAATTTGGAGCCAAAATGTAGAAATAAAACAAAAATCCGAGGAGAATCAACGGGGGGGGGGGGGGGGGAAGTAGTCGGTAGCGGGCGATAAAACGAGACTGAACAGAGCAGTCAGAAAAAACGCGTGGCTTAGAGGAGCTGGGGTTGGCGTGTTTCAGATGTAGAGAATTTTGCAACAATGAGGGAGAGAGGCAGAACGTGTTCCATGGAAATGGGAATATATCACCCTTAAAATTCTCCTCAATGTAGCGGGAGAAATGCAGGTCAGGTCCCAGCGCAGCCCCCGCGCAGCAGCAGACCCGGGGTGAGCGTGAGCGAGGGGGGGCTGCAGGGGGGAGCTGAGCTCCGCAGAGAGATGCAGGATGCCGCCCCCAAGAGAAGAATGCCCATTTGCCAGAAGCTGTTGAGCATCACAAAGCAGAAACCCCCGCAGCGGTTGCGTCGTCCCCAGCACTGTCCTCTGAGACCAGCAAGGAGGGTCCTGCCTGGTGCCCCTTCCCTCTCCCTCCTGGCTTCCACAGATGCGTGAGCCCTGCTTTTCATACGGGTAAACGAGTTCCGCTTCATGCGCCAGGAGACATTCTTTAACGTTTTTCACAAAAGCAGGAGCCTGTCAGCTTTTGTCATGTATTAGCTGGAAACAAGAGAGAGCAGGCTGAAAAGAGGACTGGAGAATTTGTACAAACAGATGGCATTTTTCTTGCCTGTGCTTCTAAATTAAAACTCTGAGTATAAACCAGGAGTAAAAGTTGACATTTTGTCTCTAAAGAAAAACCTCTTTAAGGCATGTCGTAGTGATAGCACCAAGCAGTCCTGTGAAGGACTGGAGAGGTCTCGCATGCATCAGAAGTTCGGTCTAATAATATGCATTATGTTTTCCTTCCCTTAGATGCTGGAGCACTTTGTACGTTTTACCGGGGTTGGTTTGTTCTTAACTGAGAAACGCAGTAATGTGATGCACCGAACAGAGGACTGGAACATCTCTAGTTGGGGTGCTTGGGATTTTTTTTGTTTAAACCCTTGTAAGGAGAAGGGAGTTTATTAGTTTATAGTTCAGCATATAAGTTCATCTTGGGCCACCGCTTGCCATTTCAGGTTCTAGCTAAGAGGCAGCGTTTTGCATAGCCTATGGCTCGTTACTCTGAAGTGACAGAGACATTTTGTATCCTGAAACATGTTTTTTTCATAAATGCACTGGATTTATTGTAAAGTACACAATCACTATATTTTATGTGGAAGGGAAGATGAGCTATTTTCAAAGATTTTACTAAAATGTCATTATAGTTTAATTTTTACTTAGCCTTTGGGAGAAGGCAGAACAGTTTAAGACTCTCGCTGGTAACCTGTCAGCGAACCAGTCCCTCCAGTGTGGTTGTGGGACCAGTCCGTAACCTTCCCCGTAGCTGCCCGGTAGCAAACTCGCTGTTGTGCCTTAAATGAGATGACGGTTTCCCTCCATCGTTGGGGTCTTCACCTCTGAATCCTCATTGCCCCTGCAGATCCTCGTTCTCTTGCCTTTAAAAGGGGATGTGTTCTCAAATGGACATTGTTCTTCATCTTACAAAATGTTATTATATTGAGTATCTGAACCATCCTCATGGATCTGACTAGCTCTGATCTCTTCTGGTCTTTATCAACTTGCAGACCATCTAAAACCCTTCTCTTCACCTCTGGTTCAGTTAAAATTGTGTTATTTTTCTGAGGAAAAGCAGTGTGGGTAAGAATAAGATTCCTGGGAATTTATTCCATGGAACCAATGAAGTGCACTTGGCTTCCTGGCTTATGGCATTAGACCTTGGAAAATCCTCTTCGCCTCATGTCTGCGCTGAGCACGGCTCGGCCTGGGGCACCCTCGGGGACAGCAGGCACCGCTCGTGGCCACTGTGGTCCCGTGGAGAGTGTGGCTAGCTTCACGTTTGGGGAGTTCTCTCTGACTGTCGGTTTTGTTTGAATTTATTAGAACACCGTGGTCCTCCATCGGGAACAAACTCGGCCCGGCAGAGTCCGGCTCCGCAGCACCGGCCACTGGGACCAGCACAGCTCAACCCCCCCGGCGCAGACAGGTACCGAGCTCTGGGCTGGGCAGAGGGAGCGGAGCAGAGGGATTGTTAATGCGGAGGTGACATCCGCGCCCTTTTGCCTCTGTGTAGGGCAGCTACAGAAGGTGAAGCTGGAAAAGAAGCTTCAAGTAGTTACAGGACGTCCTGGCCCGAGCATAAGCACCTGACACAGCCGGATGCTGGCGTTGCTTCAGTCGCCAGTAGCCGTCACCCCCAGGTACGGGTAACCACCCAGAGCGCGCGGAGACGGGCAAAATACTCCTCCCTCGAGACACTTCAGCAGCATTGCCACAGAGCAGTCAAAAGCAGAACAATAAAGCATTTCCCTGTCAGACACGAGTAGAAAAGCTGTGTATAAAAATGCACTTAAGTGTTTCACAGAATGTTTTTGCCAATGTTTTAGATTTTATTATCTGCTTAGTATGGTTGAATACTCATTATAACTATAAAAGAAGCGGGAAATGCTTGCAACGGGGCTACTACAGACCCTTTGACAAAGTTTCTGAGAGAAATTCCATGCATATCTAAAACTTCGAAGGAAAAGTGTCGTGTATGTTTAGACTTAGAATGAAACCATTATGCCTGGTCATCCATGAGTTGTGATGAATTCAGTTTACATCGTGGATTGGGAGTTTCTCAAAATACAGAAATGTGTGAAGCATTTTTCGAGAAAGATATGTTTAAATCTGCCTATTAGTCCTCATCTTTTTTTTGTCAACTTCTCACACAGAATCCTGGCTGTTTCCCAGTGGAGTTGGAAAGAGGCCCTCGAGGGTTTGGATTCAGCCTTCGAGGAGGGAAGGAATACAACATGGGCTTGTTCATCCTTCGGCTGGCTGAGGAGGGGCCAGCCGTCAAAGATGGGAGAGTGCATGTGAGTTTGTCTTCTCTAATCAATTTGTTGATCAAGTTGGCCGTTTGACACTTGGCTCCTCGCACCTCACTGGGCAAGGGACATGCCCGCCGCCGTGGGGGTGTCCCGTGGGAGCGTGACCCCCCGTCAGCACCTGGCTGGAGCCGGTGGCCACGGAAGAGCAGGGCCACCAGCGCTGCACGGGCGTCCCAGCAGCCCGGGCACGGAGGGGCTGCGCTCGCCCAGTCCGAGGGTGTTCACCGTTTCCACGTCATTCAGTCTCTCCCCCCTCAGCTGGAAAATGGTGTCATTTTCTGGCTGTACTTTACAACGGTGAGGAGGAATTTCTCAGCCAGTTCATGGCAGCTGAGCGTGGTGGGAGGCACGTCTGTGGCGTGGAGCCTCCCGTCCTGTCGATGAGAAACCAGCCAGTGACCGCCTTTGGCAGAGACACTTCATTAACAAAGCCCAGACGGTCTCTTGAAACCGCTGATTTCATGCATTGGTGACATCCACTGGCTGATGCGTGCAGGACGAAATAGGTTTCGTGACCCTATTCCAGCCACCTGCAAAGGTCATGTGAGCTGTAATTACCTGCCCGGGGCCTCTCTAAGTTGCTAATTGGCCTCAGAGACCTTAGTACTGATAACCGCGTAGTGGTGATCTCTCCTACCTGGAATAAAAAATCCTTTCCGTACGTAAAATCTGTTCTGCCACAAGAGCATCCAGCTCTGCGATCCCGCCAAACGATGATCCATACGCTCCCTCTGAACGGTGGTCGGGGCACGTGTCCGTGTCTGTCTCATCACTGTAAATCAACGGCAGATGAGTTTAGGGAACCTGAGATCTTTCCTTGCGCTGGCTGAGCAGGAGGCCTGCGGGGAGAGCTCTGAGCCGCCGGGGCGTTCCGTCGTGTTGACCAGCAGCGACGGAACGGCGTTGCTATTGCGGAGTGCGTTTTAGCTTGAGAGTGAAAATAGGAGCATCTGCCTCTGTTTTTTTCTTTCTGAATTAAAAATAAGTTTACAGTGTCAGAGATTCACAAAAACTAACCTGGTTGCTCTTTTTTCGTCAGGTTGGTGACCAAATTGTTGAAATCAATGGAGAACCCACCCAAGGAATCACTCACACACGAGCCATTGAGCTGATTCAGGCTGGAGGGAATAAAGTTTTACTGCTGCTGAGACCAGGGACCGGCTTGATACCAGATCACAGTACGTCAGCTCGAGAGCGGTTGCGTTGCGAGGGTCCCAGGCTATGGAGAACCGGCTGATAAGGAGACTTCGGTGCTTCTGCACTGAAATAGTCAGCAGTTCCCTTGTTGACAGTGGTGCAGGTGTTCCTATTTATTTTAAAATATAAGGAATATTGTTTGTAAAATTAACACATGACAAATACCTAGGAATATTACACAGTGTGAAATTATTGCATATGTCTATATTTGCTTCACTGTTTTTAGCCTTCGAAGTTACAGAACACTTTCAAAGCCAAAACTTCAGAAAGCAGGGGGAGAGACAGCTTTGCTCTCCAACCGGAATCTGGTTGTTTAAAGGTGTGACTTCTGCATCTGCAGCAGGAAAGCACAACTTTGGAAGCAAAAAAAAAAAAAAAAAGGAAGGACAGAAAAGCAAATAATTGCGGGAGCTCCAAGTTCAGCTGCTGCGCACAGAACTGATGGGTTTGAGTCTGACTTAGGAAATGCTCCAAAACTGCAAATCAAAAAAATTTGTGGCTGTGGCAGCACTTTAAAGCAAAGAACACGTCTCTGAGGACAGGTTTTAGTCTTTTAACCCTTGAAGCTGACACCAAGGTTCTGCTAGTAAACTTAAAAATTGTAGGGTCACCTTTTCTGATGAACACATTTTCCGTAATAGTGACCAAATATGAGTCTATCTTTTGAACATTTTAAAGCGCAGTTTGGACTGCCAGAGCGCTTGTTGTGTTCAGTCATGTACAGGCAGCGACTGGCATCCACTCAAGGAATAAAATCTGCTCAGAACTTTCTCCATTTCTTTGCTCCAGGGAGCTGGAAGATGGCCCTTAACATCTTATTGTTCCAACCTGCACAGCCCAGTAAAGTCAGTGAATTAGCGCATGGCACGGAAACAGCCCATCTGTGAACTGCGGGGTCTGCTCTGTGCCATCTTGCTGGATTCCTGGCTGGCTGCGTTTGTCTCTCGCTGAATTACCTTGTCATTAAGGGTGAAAGTTAAATATAGTCCTCCTTGTGTTCGGATGAGCTGCTGCGGAGGTCCTCTGTAGAATCAGCATTTACAGGCTGGCAGCGGGAGGGCACCTCCAGCTCTGTCCTTTCCAACGGCTCTTCCAGCCTGGCATAACGGCAGCAGCTGCCAATGGCGTTGGTCCCGCACCACGGGGGCTGCGCCGTATTGTCTGGAATCGCTCCTGGCCCCCTCGCTCGTGGCAATCTCCCGAGTCCGAGGTAGAACCAGAATGGTAGACGGGTGTGAAGGAACCCCTGGTCCAGCCCTCTGTCAGGCCTGCGATGAGCTTGAGCAGCTTGGATCAGATCAGCAGCTGGGGAGAGGGGAAGGGTTTTGTTGCCTCTTGTCTTGCTGTTAATCGTACGTTTCTGATTGAGATCTTGCTTGCTGTACTCTGTGATTTTGGTATATAGTTCTGGGCTTTTTCTCTTCCTCCTTCAGGTTTGGCTCCTTCCAGTCTGTGTCCCTACGTGAAACCTGAGCAACATTAAGGGCTTTCAGTGCTTTTCTTGGTTTTTCCTTAAAGACTTGGTAAATCTGCATGTCTTGTGTTTCATCTCTTCCTATTATTAAAGTGCCGAGCTACGAATAACCTCAACTTTTCACTGTTTTCAGTTTTCCTTTAGCATAACAGTTTCAGTTCATTTTGTTTTCTTACATTAAACAACGAGGTCAGGGACTCTCTAATTTGCAGTTCTGCTGTGTAGGCTCTAAAGTTGTGCTGATGCGAGACTGTGTCGGTCCCGCAGAGATTGCAGCATTCTAAACACAAGTTTTTTCCAAAATCACATCCTTAGGGTTGTTGCAGGCTGTAGAACGATACAATACAGAAAACTGGCTAAATAAGACTTTGAGAGTATGCCACTATGTAATCTTTTTAATTGAAGATTTCATATAACATCCTGGAACCTCAGTAGTACGCACGTTTCTAAAACACGTAGTGATTTTTTTAGGTAGTCATTTAATCACATCTCTCACTGTTCACTTCCAGGTGATTGGGATAGTTATAATCCATCTTCGTCAAATGTAATATATGAAGAACAGTCACCATTATCTTCATCTTCACATTCTGCTTCCCCATCCGAAGTGTGTTATTTACCAGTACCAGGAGAAGCTCTAACGAGAGTTCAGCTGTCTGAGAAACTGGAACAAGCAAAGAACACTGTGCCTGAAAAGACGAGCACTTTAACTGAAAACCAGTTTGAGATGAAGCCTCAGTCTTCTCCCCAGAGAACCGAGAACAGATGGGAATGTCCCCCCAGCCCTGGGTTTGAAATCACACCAGGTAGTTTGGAAGCAGGGACCAGAAGAGATGGATCTGCAAGTCCGGAAAAGTCAGGGGCTGGTGAGGGACACCCTCCTGCAGGATTCCACAGCCCCAGAAAGGGGGATCCTGGAAAAACCTACGGCAATTCCTCACATAAACCTGACAGTCCCAGAAAGAGTGAGAGTAAAGCCACAGAAATAGGGATGAACAATAGTAACAAAAGAGAACATTCCAGTGGAAACCAAGGAAGGTCTGCCAGCCCCCAAAAGCAGCTTGGTAAGCAAGGAAACACAGAAGCGGTCGGCAGGTTGCAGGAATATCAAGATAGAACAACCGGTGGTGGTAGGACAACTGTCGAGCAATTGAAAGGTGGAAATGGTAAAACAGGAGTCACCGGGAAAGACAGGAAGCAGAAAACTTCTGGAAAGACAGAAGGGTGGTCTCCAGAGCGACAGTATGCAGCGTTTGATGAGAATAATCTTCCTTTCAGGGACTCTAGGAGAAACCCGTCTGGAGATGAAAAACTGAAGAAGTCGAACTCTGGAGAGCTGAGCTCCAGCAGGTTCAAAACTTCCAGCCTTTCCAATATCCCACTGCTTTCCGTGGAGAAGCAAAGGTGGCCAGAAGCAGAGGAGGCTGTTGTGCTGAACAGACAACACGGAGAGCGACACACGGAGCTGCCCAATGAAACCAAAGATGATGGAATTTCCAAATCTGAGAACAGTTCTCCAGTCAAGAAAACACCGATAACTCCTGGACCTTGGAGGGTACCAAGCGCGTGTAAAGTCACCCAAACAGCAGGTGTGGCTGAAAAACGGGTTTGACAGACACTTGTTTTTAGAACATGTTTTAATCAAGTTTCTAATAATGGTCCTTTAAAAGCATTGTTTCTTTTCACGAAGTTGTCATTTTTTTCAGAAACTGGTTAGAGGGTGGAAAGCATTTGATTCGTTCTTAAATTATGTAAGCTGCATGAAGGACCTTTTGGATTGCTTAAACGAAACTCTTCCATAAGCTGCTGTCCCCTTGTCCTCTGACGGCGGCGTTCTGCTGCTCCCAACGTTGCACTGCTGCGGCTTTCTCAGATAGTATTGTGAGTTCTGAACAAAATTATTTAATGCCTCTATTGCCAATGTGACCATGACTCACTTCTTGTTCCTGTGCCAAGTTATCTGCTGTAGCCGGTCAGTCTGATCCTTCTCGTGTGTATTCCAGTCACAGGAGAGACAAGGTTGTGTTTGAAATGGGTATTTTCTCAAGAGCATGTTGCATGTTTACACAAGGAAATCCACGTGTTCTTCCCGGTTCAGTGAGGAGAGGGGTGCGTTGGTTCTGTCAGTTCTAGGGCAGCGAACGAGCCACTGATGCCGTTCCGTTGATGGCTTTTCTGAAATTTTTATACCTAATGCAAAATCGTGCAGATAAAAATTATATTTGACGTAATCAATGTTTTGTAATTTTGCTTTTTATGAACACAGCAAAATTGCTTTATTTCCTCGATTCATAAGGATGCTTGTAACAACTCTTGGCAGACATCTGCCTGAGAGACAGTTCTGGGCTCTGTTAAATAACATCGTTCCTTGTTTCAGTTGTGGCACTGTCTCATCCTGAGCGTTCTTGGTGAACATCAGCAACGAGTGCACGTTCCTTTTCGGCCTCATCGTGGTGCTGTAAGCTCAACTCCCACCTTCAATTACTTCACGCTAGTTAGGAATGGGATTTTTTCCCTCCGTAGAGGTAACAACTGACCTTTAGGACAGAACCAACTGCCGAGGCAGCTTTTTAAATGAAGTTCCTGCCTGTATATGAGGCATCTCCCATATTGTACTTTGACGGCGTGAGCTGTTGTAGGAGTGGTAAAGAGGATGATGCACAGGGTACATGAGACTTAATATCTATTGTTTGGGCTATAACCGTATTGTATGAAGAGGGCTGTTACCACGGACTGCAGACACAGCAGCCTGCATAAAGTCAAGGGGGTTATTTTTGTCATAGTTTTAGTGATGATTTCCTGCCATGTTCGGTTTTAGCAACCACAAAAAAGTGGTAAAAGGAGCCCTTTGGTCCAGTTTGCAGAAGGAGAAAGGAGTAAAAGGTCAAGCTCATGTTAAAATTCAGACTAATACGATTTGCTGTTTGAAAGTGAACGAGTGAATATCTCGTTTTGGCTTTGAAACGTTTGATGTTTTTAAAGCTTAGTGAAGCACAGTTCTACGTTGAATTCTTTAGAAGTACAGATGACTACTCAAACAGCTTTTTAAACAAAGACTTTGAAAATTAAATGGGCTTTAAAGCAGATCTGAACTGTGCTCTGCTGCTCGACATCGGATGATCCGTTGAGATTTGCTGTGTAGCATAATACGTACAAATACTCCCCGTTGCGGAGTATGACTGTGAAAATATGTAATACTTTGAAGTAGCCTATGTAGATATTAGCCATGTATTCTTAACAAGAGACTCTGTTTCATGTTGAGTTGTACGCACTTGCCCTGACCACCGCGTTCGTGACAGAGGTTTAATACAAAGACGAATTAGCCCCACTGAAACCATCTCCCCGTCGTCGGCTGCCCCTCTATTTTTTCTCTGTGTTGATGTGACCTGATTTAGTGTCTTACCTGCGTGTGATTTCTCCTTCCATACAACTTGTATCTGTACTTACTGTATCAGACGACTTAGCAATGTGGCCTTGGAATGCTGAGCAATGTATGGATGTACTGGGTGTAAATGTTTATATATTGTACAGCACCTTTATACATACTTCTGAGGTTCTGACTAGAGAGAGACCTGTAAATCGCTCATTATTTTTTATATAGATATTAAAAAGAAACTCCAGTTCACGGCCTGTTGGTTCTGCAGTGTATAAAATAGATGCTCGTTGACTTTCAGTGGTGTGCTACTTGAAACAGCGAAAGCTAGCACCTAGGTTTTGCCCACAAACATAATACTTTTCTGGAAAACAAATGCAATTTATTATTGGAAGTTCCCTTGACTCCCTGTCCAAGTAACAAATGTTCCACAAAGGTGTCATAAAAATCATCGAGTCATGTAGAAATAGTTATCAATGATGAAATACTTGTACTGTAGGTTTATTTGTACATTTTGAGATATAAAATTGTCATCTCCTCTTACATCTTACAACTTTTCCTTGTACAGAAAACAGCTGTAAACAATTTACTACCAAAAATTCTTATGCCATCTTACCCCCTCTGTGAAAGAATGAAGCTATGAAAAGTTCCTCCGTTTTCATTTTTTTCATTACTAATAAATAGAAGTCGGTAGAGTCAGTTAAGGAAAAATGTAAGTTTAACAGACGTCTTTGAAACATTTTGTTTCTCTCCTCTGCCCTTCCTGAGCATGAACCCGCTTCTGGGGGAGGAAGTCTTCGCCAGGTCTCTTTCCCCGAGCTGACTCGCTCAACAGTTTCTTCCTTGGGGATTCCCGGGCCAGGCGCTATCGCGATACCACAGCGTGGAGCTGCAGCAGCTTCTCGGGACACGCGGCGAGGCCCCCGGCTGCCCTGGGACAGAGCCCGGGCGGAGCATCACTGAGCCCTTCCAGGGAAGGCGCAGAGCGGAATACTCTAGTTGATCAGTGCTTCACTTGGAGCTTGTGGTGTAAGGCTGGTGTAAGGCTGTTCTCAGGTAACAACGCTTTCAAAAAAATGATCGTCAGGTATTTGCAGAAGAGCTAACGTAAGCCAACCAGCCTGAGTCTGTGCGTTGCTTAACTCTCAATCTGGAAGCAGGATTCACGTTGCGCAGACCGAATGTCCCCACACCCTGGCCTGGTTCAGGGTAGAGGCGCAGCTTTTAAGAAAAAATCCCCTTCGGCACGTCCAGAGAAATGCATCCAGGTAGTATCAGTCTGAGCAGAGCTCTGAGGAAGGATTTCGGGGTAGCTGCGGAGCCCTCTGAAAAAGGCTGACGCTGAGGCGGGAGGGCTGACGCGTCACGTGCGCAGGCGCCCGATTTTACAGAAACGAGGCCCCTGGAGCAGTCGCTGGTGTCCCTCCAGCAGGAGCTTTCGCATGGCTTTCAGGGACCGATGCCCCGCAGTCTGCGCACAGCGCCTGCTGTCGTCAACGCCGCCTACTAGTACTTGGCCCCACTCATTCTGTTCTGCTGTGTGCGCGCCGTGAGGACTTCACGGGTTAGACCAGTTTATTCTGTTGTAAACAGTAAAGCAGAGGGAGAACTTTTGATACGTACAAATCTGTTTAAGAATAGTAAGTACAGATTTCCGTAGTCTGAGAACACCTCCGCTATTGTTATCTTCTCTGGTCTGTCCTGGTGGGGAGCGCCGAGTGCCGACGTCGGGTCAGGTCACGGTTTAATTTTCCACAACTGAAACGAGAGAGTGGGGGGGGTCTGAATGCTCTTCATCTGCAGGTAAGACTCAGTCTCCTTTGCCCATCCTGCCTTGAACGCTCGGCTCCGCGAGCTCCAATTGACGTGCGGGCCACAGGAGGGCTAGAGGGAAAGATCCCAGATTCTGACGGACAGCTTTAGGCGGGCACCGAAGACCTGAATGGGGCTGAAATTTGTCAGCCCTGTGCTTCCAGCCCCAAAACTGGCTCCGGGAGACTCCACGGGGGCCGTTCTCTGCATTACCGCGTAGGGGTGCCTAATTCAAACCCGCGACCTTTCTGCTTGGGTGGGAACAATTTGCAGTTGTGCAAAAGTGACCCCTGGGAGATGGTCCCTGTCGGGTTGTACGGGAGTTAATACTTACTCTGATATTGAACCCTAGAAGATCGCTTATAACGCCTGAGACAGCAGAGAGTATTACAACACGTGTTATGTTGTAGATTAAGGGGTTCATGGTCAGTCCGTACAGCCTGAACGGAGTATCTAATTCCTGCAGTGAAAGGGAAAATAAGTCCATTAGCATTTGTCCATACTAGAAGCAATTAATCCTCTGACTTTTAGCTGAATACTGGCTCTCTGGCAGACTTTGCTGGCCATGCATTGCCTCTGTATCTGGTCTTAAATGTATGTACCGCAATTCCCACCCTGTATTTCAGCCCTCCCAGCTCAAGGAAGTTAGAATTCTAACAGCCGTGCTGAACCTAAAAACTCTCCTTTACAGCAAGAGCAGCTGCGTAACAAGAGCTTGACACAACGGGCTGTAGAATTTGTCTAGGCTAATTTATGTGACTCTTGGACTAGGCTCGCTCTTTTCCAAATATCTGCTCTGCTACTGCCAACGAGCTTCAGCATCGAGGCTGCAAAGCCAAATCGCAGTAAGCTGCTACTAATCAAATGTTGGCAGCACTAATTAGCCACACCGGTCTTGTATTGCTTGAGCTTATGCCACAGCTATAGCACAGAAAAACTCCCTTTGTGAGAACAAACTTACCTGATCAAGAGACAAGTGGGAAGAGCAAAAACACACCCTCGCTGTCATCAGTCATTGCTTCCATAAAACGCAGCGAGTGTATGTTTTTCGGGAGAGTTGACTTACCTTCAGTAGCTTTGTGGACAGTTTCAAAACATTGTTCACTAGAGACAGCTGTTCTTTCTTGTTTGGCTTCTTCTCCATCTTCAGGTACAAGTTTATCTGTGAGAGAGCCATCGGAGAGCAGATGTCAGTATTCCAGCACTGGCCGCCGGCACGTTTCTAACTAAGGGAAGTGAGAGCCATGTTTTGCAGTCTGCTGCCACGCCTGAGGTCATGCATCCACAGACAGGAATTCAGCAGTGATATCATCATTCTTTTTCCGATTGATGTGGCTAACATGTTAACCCAGAGACAAAAATAATCTAGAATTTTAGAATTTGAGTCTGTCCGAATGTTTAACTGCTTGTACAGTGGTTCACTGCCTTCCGTCCAGCATAAGGGCTGATTTCTAAATTTAAAAATTTGATTCCAGTATTTTTTAAGCTGGTCTGAAATGCAATCATTATATCCAGACAAGCCACAAAGCCAAGGGGAGAATAAGCTAAATGGAGATACCTGCTCAGTGAGCAAGATTGAAATATTACTGTATTTCTTGTTGGTTTCAGAGCCCAAAGATGCCAGACGCAGTAAAAAGAGAAGAAGCGCTGCCTCCCAGATGAGGAACTCCCAGTTGTAAGCTGCATTCAGAAATGTTTTGTGACCTTTAAGGACCTGTATTAGGAAAAAACAAGCACCAATGTCAGTAACAAGTAACACGCCTGTTCTTGGGAAAGTGCAAAATCCTTGCCCTTACTCCTCTTCTGAAGAGACGTCGCTGCTCTGCAGCTACCGCCAGGGTTTCCCTTGAAGTGTAACTCATTCATGTAACGAGGTTAAAGTAAAAGGTCTCGTCTCTAACCTGGCTTTCGCCTGTGATTTGATTTTTTCTTGCCGCTTAGAAAAGGACCCTTGTTCTTTCTCTTTCCTCCCTCTTTCCAATTAAAGGCAATCAAAGGCCTTTCCTTTCACGTGTGCTTGTCCCACTGGCAGCCTCAGCCCACCGCAGCCACGCTGAGCTGATCGCGCCTTTCCCACGTACTCGCTGGGTCTGATCCAGCAGGACAGGGATTGTCATTAATTCCTCCGGAACCCTGGGGCTTACAAAAGCCACCACAGCAGTGAGAGTCAGGAGCTACTAACCATCGATCTTACTGCTACCACAACCACATCTTCATGGTATCAAGAACTTGCCTAGACACTCTTAACGACTCTCTTGCCAAAAACAAACCAAGAAAACAGCTCCAGCACCAACACCGCTTCCTGTAACAGGTTTAGTGAAGGATTAAAAGGCGTAAGTAACAGTTATTGACCTGCTTTTCAACAACAGTGGTTTAAAGGGGGTGCTGCAATCCACCCCCTTACACAAAACGTCCTGTAACACTTGAGGTGCTTGGGCAGAGTCCTCTCCGTGCACAAGAGCCTGCGCCCTGAAATTTTCCTAATAATTATAAAAACCCAGCCTTCCCTCAGAGAGAACAGAGAATGAACATCTATTACCAACTAAACATCACAAAGCTTTTAAAAAAGGCAAAACATTCCATATTACTTTGGAGACAAGCAGCTACAGTTCAAGCCCTTCGCAGGCTGGCAAAAGAAAAGCCTTCGGTAGTTTGGGGGTTTTCCCCCTACTTCTCAAAAAACCCAAGTTAAACGCTCACCTGGGCGCAGCATATAAAAGCAATTGAAAGAGCCAGCAAAAAGACTGACGATACGACGACATCCACGGATCGCTGGGGGCCTCGCCTCTGCAGAACAAAGACAGGGAGGCAGGTGTAGGTTTGGGTGCCGAGCGGTGAACAAGGCTCAGCACAAACGGCTGTAATTAATTGTTAACGATTCAGAGAGTGCTGCCCAACGTGCCAGACAGCAACGAGGTAACGGACACCTACTAGAGACCTGGCTGCAGCCTCTGCAATCATCAGACCTTGGCTCAGGACTCACCTTCAGATAGGAACGAAGGGATAACCAGATCTTAATGTTTTCTACCTTCTTGAGTCTAAAGTGAGGAATTTCGTATTTCCTGGCTTTCCGAGCAGACGTGATGTGACTAAAAAGCTTGGCAAACAAAAACCTCTGCAAATTAAAAACATAAATTAGTCTAAACCAAAAAAGATTGATTGGGATTGCTTCATGGTAACTGGCAGAAGAGGTGAGCCTTGTGGCAGGCGGGGGGAGCCTGACGGGGTCCTCGGTGCACGATCCCCGGGTAACAGCTGTCACCTCGTGCCTGGCAGAGGCGCTGCTGGTGCAGGAGAAGCCACAGAGCTCCGGCTAAAGCGCTAAATCCCACCAGCCTGCCCCGCCGTGCAACACCTACAGCGACAAAGCTTCTGCCCACAGCCGTGAGGGCGCTGAACGTGACACGGCAAACTATCTAATGCTCCACCTTAGAGCAGGCGGCTGCTTTTTCCCAAACGGCTCCACAGTGAAGCGTGCTCTTCCCTGCAGAGCGTCATTTCAAGATGTTAGAAGGTTGTTTTTTTCCTTTGGGGCAGGGGCAGGGTAAAAGCGGGGGCGAAGGGCTCAGGGAGGGTATCGACAGGCTTAATTTTGTCTCCCTGACTCCCCTACCTAAACTTCTCAAGCATCTTGCCAGCTCTGGCACTGCAGCTTGCTGAGACACGCGTGTCTTACCTGTGTCTTCTGCGAGAGGCAGCGCAGTTGTGGCAGAACACCTGCCCCAGGAAAGGCAACATTTAAACCCACCTGCTTGTACGTTCTCTCGGCAACACACATCATGAAGAAAAACATCCAGGTTAAGCAAAGTCTCTCGAGGAAGTTGATCGCAGACAAAACAATGACAGGGGTGCTGGCAGGCGCTCCACAAAAGATGTGCAAAAGCTCCTTTAGAGAAATGGAGCACAGCTGCTCCAGGTTGTCTGTGCGGAACAGTCTGTAGAGGAAGGGCAGGAACGCTAACCCAACGGTGATGATGTTTCCCAGCATCTGGTACCCCACTCCCTGCTGGTAGGCATTAACCTGGCAAGCAGGAACAAAACCAGGATGAGTACCTGGGGCTTCGCAACAAGGAAAAGGCACGCTGTTGCAGCAGCATTAATTCAATCAAGCATCCCCTTCCCCCCAAAGGACGTAGCCTAAAATAATGCCACCCCTTCCAGTCCAAAACCAGCAACTCAGTCCATGATACTCGGCACTTTTTCGTCTTCAACGGGCCCTCCTGTTGGGACAACTCTATCTGCAGTTGAGGAGGGACCAGTTTTATACCGCACCTCCTACTTGCATGTATAACTATTTCCAGGCTTTTTGGTGGTTGTTTTTTAAAGCATGGGGGAGAGAGGTTTCAATGCCCTACAGCCCTCTTACCCTGCTCATGATAATCCCGCTGATCTCCAGCACGGACATGTCCACCTTCTTACAGTCATTCCCTTCCCAGATCAGTGCACTCACTTTTGCAGATGCTGGACTTGTATTCTGCAGCCAAAACAAATGGTTCTGTAAAAGAGAAAAGAATGCAAAAGGCATATAATCTATTTCTAGGAAAAAGCATTATTTAATAGCAGGACAGAAAGTATTTAGATTGAGAAGGGGATTCCAAATTTGTCTGTGGGTGAAATACTTTATTTGGGAATTAGCAGTGGTCCAGATAATACCAGCGGGGACGAGGGAGTTGATCGCTGATACTCTTTAGATCATTCCAGACTTCTGACTGGCACGCTGACAGAACGGGCTCATCCAGCATTAGGTCGCTGACATTATGCCAACAGCATTCGGATCTGTCTCTCATATTATTTGGGCAGACGGGGGGGAAGGGGGGGTTGTGGGGTGTCTGGAATCTTCCACAGAATTCTCAGCTACTGGATATACATCAACAAACCTGTTGGAAAACGTCTTCCTTCAGATCCCGCCTGGTACCTCTCACAGTCATTTCCTCGCTGTCGCTGGTGCAGGACGAGCGACACTCTGGCCCATGGAGCAGATCATCCCACAGCATGTCCTCAGTCTCCGAGTCGTGGCGAGTGCTCTCCGAGTCTCTCCGGGTCACGCTACAGCTCCGCGATCCCACACTAGTGCAGGACCTCGAGTCCTTGGAAGAAGAGCAGAACGTCCAGAGCACAGCCCCCGCCCGGTCTGCAGAACCCCCCCAGCAATCGCTGAAATCCGGTTCCCGGGGCAGCCGAGGGCTCCCCGTCCCACCCACCTGATGGGAAGTGTTACAGACAGCGTCACTCGGCGAGAGTTTCTGCCACCAGCACTTCCACGCAGGAACTCACCCAGAGAGCATTACTTCCCCACCTCGCTGCCCAACAAAATAAAAATGGACTTATTCATTCTAATGCAAAAGTTTCCTGGCTTTTGGATAATCTATTTTAAGATTCCATCGACATTTTATATTTATAATTTCCTATTCATATATTTTATTTCTATTTTATTTTCAGGTGGGGGGAATGGCAGGGGGCAAGATAAACAAAGTAATTAAAAGTGAATGAGTATATATCACAGAACAGATTTATTTCTTCATTTTAAGATCGAAATTTATTAGCATGACAGCTACAATACAGTGCTGCCTCCCAAACCACAAGAGCAATTGTAGCAATTCAACCAGAGCAATCAGAAGCAGCTTGGGCCACACCACACTGCCAAAAGAGTGATTTTTTTGTCGGTTTGGTTTCGTTTTGTTAAACAAAGTGATATATTCACAATTGTGAACAAAGTTTACAAGGCTGCAAACAAGCAGGGAGCGAGGCCACACCTTGCACCTGAAGAGGCTGAAGCACTACCATTTAGTAACGGTCTGTTCTGATGGGCAGGAGGTCCCTCACTGGCTCCGGAAAGCTCTGCCTGTTGGACTTAGATGACCGTACCTGACTATTTAATGCAGATTCTAGTTCAGATTCCACGACGCTATCAGAGTCCCTGGCACCTTTCAGGGCTTGCTTGACCTGCCAAAACCAAAGGAAAACCAGCACATCATCCATAGCAAAAAATGGTGTGGAAAACGGCATAAATTCCACCTGAGTACCTGTGAGACAGCCTGGTTCAGAGAAACAAGAGGCCTCTTTTTCTTCTCTTCATAGCTATTGTCACTGGAAGCCCCTTCTACGTTCTGATGCAACAAGATCCTTTGTGCCATTGCTTCGGCATCCTCCTCACTTGAAAGCTCATCAGAAACACCACCTCTGTTGGTGCGGTCATCCTAGAAATACAGCAGTCAAAATAAGACAAAGGCACCAATAAAGGCCCAGCCTGAACTCCATCAAACCGAAGGTTCAAAGCCAGTGCTGCTACTACCCTGGTATACACAGGAATCTCCAATTACCTGCAAAAGCCAGCACAAAAGATCTCCACAGAACGTGCACAAACAGAATTCAACTTGGCATCACAGAGACATCACAAATTTTAACTCGTTGCCCCCGCCCTTGCCTTGCCACAGAGGTAATGAGGGCATCTTGGGCGCGGTGGAGTTGGGTTTGGGGCAAGGGTGGGAAGAGGAAGAGGCAGCAGCAGCTCTTGGCTATGTCTTACCAGCAACTTTAAGCCCAGGAGAACAGATGTGTCTACAAGCTGGTGGCTAGCAGACCCGAAATCATGAGACGTGTCCCCCTACACCTAGCTCTGCTCCTCTCCAAACGCCTAGAAGTAGAGGAGTTGGGATGGCACAGGACTACAGTGTTCCCCCCAGATTCTAATCTCAGTTCTTCATGTGGGAGTCAACACCGACCCAGAGGAGCCTCAAAAGTAATTCCACAAAGCTTTATGTTTTAGAGATCTCGAGACAGGTCACGATGCATTAACTCTGCCTTTCTCTCTCCCCAAGGTCATCCCCGCCTCCCCTCTGAGAGGGTATTGTGCACAACTGTTTGTAAGGCAAATTCTTTTACAGAAGTGCTTTTGAAAATTGCTAATTTATTTATTTTTAATCAATCATTATCAGTGGTCTTCCTTGACTGAGCACCTTGTGATCAGAAGTCTCTACAACTGAACGAGCACTTTGGTAAAACAGACATTTTTCAGGCTTGTCTGTATTTGAAATACTTGACTATCGTAACAGATGAAAAGATGCTGACAGTAAAGTATCATCGGCACCGTGTCAGCTGTTCAGTCGAAAAGTAGAAAGGGTTTTTAGGTTTCCTATATGCAAGCAAAGATTAGTAGAAGGCAGTATCTTTTATTAGATCAAACCACAAATTCCTGCCAGTACCTGATGGCTCTTTTCCCCATCGGAAAGTTTATTTTTCTCTTTGAAGTGCAACAGCCTGTATTCAGATCTGGCATGTCTGTGCTTAATGCCATTATTCACAGAATTCACACCATTTTCTGTCTCAGTCCCTTTCTCAGCTACCAACTTTACTCTTCTAATCCTATGAGAGAAAATACAATTAAATGCTTTTATGTCAGAGAAAATCTCTTTGAGGAAAATATCATGGTCTCTTTCACTTGCCACACGGGTACAACATTAGACAACATAGCTGAGGGAATACATAATTGTCTTCTGCTGACAGGCTCTTTGTGTCCTGATTCTGTTGAAGAGACTTAAATCCGCTTCACTCTCACTGGATGGCTCTTTTGTAACTCTAATAGTATTTTGTAACTCTAATAGTATCTTGAAACTTCTAAACCAAGAGGGAAATTTTTTCTTATTATTATTTTGGAAAAAGAAAAAGAGCTTTTCATAAGACCAAAAGTCATCAAAATAAACAACCAGTCGGTTGAAAACTCATCAAGAAACTCACCAGAGAAAACAGCAGAAGACAATTAAATACCATCCCAAACAATCTATCCTCCTTTTCCTCAAGTTACTTTTAGAAAAAGTAAGGTGGTAAAGTGGGATGGCTATCCAAGCAACTTAAACTAGAAGGCACAATTGCTTCTGGAAATCAGGTAAAATAGTTTGAGCACACACACTGAAGAAAGGTCGCTTATCTGATAATTAAAAATAAGCTCCACCACTTTCTGCAACTCACCTAATGCTCAGTTTTAGCTGTTCTGGGAGATATGGTATGATCTCCTAATAAGGACATACTAAAAATTCATGAGGAATCCGCCTCCTACAATACCAAGAGTGCATTTAGTTCAAAGGAAACCAAGTGGCAGACTTTGGGGATGTCAGTGACAGAATACTTCATTTTCCAAATATCAAATTGATCGGAGTGTCATTACAAACACAACAAACCCAGTGGAGACCACCTACCTCCTTCGGAAAAGCATATTAAATACATTACTAAGAATGGATGCAGATTCAGATTGCTGCTCTTTACTGTTTTTCTCAGGAGAAGACCAATTGTTCCCATCGACACCCACAGATTTGCGTAACTTCCTGATTTTTAAAAAAAGAAGAATTTAATTTGCATAGCAAGCTACTTTTAGGTCTTTCTTAAAAGAGCTGAGTCAGATGTCATGCAGACAGAATGCTTATTTCCAAATTAACAGAAGCTATGCGTATACCCACAGGACATCAGTACAGCACTAGCCAAGGGTGCAACAAGACAAAATCTGGACAAAACTTTTGCTATAGAAATGGAGGCAAAACTCTATCCCCACCCATCGTTCTGTGTTCAAATATATCTGTGTTTACGCTGACTCAGACACCTAAGAGTCAAATATCTAGCAGACGGACGGTAACGTCTTCCACGTGCACAAATTGCCAGCAACGAATCCGCCGCAGTCATCTCTGCCATCATTTCCTTGTTCTCAATACACATCAGGAACTCCCTGCAGTTAATGCCGAAGCAGGACAGCAGACTGGTCTGCAAAACCTTGAAGATGCCTTTCTGCACAGAATGCCCTCCTCTGACCACAAAAAGAAACTGTATTAAAAAGCGATGTTAGAAAAAAAAGGCCTGACTGACAACTAAAGCGGACCTATCAGAGCCTGGTAAATTTGCTGCATTTGTCTTGGTTATGAGAAGATTACAAGCAAGACAGAAATTTACATTTTCACATTTACAGTTAAGTAACATATTTACACAAAAATAGAAAAGAAGATATTATCCATTAACTTCTACCACGAGCAATCCATCATATGCTTTGATGCCAACACATGAACCCGTTACCCCGCTCACCTCCGCCGCCTGCTGAGTCCGTTGTTTCCTGAGGGTTTGTTGATCTGGGTGGACACTATTTGACAGTGAACGGTTCCCATCAGTAACATAAGGCACATTGGTCCCATGACTTCACTTGCGTTCACAACAGGCATCATGAAATACAACACAACTGCTATGACTGCAAAGGAGAAAATTGTATCATCAACTGCAAAAATTAAAAGAATGGCCCAGCTTTTCTGTCTTAACTATTTATTTTTACTCTGTTTTATAATTTCTGTAAATACTAGTGCCACACATCTTGAAATCTACATGAAATAGGTTTCAGATAGCATCTTTATGCTTTTAGATTATGGATGACAAAATGATGTCACATTCCTCACAGAATCAGGACTGTGGCACAGACTCCCACCACCCCTTACCTTGCATAACATAGAGCACCAGGAGCCACATAAAAATACGCTGGGAAGTGACCTGTATCCACCACTGGCTGAATAACGGAAAAAATACAACTCTGACAATTCCCTTCCGAGTTAGCGATGTCCAGGGAATTTCGGGCTTGGCTTTGGCAAATGTAGAGCCTTGGAATTAAAGGAAAAACAAACCAGTCATTAATCGCGTATTACAAGAACTTCCTTACCCACGCTTTCCCCGTGGCCGAGGCCCGAGCGCCGCCGTGCCGAAGGGTGACAGCCCGGCTCAGGCCCGTGTCCCAGCTGCCCAGCTCGGACGGCGCCCCCCAGAGCGGCCCCTCGCCCTGCCCCGGCCCAGGGCCCGGCCCTTCCCCGCCTGCCGAGTCCGCTCCCGCTTCGCGCTGCTTTTGCTGAAGCAAAACCCCGGATTCCTCCCGCCGCTGCGTTCAGGCTTCCAGCGCCCCTTGTGCGGCCAGATCGGGCGCCTGGGCTGGGGCTTCCGCCGCGCTCCGTGCTGCTGCCGGAGCCGAAGGGCTCGGGCGGCGGGCGGCCGCTGGGCTTCAAGGTGAAATCCCCGCCGGAGCTCCGGCCGGCCCGGCGGCTGCGGGGGCACCGGCACCAGCGTCTGCGGCACCGCTCACCTCGGATCAAATCCACGTCGATGAGGTCGGGCTGGATGTGACCCTTCTTCTTAGGCTTGCTTTTGAAGCCCTACGAAGCCGAAAACAAAGGCCGGTTAGCGGCGGGGGGCGCGGGGCCGGGGGCGCGGGCGGCGGGAACGCCGGCCGCCGCCGTTACCTTCATCTCGGTCTGCTCGATGGACTTCTCCCATATCTGCTGGTCGTAGGCCCCGATCTGGAAGGAGAGGAGGCTGAGGGCATGGCCGGGCCCGCGGCTGCCCGCGCCGCGCCGCACTCACCTTCTTCTGGTACCAGGAAATGGCATCGGCGCCGCGAGCGGCCATGGGCGCCCCGGGCCCGGTACCGGGCCCCGTTACCCTGGAGACCGCCGCGAGGCCGGCGCTCGACTGCCTGCGCCTGGCCCGCCCCGCCCCCGCCCAGGCAGCACCAGCAGACCGCCGAACCCGGCCCCGCCCCCCCCCGAGGAAATAAGCAGCCAGGCCGTAAAGGACAAAATCAGACTTTGTTTATTAAAAAAATACTTTACAGGAAAAAATTCTATGCATTCCGTCGGAGTATTTTACAAAGAAATAGCTTAACATTTGACACTGGTGTACAGTCGGCTACTGAGGGAGACGCGCGGCCTCGGGGCGGCCCAAGGCCCGGGCTCTCGCCGCTGTCAATAAATAGAGCGAGGCCGCGCGGCGCCGCCGGGCGATCGCGGGGCGCCGCGGAGGGGCCGAAACCACAGGAAAAAATCGTAGCTGCCAATCAAAATCAATCACAAGAACAGCGATACAGAAATCTCTTTACACCTTGTACAAAGGAACCAGAACCGCGCGTGTCTCCCCCCGCCCCGGCGGGACACGCCCGCCGCTTTGGGGAGAAAAGCCGCCTTTCCGGGAGCGGGAACGGGCCTCCCCTCCGCCCGCACGCCCCGGCGAGCGCGGAGCCGCCAGCGCTCCTGGGCACCGGCCGCTCGCCCGGTGCGGGGGGACTCAACTGCGACAGGCAGGAAAACCCACAGAGCACAGCAGAGAGCCCTTTTTCTCTATGGCAAGACCTGTACCTGCGAAAAGTGTCGTTATAAATCCCCTGAGAACACTCCTCCGAGTGTCCCGCTTTCCTGGAAGAGAACGTGTCGAGTATCTGCACAAAATGACTTGCAGCATGTCTAAAGGAGAGAGGAAACTGAAGCTAACTGGTATTTCATCTTTAAATTGCATTTTGCTAGTCTGCTTCTAGCACAACTGAGCCACTCGCATTTATCCCGAGTGACAATTTCAATCAACAGCACTTTATGTAAAACTGAAGCCAGCACCTGAGCACCATATCTCAAAGCCGATCACTCCTTACAGACAGAGCATACAGTCAATTCCCAGCTGTCTCCAGCACAAAGCAGGAGTGTTTTCGAGTTGTCAACCGACACACGTATCCCAGGGCAGATCCTCGTAATGGAGAGCTGAGCATTTACAGTAACTGCCCACTGCACTCCTATTTACGAGCTGCCCTGTATCTCCCTGCGTACCGCTGAGAACTATTAGACCCATCCATGAAATTTGCCAAAGTTTGATTATCTCATTACGTAGGCTGTTTTCTGAAATCCTACAGAGAAATTCAAACAGCCAGTTATTTAACATGAGCGATATTCAAAAGTATTTACTTGGACCTACCCAGAAGTTTGTTTTACTCAGCAAACATTAAGTGGCTTGAACTTGTTATTTCATTTCTAAGCAGCAATAGCTTATAAAAATCAGTATTCTACATGTCTTGTTCTGGAAAACATTTGCATCTTTCACATCAAGGCATTGTTCTAATTCTGCTCTGTTGTTTTCAGTGCAACTGAAGTGATCTGGAAACAACGGCTAGTCAGGTTAGCGATCAGCTTCATAAGCAATCCCTCTCATACTTCACACCCAATATTGAGGTGGAGTTTGAAAGTATGTCATTTTGGTTAAAGCGTACCAAAATTGGTAATATATTTAGGTAACAGATTTTTATAAAGTTTGCTCCTCTCTTCCTCAATCTTCCAAGCATGCTAGAACAGCATCAGCAACATTCAAGTCATTTGAAGATACGTTTCTGTATTTAAATCTGACATTAGTTGATACTAAGTTAGTAATTGAACAGAACATAAAGAGAACACGACGCTATCGGTCACGTCCCTCCACCCGAAGAGATAGGTCAGAGCATCTTCCCGGTATTTCAGGCTGTAGTCACAGATTTCACTAAAGCTACAGTTTTGGAAGCAACACGAGCCACTCTGGTTGTCTTCCTTCACCCAGGTGAAAACACACTATTAGAATTCACAGAGGACTTCCAAACTGATTCCCTCTTCACTCTATTTCAACGTCCACTATAAAACAGACAAGTTGGTGTGTGGGGGCTCTTCATCTGTTTATTCTGCCTTTAGTTATGTTTGCAGAATGACTGTAATATCTGCAGATTTGTCAATTCCTGAGTGATTGTACGCAGTGCTGGCTGCCAAGGAACAGCCACCTTATTGATGTACCTCTACTGACACGACCAAAGAATAGCACGTGTGAGAAGTGAAATGGGCACTTGGAAGACTAGCAGACTTTGTAAAAAGGAAAGAACACCCTTGGGTAATACGATCTTTGACTGTGAAGGATGAACTGAAACCACTATTGCCTGTGAGGAATTTTACTTTGCACAACCCTTAAAGCTATGAAATTCCTCTCAACATAAAAAGTGGAAAAAACCCACCAGAGAACAGACGGCTCATTTATGAGCCGGTCTGGGTCATCTAGAATTTCTGCTAAGATTAAATTACACCCCTGCATGAATCACATTACTTTTCATCATAAAAGCTTTCCATTCTAACACCTTATTTACACAGATTACTAAACAAGTCACTACCACTTCAATCTGTAAATTAGTTTTAAATTGAAATATTTCCTAGTCCTCATTTTTGTACCGAAGACAATACATACATACACATAAGGAGTAATACAGGTTCTAACTAATCACTGCAGTATCTTCTGATGATTATTTTTCTATCAGTTTAAAATAGTGACCTCTACACTGAGGTGCTAATATGTATATAAAAGCCTACACAAACAATATTGCACAAAGTAAGATTTATAATAGAGTAACATATTTTAGAGACCCTTATAAAGAGAAGAGTAATAATTGATATTAAAAAGATGCATCCAGAACTAACACAGCATCTTTGCTTTTGTCTAGTCTAACATAGTGTTTCAAATCTTTCCTACCCCAGTGAGGATTAGAACAAATAAAGTTATCTGGAGACAGCTTAAGTTGCACCAAAACCCAACTTGTACTCTAAATGTGGGGAGGGGGGAGAGGGAGAAAGGGACAGGGCTTTTCCTTTCGATGACTGGACAGGGCAGTAATAAATGGGGCGAGTGAAAGTCAAATACCGATTACATGTTCACATCCAGAAATATTGAAAGATTGCTTAAAAACTGTTGATAGCTGACACTCTACACATTCAGCACGTGCCACTGATTTTTCCACAGTACCTGGGCACCCAGAAGCTACACATGGAAACAGCAGTCCAATGCCATAATACTTTTTATTGTGAAATAGTAATACAGAACTTCCTAGGATAAGGACAGCCGTACTGTGTAAGTCAGTTATCAACTCAATGCTATTATATTAAGTGCATCAGTACAAGGGAAGTGTGGTTCCATTGGACACATTACGACCTGATCAAAACAAGCTGCCAAGTTGGTTAGTATTTTAAAGCCTTAAAGTGCTCAAAGATAGCAGTTTCCTCCACAAGACTACCAATAGGTTCTCTAATTTTGACACTAGTATTAATCATGTTCAGGGAAGATGTATTTTGGAAGCAAAAAACCCTCACACCAAACAACATAAGCAGTGCTATGAAAAGTGTTAGGTCAGTAAGTCATTGCATTTCAACAGGATCAGACACTTTCTTCAGTTAATTTTACACATCACCTTCGTAGGAACTGTAAGAAATAGAGATCAATTTCTATAGCCTGTATATAAACCAAACTTGTATATAAACCAACATGTCAAGAACAGACATACCAAAAATTTCACAAATCATCAAAAGTGCTGTGCTTTCTCTTTTTTTTTTTTTAAGCAATTAAAATGAGATGGGAAAGTCACTTTGCAAGTCTTCTACAAAAGCATCGCTTTCGGGTGAAGATTAGAGATAAAGTAAAAGTAGGGAAATAACACTGACCAATACACTTCAACCATTTTATGTTTCTGGAGGAATTTCATTCTGACTTTGAGGAGATATTCAATATCTCTTTACTTAAACAGAAAGAAGTGGTAGACCACTGTTACAGGTTGTACTAAGGGGTTAAAATACAACTTGAATTTTGCATAATCTGTGTAAAAAAGATATGCTTGACATTTTGGAATGTCACCTTTCTTTATAGAATTATAGGCAAGATTTCTCCAATAAAACATAAGCCAGTTATAAAACTATAACTTCACATCAAAATTTTAAAAAGTTGTTAAAAAAATGTTTGAATATATACATATCACACAGAAGAGCCTGCATGATCCTGTGGATTGTGTTGCTGATCAGACTCTATTTTAAAACCTGGAAGGGGCTGGGCCACCTGATCTGGTTGCACAAGTCCTGATATTGAAGAAGCAGAGGAGGAGAGCACCCCTGGCGTAAGCTGCATTTCTATACCTGGTTCTTCAGACTCTATTTTTACACTCACACACTGGGGTTCACCTTCTGACTCTGTCTTTCCAGGAACACTACTGTTCAAGCTTGAATTGCTTTCTGCATTCTGAGAAGTCTCCCCCACAGGGTGATATTGTTTAAGTCTTATGTGCCAGGCTAAGCTGCAGACTGCTGACACTGTTTTGAACTGATGAATGACATTTCTAGGGATGAAGTAGATGTCATTGTCACACAACTGAATTCTAGCATAGCGAATGCCTTCCCGTCTCATTTGGTTTAGTTTGGCTTCATCCACCCATTGAACACACTGAGAGAAGGAAAGATGGTAATGTTAGTGGTATACTCTGCTTAAAGTAAATTCAGTATCCACCTATCTTCAAAATACTTCAGTTCTAAATCAGAATGGTTTCTGTTCAACAGATAAACTTCAAGTTTAAATGAAAATTGGACTTTTAAAATATAATTTATCTATTGCGCACATCTTACAAGAGGACAAGGAAGAGTTAAGTAAGAGCACTCTACAGTTATATTTGGAAACAGTAGGTTCGACATGAGGCTGCATTGTTTTGGCTGACAGGATCCTAAGACATCAGTGTATTAGAAAAAGCAGAAATAGGCACAGGTGACTTCTCAATCAACTGCTAATTGTTTCTACAGCACATTATCATGACTCACAGCATCAATCCCAGCTTGGTGGAAAGGAAAAGCAGTTGGGCTAGGTAATCATTGTAGGTCCCTTCCAACTGAAGTACTCTATTCTGAAATGTGACAAGGGAAATTGCCCAAAAGAGCTGTGAACTGGGGGCCACCGAGGGTACAAACGGGCTGGCCATACGGTGAACCTGAAACCTGTCAGAAGCTGCTTCCAAAATGCTAAGAATGAGCTGTCACTAGGGAAGATTCAGTACCTGTGACACTGGAGGTTCATGCAGGTCCAACTGAAGTCTCTGCACAACATCAGTGAAGTCTTCCGCGTGAAAACAAACCACATCTTTGGTTATACGAGGCTGGTCACTCCTAGAAAAAGATGAGAATTCCAGGAATTTTTAAGAATTTGAGTTAGAAAGACTTATAGCTCTTTCCAGCAGAAAGTTTCATTGACCCAACAACCTACTTCAATTTTACACTGGGCATGAAGTCTCATCACTTCTCAGTACACACATTATTTTGAAAAGGAGGCATAATTCATAGATTTTATCTTTTTTTTTTAATTTTACTTCTTTCTTAATGCATGCACAACAGAAGTGATGTTTTCATGGACAAGCACTATACTGAAATGTCCGATAACTAGGTTCCAATTGCTACCAGTCAAGTTCTCGGTATGTTCTAGGAACCACAATTTACCTTAGTTCTTCCATTCTATAATTAGACAGAATAATTCAGTATTAAAGGAAAAACATACAGTAACAAAGTGACACTGAAGCCGAAGCAATGAGGACCTGAGTTTTACTCATGGGCTGTGAATCAGAGTAAAGGAAGTTCTGGCGCTTTTATTCATATGAAAATCTAATGATATTGCTAATGATGCTCTCTAATTTCTACTGTAATTGCTGGAAATAACAATGATGCAACTCTCATTTCTGTGCAAGGTCAACAGCAATGTCCTGGATACATGAAATGAGAAGGTACCGTAGCTATGAAATTAATTACATTGAGTTCTTAGATTACTGTTACAGAAATCAGCATTAATATACCTACTCAGGAAAAGAACAATCACAGATGGTGGTCCAGGCATGGTATCTTAAGGCTTATTTTGCATGTCAGTTTTCTGTAAACTGCTGCTACAACTTTTCTACTGCCTCAAGAGGGAAAAATAATATGTATATAGCTTGTGTTTTTCAAGCTCTAGACAGCATGGATCTCATTACACGGTTTAAACCATTTCTTTGATTAGGCTTGTTTTCCAAGGAATTTTCTTTTTTTAAAAGAAAAGATGTTTGGAATTATCCCCTCCTACCAGGACAGTTGCATTTCAGTGGCACTTACCATTCCCCAAACTGCACAGCCTTCAGAACACCCACAGCAGCCGTACTCTGCCAGTCAAACCCCTGGCCCACGTGATCAGCGTGAGCTCTTGTTCTGTCTTCAAACAGAACCTCACGGGGCTCGCTGGTCCGAGGTAGGTACTGGAGATTCTTGATTTCGTTCATTGACCTAAACGCGATAAAAAGACATACTAAAAAGTGTTTCAGGCTACTCAAAAATACATACTTGTATTAAAACAATCTTAAAATGTTGTGTGCTGCAGGCTTTAAAATCAAAGACAAAGCACTTCCCTCTGATTTCATCTAGGTGTCTATTCAACAATAAAATATTGAAACAAATAGAGCAAAGTACAATTCAGGTTATGAGATCAAACTTCATAAAACAAGTCCAATCACTAAAAAAAAAAAATATTTTTGTTCACTTGTGCTGAAAGAATTCTCCCAGGAATTTAATGGTACGTAAAATAGAGCTATTTTAATAGATACTGAAGTTTAGTTATTTGGGAGTACATCCGAAAATTCTGCTTAAAATTGCAATTATAATACACTTCCAATTCTTATCTCCTAAAATTTGTTCTACAGCACCCTCTTCCTGAGAAAGATAGCAAGTACACACATACACCACAATACTTCCTGAGAAGGCAGACAGTGTTACAAGTGCTTTAGCACTAACATTAAAATGCAACATGAAGGGTGTAAGGAGCTCTGCTGTTTTAGAGCATTTCATCTGCCCCACCACCAAATCAGTTCTTTCCACAGAAATAAGACAAATAAAAAGTCTCCTGAAGGATAACAGAAAGAGATTTCAATCTTAATAAAGCATTGATCTAGGACATACCACCATGAGTAGCAGTGAAATAAAATAAGATCACAAGTAGCATTTTTGTCTTATCCACTGAGCCAACTTGAAACAGAAATGAAAATTAAAAACTTAAGTCTGTGAATTAACCTTCTGAAGAATTAGTTACACAAAGTATTTAGGTTTTGTTCTCAAATCTAACACAGACATAACTGTAATGTTTTATCTTTAATATGGAAAGAAAACAAACCAAAACATTACCGGCGCCGTTTGAATGGCGATTTTGGCATATCAGCTGTTGGGATCATCTGCTCTCCTGGTCTCACCCACATTATGGGACCATCATCGCTTTGTGACCTGCACTGAAGTCTGAGACTAGACAGAGTACCCCAGGGCAAAGTCATCTAAAAGAAAACAAAAACAAAACAACCCACAAAACACACATAACACAAAACACTGGGTGAGATAGAAAAATTAAATGATGCCTTTGGTAAAACTGGTTCAAACTTGTCAAAAGAATTGCATAGAAACTAAAATAAGCTCAAGAGTTAAAATATTTTTCCAAGCTAACTTTATCAAACTTAGTTTTTAGGGAAGTAGATGATTCTGCAGTGTATATATATGATAAACGATATTTAATTTTTTAATTATTTTCACAACTGTAGCTGCCCAATTTGTTTGGACACAAGAAAGAAGGTACCTCTGTAGCCCAAACGACAAGCAAATCAATAGAGAAAATACTTTATGGTTTCTAATTACTTGTATATATATGAAAGTCAGTAATTGCTTAATTATCTAAGCAAAACACCACAAGTTACTGCTTACTCTGAGAAACGGAGATTCTTCTAACATATCTAGAAATTCTGGGAAGTAGTCCCCAACTTCTTCGTCCACTGCTCCAACAAGACTGATCTGCCGCATCGGTCCTGCTCTGTAGGTTCCACAGCAGTACGTTCGATTGACCTGAATGGCCAGAAAGGAAAAGACAATACCACCACCACTTTAGTTGTGTTACAAGAGATTAAAATTGTTTAATATAATATGCTAGGCCACAGTTGAGATGAACCTTGGACTCCTGTACACCTGTCGCATTAGAGGTGCCTTGGGGAAGATGCAGAGACTGTTTAGAACAGATGCCCAGAGGGTACCCCAAGAGAAAAAAAACTCCTGTCTGTATTACTGACAGGAAATACTTCTAATGTTTGAATAATAGCAAGTTAGGATTCTAATTCAGGAACAATCCAACACTTCCAGGCTGACTTGAGAAAACTGCCACTCAAAGTTTCATTGTAACTCAGTCTTTCACCAGCAAGCTTAAACTCTACTAGTTTGTAGACTGTTGCTTTTACATTTCAAACTGTATGCTACCAAAATATTTGCATTCTTCATTTCAGTCATGTCCTAGGGGTCTTTTCCTTATGACCACAGTTAGAAATTCAGGTGTCCTTCATGCAGTGGTTCTGATAACATTGCTATAGTGTCTACACAAAATTGGACAAAAAACTGAAGAAATGAGAGGTTTAGCTAGAAATCCAGCGGTCCCGTCCAACCTGGCCTTGAACACCTCCAGGGATGGGGCAGCCACAGCTTCGCTGGGCAACCTGCGCCAGGGGTTCACCACCCTCACAGCAAAGAGCTTCTTCACAATATCTCATCTAAATCTCTCCTTTTTCAGTTTAAAACCGTTCCCCCTCGTCCCATGGCTCCCCTCCCTGATCCAGAGTCCCTCCCCAGCTTTCCTGGAGCCCCTTTAGGGACTGGAAGGGGCTGGAAGGTCTCCCCGGAGCCTTCTCTTCTCCAGGCTGAACCCCCCCAGCTCTCTCAGCCTGTCCCCACAGCAGAGGGGCTCCAGCCCTCCCAGCATCTCCGGGGCCTCCTCTGGCCCCGCTCCAACAGCTCCGTGTCCTTCTGCTGTTGGTGCCCCAGAGCTGGAGGCAGCACTGCAGGGGGGTCTCCCAGAGCAGAGCAGAGGGGCAGAATCCCCCCCCTCGCCCTGCTGCCCACGCTGCTGGGGATGCAGCTCAGGATGCAGGGGGCTTTCCAGGCTGCCAGGGCACATTGCCGGGGCGTGTTGAGCTTCTCATCGACCAGCACCCTCATGTTCACATACAACAATTTTAGGATTACCATTTGCAATGTAACCTGCTGTCACTGCTGTGCCCAGAAACACTTTAGTCTCACAGCTTTTTGCCATCCTCTGTAGCACAGACTGTCCCACTTTCCCAGGTCATCTGGAAACTCTCCTTGCCAATTTCCTGTTCCTGGAGGAGAACCACTGGTAAGACTCCAGCGTTCTCCAGTCTCGTCCCATGGACTGCAGCTATAACATTCCATATGGCCACAGAGTAGGTTTTACATAGATGCAGCAGCTATTCAATCTTAAAAGATCACAAATTCTGCCATAATTAGTCTGGGGGTTTTTTGTACTCCATTGTGTTTGAGCCCCAACTTTCCATCGTTCTTCAACAGCCTTTCTACATTCATCAAGTGGTTCTAGTGGTGAAAAGCTATAGCCAGCGCCATGGCTAAGCGGTGGGACAGGCACAAAGGACAGAGGGTTACGGGTAAATTTGCAATTTTATATTCATGTTCAGAAAGTGATACCATTTATAGATATACGTATGAAGCAGATTACTTTTAAGTTTCGCAGTTTAGCCAATAAACACAGCTGTCAGAAGTTAACAACTTAATACCACAGCACCTTCATTGCTACAATTTGTTCACTATGCATCTTTAAAAACATTAGTGGATCATATGAGCACTAACTACCACTACCTACAGATCAGATCATGCACTACCTTTACCGTCGCCTAAGGACCCTCGGGCTACTAAGACCGCTCAGGTGTCCTGTGCCCTTTCAGAATGCCACACAGCTTTCTCTACCCTATGTATCCCCCACCCCATACAGTAGCACACCAAAAGTGAAGTTATAGGCATATTTAAAATTAGCTCTTCGGTGTTCGTGGAGACATTTTATAGCAGCTGAATTATGTGCCTATCAGCGTTTCACACACTTGAGAGAGAACAGAAGTAGACAGCATCGGTGTTTCCTGAAGTTACAGACATGGTGTTTGTACGTTACCGAGGTAATTCAGACCCCTGCCTCAGGAAGGGCTGAGCAAGCAGTACGCTTCTGTAGGGCAAGAAGAGGACATATAGATGAGGCATAAGCTTGAGGCAAATCAAGCTAAAGCTTCAGAAGTTTCTTTCTATTTTCAAGAAAAGCATGAATCAGTTGACAGCAGCAATATTTTCGTATGGCAAGGTAGCTATAAAACCAACCATGCAAACACTTTGCTACAAGGAAGAAAGCAAGAACACAAGGCAGCTTCCTATTTACAACAGAAGGAGGAAAGGACAGAGTAACATGCCATTACAGCAAGGGTTGTGTGTTTGACTAAAACCTGTCAGATATTTCAGTAAGGCCATCAGGCATTATTTATATGACTTAAGTGATAAGCTAAATTAAGTTTGCACAATACAGATGCACAATTTCTCCATTTCATACTTAGACAGCTTCTGTTAAAAAAAAAAAAATTGCCCTTCCAGGATGAGAGACCTTTTTCCAGGAGTAAGAAAAGTTAAGATGGGTCAGACAACCAAACTGCGATATGGTTCATTAACGAAAGCTGTCAGGAATAAGAGTAAACTTTTCTGACAGTATGTTGTAGGAGTAGGAAAACTTATCTTATTATCACCTCTTGGCTGCTTCTCCCACCTCCTTCCCAGAAGGAACAGCAGCCTATGCAAAAACAACTTCACCTCCCCCAGCTCTTTCCTGGCCTGTTCCCAGAACCCCGCTCCTCTGCAGTCGTTCAGCTGCTCCTTGGACCGTACAGAGAATCAATCAGGCAGTTGATCAGTTTCTTCTTGGAAAAAAAAGCAGAAGTGTTTTTTCAAGTCTAGATATATTCCAATTCAGAGTAGACCTAGAAGCAGTCGTACTGAAACAACTGACAAGGAAAAATACGAGTTCATGCTAGCTACACTGCTAAGAACTTTCAAACTGAAGTATGCCCTGATGTGAAGGAAGCTCACAAGTTACTGTTCAACGACTTAAGTCCTGAAAGCCCTTAGTCCAAGCGAATAGCTCCAAACTAAAGCTTAGCTTTAGCACTAAAGCATTAGAACCAATGAGCCAGAGCCAATGCAAAAAAAAAAAAAAATCCAGAAAACACTGAAACTTAAGTATTTTAACGTACAGGAACTAAACAGTTATACTACAAATAGACATTGGAGTGTGTGGTTATAAACATTCAGTTTACATTGTCCTCACTGATCCGAGCGCAAAAGAATTCACCTTGCAAGGGAGTTAATTATCACTAGATTTTTCATTAAGTCTTCCAGATTAAAGTCCGTATTTTGAATTGGAGACACTTCCTACTAAAATTCAGTTTGTCTGAAAAGATACACAAAACGGCTGAGTGTTGTACAAGCCAAAGGTCATGTTAAACTGCAGGTTAACTTGCAGTTTACAGATCAAAGTTTGATTTCTTGACACCAAGCCTCCAGGACTCAAGACTCCCTAATGCTTGAAATGCCCTCGCCCCAGTACAGTTCGGTACAGCAAACAGGTTCACGCGAAGCTTAGCCTGTTTATTCATTCAACAGTGCTGCAAGGAATAGCAGCGAAATAACCAGCCTTAACCTCCCTGCCCTCTCTTAAGCAAGGCATTTTAGCCCTCTTCATTTAAAGACAAGCTAGCTTGCAAAACTTGAGTTTTAGCAGCATGCAGCTACCATAGTTGAATCCACCATCAATTTAAATGCATGAGTTTTAAACTAGACACTTTAGCACCACCTATATCCTCTGAAGAGCTCTGTTTCAGCTGTCTTAAGAGTTGTGAAAGCTACGCTTCTCCGTGCCTACTCAGTGTGTGAACCGCACTAACATACTTCAGCCAGAGAGGATTAACCAGGTCATGCTGAAGCTGTGTTTAGAGAGGTGTTTTAGACCGACTGAACCTTCTGTCATGACTCAATCAAGTTTAGACAGTACTTAAAATAGAATTAATTGAAATACCAGCACAGACTATAACCCAGTGAAGCCTCTTATTTATTACCATACATTCCTCAAATATGTATTTATAGTATAAGCTATTCACATTCACAAGACAGAGGCATTCACCAAGAAAAAGTGTACTTGTTAAATATCCAGTTGGCATTGTTTAGCCATTTTAGAGGGTCATCACATGTACTCAAAGTAAATTAGAATGTAATCACAATGCCAAAGAACATAAATAAATCACTAATACAGAAGACTTTAAAGCCTAACCTGTGGACAAGTTTCATAGCAGCAGAGCACACGTGTGTACTGTGCAGAAGGGCTCTTGTTGGCAGCAGCAGCTTGTATGCTCAGACAGTTTTTGGAGTACTGTGCACTCTGATGCAGCTCTATCAGTGCAAAGAATTACTTAAACCAAGAAATAGAAGCTGGTTTAAAACAAGTGCTGCAGCAGCTACTCACTGTCAAACAAATTCATAAGCTAAGTGTCAGAATTACTGATTTAATAGTATCTATGATAAATGCTGGAAAGTATTCAAAGACACAGCAAGTGACCACGCAGTAACTTTCTGTACAGTAGTAACAGTTTTTCCAATGCAAATCTTGCTTATAAGCATTTGGTAAACTCTGGAGAGACCCAGATAGCCCACCCACAAGCATTACTGTTTCAAAATCCGTTACTAAAGAAGGTCTGTTCCAACAGTACCGAAGTGCACTGCACTACAGAGATTCAGGTCTTTCTTTCCAACAAGTGAACCAGTAAAAGTAATTAAGGTCTTGAATAAAGACTTCAAAAGTAAGAGCAGTTTGAATCTGCTCTCAGACTAGACTAAGCAGGAAGAGGCTTTATTACATCTGAAACAAATTTATCTCAACTGTAATATTGCTGTAAGTTCATAGATACTTCTAAGCTTGATCACAAGAGTCAAATGCAAGGGGTTTTCATATGGGAATCTTGAAATTAGCTTAGTTATTAGTGTTGCATCCATTTAAGTTACACAGAGATGCAGTTTGAGAATCTAAGATTGTTTACGCCTACTATGAAAATTGAGGTAGTGTATATAAAAATGAAGGCCTTTTTCAAAGTCAATTAAAAAGTTATTCTAACCACCTCTCTGAAGTTGGAAAGTTTAAATAGCACCCAGCATCAACTACTGATAGAATTAAGATGTTAGAAAAAAACAACTAATTTGTTGCGAATGATATACTGAAACCTGAGAAGCAGTTGCAATCTATACAACTCTTAATACAGACTTATCTATTGTTTTGAACAATATCAGTGTCCTCCCAAGCTTAGAAGATCAACTGAAAGTCTGCAAGAGGATAAGTGCAGATCTTTCTACAAATCATGGTTAGCAGTGTCTGAAATGTGATTCACCAACTACCAGTGGGCACAAAAGAGCTTTAAGCAAAAAACAGGAATAAACAGCACAGCAGTAGTGGTCCCAACATCATCTTTTTTCATCTGCTAAGGAAAAAGTTCGCGCCTCACCTATTTTAAACCATCCCTTCTCTGTATTAATGAGATTAATCAAATCTAGGTATTGTGCAACTTTTATTCCTTTAAACAGTTCTTACCTGAGAGTGAAAATTTGAAATTGTTGTTGTTTCAATGTCCTTCTTGCCCAAAATTTCCATTTTCACTGGAGTGTTAGGAAAGTTAAAAGCAAAGTAATCCAGGAAGTCTGGTAAATAAGCAGCTGCTCCATGTACTATGGCTAAAGCATAGTAAGCTGCATTTTTATCATTTTCACTGAATGACAACGCCAGAAACTCTTCTGCAAACCTCTCCATCTCCACTGGAGACAAAAATGAGAGTTCATCCATGTACGCATGAAGGACCAGAGCACCACCGTTGGACTGATGTTCTTCATGAATGAAGTTACTAAATTTAGTGCCAGTTTTCAAGAAGCTGCTGCGAACAGAATGCTCCTGGTGCGTCACAAATGGTGTTTGTACTCCCTGGGGTATTCGATATTCCTGCATTCCCAAATTCAGTCTGCAGAGCTGCTCATCCTTCAGATACCTGAAGGATTCCTTGTTCATTTCTAAGTTATCACACTGTCCTTGAGACAGAATCTCTTTGTCAATGCGAGTGAGTCCAGCACACACTGTCTGCACTTCCTTGTTGTACATCTTCAGGCGTTTTCCCCTCATATCTTCCCGGTGTTTCTTTTTCTTTTTTTTCTTTATCTTCTTCATAATAAGACTGTCAGTTCGCTGGGTTTTACCATTTTCATCTGGAGTTTCTGGCAGCAACAATAAAGAGAAGATCAGAATTCTGCAGTTGCAGCATATTCACCCCAAAAGAATTAAGACCTCTCATTTGCTAAAGCTATCTATTCCCGGGAAGACTGACCAATAATAATACCTTGACTTTTGACTTACAAGACTTAATTATACAAGAAAAAAATGCAGTACATCTAGTTATTATACAAAGAAAGTCTTGGATTAAGGAAAACTTGCAAAACTCAAATAGAAATATTTCCACTTTTAACAGCTTTATTAGAAAACCTTTAAAAGGAGTCCGTATTTCAGAACATCTATAATTAAGCACATTAATAACTTCTGACATTTAAGACATGACACGCAGGGGAAGAGGATAAACAAGTACGCGTAACATTTAAACATTAAGACTTTCATTACAGAACACTTCCCTGATTTTGGATACACAATATAGAAGCAAAACATAATGCAACTGAAGAGGTACAAGCATTATTGACATTTAGAGGTAGAAATACTTAAAGCTGTTAGCTTTCTGGCCAAAAAAAAAAAAAATAATCTTAGACTGCCTATCTTCTGTATTAAAGCTTAGAACTGTTATTTCCAAATAATGAAGATATTGTTAAACAAAACTAAGTTTTCATATCAACCTGAGCACACACTTTGGTAAAGTAAAATATATAAAGCTGTTTTTATAATGTGAATGGTTAGCATCTAGTTTCATCACAGAATTTTATTGTACATTAATACATGACCTTTTATCTGACACTTTAAGTCCAAAAAAGGATTTAATAGGTAGCACTGTTCTCACAGCCTGCCTAGTTTGTGGCACTATGCCAGTTACCAGATTGGACAGAGTACAGCGGAAAGCAAAGTACCTGGTGGAAGACATCATTCTGGCCATTTTTAATCCCTATTATAAATCTGCCCTACTAAACTGGTGATAGACTTCGTAGCTCTTCAACACTATGCCAAGGCATCCAGTCCTCAGTTCGTGGCTTGCTGAAGAGCCCAAGGGAATACTGTTTGGTACGGGTGGAATACCATAGTCATACTGCTGCTGCATAACCCCACGCTAACTGCCTAAGGAAGGATCCGAATCATCACATCCACATCTTCAGCTATCTTTTGCCAGTCTTGCAGTTAACTATTTGGTTAATTCAGAACTAGAAATTAAGAGGCTGTTGGTTTTTTTAAAAGGTCAATCAACCTGTAAAAGGCTGAGTGATAAAAGGTAAAGAAGTAGTTGCATCAAGCAAAATGTAATAGTTTAATTGCGCATCTTTTAGAAATAAAAACTAATTCAAATAATATTTAGCAAGTGGCACTTGTAGTTTAAAATCTGGATGGCCCAGCTGTTAAAAAACTCAATTGCTAAAACAAGATTTTAATCTGCCTGAACCAAAGAACTATTTCAAGCCAACAGTGCTCATAAGCCTCCAAGAGCCATATTACCAGGATGGCTACGGGGATGAGAACGCTTTGCTGCTAAAGGGAATAGCTGACTAGAAGATGCGATAGCTAAAGTTTTTCAGTTTCGCACAGCACAGGGCTTTGTGCTAACACTTCCTTTCTCTGTCTGCAAAGCTATCAAATTTGTATTCCCTCTTTATTCTCCTGCAGTACTTGAAGTTAAAGAAAAAAAGCACATACGAGGTGAGCATCTACTGATCTACACAAAAAGGTGTAATGATAAAATACACGCAGCTTCAAGTTATTTAGTCTAACCACAGAATTTAACTATATCATTACACATTTGGTCTCAGAGCTCTTCAGTAAAGACAGCTGACCTTCATAACAGCCTGTTGTAATGAACAGAATTACTCATGAAGCAAAGAGAGAGTTGATTGCTTAATACTAACTTCATACAATTGTCTTCGGACCTGAAATACAAGTTTTCACAGTACTGCTGTTAGCCTTTACAAACAGCCAATGCCCTTATTTTTATATTACAGCTAGGGAAACCAGGAAAAGAAAGGTGGTATATCTTGTTTTGATAAGTAAACTGGAACAGTTCTTTGAATAAGCTTTTTTTGGAAGTCTCAGAAGTTAAGCATGCACAAGTTTACTCAGTCACTAAGCTCTTTACTAACTGCAAAGAACATATTAATCACACAGAAGATCTTTGTTCTGGTGGGACCAGAGATCCCGAGCTCAAACTAAACAAGAATTCCATGCCACCGCTGAGCTGTTGGGAATACTTCCTCATAGGCGTTTCTAAGTTTTGGCTGTTAAAGGTGTCTTATTTTAAGCACTTCTAATTTTAGATATCGTTTAAAAACCTCAGATGTGCACTAGTCTTAACTCACAGTATCTTCCTGTTTGAAGATATTCCCTGATAGCAGACATACACCTTGCATTCTGCATTTTGGAACTTCCAGTGAACATTGCTGTTTTCAGGATAAAAGCTACCCTGACTCCCTGCCACTGCTGCATCCGCTGAACACAGCGGAGTCCCACTGCTGCAGTGAGAGTAACCTCTGTGTTAAGTGAAGCTAGACAGTGACGTTATGGTAGTGATGCCTGACAATCTTGAAGGAAATATAGTTTGAATTATTCCTTTAAATAAGTAGAAAGACTCCAGTACCTCAAACACAAAGAAAGCTACAGCCAGATCATCAAACTACGGTCTCCCACAGCGAGGCAGAGTAACAGCAGAGCCAATAACTCAGCTACTCTAAAACTATTAGACATCATGTAACTGAACACACCAGTATCACTATTAAACAGCAAAAGCACTGGAGATGTTCATTGTCACCTCTGGCCAAAGATCAGAATAATACAGTCAAAGAAACAGGCAGTTTAATTAGATTACACACAGAAATGAAAACTGATAGTGAAAGACAGAAAAAGAAATCCAGCCCCATCCCAAAAGCTACTACATATGCAGCTTGGGACAAGTAAGGAAGATCTTCAGACTTTCACTTAGTAAACAGCTTTCCTGTGCAAATCTGGAATTCAGATGGTAAGTTTAACAGCGTTTAAGCCTTCATTAAAAGGCGGCCTCATTTGATTACTGGGTTAGAACTGACATAGAGTGACACTCCTGGTCTAGGAAGACATACTACTTCTCTAGTTTTATCAACATTTATCAAGCTAAAGTTTGAAATCTATGGTCCAGTAGCTTTTATAGCCATTAGTCAAACACAGTGGCTTAGAAGCATTAAACAGTAGTGAAAAGTCTCTCCCCATAGTAATTTTGCCCATTCTTAAGACAGTAGTATCTAGAGTTTACATTATAGACCTAACTTTTGTAGGCACATGCATCTTTGGTGTCTTTGGCACATACTGTCACGTATACTCCTGAAGCATAATCCACAACGTATCTTTATTACAGCAGCTTTTGCAATTGCTTTTTATCTACGTTGCTCTCACCAAGAAGCTTTTTACTATCAGAAACTCGTGAGCAGAACCGAAACAGTCATTCTACACTGTTTAAAAAAAAAAAAAAAAAAAAGAGAGAGAGACACGCACCGAAATCTAGAGACGTTTTGGCCTTCCTATCAGAGAAACCCCAGGTGATTTATTTTAGGGGGCGGAAAAAAGAAAGGCAAACACACCACCAAAACACCACGGGCAGCCCCAGTTCAGTACACGTTAACGCACCCGCAGCAGGAAGGCGGCTTTGCTCCCACAGCGCTTGTTCGCCCACCACGATGGGGCAGCCCCGGGTGCCCCCACCCCGCGGACCGACACCGGCTGCGGCCCCACGCCCCCCCCCACATCCGCTGGGCGCCGGTAGTGGCCAGCGCTCCCCCCGGCTCCCGCCTCGGCCCGGCCGGGCCCGAGCGAGCGGCTCCGCCGCCGAGCGCGGACGGCCCGGGCAGGCGGCGGGCGGGCTCCGCTGGGCTGAGCCGCACCGGCCGGGCGGCCACCGGGGCGGGAGGCGGCCGGTCAGCCCCGCGGCGCGCCCCCCTCCTCACCTCGCTTGCTGGGCCGCCCGGCCGCCCCGTCGGCGGGGCTGCCCCGCCTCGCCTTCTGCGGCTGCCCGGCGGCCAGGCGGCCGGGCTCGGGGCCGGCGGCGGGGCGATGCCGGTGGTGGTGGTGACGGCGCTCCTCCAGCGCGGCGGGCGGCGGCAGGCTGAGCGGGGAGAAGGTGAAGAGCCCGGCAGCGGCGGGCAGGCCAGGAAGGGCGGCCGGGGGCAGGGGCTCCGCCGGGCCGGGCCCCGCCAGCAGCGGCTGGCTCAGCCGGGCCCGCTTGCCGCCCGCCGCCTCGCCGGAGGGACCCCGCCGCCGCCGCCCGCCGCCGCGGGGCCGGCCGGGCCGGTCCCCCGAGGGGAGCGGGGGCGGCTCCTCCGGGGCCCGGGAGACGGCGCGCACCGCAGCGACCTGCGCAGCCATTTCACAGTCTCCCTCACACACATTTAAATGGCCCGAGCGCCGGGCGGCACCGCGCACGCGCCGCGACCCGCCGCGGGCGGCGGCGGCGGGAACTGTAGTCCGCTGGCGCGCGCATGCGCGGGGAGGGGGGGGGGTCACGTGCCCCGGCGGGAGCGGGCGCCGCGCGCGGCGCCGGAAAGCGCCGGGTTATTGCGGATCCGCGGCTGAGGGGCCTGGCCGCCCGCGGGAGCCTCGAGACGCCCCCGCGGGCCCATAAATCGGCTTTATTTTTGCGGCGTTTCCGACAAGCCGTGTAACGCTCCGGCGATGAAGCTCACCCGCCACCGCCGAGGTCGGCACCGCGCGCGGGGCGGCCGCGGGCCCGGGCGACGAGGCGGCGCTGCCCCCGCCCGGTGCGGCGCGGACCGACTGCAGCAGGAACATCAATCGGGTGAGGCCTAGTGTTGGTTTCTGCCGTTGAGAAAACGGGTGACTTCGGTGAAAAACGGGGCAGGCGCCTCCTGGGCTGTGTGAGCCGTTGCTCCAGCAAAAGTAGCTTAAAAGCAGCTTGAGGTGGCAGCTCCGGCCGCGGTCAGTAGACTCCCCTCGACCAAACTCCTCCAATCCCACTGCGTTTTTCCTCTCTCTACAGGAAAATAATCACATAAAGCCATTTCCAACATCTTTATTCGCCCCCACCGAGGATATAAATAGCAGAGGAGTCTGTCTAGAAATGTCATCTTCAAAAGATGCATCTGAAATTTTTTGCTAGAGAGTCACAAATCCTTAAAAATAGCATTGCTTTAAAAATACAATTATATTTTCGTGTTTTGTTTGGGGTTGTTTTTTCAGGTCATTCTGCAGTCTGTTGCACTCGTTTAGTTTATGTGTGGTCAATCAGCATCTTAGTCTTACTGACCGAGAATCTAGACAAATTATCTGGTTCACTCAGATGGAAAAAAAAAAAAAAAGGCAAAAATTATTTCTAAAACTTGAGGTGCTAATTGTATGTTAGTCCAAGTACTGTAAATACTGTAAACACTTGAGGAAGTGGGGTCTTTGATTAGGGCAGACTCGCGCATGTGAGTGAGGTTACACCGATGCCACGTCTGCGCCACCAGAGGCTTGTCGTGCTTTGGCCCCGCCGTGGTCCTGCCACATCACTCAGTAGTCCTCGCTGGGCCCCCTCACCAGTTTACACTGCTTTGTCACAGAAAGCTCAGATCCATCCCTTTGAAGTGAATGTGTTCCAAAACACAACAAAAATGTATTCCTCCTTAGCATAAAACGTCTATTCCCGTTTTTAGTTTCCATTGTGCTGTAAATTAACTGAAAGTGCGTGGCTGCTGGTACTTCTCTGTTCTTCTTTGCTTTGAAACTTCAGTTGATGAGGAATGGTGCAGGTAGTGCCTGAGCTGCAAATATCATGCAACAGCTTTTGATGTATTTATTTATTTTGATGAAAACCTCACTGGGATGAGCACTCTCATCAAATCTGTAATGGCCGATCCATAAAACATATCTTAAATATTCCATGCTGGTGGTGGATTTCTTGGTCCTTTAGGTTTTGAAAATCGATTTGCAAAGCCTAGGAAGAAATAATTTTTTTAATGCAATAAATTCTGTGTGGTTTAGATGTTGTTGATGTAATTCCTTAAGATAATACAGTATTTGAAAATACTTGTAATTTCAGTTCTTTCCCAGACTTTAAGATGTGGTGGACTTAAAGCAGCCTCCTGTAGTTTTAAGCCAACTGGTGCAAAACCAGTCTGTGAATGTGTCTACCTGACAAATACTGTCATTATAGCATGAATATCAAGATAACTAGATTTTATGCCTAATCTAGTAGATGACTACTCTCTAGTAGAAGAATTTAAAAATGGAAGAGATGGTATTTCTGCTCTGCCGTATTACAGCACATAAGGCAGCAGCTAGAGGCCGTGCTACGGCTTTGACTTTGTCTTCCGCTGTCTCTGTGGCCACATGAAGGCTTTGAGATACAGGAAAGACAAATACACGCTTCAGACTGTTCACACACTGAGACACATTTGTCAGAGTAGGTTTCAGGGTTTGTGTTTTCCATCCTTACCTGTTATTTAAACAGTTTGTGGATAAAGTTGTAAACATGTAAAAACCTAATAAACATTATTTGTAATGTCTGTAAATTTTTAGCATTCAGCCTGGTATCCGCATTTAGACTTTCAAAAAATGGGTAGTTCCCACACCAAAACATAAAGACAAAAACATACCAAAGTTAAGGAAAGACCTCGAGTGGTTTGACGGGGCAGATTCTGGTGGTTTTGTCAGCGAAGGTGGACTGCAGATGCCTAGAAATAAAAAATTAGACCGAAGCAGTTAGTCCCTGTGGTAATTCCCCGAAGAGCTGGACTGGGAGACGCCTGTGGGAAAAGGCGTACGGACACACACACGACAGCGCCGGGCACGGATGCGATCGCAGCACGAGACACAGTTCAGTGCTTTCCACGCTGGCAGAGCTTGAATGCCACACAGTTTAATGACATTATTTACTCATAGCAGGGAGCGAGTGTATGTACTACTGCAGCGCAATCCACTCCCGAAATGTTTTCTCAGAAGTAATTTAAACGGTTTTTAGCCACCCTATTTTCAAGATACGCATTTTGATTTTAGATCCAAGGCAGCTTAATGAGAAACTCCTTATTTATGCTCCACATAGACCGGGCAGAATCCAGGATGGGGCTCACGTTCCCCACAGCACCCCTATCCCCCATTTTTAGAGTATTTGTCCCACGACATTGATTTGAGCAACCTGAAGAATCTGGCATTTTGGGTACACTGGAGCTGTCCCCAGGGTACCCAAAGGGCATTACCAGGGCATGACAGCATCCCTGCGATACTCCTAAAAGAAATGTTGCTACCCAGCTGGGCCGGCGCAGCCCTGCATGTCCTGCCCCAAAGGAGGCAGACGTGCGGGGCATTTCACATCTGACAGGGTCAGGTTCTTGAAAATTCAGTCCCGCATATTTCTTCATGTACTTGCTTAAAGCCATCAGGAAGATGCAGACTTACTCTTTCTTACGTTTTTCAATATTTTCAAGCTCTGTAGAAAAAAAAAAAAAGGTGCCTTGTTGGAAAAAATGTATCAAGCAGTCGATCAGTTACTATGATGAAGGGAATTCACTGATAAATTGAGATGTATCACATCTCGTAAGTAGTATCGTGCCTAGACTGAAATGCAGAGTTCTGCCATTCACTCTGTCTCTGCCTTTTTTCTGGCCATCCCGAATGCCTCCGGTTTGTATCATTCTTGCTGTTCTTCCCAAATGCTTTTCTGCTCCACCGTAACATCCCAAACTACAATTGCTCATGAGGATAATTAACAAGGGCCACAAGAGGCGACTGGTGACGAGCAGAGCCTGCCCTACGCGGGAATTCAGACTCCCCTGGAGCAGCTTTTCCCAAGAGGAACTGGCACTCCGGGCGGACGGAGAGCCGAGGCGTTCACACGGGAATGGCTGTGTTCCCTGTTCCTAGTGCAGACAGGGCTTTAGTTTGTGGTTCTACAGCAGAGTATTTTTATTAGTGTTGTTTCCTTGCCCTAAATATAAGCGGTCTCAAAGCAGGCAATTTTCACAAGGTTAGCAGTGAGAAAGTAGCAATAGCTGTAACTGGAACGATCTCTTCTCACCCCCACCCTTCTCAAGAGCTTGTGTTTGGTCTTGTTTCTGTTACCTTGCTTCTCCTGAAGCATTTCATAGGCTCTGACCACGTTTCAGAAGCATTGTTCTCTGAGCCCGGGGGACTCGTCGTAGAATTTCTTGCAGCAGGCTGCAGACCTGGGGACATACATCAGAACATTTTCAGTGGTCATTCAAGAACCCTCTTGCTTTTTCCTAAGTGCTTTGTTGTTGCTTTTCATTTCCTGTAATGCAGCAGCTCTAGAAGTTTCCAGAAGGTCCCCTCGTTGCATTTACTTTCTTTATATCTGCAGAACTCCTGCAGTTCAGTCCTGAAGCACTACTGTTGGTAATGCGTTGAACAAGTGGGGCACCATCTCCTCAGCTACCCACAGGTTTAGGTGTAAGTGTAAAATCTCAGTTATATGCCGAGAAAATAACTCGTCACTCACTCGCTGCATCAGCAAGAACAAATGACTCCGGGGTTCTTTCAGGAAGTGGAGGAGGAGAGTTAGAGCGATCCCGGGTTGTCTCTAAGAAAGCAAAGATAAAACAGTTGGTTACCTAGCTTTAAAAATATATATATATATATCCTTTCACTGAGAGATCCGGAGTACTTTAACCGGCATATGTCAATCCTCTCAAAGGAAATGCTCAACATGCAGCAAAAGATGCAACAACGCTTGGCCCAAGGAGGCTGCAAGGAACATCGTCATGTGTGGGGTGAGGCAGGAGCTGATTAGGAAATACAGAACTAGCAGTTTATTTGGTTGCAGAACTGTCTAGTTCTGTTTAGAACTATTTAGTTGCAGAACTATTTAGCAACACAATATTTTCTGTTGGACTGAGCACAGATCCTAAAGACGTTTACTGAATACGGTAAAGCGGCTTCAGTAAAAAGCAGACCTTATTTCCAAAGACAGTTTATCCCAGCATTAAACTTATACCTGTTCGTGGGCTCCGGAGCTTCACACTCTGGAAACAGAAAACAAGGAAGGTATTTGAAATTCCCACAACCAAATGTCGTTCTCTTGCACACAAGCAAGCCAGAGAAGATGAGGAAATGATGTTACGCGCAAACACCCTCCCACACACACCTCCATGCTCATGTAATGGAAGATAGACTTACGCCTTATTGTTTCACTTTACAAAGCTATAATTCAACTATGGGATGATCAAGAGATGCCTAAATTTGGTTCAGCTCCTGCCTGTTCCACAGGGCAGTGTGAACCTGAGTGGACCACTAACTTGCTGCCTTCATTATGCTTCTATAAAAGGGACAATATTTTTACTGCCTTGTATGGGATTCAGGACCCCACAAATTAACGTTTGGAGTAAAGTAGATGTTGATAAGGAGGAGCCTGACTGGGACCACACCTTCCTCCCAATCTTGAACCCTGAAATAATTTATGGAAAGTACAGAGTGCCAAAACTAGGGTCTTTCTCACAGAGGGAAACACGGTGAGGAAATCGGCATAGTGATAGTGCTGGAGAAGAGGTAAAAAGCCACTTACGTACCTTACATGGTCTCAGTCTCACTGAGTCGTTAAACATCTCCGAGTGAGACTCACCACTCCACTCCAAAGAGGTTCCGATATTTGTGTTTCTGTCTGGAAGCTGAAAATCAGAAGCAGCCAGAGGAAATTGTCCTAGAAACAGTTGAACACAAGAGAGGTGATTTCTCATCGCAGGCAGCCCGAGCAAAGGCACTGCTGGATGCTGCGGTACCACACAAACATGGGGAGAGCCCCCAGAGCACTGCTCAGCCCCTGCTTCGGCAAATACACTTACCAGATTCACCGGCCACAATAAAGGACTCGGGGGTTCGCTCGGGCAGGGGCGGAGGATCATCATCATCCGGCTGTGGCAGGGTGGCTAATTGGGAGACAGGGACAGATTACCTGATGGCACGACACAGCAGAAGTACAGACCTTTGCAGAGCCTCCGAGAGCTGACTGCTCTTGCCCAACCACGCACCAGAGATGATGGCTAAACACCTCTCAACTGAAGTTAAAAATCCACATATTCCTCCGCACCAATTCACCTGCCACTAGCTACACAAGGGCCCCCGGGGCAGACGTCCAGCAGCGTTGGCCGCAGAGTTCCCATTGCCCAGGGGAAAATGACGAGCGCAGCCCCAGCACGCAGCCAGGCGGCTCGTGCCGCAGCTCCCAGCGCTGCCCAGGAGGCTCTGCACCTAGATAACGGGCACGCTTCTGTGGCACTCAACACTGAACCCCCAGCAGGACAAAGCGAAATGTCCGACTGGGCCAAGACTGACCAGAACAAGGAATAATTCTACTTTCTTCATGTGGCGGGTGATGGTTTTAAGGCTACAGATCTGGGCAAAATGCTAATATTGAAGTCCTGGTTCTCTCAGTCTCAGTGGGATGTCATGACGCATGACACCCTGCAGAAAGGAGTGGTTTTTTGACCTGGAAACAAGCTCCTCAGAGAAAACCATTTCTGGGAGCTTTCTGAATGCTTCTCATATCACCCTGTGATCCTAGTTAGTCAGCCCCAATCCCGGCCTTCCTGTGAGAGCCCTACCAAGATGACACAGTGGTCCAGCGCAGCTGCATAACGTGAAGCCCAAAATCGCGCTGTTCTAAAAATGTTTATTTTTATGGGAAAAATTTAAGGCAGGATTAAATGAATGTGAGGATGAACCCAGTTGCTCCCGTGGCAATGCAGTCCCGAGGAGCAGCTACAGCCCTGCCTGGATGCCAACAGGTGCCTCTCACCCCCCCTCCATCATGCCGCGATCCCCAGGGACCGAGCCCTGCTCATCGCGGTGCTGCCCCACTTACTCAGGGAGGACATCCCACTCGGGGAGGACATCCCTTCGTCACGCAGCTGGGGAGCGCAATGTGACACGGCCCTGGGCGGTGGGGAGCCGGCCACGGCAGGCTGCAGCGGGGCACTCACGGCACAGGGAGGGAGACGCGCATCCTGCTCCTCCGCAAAGCACTCAGCCAACACGGGGGACACAGGGTCATCCGGAGAGAGGGAAGAGAAGTAGGGGTCTTCTGCTGAGCAGCAGTAAGGGTAAGGACATTGCCCGTGTTTCCTGTGGCTTGGGGGGCCATCCACGTCTCGGCTCAAGTGGTTCGGCTCAACAGGGGAAAATCCATCCTGCTGCTTCACCTGACGGCTTGAGTAGCCGGCTTTTAGCAACTGTGAACTCAAAATGGGCTTTGCATCCCCTCCATCCCATTCCCAGCCTTCTCCCTGCTGCGCCAGCACAAAAGGGGTCGATGTGGTCCGTGTCAGAGGTGCTCTGCCACGGGGCCCTCTCCTGCCGGCTCCCTTCTGTTCCAGGTTGAGAAGCAGCTGCTCAGGAGAGATGCTGTTGAGCTCCAAACTGCGGTGTTTCTGAAGAGCATCCCCAGCATCCCACTTCTCAGCGGCGGCCACCTTCCTGCAGTTGATGAAGTTCAAAGTGCCGAAGGAGATGGCCTGTCTGATGGGCTGGACTCCACATCCAGAGCTGTCGCACGCTGCCGTGGCAGACGACGACATCGGGGAGGCTTTGCTTTGTACCGCCAGAGGAAGACCTCGGTGCACGTCCTGTTCCTCTTGCCCTGAGCTGCAATAAAGCACCACGGTGTGAAGTCAAAGACATCTAGCACTCAGAAATCTGTGTTAACCTACTAACAGGCCCCACAACATTGCTCCTAAGAACAGATCCAGGAACATAGAGCCCGGTTCAGCCTCCAGCAGGAGCACAGGGAAGGACTGTGCACCCTGGTGCACCATTCAAACACCATCAAACGGAGGCCTTTACACGGGCAAACTACACCCTCAGTGCAGGCTGTACCAAAGAGCAAAATTATTTACAGAAAGCAGACACTGCAAACTACAACATGCCCACAGAAAGATCCCACCCCCTGCTGAAGCTGCCACCATCGGGAACCCTGACTCCTCCAGCTGCTGTTCCTGCAGCAAGAGGCACTGGAGCGGCACGTGCAGCTGTCAGATGGGACCAGTCAGGGGTCCCAGGCAGGGGACACAGCTCCAGACAGAGCGGGACCAGCACTGGGGGGTGCCAGGGGCGGGAGACTTCTTTTATACTGCCTTGGGAGGCGTTTTCAGTGCGTATGGGAAACACCGTGTAAGCACAACGTGAAGCAGACCCAAGGGGAGAAGAGGGGGCAGATAATGGCACGCAGGGAAGAGGCTGAGACTCAGTCTCATCAGCGAGAAAAGAATTGTTAGGAACAATCGTGAGGGTCAGTGGGACTCAAGGGAGGCGGCAGATCCTGTGACTAATGAAATGCAACCTTCAAAGAGAACTGTGTCACACATCAAAAAATGCATCTTCCTGAAATTGCATGGGCGACTGAAAATACCAGCCCAGGGGATACTTGTGCTGTGGCCTTACCAGGTTAGTAAACTCAGAGAATAAATATCCTCCACTGGAGTCAGAAGTGGCTTGGCTACAGGATGCCTTGTTTGTACCTAGCAAAAGAAAAAGTTATAAAACAAGAGTGAGGAGAAAGAATGCAAAGAACACAAACATGCTATTTCAGGAGTTGGAAATTGTGCCAACTACTTTTAATTATTAATGCAGTTTGGAAATGACAAACACCAACTTGAAAACACCGAGTTGGAGCTAAAAACTGAGGACAGAGCCTCCAGAACAGCAATTCCTGTCAGCACCCCTTTGAAGTGAGCACAGCGAGCCGAGCAGCCATCCGACTGTTCCGAACACCCGCAAACCAGCCTGCGCAGACATCTCTGCCGTCAGGACCCTGGGTGGGCATCAGCCCGGTTCCACGCGTGACACTTCAGCCATGACCATCCCCCATGCTCTGCAGAGCGCTTTCAGAGGGCAGCAAGGTTTAGGCAGGCGAGAGGTTTGGCCAGGAGTTACAAAACCACATCCGGACTTGAACAGTTTTCTGCATTTTGTGTCAACTTAGTCTTGCGACTCCTTTGCTTACAGGCTGTCCACAACACAGAGAAAGAGGCCTTTCCAGCTCTCTTCTCCCTCAGCTCTGCCTTGGAACATCCTGCAGATCCTACGGCAAAACTGAGGCACGAGCCCCATTGCAGGATTCTGTTCCCAATTCTTTAGACAAAACCTCCTGACAAAATAAGCTAATTGTAACCTTTCAGCCTTTGTCTAAGAATGGTAACGCATTTACTTCAGCCAAATTGCAAACAGCTACACAGGAAAGGTGAGGTTCATGGCAGCAGTTGCTGAAGAACAGCAAGAGCAAAGAAAAGGTTAACCATGGATGTTTTGGATGTTCCTGTTTATGTCCAACTTCACACCAAGACCACATCATTTTTCCTTGGAGCTGCATCAGATTTGAAAGATTTGACATGTTTTTTCACGAGATATTTTAGCCCACCCTGCCACAGACAGGCTGTAATGCTCATTTCCTCACTAGAGCACCACCACGTTGCACTTTTGGCCACCTTTGTACCCAAAACTTCCCACCTGCACTGAAAGTCACTCGGTTCCTTGCAAGCACTCCACAAAGACAAGTTTCACTGGCACATCCACACGGAAATCAGATGCTACTGTAGAAAGTCGATGCTTTTCTATTCACTTATTACATTAAACAATTACAAAAGTATATAGAAAATGGTTTTGAGACCGAAAAAAATTTAGCTCTCGCTTGGGGCCAAATCCTGGGATAAGCATTGCTCGTTGAGGGAAACAGCTGGATTCTCATCGGTTAACTTGAAAGGAGGCTCAGTTTGGGCACCAAGGGTAGCAGAAAACACGGGGACTCATTCCAGGTCTGCAGAGGAGACCCTGCAGCAGGAATCCAGGCTGGAGCTGGCATGCCCGAGGTGCGAGAGGCAGCGTGTTTGTCCTGGGGACTTTTACCTGTGAAGCAGCAGAATCTTCCTGGGCATCGAGTGCTTTAATCTGCCTTTTGAAGAGCTCAATCACCGCATCATAAACCAGCTCATACTGCTCCTGTGGTCCAGACAGATAAAGCAGACATGAGAGCCAGCACCTGCGAGACCATAAATGGTCACCTGTACCCAAATCAGGCATCAGCCCCTGAGAGAAGCTGCCACTTTCCTGTCCGTTAGCAGGGTGAATTCTCAGAAGAGGTAGAAGCCACAACTTTCAAAGGGTTCAGACTGAAGCATTTGGGGTTTTTTTAGGTGCTCAAGCAACATTGTTCTGCATTGAGCTTCCTCTTCAGTCTATCTCAGCTGAGAAGAGTTCCCACTTTATTTCCTGGACAGTCCCTGGTTTCACAGCATAAGCGCCCGATAAACCAGACTGCAAGCACTAAGCTATTCCAGCTGCCTATGAGGAAATGGTCAGCTACCAAATTCATTTCTGCAAAATCATTCTTCTCTTCAGAAAAGGGACCTCACAGAACATCTACATGCCCCAGTTCCCAGCAGCACAACTGCTCTGTGTTTCCTTACTGCAGACCCTCCTGGGGAGAAGCTGAGGTCCCAGTATGGAGAGTATACCAGCTGGCAAAACTTCCCGAACGTACCTTGGTCTGCACTATGGAAGGCCTTTGCGTGCGCATTTCCTGGATCAGACTAAAAATACTGAAGTTCACTGGAACAATCTTGCAAGAAAGAGAAAAGACAAAAAATTAGACAGGTCTAATTCCATACAGCTTCCAAGGCATGATGCAGTTTAGAGCAACATCCGAAATTCTGGCCTGCAACTGCAGGAATTTTTAACAAAGGACCTGCTTTAAGTGCTGTTTTTTATTATGAACCAACTTGCCTCCTCCCTCCTGTCTTGCACTCCACAGAAAATGCCCTTTTTATAAGAGCATTGCTAACAGCTGTGAATAGCACGAAGGACGAGACACTGATTTCCCAGATCAATGGGGTCGGGGTTGCTGCGGCACAGACAGCAGCCACTGCCGCAAGTCCCAGCAACCCACCACAAGGCCAGGCATTACTTCACATATGTTGTTGTTGAAGAGTCAGAGTAAAGCAAGTTGTTAGCTTGGAAACACTGGATTTCTGATGCTTAGGTGCAGAGAAACAAATGCAGACGGTAAAGTCACATTGACCAGCGAAGGCCAGTGCAGAGCTGGGTGCCACAATCTGAAGGTCCTGCCAGAGGGAGCAGCGGGAGGGAGGATTCTGCCCCATCAGCACAAGCATCGGGGGCTGCTTGCATCGGGACGGGGAGGGGAACAACGGCAATGGATGGTGCACATAAAATGCAGAGCGTAAAGAGAGAGAAGCAGCTCAAGCTGGGAACGGGGTGTCAGCGGTTTGGCCATCGCCGTTCCCCAGTCAGGCTGCGGCGAGCTCCCATTCGTGTCACCTGAAATGCACCTGCATGCAGTCAGAGGGGTGCAGGGGGAGTGAGGGGGGAGAGAAGGCGAGGCGGGGACAGAGGTGCAGCGTGCTGCACGCTGGAAGGCGCCGGCTGGGCTGACACTCACGCCGTCCTTCAGCAGCTTCTGGGTGTAGTCGATGGCACAGATGACTCCTGTCCTCCCGCAGCCAGCACTGCAACGACAGTCACGGCAGGGTCGCTAGCAGAGGTCAGCGGGTGGGAGCGCTCTGTTTTCTAACAAGGATATTTGAAAAAGATCCGCAGCCTCCTGTGACCCTCCCGTCCCGCACCACAGGGAGTGCAGACCTGCACCACAGCCCTGCTGCAGCTTCACCCGCCCCAGGAAGGCTCCCCCTGCCCACGGCGCTGCTGCAGCCTGGACGGCACATCTGGAGCTCCTGCGGGCACTTCTCCGTCCTGCTGTGGCAACCAGCCCACACGGGGACATGCCCGGTGCTGGTGGTCTCCTCACCACACATACTATTGCTGGCCTCTCTCCTCTCCTGCCACCCGGCCATGCCAGCTGTCCCCAGAGGACACCTTTGCCTTAGCATTTCCTATGAGAGGAGCTGGGACGCAGGTTTGTGCCAGCTGCCACGCGCCGCAGCCACCCGTCCCCGCCGCTGACAGGCTCACCCACCTGCAGTGGACGCAAACGGGGACGCTGTCGTCCGGCTGGTAGCAGCGAATCTCGCTGATGAGCTCCAGGATGGGCTCAATGGATGAGGGGACGTCATGGTCCGGCCAGTTTTTATAGTGGAACTGATGGACAGTGCGGATTTCCTGCAAGAGGAGAGGAGCGCTGGCACACCCGGGGCTGGCCTGTGCTGCCAAGGGGACACTGCTGCAGCCGTGTCCGACCCGGCCGCCGGCGCAGCCAGGGGAAGCTGGCGGCTGCAGACATCTCCAGCTCCCATCCGCACCGGGGGGCAATGGTTAGAGGTGCAGTTTGCAGGTGGTCGTGTTAGAAAAGGAGCGTTGCCACTTCGTGACATTTTTGATGTTACCTGTTGGCCTCGCTTATCCGGGGTCTGATTTGCCACGACTGACAAACAGTTTCAGAAAAAGAGGTTTGATTTCATTAATTTTTTACTTTCTTCATTCCTTCAGCTGCTGTCAAGTCTAAAATAGCAGGCTGAGCACCATAAAATTTTCTGCACAAAGCGTTTGCAGTCTGCACTGCATATTTTAATATATTATTTATATAAAAAAAACTAGCTGAATGCAATTCCTGCCTTGGCCTTTCTTACTTACCTCATTCAGGGTCACCTTTAAAGTCCTAATCACGTACTCATTTTTCTTCTCTTCAGCTTCCTGCAGAACAAGAAGTTAGAGTCACATTTTCTGCGGACGATGGGAGTTTCCAGCGCACGTGGTGCTCGGGGCAGCTGCACTCACACAGGCGACGGAGAAAGGACCGCACTGCAGCGGAGAGCCGCCCGCCTCTGCCCAGTACCGCTCGCATTTCTTCTGTTGGGAGAAGCAGGACACGTTTGGTTATTCGCCACCCGCGCTGTCTCCTGTCTCACTTTGCCGGACAGACTCGTGCCGGGAGGAGGCCAGCTCTCGCTGCCGGCCGGCTCCAGCCTCCCCTGCCCCGGAGCCACCATTGCTGGGTTCCCCCTTCCAGAGACGCTAGCTACACTACTGGAAACTGGCTTAAGAGTCTGTAGCTGGAGACTCAGGAAACAGCCCGTATCAAACAGAAACTCGCTGTTGCTAATGGGATTTCATAAAAATCTGCATCTCTCCATCCTGCCCCGGCACTGTCACGGCAGGGGCCATCTCTGACGTGACTCACCTTTCCCATTTCAAACTCCATACAAGCCATGACCACAATCTGCAAAAAGAAGGTTCATTAGAAAAGTCCGAACACAGGTTTCTTATCCAGGCAGCAAAATCACTTGCGGGTCCTTATCAGCAATGAGGAAGTTCTGTGGGCTGCCTTCCCCAGAGCCCTGGACTGCCAGGCAAATCAAACCCATGGCCACGGCACAGCAAACCGGGGACATCACCCACGGCCCGGGTACAAGGACCTTTCCCGCCCAGAGCCCGAGTGCAGAGACAGCCACGAGCAGAATCCTGTCTCAGCACGAGCGTGGAGAAGGCTCGCGGGAAGGATGCAGGGCACACACAACATCTGGAGTAAAACGCTGACACCCCTGCTTGTCTGCTTAGTCAAAAAGGACTTCTGGCTGGCTGTATGGAAAATTTTTCTTTAAAAAAGAAAAAAAAACCAAAACCCCAAAAAACCGAAAGAAAGTTATATAAATCTGCACCTTACCAGGACTTCATACTCCCAAATCATCCTCCAAAAGTCAATGACAGTAGTGGGGAGAGGACCTTGGGTTGCAATGTATGCTCTTGGCCCATAGACGCCCTAAAACAGCACATGGAGACATCTTCGCGTAGTTCACTAGCGGAAATAAAGTCATCCCTCTTTCTCAATCTTACTTCTATTCAATGAGCCGATTAAGGATTTAGAAGGGCTTTTATATAGTTAAATTTTAGACACCTGTATTAAATTAAGCAACCAGAAACCAATGGTGTGCAAGCCCCCCAAAGGCAGCCCCAAGCCAGGGAGCTGGGCTTGAGGTGGGACCTGCTCCCAGAGACCACCAGTTCCTGCGGTGCATTTGGGAGCTTGGAGGTGGTGTTGCAGCAGCTGATCCGGCTCTGCAGGGTGCGGCGTGCCACAGCTGGGGCTGTTGGCCAAAGAACGAACCGTGACCCCCTTGTGAAGGTCTGTTCTTCTGCAGACAGGTTACACGGAGCCCTCAGTCATTATGGTCGAGAATGAAGGAAACCTGTCTATCTGTCTGTCTGTCTATCAGAGAAGGGTTGTGGGCACCAGAGAGTTCCAAAACACACGGAGCTCCTGATGGAGAACCAGCCTGCGTTGGCCTACCCTGTTGCTTGCCGCTGCGGTGGCGCTCAGCTGTGCTGCAGTGCAGGGCTTCCTGCCTCTGCTCTGCTTTCAGGTAAGGCGATTCTGGCCACAGGCAATTTTGCACCACTGTCACCCACCAAAGGCAGTAACACCGACGGGGAGGTCGGGGCTGTGAGCCACAAACTGTTCCACCACCCACCCCAACGTGAGCACGTGTCCCCTGCCCCGTAGCCTGGTGCCCCTGTGCTGCAAGGGGTGTTTGTGAAGGGCTCGCTGGTTGCACGCATTTTCTGTACGTCGCTTTTCCTTGAGCACAGCCCAGAAACTACTGCACAGTCCTTTCACTCTCCACAGCCACAGGACCTGCTCCTCCCGCCACAACTCAACCAGGCAGCACTAACAGCAGATACAAACACCTTTGCACAGCAAAACACCACGAAAGACGCAATACCTTGATGAAGTTGGCATTGATGTAATGAGAATCTGCATCTGATGTGATCAGGGACAACTCCACTCTGCTGTGGTCAACTGCAGGCACAAAAGCAGAAGCAGCAGCAGTTACTGTTAGTCTTTCATGGTGGCTGAGCTCCTCAGACTGCAGCACAAGGTGCTTTGAAGGAGCACACACACTGAGAGCTCATCCCAGAAGCAATGAGCGGCTGCGCAAGCCTCCTCCCACGCTACTGACAGCCCTGCACAGAATTCATAGAATCATAGAATTGTCAGGGTTGGAAGGGACCTTAAAGACCATCTAGTTCCAGCCCCCCTGCCCTGGGCAGGGACACCTCCCACTAGATCAGGTTGCTCAGAGCCCCATCCAGCCTGGCCTTAAAAACTTCCAGGGATGGGGCTTCCACCACCTCTCTGGGCAACCCGCTCCAGTGTCTCCCCACCCTCATGGTGAAGAGCTTCTTCCTAACGTCCAGTCTGAATCGACCCATCTCTAGTTTTAATCCATTCCCTCTAGTCCTACCATTACCCGACATCCTAAAAAGTCCCTCACGAGCTTTCTTGTAGCCCCCTTAAGATACTGGTAGGCCACTATAAGGTCTCCTTGGAGCCATGTCCTACGTGCAGGCAGGGACCAGCAGGCTCCCTTTCGGGGTGGTGGTGCTGAGGGCTTGGGCAAGAGCTGCAGATGCTGACGCTGCCCTGGTGCAACACCGATCTCCTCTCACCATGGAGCAAGCCAAGCCTAGAATCACCCTGCACTCCACCTTACAGGCTCAAATGAGGTCTGTGGGTTTAGATTATTATTTTTTCAAGCTAGAATGGATGAAAGGGACAGTCTGCTCCCTTCCTAGGACAGACCCCTCTTTGCAGACTACTGCACCAAGCCAGGACAAGCCACAGCAATTTTTAACTGTAGTCTGCTTTGTACGTCATGGAGACACCTTTGTCCAAAGCCATTCTCTACCAGGCCTTGCATGTGGTTGCGCTACCCAGAGCTTGCAAGGGCAACCACTAGAGAATGTGCTTCCTACTGAATAGAAGTTCTTCTGTCTGTAGAAAATACATGCCAAAGCCTTGCCAAATACTTGCCAAACCAACAGAATTCAAAGCCAACTGACAGCAGTGACATGCTCACAGCCAAGCAGCTGTGCAGGCAGATCCCGGAGGAAGAGAACAGACTCGAGCTGGCACAAAAAAAGGCTGAACAGGAACATTTCCAACCTACAGGGTAAGATGTCCTTGTATCTGTTCTTCTTGATGTTCTCTGGTTGCTCAGATGCTGCTGTAGGGTAGACTTTATCCGATCTGTACTTTGTTGACTGCCTTTTCAGCTTCTGTGATAAAAGAATGGAACAAATTACAGCAGATGCACTACATACAACACACTGCTAGAGAGTACGTGTGAAGGTCTCTGGGGGTCAGGTTCACTACCACAAAGCAAGGTCTGCACCATTAATTCTTTCCTCAGTGGCTTTTCTCCAGGTACTCAGAGCAAAAATAGAGACAGAAGCCACCTGAGAGCCCCAGCACGGGCTTCTGAGGAATGGAAAGTGTGTGCTGAGGCAGGGCCCACACGCGGCTTCTGAAGTGAAACGATGCGTTTGTTCAGCAGATGAAGCATCACCCGCACAAATAAGTGAGACACAGGGAGCCATTCTCTGAGACACAAATGGCACCCAGATAAGAGGAGTAACAATGTTGAGCCACCTTTGACAAATGATATCAGAAAAGACAGATGAATCAATTGATTTTTCTCACTTTGGTAAAGGCGCTCCCATCTGTAGCTGCAAACAGCGAGGCTCAAGCAACCAAAGGAGCACAAGCGATGGGAGCAAAGTAGCTGCAAGCACTGATGAAAGAGAAAGGAGGAGTCGTCCTAGGGTTGACCCTGAGGGTTTGAATCTCCCATCTCTTTCATTTCCAGGATAAAGCTGCAGCACTCCTGGAGAGTTCAAGCATCTTTTTCCTGCCAAAGCATAGAATTTTATTTCACTGACATCAGCTTTTAAATAACGCACAATGTTCATTCCCATCAACTTTGGAAGCCTCATTCTCGCTGTATTTTTTCTTTCATAATTTTTTGTCCACCTAACCACCAAGGGGTGCTTTGATTCAAAACAAAAGGCCATTTCTCTCATCAGTGTCTCTATGATCTGACACTCCGAAGGGCGAGCCTGCCTTTCACTGCCCTGGAGCCATCCCTTCTCCTGGGCATCGCTGCTGGGTCCAGGGAATCGGGATGACCCAGGAGAGCACTCAGGATCGCGGGCCTTTATGAAAGAAAGGCGTGTGGGGGGAAAAGCAAAGGGAAGGGACCACGGGCACGCCTGAGCTGGAAGGCGAGAGGGTTTCTCCTTGTGCGCACCTCACGGTGACCTACCCGAGTCCCTGGAAGTGGGAACGGTGGCTCAGCCGCTCTCGGCATGGGGAGAAACGGTTTGGAAATGCAAGCTATCACAATTGCCTGTTGAGGCTTCTGCACTTGCCAAAGTGGCCGACCACTCGGGCCATCCTGGGAGGATCTCCTCCCGGTACAAGAGGAAACACGGCCCTGACCACTTCTACCTGCCATTTTGGTCAGAAAATGAACTGTACGTTTGTCTGCGAGAACTGGCACATGCACTGAGGCGCCGCAGCCCTCGCGTGGCCCAGCACAACTCCAGCACAGCAGCGAGAGGAGGAAATTCAGCAGCCTGTGACAGCACTTTGTTCCATGGAACAACAGACTGTCACTGCAGGCTGAGATTAATCACTTCCCCCCAGCCCAGACACCTGGAAACCAAGCACTAAGCTTTTCCCAAGTGTTTGAAGTGCCAGTCTCCACTGGTGTGGCAGAGCAGGGCTGGATCTCGCAGGGACTCCTCTGTAAGCCCTACACCTTCCCCAGAGCCCGCTGCCTGATGCGGCCCCTCTCCGGAGGGGTAGCTCAGGGCCAGTGGCGATTCTGCTGTTGGAGACACCTCGGACCTTACAGAGGTACCAGTTCTACCCTCCCCCATGTCTGCTATCACTGGGCAATGCCTTTGCTTCTCAGAGCAGCCCAGACAGCCTGCCAGAGCAACCTTCCTCTAGCTGACAGACCAGCAGCCATCACCAGCCACCAGCTTTAGCTGGGACCTGGGCTGCCGTCTGAGACCCACCCCTGCCACCCAAACCAGCAGAAAGATGTCAGGAGCTCACAGATCAGGGCACTGCACAGACCTCAACCAGCTGGGCACTGCAGAACGCAGGGGAAGGTGAGAGCCATCAGCATTTTTTGCAAGTTTTGCCTTTGGGGAAGAAGAAAATGATTTCCAGGAGGGGCCGGCAGCACCGCTGGGCATAAGGCACATGCACCCATCGCAAATGGACGCACAAGCCCTTCCGCGTAACAGCGCTGGAGGTTGGAGCAACGGCCCCTCCGGCTGCTCGGACGCCGTCTCCTCAGCCCTGGCCAAGGAGCCCAGAGTCGATGGGGGAACAGTCTCGGTTCCACAGAGCGTGCGTCCGAACACCCACTCCTCAGGGGGTGCAGGGGGGTCTGTTGAAATGGAAAAAGGAAAAGCTATGTCAAATAGCCACCAGAGATCCCTGGCAGGGACAGGTGTATCGCTGATAGGACAGATTGCAATGGGGAGAAGGGGTGCTGGCTCCATGTTCCTCACTGTACCCCCAGTTCTGTCACCAGGCGAAGTGAAACTGCGTCTTGACAAGTGCATTCGCAAAGTAGAAAACAGGAAGCTCTCGGGTAATTATTTAAAAAGCAGACAGTTTTACTTTGGAAGCAAACTATTAAATTACTCTTCTACCTTTACCTGTCCTTTACCCCGGTTAACTCCTGTGTCTATTTCTGCTGTAAAATTAATAGAAAAATGTTATTGTCACATGCAACTCACACCCCTGTTTGAGAAGTGACCGAGCAGTTCCCTTTAAAACCAGCTGAAACACAGAGACGTGCCTTAAGCGAACTTACCAAAAACTCGTCTGCAAATTCTTCTCGGTTGAGCTTCTTGCCTTGGGCCCTTTCCAGGTTTTGCAGCAGAATCTGCCTCTGGTCCATGTTGCCGTTGGCGGAGCGCGGCTGGCCTGCCGAGCCCGGGAACGGACATGTCAAGTGCGTGCGGCAGCGGAAAGCGCCAGCCCGGGGAGCGCTGGCAGCAGGCTGTGGTTTACTGACTTCATCGCAAGTCTTAAAGGAAATCAGTACGTAACAGATATCGTGGTCAAATAACAAAACAGAACACACGGCCTGGGGCCCTAGCGCCTCCTTTTAAATCCACACGCACACCGCGTGCGCCGCACGGCAGCGTGGGCAGCGCTGGTGGCAGGAGCCGAGCTGCCCCGTCCCTTCCCCGTGCACAGCGCCATGAAGACGGTCAGTGCTGGAGACCAGGGCCCGGCACCCCAACACCTGACTCCTTTGAGCACCGGGCCGGGCTGTCGCCAGCAGCACGGCTCTGCCGGCCGCGGTCAGAGTGGCGAGCATGGAGGACACAGGCGCCCGGCTGCCGCCCTCGGGCTGCGCTTCGCTGCCGGGAAGAGGCTTCAGACTCAGAATATGCTGCGACTAGAAGAGCCCCTAAAGCAGCGTGCAAAATCCACAGTTCCCCTTCACACTTGTAACTTTAGCCTGTTTTACACGTTACCTGCAAAGTGTTTTGAAGGAACACTTCAGGCAGACGCTGAGCACCTGAACCCGGCTAGCCCATCGCACTCCCTCGAAGTGCACAACCGCTTCTGAACAGAGAAAACCCATCAACAGCTCTTCCAGCCACAATTCCCCACGTCTGGTGGCTTGTGCCAGGAGAGGGGGTCAAAGCTGACTCCAGCAGACTGCAGAAATCCAATTAATTATGCCAGCCTAATTCACCTCACTCACTCTCCGTGACATTTGCGGGCACTCTAAAGACCCCCAGCACCCAGTGGAGGTCATGCTGAAGTGGGAAGGAGAAGCAGAGAACAAAATTCTCTAAGGCCATCCATTTTCTCTGCTTGCAGAAGTGGGGAAAACTAAACTAAACAAAACCAAGCTAAAACCAACAATCCTCCAAAGAAACACGAAAAAAGGTATGGGAATCACAACCTTGATCTTTCAATATCTCACATTTTGCACAAAAACTTCAGCTGTACCACGTCTGTTTCTCTTTCCAAATGTAACTGCTCATTAAATGTGTGCCCCTTCTGTGTTTTCTTGCAGATCGGGTACAGAACAGCTGCAAGATTTCTGTATCCTGCTGCTAAAAGGCAAAGGGCTGCTGATCGCTCTGAAAGAGCCCTCACTTCATTTAAAATAATGTCAAATTTTAATTTTGCAAAAACAAGACTTTGAATCACCTGAGAGGAACAGAGATCTTTAAAATAACTAATGGAAATTTGTTTTAAAACAGATATTCCCGTGATGAGTCCAGAACACTAAGCAGGAACCCAGAAGCCTTGAATAAGAGTGAAGCCCACTTCTATGGCTAAATTTAATAGAAACACAAGAAGAAAAATAAATTAATAAAAACAAACATTTATTAATTTTTTTTCTTTTAGTGATAAAGAATATCTTGTACATGTTCTTTATGCGTAGAGTTTTGGTTGCATTCTCCTGAAGAAACCCAACAGCATTTCTCCCAGGTAAAACAACGAAAAGCCCAGCTTCACCTTCTGGAAGGTTGTAGAGCCCTTTCTCTCAACTGTCCAAGTTCTCCTGAAAACAAACAAAAAACCCCGTGAGCATTTGTTTCAGAAAAAGAATTCGAGGCAGGTTTAAAGGAACCAGCAGGAAGAGAAGGACGCGGGATGCAGGGATGATGTGACCCTCTCCCGGGCCGAGTGGGTCTGTGAAGCTGCGCGAGCAGGACAGTGCTTTTTGTATGGCCCATCCGTCATTATTATTTTGATTCTCATCTAAGGGAGCGAGCTGAGCTCCCAAGATACTGAGAGAAGGAATTAAACCCCAAGACAGAGACGCAGATGGGAGTGCGATGCCGACTCCAGTAAGACTTCGCCGAGGCGTTCGGCAAAGCCGCGCTGCCATGGCTATACGCAGTTAGTTGGTGCCCATGTCCTGGGGACAGGCTGGGTATCGGTGGCAGCCGTGCGAGGCAGGAGGGAGAGGCGAGAGACACAGAGGAAGGACCATAAGCGTCCAGGCAAACATCACCGACACCTTCGCATCCTTACCCATCCGCCGTGGGCCTCAATGTAGTTTCTCACTTGAGAATTTCCATTAATCGCTCTTATGAGGTAGCTGGGATGCACCATAGCTGGGACTTTCTTAAGAAGATACATTAGCAATTTTGCAGAAACACAGAGAAAAGCGCTCTCGTAGACCAGCTCGGGGTTCTGGTCACTCCAGCTCCTGCTGAGAGAGTCCACGGCAGCCCCAAACTTCTCCATCTGCAAGCATCGAGAGAGCAGTTTGAGCTTCTTTTTAAATGACAATGCGATAAGTCAGTCTTGGCTCAAAATCCACCATCCAGCTAAATTCCCACGACTCGAGCAGGTGACCCCGCAGCTTCTGGAGGCAGCCAGGCAGCGCCGGGCCCTGGGGCAGGGCTCTCCTTGCTGCGGCTCCTGCCGGCTGCGGATGAGGGACCGGGAGGGCCGCCACGGCCCAGCTGGAGCTGCAACCGGCCCGAAGGACAAGAGCTCTGGGCTGGGGCAGCTGCGGCACCCGCTCTGCCCCTCACCGCAGTCTTCCTCCTCCTCCTCTTCTCCCCTCCGCACTTGCTGCCCCCACCCGCTCTAGACTGGCTCTTGCCATGGCAGCTTGGCCCGGGCAGTCCCGGGCTTCTCCAGTGATAAAAAGCATCTCTTCTGGAAGAGAGAAGGAGGAAAGGCAGCTCCCACAGTGCCTTGTCTGGCGTCTGTCCCGTGTTGCAGTGGCGAAGGGAGGCTGCGGGGGCCGTGCCCCGTCCCCCCAGGCCCCTGGCTCCTGCAGAGCGAGCCGCGCTGCTCCCCGGCCCTTCCTGTTCTCCGACACAGGGCGAGACGAGGGTGCCTGCAGACAAGGCAGGGCAGGACGGGGTGTGCTTTACCTCTCCCTTGAGCACTTCAGCAAGAGCCTCTGAGGAAATGTGTTCAAAATCCATGTTGCACCGGTCCCCCATTTGCCGCAGGCGACTGGCGATCACCGCTGCGTCGAACGTCTTCAAGTCGTCTCCTATACAGGCCAGGCGTCTGCCAACCGAGCCAGCGTCATACCCGGCTGGAGGCCGCCCTGCAGAGAGAGGGCGAGGGGCAGAGGACACGGTGCCACAGCGCAGCCGCTTCGGCTGCCTCCAACACACTGCCCTTGGCAGGCGCTGCCGTGGTGACTGCCTCCAGCGCTCGGGAGGTCAATCCATCTGACAAGATGCATTAGGAAGTGTAAAACCAAAGTCCCTAAGAAACGGCATACGGCCGCTCAGGTATTCATTGCCTCACAGGGACCAAGGGGCTCTGCACCAGGGGTTTGTGCAGGACTCCTTCCTCCCACCTCAGCTGCTTCATGCTCAAGTCTCGGTTCATCCCCGCTCCCGCTTCCCCAAGGGCATCCCCCTAAGGCCTCTCTTTTACCCCTCTGGGTTTTGGCAGCTCCTTCCCCCCAGGCTGCCAGAAGGGGGGTCAGAGGACTTGGAAAACCTCTCATCTCTCTCTTCCGACAGCAGTGACACAGCAGCACCGACCGGACAGCAAAGTCCGGCCTCCATCCCCCCGTGTTTTGAGGCTGCAGATCATCCTGTGCAGTCTTTGGGGAATTTATATATACTTAAGGTCTCTTCTGAGCACATGCAAATCGCAATGTTTCAAAGTCTCGTAGTAACCCAAATTTGGTAAGGTTTCCACAAGGGAACAAAAGGCATGTTTTACAGATGTCAAGTACAGAAAACCATTGGAACTTCTCAGCTACGGTACATAAAGGGGCGAGGGGGCCTCAGTTAGAGCATTTTTCCCTTAAAGCATCCTGAGGGGAAGAATTAACAACAGAATATTATTTATTGTTTCTGAACGTTACCAAAGGAAGGTTCAGCCAGAAGGAGCTACCCAACAGTGAAGGTTTCAGCAAAACCATTTCCACGTTTGACAAAGTCATAAGGAACTGAAAGCAGGATATTTCGACATAAAGCAATGGGCAACACGATCTGGAGGCATCGCTTCCTGATCCACCCACCCTCCCTCCCTCATCCAGCCCCGAATTCCAGCTCAGCTCCCCTCCTTCGGGCGCCGGCACTCAGTGTCCGCAGCCCAGGGCAGAAGCCCGTGTCTCCCGGGGCCCTGGGCAGTTCCCCAGCCCTCGGGACAGCGGGGGCAGAGGCACAATCGTCCGATCCAGGAGAGGGAAATGAGCAATACATGAAAGGAGACTTTTCCTTTTGGCAAAACGACAAACTTCCACGAAGCTTTTGAGAAATTAACTTTGCTTGCTATCTGGTGTCAGCAAGATCCCAGCGTCTCTTGGGACATTTTAACTGGTTTGTTGCCAAGAAAATAATGGGAAAATCAACACAAACACAGGTGAAATTCTGGGTTTCTTGCAGCATTGCCCAGCAAACCAAAGTAGCCCAAATGATATTGGGAGTTTGTGAAGCAAAGACTACCTTCTGTCTTACATGTTAAAGCAACTGGTTTTATCCAATAAGCAATATGAGCTTTCTTTTTGTTAATGACAATTAAAACTTGTCCCACCCGCTTGGTTCAGAGCAAGTTACTGAGGACGGGCAGAGCCGTGCGAGGCTCGGCAGCCCCTTCCCTGCCAGCAGCCGCAGCCCCGGTTCGGGGAGCAGGGGACGGGGCAGCCGCCCCTCACAGCCCCTGATGCCAAGGCAGGCTGCGGCGATGGCTGCCCGACACTCAGACGACAACACCTTGCTCTAGCTTTTCCCCCAGAAGAGGTAACTTGGAAGTCATCGCAAGCCTGCGTGTTAGGAAACTCAACAACCGCAACTACAGCCTCCTTCCTTTAAGCACTCAGTCAAAGCGCTCCTCGGTCGTCTGCACCAAACCAGCCGTTTTTCCTCCCCCGAGAGGCCTTACCTTCCGAGTCTGTCTCCAGGTTCCGGCAGTCACTCTCATCGTCACCTAGGAGGTCCGAGAACAAGGCATTCACAACGCACTCCGTCTGCTTCTCAAAGGTCGCCATTGCAGCCTGTCTCCCCGGCGTGGACACAGGCGATTCCGCTCACACCACACTCCTTGCAGGTGAGCTTTGCCTCCGGATTTTGCTTTCCTTTACCCAGAGCTGCACAAGTTCTTCCTTCTGGGAAGAGCACGACCCCTGACTCCTCCCCAGGACAGCAGGATGTGCAAATATTTGCTCTCAACTGTTGTAATTCAAGCTATGGGTGTGGTTTAGTATTGAAATAAGCCCTTTCTGATAAGATCGAAAATATTTACAAGTTATCAAAGACTGCTGACCTGTTCATTCATATCAAGGAAGGTGCCTGGATAAAAGGCTGGAATCTCCAAGTCCCGTCCCAGACAGACTAGACTCGGTCTAGACACAGCAGAGAAAATGATGGTTTGCCAACAACTATTCTTTTTCTGAAAACTGCATAATGCCAACGCAGCTCTCCGAAAGGACAAGAAAACAACATATGCATAAAGAGTCTGGAAACTGTGAATAGCAGCCCTGCTACAGCTGACTTCTTATCTACCTTTGAATTCACCCGTAGGTAGCTCACCTCTTACAGTAATTTGACTGAAATAAATTGTTGCACAATTGTTCCTTAAAGCTTTGCTTCAAGGAAGTTGAGAGAGAAAAGCCCCGTCTGACACAGAGGCAGGAGCTGGACCACAGCTGTCTCCGGATCCAGTAGTGATCGGATGACTCCATCCCGCAGACTTCAGAGTTGAACAAAGAAAGAATGATTCACATTTTTATTAGGAAATTCTGAAATAAAATGCAAAACCCATTGTTTAACAGTAGCAGCAGTGTTTCAGTGAAGCGTGTGGAAGGTATATTGCATTTTAAAGGTACAATACAGTTATTAAGAGAAATTAAAAATGACAAGTAGTCTTACAGAATAGGGTTAACAAAGCCAGTCCTTGCGGCGCACCACGAAGCCCTGTTACAGTAGCCGTGTACCTCAGCCTTCGCCAAAGAGCCTTCCTCAGGGTTTTGCCACTCTGTAAAACATGGCTGTGACAAGGACACTTTTCGTGGCGCTGTACAAAGTCCATCTCTCCGTAACTTTTAATAGTGCAGACGGAGTGCTGTTGACACGTCCTTCAAAAAACAAGTCCCAAGGCTGGCCAGAGTATAGCTTTAAAAATCGCAAAGGTTTAGTCACGTAGCACTGCACCATCCTGCGTACCGTACTGTGAGGACAGGATGACAGTACCGCACAGAAATAAGTATGACACAGAAAACAAACCATAAATACCCACTCTAGTTATAAAGTAACAAATGGTAAAAATCAGTATCAGCAAAAATTTAGTATTCCATACAGGTTGTGACAATCGCCATAGATGCCACCACTTCCACGAGTCACGCCAGAAGCGGCGGGCTCAGGAACACGTTACCTTGTCCTTCCCCAGCCCAGAGGGACAGACCCCTCACCCTGCCCCATCCACCAGCTGCAGCTGCCCCCGGGCCACTCTGCCTGCTTGGCCCAGCTCCAGGAAAGGGCTGCTAACGCTCCCGCAGTTTAAAAGTACAAAACCAGCATCAAGTACAGCAAGTGAAGCCAGAGAAGGAAATGTTTCCTGTGCCCTGAGCAAGTATCCCACTGGGAGCAGGGAGCAATCAGGACCCCAGTCCGGCAACTGTCCCCATGACCGTCCTTAACGCCAAAATGAAGGTTTGCAGTGCCTCCGGCTTCGCCTCGCTCTGCTTCACCAAAACCTGCATCTCCGAATCTGCCGCCTCCAGCAAGAGCTCTGTTAGGAAGAGGCATCCTGTGTCATCTTGAGCACTGAGATAAGCTTTCCACGGCTGGACACCAGCTTTGCTCATAGCAATGGTCTGGATATGGACAACGTGAAGGGCCGTCTGTATGGTATCTGGGTGAACAGTCCCACACCAGGGCAGAGAGAGGTGGCAGCTCGTGTCCAAGCTCAGCCAGGTCTTCTCAAACTGTTCTGCAGTCAGGTAAACATCAGGAATTAAGGTCAGGCTGCCTGTCTCAGGATGAACATTAAGGACTTCTTTATTCCCTTCAGAAATCAGCGACTCTGAAATGAAACCACAAACATGTGAGATGCAGCATATAAGGTGTCGTCAGAGGAAGAGGGATGCACAAGATAGAACTCTACGACAGCATTCTCAAACCACTGTGATGTTCTTCCGAAGAAACCCACGTGAGAACACGTACTGACAAGACAGATCCCAGACGAAGGTGAGGCCGGTTACCTGTGTCTCTGTTCCTGGAGTCAGTACAAGCAGAACAAGCGTAAGGGGGTTCTGCTGGCTGGTGAGCAGTAACGAGTGCCCAGTGTTCTCTGCCATAAACTGGTGCAAGAGTATTAAACTCTGAAGCCCAGGTATTCACGGGTTGCTCAGTTTGGTCTTCCAGGAGCCCCAGAGAGGGGTCAGACTTGGGGCTACACAGGACCCGTTTCACTTCTTCCACACCGGACTGCAAAAGGCGATAGTAGAACAATCCACGGTCTCGTACTGCCATATCCATCTCCTCCTCTGGGAATTAGAGGGACATAGTTTATGGAGAATTCTATCATCCAGATTTCCCCAAAGTACTAAGCCCTAATTACTAAAACCAGATTCCCAGCGATACAGTGTAAGCCTGTTACACCCCCCACCCAGACAGTTAGGGGCCAAATAGCTGCCCAAGGCATAAAGCCACCTTGCCTTGCCACCCTGGACGGTGCCCTCACAGCTAGGATGCTGACACACGGCATCCATGCGCTGGGGACACAGCCAAACCAGGTCCCAAAAAGCCTCTACTACAGCTTCAGTGAAACAGAACGAAGGGAACCCACCTATGCAGTAATAGAGCAGCCTCCCCAGCATGTCCTGACACTCGGCAGGACGAGACAGGAAGAGTCGCACCAATGCTGTCAGAAGCTCCATCTTCACTGCTGGGAACATCTCTGACTTCATGTTCTCCACAAACTCCTCTAAAACATAGGGGGCATTCGGTACTTTCTCACCGTGTGCACCCAGGAGCCAGATCAGCGCTTGCTTGCCCTGAAGGAACCGCAGAAAAAAAATGGCAAATAGGCACTGTTTACCACAAAGAATGGTGACGTGCCATAAACAGATATGAGAGAACAAGTCTTTTGAAGATTTGTGATCTTTGTCCTGGCAATCGCAACCCAAAGGAAAGCCAAACAGTCATTGTCCACCCATCCTCAAGAGCTGCCAGCCCACAGCACAAAGCCACCTTACCTCACTGTCCTGGATGGCGTCCTCACAGTTAGGCAGTGCCCGACACACCGCATCCGTGCACTGCGGACACAGCCACACCAGGTCCCGAAAAGCCTGTACTACCGCTGTAATGAAACAAAATGCTCAGCGTTCCCCAAGAGTTATAAAACCACTGGGGGGAAAAAAAAATTTCTAAAAAACCCCACTCAAGAGACTTTGCAAATCTTAGCGAGGGAGGTCAGTGCCTTACTCGTGACTGTGATTTGAGACACCCTTCTTCAAACTCCCATGACACTGTGTTTGTCAGAGCAAAGCTGCACCAAGTCTAAAATAAAGCACTGAAACTTCAGGTTGCTCCTCTGGCTGCTGGAAAGTAATCTCTCTTCTGGACATTCCCCAGCCTTTCAAAAGACACTGACTCATAATGCTTCAGACACACAAGGTTAGAATGACAAATTAAAACTAACGCCACTTCAAAATGAGTCTCAAGAACTTTAGGTCAAAACTTTAAAGGCTCCGCTGCCCACTTACAAAAACACCAGCAGCTCCTAAGACTTAATTCAACAGCTGAGCGCAAGCATGTGATTTTCAAAGCTGAAAGCAGACCATTTAAAAGAGAGGGCAGAAACAGCAATGACATGAAGTTAGATCTGAGGTCAGCAGAAGAAAAAGAGAAGCCTGGGTACAAATGAATCAGACTATTATATGAGGAACAGAAATCACAAAGATTTAAAAGACACAGACTAAGAGTCCCAGTTAGAAAGAACTAAAAATCAGATCTGTTAATCAACTTGGCCCTCATGAACAGTCATTAAAAAGCCTCTGCCGAGCCCCTCACTCCCCAAGTCAGCAGCCAGCAGCCAGGAAGGAGCCTCCGCATCGGCCCCTGAATGCAGCTATGACCGCCTCCCCCTTCTCTACAGAGTAGTTCGTAAGGAAGGAAAAACTACAATGTGCGGTCACACTACATGCCCCCACTCCACCAGGAAGACTTCCATCTGCAGATGCCAATTAAATTAAAAATTAAAATGCCAATTAAATTTAAAGCCTCGAGTTTGGGATCACAAGCCCCAGCAAGGCTCCCTCTTCCTGCGAGTATAAGCCAGGCAAACAACCTGCAGACGATTACCTGAAGTGATATGCTCCTGCTGCAGCCCCAGGAGCTCTGTCAGAATCCCCACGCACTGTTCTGTGTATGTCCTAGCAATATTGCCTGCAGAGACACCAAAGGACATGGAAGTCAACCTTTTATCAGAGTGAAATAAGAACCACGAGCCCAACTATTCATCACAACTCACTTTAAAGAAAGCCTTTGTCTTTTCCTTTTTGACTATGGTTTCTGAAAGTGTAGTTGAATGAGCCTGTTCTCCACACAAGGGCTATGTTCCTCTTTCTGAAGGCACACCTCAGAAGAAGTCTGAGCTTTTCTTACACGTTGTCCTGGTTTCATCTGGGATAGAATTTTCTTTCTAGTGGCTGCTATGTTTCAGATTTGGTTTGAAAGGAATGTCAATAATGCATATTGTTTTAGTTATTGCTGGGTGATATTTATAGCATTCGATTACTTTTTTTCAGATTCCCACAGAAGCTGAGAAGGAGCATAGACACAACGATGGAACGGCCAATGGAATATTCCATGCCACCGATGTCACGCTCAGTATATAAACGAGGGTTGGCCAGGGGGGCAGGAATTCACGACCACTACTCAGGATGGTGCCAATTCATCAATTTACTGGGTGGTGAGAGTGACTTGTGTCATTATTGTTATTATCGCTGTTTCCCTTTCTGATATTGTTCTATGAAACTGTCTTTGTCTCAACCCATGAGGTTTTTTTATCTTTCCCTTCCCCTCCTTTTGTCCCTGCCCTTCTCAGGGAAAAATGGCAAGAACTGAGAGAGTGGCTGCGTGGCCCTACCGCTGGCTGGGGTTAAACCATGGCACACGTAATATATAAGAAAGGCATTTTAGCCTAGTTTTCTCCTTATGAATACTCCAGAAACACCTATTTTAAAGCTTACAGAAACAAAACTAAAGTGCCTCAAATCACCTTAACTCCGCCCCCACCACAACTCAAAGAACAGGCAGGTATTACAGGAGCTCCTCCACCCACTACACAGTTCCATTCAACATGACAGGGCTCATTAATAAGATGAAATGCCACAATTTCTTTAGAGCATCTCACCAGAGCACAGACATTTGAATGAGTTTATGCGCACCTGAAACAGCTGAATGCCACGACTTACGAAAGAATTGGCACAACCGTGGTTTAGAAACAGACTCACACACAACACCGGGCAGGCCAGTCTACAGAGGATGTACTGCTTCAGCACACGCCAGTTATCTGCCACTTGCCCAGATACACTTGAGCAGAGAAAGGCCCAGCTGAAGGGTCTAGAGCTGCAGCTGCTCCCGAAGCAAGACGTGGCTCTTACCTATGGCGAAGATCGCCCCCTGGGCAAGCTCTACCGAGACATCAGTGCAATAGCCCTTCAGCTCCTCCAGCACTTGCTGTACGTTTTCATCATTCACCAGCTCACACAACACCTCCATCTTCTGGCATTTGATGTAGTGGGGCTCTGAATATGAACAGAAGAACTTTTTGTAGTGGCTGCTAAAATGGCCGGGAAGGCTACCGAGGATCTGACGCACATGGCACAGCGCAGTGAAGCAGAGCTCCCTGCTCTCGGAGGTGCAGGCCGACAGCAGTGGCCCCTTCACTCTCACCAAAACATCTGCCTGCACATGTGGGTACTCCCTGGCCAGCACTAGGAAAAGCTTGGTGGCTGCCATCACAACACTGGGGCTGCTGCTTTTGAGATAGCCATCCAATAAATTGAGTATGTCGAAGAGCTCCTCCTCGCTGCGAGGTGTGTAACGCAGAAGGAAGGTAAGCACCTCACTTTGCCCCCACTGATCCAGGTCTGCCATCCTGACAAGAGAAAAAACACGGTTTGCAGGAGTCAAGAAGCGCACAAAGGTCTGTGCTGTGCAGAGGAAAGGCCTTGGCCTCTGAGTTTCTTATGCCCTCTTTTCCAAACCAAATGCTATGCTTCAGAAGTAGATACCACAATTATATCTCAAGAGAATTGACCAGTTTATGCACATAGGCTTAACCCAGTACCAGCCACATGCACTTTTGCTGGTGCTATAAGCGAAACAGCAACATTAACAAGAACCTGGGGCAGAGCAATACCGCTCTTTTGCCATATCACATAGAATTATCTGCAGAAAAGTTCTCCAAGCAATGGATAAAATATATATATCTTTCAATAGACTGGGAGATACAGAGTAGAACATACCTGTCCCACAAATATATCATATATACTGTCACCAAAAAAAACCCCAAACCCAACCACATTAACTTACAATTCCAAACAAACCACCAGATGAAACAAAGACTCCCTGGAAAAGCAGGGCTCCTCAGATTTCTCTTAAGAACTTAGCATAGAATTAATTTGATTTCTCTTGGGATGGGCCCCTCCATCTTTTGGTGCCTAACTCTTGCCTTCAAATTTTGACAGGAGCCCAGAAATACCTGCTTTAGTTGCATGCAAAATGCAAGAACAAGAATGAAGCTTCCAGCGGCATCTTAACAGCAAAGAAAACAAACCTGTTGAGGAGATGGTGAGCAATGGGTTTGTTGATGACAACTCCTCCCTCTTTCTTCAATATCTCTTCTAAGGCCCTCAGACAATTCACAACTACAATGGGATCCTGATCACGAAGCAAACTGTACAGCTCGTTCACCAATGCACCATCTGCAAAGAAGCAGAGGTCTCTATATATCAAATTCTGTTGACCCAGCGCAATTTAATCACCGCCTGTAAGCATTTATCACGAGAAAAAAAAGATACGGCTCGAACTGGGAGAAGCAGTGAACAAAACTTTCAGCTCTACAGTAACACCTGCCCCAGCACAACCTTTCCCTGAGGTCTGCAGGTGTGGGGACAGGGACAGCCCCGGCCGAGCACGGGCTGTGGAAACAGCCGGGTAAGAGCGGGTAGGAGAGGGGCACGCTGGCATGGAACCTGGCAGCGCCCGGCGCTGCAGAAACGACTCCATACGCAGCGATAGCCCCCTCCTCCTCCTCCCTCTTTCTGTCTTGCAGCCCAGAGGCAGAACCAGGACAAAACGCACACCTGAACGTGCTTCCAGCGGCTGGATGCCCCTGGCTCCTGTGGGCCACCGTGTGTCCCCCCCCCGCCACCTCCCCCCAGCTCCTAGGGGCCACCGACCCGGGCAGACGGTCCCTCAGCGCACTCACCGACTTCGGAGTCCCCCTGCAGCTTCACCATCTTGGCGCAGCCCAGCACGGCCGCTCTCCTCACGTAGGAGGCCTTGTCCCGCAGGCCGCTGAGGAGGGGCTGCTGCAGGTACTCCTGGATGCCGGGCATCCTGCGGCGGGGGGGAGTCAGAGGGACGGCACCGGCACCCCCCCCCCCGCCCCGGCACCCCCGTCTGCCCCGAATCCCCCCCCCCGCGCCGCCCCGGCATCCTCTCCCGCCTGCCCCGGGCCCCCCCCTCCCGCCCCGGCGCCCCCTCCCGCTGCCCCGTTCCCCCCGCCGCCCAGTCCCACCTGAGGCCGCACATGCTGCGGAGGGCGAGCCCCCGCACGGCGGGGCTGGGGTGGCCGCAGTCCTTGCGGAGCGTGTTGACGGCCAGCAGCGCCAGCTGCGGCTGCCGCGGGGCCTGCGCCCGCAGGTACAGCGACACCAGCTTCTTCTGCACCACGTCGGCCGCCGCGCTGGCCTTCACCATCTCCGGGAACAGCCCCGACACGTCCGCGCCCTGCGCCATGTGCCTGCGCCGGGAACACCGCTCAGCGACCGCGGCCCCGCACCGCCCCCCCTCCCCCCCAGCCCCCCGCCGTACCGGATGACGCGCAGGACGGCGGCGCGGTAACGCAACCGATCCGCCTGCACGTGCGGGTTGGCCAGGGCCCGGCGCAGCTCCCGCACCGCGTCCTCGCCGCCCAGGTACGGCATGGCCCCGGTCGGCCCGGTCCTGGGCCCGCTCCACCGAGCGCCGCCGCCGCCGCCCCGCCCCTGGGGTGCGCCTTAGCCCCGCCCCGCGCTGCGCGCGCAGCCCCGCCCCGCCCCGCCCCGCCGGAGCGCGCGCGGCTCCGCCCGCCAATTCGGGCGGGAAGCGGCGGGCGGCGCGGGGTGGCCGCCATGAACGGGACGGTGCTGCCCGGGACCCCCATCGCCGTGGACTTCTGGAGCGTGCGGCGGGCGGGCGGCGCCCGGCTCTTCTTCCTGTCGCACCTGCACTCGGACCACACGGCCGGGCTCTCCAGCACCTGGAGCCGCCCGCTCTACTGCTCGCCGCTCACTGCCCGCCTCCTGCACCGCCGCCTCCAGGTACGTGTACCCGGCCCCCGCTGCCCGGCCCGGCCCGGCCCGGCCTCACCGCCCGGCCCAGCCTCACCGCCCGGCCCTGCAGGTGCCGACGCGCTGGATCCGGCCGCTGGAGGTGGGGCAGAGCCATGTGGTGGGCGAGGAGGTGACGGTGACGCTGCTCGACTCCAACCACTGCCCCGGCTCCGTCATGTTCCTCTTTGAGGGCGCCTTCGGCACCATCCTCTACACAGGTACGGCCGGGCCCCCGTGGTGCTGCCCCTTCCCTGCCCCGCCCTGACGCCCTCTCCTTGCAGGGGACTTCCGCTACGCCAGCGCCATGCAGGGCGAGCCGGCGCTGCGGGGCCGCCACATCGACCGCCTCTACCTGGACAACACCCACTGCCACCCACACCGGCCGCTGCCCTCACGGCAGCACGCCACACGCCAGGCCGCCCACCTCATCCGCGCCCACCCGCAGCACCACGTCGTCATCGGTGAGTGCCACCCCATGCCGCGGTGCCCCTGCCCTGCGCTCCCTGCCCTAGGCCGGGGCTCAGCCCGCCATGCCACCCACGGCTCTCTCCATAGGTGTGTACAGCCTGGGGAAGGAGACGCTGCTGGTGGACCTGGCCCTGGAGTTCCGCACCTGGGTGGTGGTGAGCCCCTGGCGCCTGGAGCAGATGCGGCTGCTGGAGCTGCCTGATGTCTTCACCACCGAGGAGGGGGCTGGCTGGATCCGTGCTGTGGATGTTGCCGAGATCCGCTCGGATACCCTTGTCAGCTGGAACATGCTGCACCCTACGATTGCCATCATCCCTACGGGCAGGCCTGTGAAGGTCACTCACCCCAACATCCATCTGATCCCGTACTCAGATCACTCATCCTTTTCGGAGCTGTGCGAGTTTGTGAAGTGGTTGAAGCCTTGCTCGGTCATTCCAATCGTGAGGGGCAGCGTGTGCCAGGCTTACTTTCAGAAATATCTAAGTTCTGCCCCCCAGGCACTTCCTGACCTCAGAATGCCAAAGCCAGTGAAAGAGTCTGGACAGCAGCAAAGCAAAAGGAAGGGGCAGGAACCCATGTGTCTCTTGAAAAGAGTTACCCGCTGTTCTGTGCCCCAAGGAGTTGTTTATGAGTCCCCAGAGGAACATACTGAGAACTCTGAAGACTTCATGGATGTTAACGTTCCTCAGCAGAACTACTGCGAGTCAGCCTTCTGCTCAAAAGAAGGTTGCGCTTGTTATCACACGGGCAAGGAGAAAGGGAAGGCAGAGCTGAGTGGAGAACAGCCAGGAGAGGCAAGAGCAGCCAGCGCTGTTAGCTGGGCACCTCTCTCTGATGAGCGCTTTCTGACTGGGTTCGCAGAGCAGTATTTACTCACTCCCTTAAATGTCCTAAAGCGGAATTCCTCACAGAAATTTGACAAGCTGGTAGAAGATTTCTTTAGGAGAGGAGAAGCATCCTGAAAAATTGGCACTTGCCAGCGCCAATGCAGTTGACAGCAGTGATGCTACAGGTCTTATGACTGCACCCCATTCTCTGTGCTTTAGTTTCCCATCAGGAGAGAGGAGCTCAGCTATGGGGTCTACGTTTGTTACCTCTTATTAGAGGACAAGGAGGAAACTATAACCAATTTGTAGGCATTAGATTTTTATTTTAATTTATTTATTTTTATATCTCTTTACATCTGCTGGGTCTCCACACTCGGGCAGTACGGTCCCACTCGTGTGTGCCTTCTATCTGCTTTTTGCAGTGACTTGCCTGTCTCTTGTGACAGAAGATAATGCCAGGTTGATTCGAGCTGAGCAGCAGAGGGTGTGAGCTGCCTGCAGCTGAAGTGATTAATGGGGGTGTATGTGATGAAAGAAGCAAGAAGGGGGAATCTGAGAGCCTCAAAGATTCTTCTTTATATATGGTTGTAATTCTTCATTGACAATGAGCAGTTCACTCAAGATGCATTACAGATATTATATATTAAGTTATATTTTAAAAATTACTCTTAAAGAAAGCTAGAAATTGAAGAGCCTCTAAGTCTATTAATCTGTTTTCTGTCTATTAATCTATTTTCTATCTATTAATCTAATAATAACTCCAGACAGCGCTGCTTTTGTATCCAGCCAACTGCAGCTGGACGCAGTTCGGCTCTCCTGAAAGCACCATCTTAATGTTAATTGTCAATGCTTTTTCAGGTTAGTGGCTGGAAGAAATAGGAATTGTCTGGGTTGTTGAGTTCTGGACTTTCCAGAATGGGTTACTAGATCCTCTGCAGTCTCTGCACTCAAGTCTGCACGTCTGAAATCTGCTTGACTGCAAAGCATTTCTGGTAACTGCCAGTGTTCTGCTGGGCCCACTGCCTTCCCATCCACTGCCTGTTCTTATCACGCAATGGCAAATGGGATGGAAGATAGTGAAACATCTGCTTAGTGGTGTGAAGTGCTTAGTCTTAGCAGCATTGTTTGGAAGGAATGCTATTTATTTGCGACACAAAATGTTTTATGTGATGTTGACCAGGATCAGAGTCTCTTCTGAATGTAGTGTCCTGCCAGGTCTCTCCAAGACCAGCTAGATGGATTGAATTCCCTGAACCAGGTCAGAATAGGAAGTGTTTGCTCTGAGTAAAGCTAGGGCTCGTGGAAAGCAAAGATGCCTGTAGATGCAGCAGCCATACCTGTTAAAAACAAGGCTGCCCTGAACAGTAATCATGATGACAGCCAGAGTGGGTATGTTTGGAAAGCTGTTTGGCAAACAGGAGCCCCAACTCCCAACCCTGTGCCTTCCCAGGCACTGCAGCATTGTCACTGTAATGTAAGCGGTCCCTCTCGCTGGGGCTGCCTATGGATTCTGCCTGCCAACTGCTAAGGGGACGTCGGGAGGGAGGGAGCAGTGTTCTGTGAAACACGCTTGTAAAGGGGTAGTAAGGGCAGCTCAAGCTTCTTTCTGTGGTCTGAATGGTCCTGTTTCTTGGAGGTTTATGTACAGATTATTTGCTTATCAAAACTCAGCTGCAGAGCTTCATCATGTCAGTGTGAGCGGAGACACCTGCATCTTCTGTAACATCCCAGAACACCAGGGAAATAATTGTGCTATGCTTGTTGTGTTTTGCCTGCTGCTGGCTGCCTTGGAGATGCAGGCTGTTATTTAAGTACTGTTGAAGTTTAAGTGACCCATTTTACAGGCAAGTGAGTGAAGCACTGCCTGAACTCCCAGATTCCATGTCCTGCTCTCCCGGGCAGCCTCTCCATTGCTCAGGAGGAATGTTTGCCTTCTGAGTCACTGCTCCATTTAAGTATGTTGCAAATGACCACAGAGATCTGATGCATTTCACTGCTGATGTTTTGTGGCATCCAGCCTTTCCTCTTTTATTCTTATCAACCATTCTTCTCAATCATTTATTCAAGTAAATGAAGTACAGAACTTCCTGGTGAACCTCTGGGCAAAATGGAGTTGTAAATGGTAATCCTTTGCAGAGGCAACTGATCTTTAGATCACCCAAAAAGTGAAAATTGCAGAGAATTCAGAAGCTGGGGATCTGCACCTCATTTCTGAATGCTTAGTTAAAACTGCAGAAGAAATGCTGGCTTCTGTTACTAGAGCTTAAAAGGTAATTCCTGCCACTTCAGAAATAAATTATCCAAGTGATATAGAGCTAAGGAAACCTAAAATCTCTCCATGGTTTTCAAAGGCAATAGAAGCAGGAGAGACTTGGCCAACAGCCAGCATGTTGAAGATCTTTGCCTCATCATAGCAGGTGCATGAGGCATTTTAGAGTGCCACAGGTTTCCTTCCTCTCTTAGGTGTTACTTTTGTGTGTTATCGTAAAATCCTGGAAAAGAAAACAGGGCCTTGTGGGGAAAACTGGCAGTGTGGTCTTGCTGAGCTCTTAAGGTTTCTGAAAATCCTTCATTTTCCCCTGGAGTCTCCTGGCAGCAGTAAATAGCTGGCCTCTTACAGGCCTTGTTCTCCCTCATGCTTGCCTCCAAAGTTTCCCTCTTTTCCTGCCACCAGCCTGTCTCACAGGGGAGTGTTTGTGCAGCCGAGAGCTGGAGCGTCATGTACACCAGGGTCTGAACGTGCTGCTTCCAGCTCAGTGGCACAGGGCTCCGCCAACACCGCTACCACAGGTGCCTTCTCCTCACAACAGCGACAGTGAGAAGCTGTAGCCTCATATTAGCTTGGCTGCGGGGTATCTAAGGGCCACATGCTTGGAAACTCACAGTTATCCTGTCAGGAAAAAAAAAATAAAACACGGTGCTCAGACCAAAGCCTCCCAAATCTATACATGCAGAGCATGCCCGAGCTGCTTATCTCTGTTCCACAGTTGGGAACCAAGCCCCAGTGGGACGAAACAACTCACCCAAGGCCTTACAGAGCCTACAGAGGAGCTAGGAAGGAGCAGAGTTCCTTTTGGCAAGTTTTTATCACTGTTTTAACAAGCTGTGATCAAATGCTAGCATGTCATCAGGGCAGGGCAGGCTTGTTCTGGGAGCAGGGCTGCCTGCTGAGCTCCTTCCGCACAGCTGCCCGTGAAAGTCCAGTTGCCATACTGTGAAACAGTTACTTGGCTCCACCTTCTCTAAAACAGAGTAGAAAACCATGAAGGGATACCCTCTCTATGCCATGGAGAGGAGGAAAAGCGCTCTTTAGGTTTAGGTTGCTGCCAAGAGCCTTACTTGTGCGCTCCATGGAAAAGAAGCGTATAATGTAACTTCGTAAGGAACACCCTACAGCACTCTGCTCTGTCGCGTTTCCAACTCTGCTTCCCGCACTGCAAGGCTAAAGCACTTAGGGCAGCGTCTCTCTTCTCTGCAGAGTTGCTGTCCGTTTCTGCAGTGTAGGTTCTTACTGTTATTTTCTGGATAAAAGGAATTGTGTAATGGGGAAATCTTCATCACCAAGAAAACTAATTAAATGAGTTTACATAACTTCCTGTATGGTGTGTTGTAGCTTTGGGCTTATGCCAAATTAACCTCAAGCCTAAAATCTCTTGCTTTGTATTCTTTTATGGAACCCTCTGAAAATGTAGGTGAATGTGCAGAAAAGGTAGAGCCACCCTGATAATCGTGTGAGGGGCCGCCTTCACATGAGCTGTTGCCTGGCTATGGGTGTTCTGTGTGCATTTGCGATTCCTTCTGCTAAATTTGGGCTCTTTTGCTAAGGTCGCTACAGTGCCTAAATTTTCCTTGCTGTCACTTTGTACTTGGCCACATGCCAGCCTCAGCACAAGCAGCCGTGAGTGTGCAGTAAATCGTTTGGGACAGGCCTTATTTGACAACAACCCTCTTGGCCCTGGCTCAGGGAGTCCGGGACTTTGTAAGCAGGTGCCTGGGAAGATGAGAATATTTTCATTTTCTGTGCGTGCTCCACTCATGACAGATGGGCAGGGTGGGGCACCACCTGGGGCTGCTCCTCTGCTTGCTTTCCAGGCATTGCAACCAGTAAATACTGGAGCATAGGACTTGGGCCATCTGGGAAGCCACGCTCTTCACTCCAACAGGCAGGAGCTGCAGAATCGCGTCGGGGAGGAGGAGGAGGAGAGCCTGGGGAGGCGAGTTCCCCCCTTCCCACAGGGGACAAGCTCCACAGTGAGCCCAGGGCGCAGACCATGTCAGGCTCCCTCGGGTTTCAAGGGGCTGTGAGCCAAGCCCTTGCTGAAGTGTGTTCCATACTTTCTTGCTTTGGAGTTCACTGTATGTCTGAAGAAAATAAGGCCAAGAGAAATGCAGCCCCGAAGTCCTCCATGCAGGACTGAGACCTTCCTTTAGCAGACTGCACAGAGGGGTGAGCTGCTGAACAGTGTTCTGCTGCAAGGAAGAAAGTCAAAAATGTTATTCCTTGAATCAAGCACACACACAAAGTTACTTGTAGGATTTTACACAAAAGAGCAATACTGTCCCACTCAAACTTCTCTGCTGGCAGCTTGTCTCACCGTCCATTGGATGCTTATTTAGTGCCCCAAATCATGGCTGCAGTTAGTTGCCCAGCACTCTCTCATGGAAAAAAAGTTGCGCTTGAGTTTCTGCAAAACAGAAAACCTCCTCGGTACATCCTGATGTTCCTCCCTCCCTGGGGATCTGACGGTGGTCCCAAGGATGGTTTAGAAAGGTACTTGTGTAATAGCGCGCACTGAGGTGGTGGCCCTGTCAGTACGTGCTCTGGATCTGTGTGACTCTTCCACCCACCTGAGGTGGAGCACGGTGAAGTCGCGATGGCCTGGAGGATGGGGTGGCTCTGCAGGGAGAGCCCAGCCCTCGCAGCAGAGGGGTGCGGGGGGTCCCCGGCAGCACGTCCTTTCCTGTAGCATCACGGCTTCAGCATCGCGGTGCCCGTTAACAAACGCTCCAGTTACAGCACTGGGTTTCCAACAGCCTCCAAAAGCCCAAGGTGACAACATGCGGTGGCTTTTGCTGGGCTGGCGCAGTCTCCATCTTCCACCTTATTCGTGTCTCTGCCTGTAATGGTCTAACTGTAGCAAACAGCAGATTGCGAGATCAAGGTATTTTGATTATTTTTGATTGTATGTTCTTTTTTCCCACTGATCATACGGATGCAAACTACTAGCCTTGGGTCTTTATGCTCGTTAAAAGGTGCAAGTTCATGCTCATTGTGCTGCTGTTCGTGTAGGAATAAATATGAAGCCGTGAAAGTTTCTGAGATTTTGGTAAGCGTATTTGTAACCGTTTTAAAGTACGCAGAAGCCCAAAGAACGTCCCCGCAGCACCGCTCTGCCTCTGGAGGAAGCTGAATTAAAGCACCCTGGACGTGGGGCTCCCGAGCGGGCGATGCCGCATCCCTCAGCGGTGTCTGACCGCCGAGCGGGCGGCCCGGCCGCCTTTCCCAGACCCCCCCTTCAGCCCCCGGAGCGCTCCGGCCGTCGCGGCCTCGCCCGCGCTCGCTTAACGGGCACCGGGCGGGCCGCCGGTTGCTGGAGCGGCTCGCGGGTACCGGCACGGAAAGGCCCGCCGCGCCTCTCGTCCCCAGCGCTTCCGCCGCCCGCCCCCTTCCGCCTCGCCCGCGTCACGACGGCGGCGCGCGCGGTCACGTGGGCGGGCTCGGCGCTCGGCCCGCCTGGCCGGCTCGGGGCTCGGCTGGCTCAGTCTGGCGCGGGCGGCCGAGGGGTCCGGAGCGGCGCGGCGGGAGCGCGGCGGCGGCGCTCGGCCCGGGCGGCGGCGCGGGACGGGGCGGGGGCCCGGCCCGGCCGGGCCGTGAGGGCGCGGCGGAGCCTGGCGGCGGCGGCAGCGGAGCGGCCTGGGGGCTCCCCCCGGCGTGCGCGGGCCGAGCGGGCCGGGCCGGCGGCCGCGGCGGGGCTATGATGAGCCCGCTGCGGGGCTCCGCACCCCCGTGTGTCCCCCAGGCAGGTCCGGCCCGCGGCTGAGAACCCCCCACCGGCGGTGAGTGCGGCGGGGCGGGACGGCGCGGCCCGGCGGACTCGGGAAGCCTGGGCGGCCGCGCGGCGGAGGCCCGGCCCGGCCCCCCCGCTCCGGGTGGGAGGCGGCGCTGCGGGCGCGGCGGGGCCGGGCCGGCGGCCGCTGTCCGCCCGCGGCGGGGCCGGGCCGGGCCAGGCGCCGTCCCCGGGCCGTCGCGCTCGGGGTGCGCCCTGCCGGAGCGGCCTCCGTGGGGGGAGTTCGACCGGGCCGGTTTGGGTTTCCCCGCGGCTCCGGTTCCGCAGGGAAGGGGGAGCCGGCTTGGGCCGGGGGAGGCGATCGTAATTTTCTCAGCGTCTTCCTGCTGCCGTGCTGTCTGTCTTCCATTCCTAGTACTGTTTTGCCGTCCTGTGCTGGGATTTCTTTAGCCTTTAGAAAGCTGGATGAAGAGCTGTCTGCTTCTTACGCTGTAGGCAGCGAGGTAAAATGTGGTAATTCCACCGGAGAGCCTCGCATTGTGGGTGCCCTTAGGATCAGCAGTTCCAAAGGTTGCCTTCCTGGGTGGTAGGCACCATATGGTGCTTAGAAAAATACTTGTCATTCTGTTTCTCGTGCAGACGGAGGTTCTTGGGTTTTTTTGCGATGTGCTGCCACTAAGCAGTCCTAATGAGTTGTCCTCTGCCGTTTCAGGTATGGCCTCACAGCTGCAGGTGTTCTCCCCTCCGTCAGTATCCTCGAGTGCCTTCTGCAGTGCCAAGAAACTGAAAGTGGAGCCCTCTGTCTGGGATGTTTCAGGACAGAGCAGTAGTGACAAGTATTATACCCACAGCAAAAACCTCCCAGCAGCTCAAGGGCAAGCAAGCTCCTCTCATCAGGTAGCCAATTTCAGCATCTCTGCTTACGATCAGAACCTCCTTCTCCCTGCTCCTTCAGTTGAGCACATTGTGGTTACAGCGGCTGACAGCACAGGCAGCAGCGCAACAGCCTCCTTCCAGAACAGCCAAACCTTAACACATAGGAGCAACGTTTCTTTACTGGAACCATACCAAAAATGTGGATTAAAAAGGAAAAGTGAAGAGGTCGACAGCAACGGTAGTGTGCAGATAATTGAGGAACATCCACCTCTCATGCTGCAAAACAGACCTGCGGTGGGTGCTGCGGCCACAACCACCACGGTTACCACTAAAAGCAGCAGTTCCAGTGGTGAAGGGGATTATCAGCTGGTCCAGCATGAGATCCTGTGCTCTATGACAAACAGCTACGAGGTCTTGGAATTCCTGGGCCGAGGGACGTTTGGGCAGGTGGCGAAATGCTGGAAACGTAGCACGAAGGAGATTGTAGCCATCAAAATCCTGAAGAACCATCCTTCCTACGCCAGGCAGGGCCAGATAGAGGTGAGCATCCTCTCTCGCTTGAGCAGTGAGAATGCTGACGAATATAACTTCGTTCGCTCCTATGAGTGCTTTCAACACAAGAATCATACATGCCTTGTATTTGAGATGCTAGAACAGAACTTATATGATTTCTTAAAGCAAAATAAGTTCAGTCCATTGCCCTTGAAATACATCCGGCCAATTCTGCAGCAAGTGGCTACTGCCTTGATGAAGTTAAAGAGCTTGGGTCTGATACATGCTGATTTGAAACCAGAAAACATCATGTTGGTGGATCCTGCGCGCCAGCCCTACAGAGTGAAGGTGATAGACTTTGGTTCAGCCAGCCATGTGTCAAAAGCAGTGTGCTCCACTTATTTGCAGTCGCGCTATTACAGGTAAGTACTGACACCATCTTCACTTTCGTATGCTGCGTGAGCAAAGAAAAGCTGATCCTGATGGGTTTGCTTCCACAAATACTTCACTCTTCTGCCATTAGGTCTAATCCCAGTTGCAGGGAGGGGGGGAAGGAAGCGATCAGCCTATCCACTGTTCCACATGCTTCCTGGAGATTTCTTCTGAAATGTTTATGTAAATAAATAGAACTTCTGCTTTGCAAGTGTGACATAATATGCAGTCCAATACCTTCCTTTTACCCCAGATTAGTGCAGTAAGTTGATTTTACTCTGTTGCCAGTTTGTGACAACGTGTGAAGTAGCAAACTGTGGAAGCAGTATGCTACTAATAAGTAGTGCATTTTGGATTATTGGCTGTGATCTGAAATTAGTCCATTAACCATGGTCGTTTAGAAGGGAGAGAAGTCAAAGGGGTGCCAGTTTCTTTTTATCCTGTTTCTTCTGGTTCCACCTTTGTCTGAACCCACTTCATGAGCACATGACTTCTGTATCACCCCTCCGTAAGGAACACTTTCATGGGACTGGCAGATCATTTAAAACAGGGAAGAGTGAGATCTCTGCTTCCCTTACCAAAATGTAGGAATGGCTTCCACTCTACTCCTGTCTAAGAATTAAAAATAAACTATGGGCAAAATGTAAAAACTCAGAAACTGTGTAGCTACAGCAAGCTGTGCTTTTTCTTTCAATTATTCCTCCAGCTTGGTTCTCTTAATAGTGTGTATTTCAATATAAGTAGCTGTAGACTTCAATAAATGGATGCAGAAAAAACTTCTGGCATCAAAGGGACATGAAAAAGTCTGTGCTGTGTGTCAGGGTTGCTTTCAGTGGAGTGTGAGCTCACTTGACGCAGAACTTAACTAGTATCTAGTCCTTCCAGCTGGGACGAGACAGAGGACTCGAGACACTCCACCCCACCCTGTGTCTCTGCCCTGTTTGATGTCTTTCCCATCCTCCTAGCTTCAGTTTAAAGCCCTGGCTTCTTGTAGGCTTGCTCTGTTCCTTCCTCATACTCCCTGTATCCTTGCCCCCTTTGTTTTGTTTTTTGTTACTCCCTCTAACACCGAGTACCAGCTTTCTGTGCCATTTCTTTCATGTGATACAGACTTTTCTTAATCCATTCCTCATGATCTTCACTCAGCTTTTTGGCACCAGTCTTTCCAGTTCCAAACTATTGATTGTTAGTTTTTTGTATCACAGTTGTCTTTTACGCACCATAGCTCTGTTAAAATGCTTGCTGTCTAAAATGCATTGTTGATTTTGTTGTTGTTGCATCAAAAGAGGTGACTGCTGATCAAGAATCTGCTCTATCTGACTTGCAACACATGTGAGCAAAGCAGTTTGGGGAGCCATATAGTGCTTTCCAGTTTCTGGTATCGCAAACACCAGATTTGGCTGAGGCAAAAGCAGCAAGGGGTGATAAGTATCTTCGAGGGCCTGCTGGGAAGAAGCTGTCTGCTTCGTCTTTGTGTGCGGCACTGAGCTCCCGGCCACTTCCACCTCCCTGGTGCGGAGTGACTGACTCTGCCAGAAGGGCAAATAACCTGAGATTAGGTGGCATTTAAGACTGTCTGCTTGACTGAAGTTAAGTGTGCTGTGATGTGGAAATCTAGTATTTAGTGATAGGTAATTAGTTTAATCGTGATGATTATTAAAATCCATAATCTACAAACTTATGGAGATGATGTAGAAACCAGCTTATTGTGGGAGAACTGGATTGCTTTAACCATATTCACATTAAATTAGTGTTCAAATGAGTTCTAAGTTGGAAATTTTTTTCAATGCTGTGTTTAATAAAACAGTATAGACCAATTCTTCATTTGGTTCTCTGTCAGCTCTTAAAAATAAACTTGTTCTATGTTCACTTTTTTGTTTCTAATACCTGTTACTGGTGCTTACATAACCTGTCTCCTGCGGAGACATCCAAACCGAGCTCGAGTACTCTAAGGTGAATTTTCTGATACGTATACCCTGAAGGCAAAAGCCTTCCTTTATCAGTTATGCTCAGTGCTGCTGGAGGTTGTCTTGTCCAGGTTCTGATTGTACTTCTGGTGGTTGGACAGCCCGCATGGTCTCAGTGACGCTGCTGGAGCCACACTTGCAGCTGGGAGGTGGTTTGTCAGGACGAGCGTGTTAGGGCTGAGGCAGGTGCCCTCTCACCAGGCGCTACTGGTGCTTCTGCAGTGTAACCCCAGTCCAGGAGGGAGGTTTTACTGCCGTGACATGGTTGACTTAAAGTGTGGGTAAAAGTGCCCATGAAGAATTACTTGGCTCTGAAGCCAGGCATGGACTAGGAGCAGACTAACTGGCAGTCAGGCTTCTGCGTAGTGACTGGTTTCTGTGGCAGTCCTGAGATCTATTGGCAGTAATTCCTGACCGGAAAACCAGAATATATGCTTGTTACATCAGGTGTGGAAGGGCATGAATGCTTTTGTTCTCTCTGGGGAGGACAAAGGATAGAAGGAAGCAGACAGCTTCCAGAAATGAAAAATCCCTGGGAAGACTGGTTTCCCTGCTGTTTGGAGTGAGGTTCACTCGTGTCCTATGTTATATGTAAGTACATCCATCACGTGAGTCTTACTCGGGTCCTGACCTCCTGATGCTTCCTGGGGGCCAGTGTAGAGGCACTGAGCAAACTGGAGATACTGAGCTGAAGGGCTGAGCAATTTGGGCCATGAGAAGGTGGCACTGAGTGGTGAGGGAGCTTGCAGAGTGCCGTAGTATCTGTTTCTTACCTCTGCTTTGGGCTACATGACCTACTTCTGTCCCAGGCACGTTGGCTTGGGAAGCAGCAGTGCACTGCCAAATCTTACTCTCTGCTTGCTAATCCAGCTCCGAGTGGTGATCGTGTTATTCACTGCATTGCTAGTTGCAGTTGTACAGGCTTCTTATTACCATCATTCTTCACAAGGGGGAGGGCTGAAGACCGGTGTGTGAACATGGTGTGTTTTGAAATGCTAAAAGTAAGCCTCGGATTTTTCTGCCACTGCTCTGAATCCTCTTTCTTCTGAGAGTACCTGAGTGTATTTGCCAGCTTTGGAAGTCAGAGTTTGGCAAGCGTGTATGCACAGAAAGAACGTTGTTGATTTCTATTTCAAAGAGCTTAAGATCCAAAATCACTTTAGTCTCTGACAGACCAGCTACGAAAGTGACCTCTGCCTGTTGTCCTGTTTCAGCTCACATCTCATAAGGCTGCTAATTATAGTGGTGTAAAAGGAGATGAGAGATATTCTGATTTATCAGCTCTGTCCTGCGATCAAAATGAAAGCAGGTGGCTTGTGAGAAGTTCATTTATTTAGTTTCAGGGAATAAAATGCATAGAGTTCAACTTGCCATCATTTTGGTATTGAGGTTTCGGAATACCCAAGTCTATTCCAGCGTGTAGTTAAAGACTAACAAACTATCCCATCCAGCCTTTGTTGCCACTAGTCTCTCTTTCCATGGGAATTGGTGGGATTTTTTTTTAATGCACTTGTGAAGGATTAGCATGCTCTGCTTATTTCACAAGACACTTATATTTCAGTTTGTTTGCCAGTCCAAACCAAGGAAAATTACGCCTGCAGCATTCCTTGCAGGTGCCCTGCAGGTTTGGGTCCTATCTGAATTGGAAATTCCTGCATAAGCAGGATAATCAAGAGGATCAATACAGTTTGTTGGTGACGACAAATACGAATAGACTAATGGGGCACGTGGGGTTCTAAAAATCCTCTGTGCATCTGCTTGTGAAGACCAAAGTACTACAGAAATGGATGATTCTTGTTTACACCTGTTAGCCTGTAGAAAGTTGGATCTATTCTAGCATAGTTCTTTGAAATAAAAATGTTTAGCAGGACATTCAGCATTCAAATATCATATACTTATAATATTTGCATAATCATTTTATATTTTCACATGCAAAACCATTCCAAAGTCAACTACTGCCAGGGACAGACAAACAAGAAGGTCAAAACAGATCGATGTCAAGTAAAGCGAGCGTCAGAATGTCTTAGCTAAAAGAATCTATTACTTTGATTATAAAGGTATATCATGGCTCTGTTTTGGGGGGGCTCAGACATAATAGAGGAACCTTCTTGCTTTAAAGCTGAACGACAGAGAACAGGGATGATCTCACTGAGCACACGGCTGGTTCAGCGCACTCTCTTTTTTGATAGGTCTTGTGCTTTCTCGGAGCACTGTGCCTGGGCAACTGGGATGAGTGCATTTGTTTTGGAGACTGGCTGGTGGCAATTGGGTAGTCACCTAAAACAAAAGCTGTGTCTGTGTCACCACGACACAAAGGTTAATTAATTGGAGAGTCACTTCTTGCCATGTCCAAACAGTTGGGAGGTACGTTCGGGTTGAACAGTTGAGGAAGGTGTCAGATCTATTGACACCTGTACATTATGCAAGCCCTGTCTTTTAGAATGCTGTAGAAAGATCAGAACTGGTTTCAGAGCCTTTTTTAACAACAGAAATATCCACGCTGTAACAAAAGAAATGTCACGCAAGCCCTGGGGCATGCTACCCAAGTCACAAGCAGAAAATAGATAGCCTGGAGTTTAGGACTTTTCTGTCTTCCTTTGCGCTTGTGTTAGTTATGCATGAAGAAGATCAAGGTTTTCGTGTTTCCTGTACTTTCCAGAGTAAATTCCCACACTAACTCACATGGGTTTTGCAGCACTTGGGTTTCATGCTGTATGCAAATGTATGACTGGTATTTAGCCTGACAGAAACGCATCGGTTTGTTTCAGAACTGTGTGTAGGTGAGGAGTTGTACTGAACTATCCTTTTGTGTTATGAGTCAGTTCCAGACAGAAATCTCCCTGAAATTCCAGCCTGTTGCAGAAGCAAACCCTGCTTGGAGTTTGAGTTTTTTTCATCACCTTCTTGTAAAGGCTAGGCCAGACAGGTAAATTTTGCATTAGGTGTGGTTCAGTGCACAAAACCTGTAACACAACCTTGCAAAGCGCTCACAATCTCCAGCTGTGTTCTCTCCGTCCATTTTAAACTTGAAACTCCCCAAACAAACCCTGTATGAGAACGCACTGATAGAAACCGAGAGCTCTCTGAAGAGCTCCCTTTTCTGGCTCTGCAGATGTTTGTTTCCCCATGAAAGCAGGCAGCCTTTGGCAGCGGGTCACCTGGGATCCTGAGACCTTCTTCCCAGAAAAGTCTGAGCACCCTTTGCCAAAACTTTTCTTCCCAATTCTGTTAGGGTGGGTTGTGCCTGTCTCGGGGACCGCTCACACTGTACATACTGTCAGGTGTAATTAAACTGGTTACTGAAGGAATAACTTCTATCACAGCTGCATAAAGGCCGCCTAGGAGTTGGAGGGCACCGGGGCCATAAAACAAATCCAGCTGTGCCATTAAGCGTTGAAGAGGTTTGGATCTGTTAGGCCACTTGAGTGAATCACTTTGTTTCACACAGATTTACTTGTTCTTGGGGGAGAGAAGGGACATTCCCCAGAGCAATTTATAGGAAAGAACTGCATGCTTTCAGAGTTGAAGATTTTACTTTTTTTTTTTTTTTTTTTTCCCCAACAGAGCTCCTGAAATCATCCTGGGTTTACCGTTCTGTGAAGCTATTGACATGTGGTCCCTGGGCTGTGTGATAGCTGAGCTGTTTCTGGGCTGGCCTCTGTACCCGGGAGCATCGGAGTATGATCAGGTGAGAGTGTGCGGCAGACGTGGGGGCTTTCAAATGAGACCACGGTGATCTGTGTCCGGACACCCTGAACCCGATGTATCCTACGTCACATTTCATCTATACAAATTGCTGTTGTCTGTCATCTTGAGTTCAGTTCTCTCTGTGGCGTTCCCATTGCCCGTCTATCTCTGTTGTTGTACAGGAGAGCACAGAGTTCTCTGTGTTTTAACTTGAGTTGAATGTAGTTATCCAATATATAGAGTCAATTTACAGTTAACCCCCTGGCTTCCAGACCCAAAAGCTGTTGAAATACCTCCCTGTCAAAACAGAAGTGAGGTGTGTGCCCTGACTTGAAACGCCCTTTGTAATTTCACCATGAGGGCAGTTTTTCCATGTGGAGACAGAGCAAGCCTATCATTCCTGTCCTCTTAATACCTACAGCAGCCTCATTTTTAATGCAAAGTGTGAGCCCCAAGCTGTCTCTGAAATACAAGGGCAAGAGTCTGAAAAGGCACCTTGAACTAATTAGTTCTTTCCGTGGATGCTTAGCATTATTACCTGGGCTAGTCAGTTGCCTATAAAAGGACAAAAAGTCTGTATGAGAGGCTTTTTGAGGGTAGCTTTTCCACTGTGGTTTTTATGGTGGTATCTCGTTACAGTGCTTGGTATGGTTTTCCTTATGTGATAAAATACATGAAAACTTACTAAGTTTGAAAATTTACTTGTGTTATATCTTCCCAGTACTGTAAATTTCCAAAGGAAACACAGTGGTACCTTAATGAGCGGAATGAGTTAGAAAATAACTGAGGTACAGCATGGTGGTTTCCTTGCACACCGAGTTTTGTGTAATTCTGAGAACCTTATCTAGTCATGTAGGTGGGTGGGGAGGAGGTGCTTTTTCCATTGCTTAATCGACAGGATTTTGCAGTCCTTTGTGAGGCAGCATGAGGTGTGACTTCATGTGGTTGATTGTGATATCTGAAAATTGAAAATTCCCCCTTGAAAATGAGGGATGAATTGCTTTTGTGTTTTCTGAGATTGTACAGCGGCAAGTAAAAGCTCAGGAAGAACTTGTGAGAGGACTCCTCCAGGAATGAGTCCATGGGTTGGGATGGGATTTACAATTATTTTTTAAACATGCTTTGGCTGTAGAGAAAGAGTTATGTCTCATAAAAATAGCAGAACTCTTAGCTGAACTGTCGTGTAGATAGAAAAAGTACTCACCTGCAGACTCTTCAGATCCACACTGGCATAAAGGACGAGCGAGTCAGCGGAGTCGTACGGATCACAAACTGTAACAGGGAGGGAAGTGCCCTGCGACGTTCAGCTGTTTTGGCACAGTGCAGTAGCAGGAGTTTTGCAAATGAGAAATGAGACACGCTAAAGGACCTAGAATGGATAATTCAAACAAAGCCTAGTTAACGAGTTAACACTGTGTTTCCAGTCCTCACTTTGTAAATCAGACTTATCAGGGTTTTTTCTTAAAGTCTTAAATAGAGTCCTTTGAGGGGAGGGTCATGACAAAGGCGATGCCGCCTTTCTCACCATACGTCTTGAGGGCAAATAGCATTGGCAATTGGGCAACGTATGGAATGTTTTAAAAAGCTCATTATTGTGCTTTTTTATAACTTGCTATTTTCTTTCCTTTTGAGCATACCTTTGTATTTGTTAGCTCTTATGTTAGTGTCTCATTGATACCATCACAGATATTCAGGTGCATTTTCTAAAATTCTGAGCCATTTTTTTGTTACATGTAAAGTATATTAAATGTCTTTGAGGATGTAAGAATCTGTTTGTACTATAGGTTTGGTCTTGCTTCCTTGGTCGGTGAGAGCTTTGCCATGACTGTTCTCAAATCGTGTGCTTAGAGTGTATGTAGGCAGTCACAGCAATGTCGCTTGACTACTTATGCCGTTAATTATGTATACATATGTGATAACTTCTGTGGTATTTTTCTCTCTAAATGTGTACTTCTTACATTGCTGATATTAAAGACCATTGGTGTTACTTTATCCACGTCTCAAAAGCTTATAGTCTGCTCACATACACTTAGGCAAAAATTATTTCCATAAAATAAGATAGATATATTTAAAACCTAGAATTTCTGCAGATAATATGATTGGAAAAGTAAAATATCCTCATAAGTACTTGAGATAGTCCCTTTAATTTTGCAGTTTGTTATCTGGGCATTATTTACAGGTTATTTTCTATTTGCCATGAACAAACTTGGCTGATAATTACTCCCTTAGCTATGAGTTCTTTATGTTTGGAGTCCTCATTCTTTTAATTTTCTTTCCTAGATTCGTTATATTTCACAAACTCAAGGCCTTCCAGCGGAGTATCTTCTCAGTGCAGGAACGAAAACAAGCAGGTTTTTTAACAGGGATCCAAATTTGGGATATCCACTGTGGAGGCTAAAGGTTTGTCTGTCGCCTTAATTGGCAGTTCTGTTTTGTTCATTGATGACTTGATATAAATTCACACCTCGTTTTAGTGTGCTGTGAAAACATTTTGAGTGAAGATCGGATTTGAAATGCCATTCAAATATAGCTGATTTGTGTATTTCATTTCAGAAACTGTAGCGACCTCCTGGTACTCCTCTAACAATAGCAGCTGTGCACCATAGTGCTGGCAAAGAGTGGGTGTTAAAGTAATTGAGATAATGGTTACTTATTATGGCCTGCTCAGTCTTGGTGAAGTATGTCATCTTGTTGTCATCTCCTGACAATACGATGAGTAAAACAGGGAGTATTTCATGATGGTCTTTGGTAGTTTAACAGAAATCTGTATATGTATTGCAGAGGATGGGAAAGAATCAGATGTACACTTGGTTTGCCTTTAAAGCCGAGCAGCAAAAAGAGAGGGATTTTGCCTTTCTTCTTCTTTGTGAAAGAGGGATTTAAAATATTTATAGCCTCTTCTCTTCCTAAGTCAGAAATCTTTAGTTCTTCTGGCTGATCGCTACCTAACGAAGCCTTGAAATGAAATCACCCTGTTAATTCAGCTTGGCAATGAACGGTCTTTCCAGCAGAGGAAATGAGAACCCACGGCTGTTTTGGTTTGGCCTACTGGCATGTGATTTGTCTTAAAGCAGGCAGAAGATCACCTGTCTTGGCTCTTTTCTTGCTGCTTTTTCTTTATCAGTATGCGATATCTCTGTTTATATTAACAAACGCTTTCTTTTATAGACCCCAGAAGAACACGAGTTGGAGACAGGAATAAAATCAAAAGAAGCTAGGAAATACATATTCAACTGTTTGGATGATATGGCGCAGGTGTGTGGAGATCCTGTAACACACAGATAACTATCATATTAATTACACGTGGTATTGGGATCCTTAAAAATGAGGCTCCTGTGCTGGAGCAGGCCTCTTCCCCATGCTGTTGAGAACACTGATGGAGTTTGCCATGGTGCCAGTTTGCATCAGAAATCACTGTATTAAAGACTATGAAAGTGTTAATTATGAATCTATTAGAAATGTCTTGTTTTTTCTTAGGCCCTGATCCAGTAAATGCAACAAGTGTACCTAGCCTGTTATCACTAGAGGTAGCCAAGCAGTAGGAAAGCTAAGCCCCTCCAGATGTGTTTATAGGATTATGCCTCTTATTGGACGTTGGAAATACTGACAAGAGCTACAGATTGTTCTATTTTTTTCATTCTATTTTCAGAGGTAAAATGAAGGAATAGCTGAGTGCTTTTAGTATCACGAGGCCTTGGATCTTTGTTAGTCTCAATTTTCTGTTGCTTTTGTAGCTCTTACCATCGCTTTACATCTGCACAGAGAATGTAGAATATTGCCATTCTGATTTGGTAGCCCCGTATAGCCCCCCCCCCCCAAAATGAGGGCGTATTGCCAGGCAGTGGAGAGCGAAGCCTGGTTGATGTCTGTTGAACAGCCCAGCTTCACGTGGAGATGAGAATTCCATGTGTCAGTTTGACTTCCTTTAATAGAGTGAGCAAGGGAAGGATGGCGTGTTAGCACTGTACTACCTGACCCTAGGCTGTCTAAGAGACAAATGGTAAATAAATATTTCTGTGAAATTACTGAATTGTTAGCTAGCAATTAATGTGATGTTTGCGTGAACTACTCTCGTTTTATTTTCAAGGTGAATATGTCTACGGACTTAGAAGGGACTGACATGTTGGCAGAGAAGGCTGACCGAAGGGAATATATTGATTTGTTGAAGAAAATGTTGACAATTGATGCAGATAAAAGAATTACTCCACTGAAGACTTTGAACCATCCATTTGTTACAATGACGCATCTACTGGATTTCCCACACAGTAATCAGTAAGCCTCCTTAGATATCTCGTTTTGTTTCAGGAGGACTTACTGGAAACACAGAATAGCACTTTTCTGCTTTTTGTCACTGCTGTTTTCTGAATTTTGTGGCTGATCTGAAAATAGCAATGGCATGTATAAGGAATGGAATGTTCATAAGCTTCCTTTTCGTGTTTAAGGACATTCTTTGTTGGTTTAAAAAAAAAAAACCAACAAAAAAGAACCTAAACCTAAAGACATGTGCATAAAGTTGGGAATCTGTTATGTCTTTGTTGTACTGTTTTTACATATCTGATATTTTCCTTCTGTCATTCTGTTTCAGTGTGAAATCTTGCTTTCAGAATATGGAGATCTGCAAGCGAAGAGTTAATATGTATGATACAGTGAATCAGATTAAGAGCCCATTCACGACTCATGTTGCTCCTAATACAAGCACAAATCTGACAATGAGCTTTAACAACCAGCTCAATACAGTACACAATCAGGTATAGCATCTTTTAGCTGTTTTATACTAATCAAAGAAATCGAATAGTCTAATTTTGCGCCTTCAGGCCAAATCCTGTTCTGCAAAATACTGTATTTAAATCGCTCTCCAGAATTTATAGTCCTGCTTGAAATTTAATTTTCCAAAACTCAGGCCAAGGCCGTCTCTTTACTCAACCTAATCATACTTGCCTGTCAGTTCAGCAACGTAAGTAAAATCGGTGCAATTCACGTTTTTTCTCCTGTGTTGTCTCGTGCCTTTTACCTGAAACCTTTTCCTGGTGCTTCCTTCATAGTATAATACTGGTGGTTTCTGTAGTTTGTTTTATAACAAGTACAAGTGATAAACATGATTATTTTTTTTCCTAGGCCAGCGTATTGGCTTCCAATTCTACTGCTGCTGCTACTCTTTCCCTGGCAAACTCGGACGTCTCGCTGCTGAACTATCAGTCTGCTCTGTATCCATCGTCTGCAGCACCAGTTGCGGGAGTGGCACAACAGAGTGTTTCCCTGCAACCTGGAACCACCCAGATCTGCACGCAGACTGACCCCTTCCAGCAAACGTTCATTGTCTGTCCCCCTGCTTTTCAAAGTAAGCGGAAAAACCCTTTGTGTGGTACTGTGGTTGCAGTGAGGTAGAAATGAGAAGTCGTAATTTGCACTAAACTGAAAAAGTACAGAAGACCACTCTGTGTGTCACGCAGTGCTCTTGCATCAGATGCAAGTGCAGAATCAGGTCAGACACGTGTAGACAGTTTGGTTCTCTTCCAGGTCGTGCTTGAACAGGAGACAGTATCTTGCCTACCCAGGTTGCAGTCTTCATCTGGTTGCTCAACCAGTTTTTCCCCCCAAACTGAACACAGCAGCATTCCACAGAGAGCAGTGAGTGGAGGAGCCAGACCTATCTGAAAATAAAAAAGTGTCGTGCTGTGTTTTGTATGAGGGAATATCTGGTCTTTGAGTCTCAGTTCACAAGCACTGATGCAGCTGTGTAGTTTGCCAGCAACAAATTGTCACAGATTACAAGCAAGCGAGGTTAGCGCAAGCACAGCTCTATTGATGCTGAAAGTTCTCTACTTATGCTTTTATCTGGATTGCGTTAATATGGAGGATTATATATGAAATGGGAACCGATAGCATAAGGTTTGAACTTAGTCTCAAGCAACATAGAATTAGGTGTCTGTGTTTCTGAAAACAAGACTGTGGACTTCAGCAGAGCCAAGCTTTTAAGAACTGGTTGTCCATCATTGCTCTTTGGCACAGCGGGACTGCAGAAGTATTTACCTCAGCTGGTGTTTTATTAGTATGCTTTTGTCAAAGGGAGCAGCTTTTCTTTCTCTGCATCTGACCCTGTCTTCTGCCCTTACCTGGTAAGGAACTTGATTTTGGAAAGAAACTGAAAAAAAAAAATAAAGCAACTTAGCAGTGATGTATTCTTGTCCTCCACAGCCGGGCTACAGGCAACTACAAAGCATTCTGGGTTCCCAGTAAGGATGGATAACGCTGTCCCGATCGTACCACAAGCACCTGCAGCGCAGCCACTGCAGATCCAGTCTGGAGTTCTCACGCAGGTAAAAAAGCAAAACGCCCCATAGAGTTAACTGCAGTTCCTACCCCGTCTGGGAGCACCTGACTGCCCCTCTGGTGCGGGGGTGAATGCGGGGGGTCTCAGAACACTCTGAAAGGTTAAATGCAGATCAGTTCCAAGACAGTGTTTTCTTGTTTTATTTTGCTTTTCTGGAATATTTAAAGTCTAAACTATTTTATGTCATGTGCCTCCCTGGTTTTAGAAGTTTGATTTAATAATGGAAATAAATATGTAGTTACCAGCTGTTAAAAACAGACTGTATTTTTTCACGGGTGTACTCTGCCTTACAGGTAGTGGTGTGCGTTTTTGCCTACACTTTAAAAATGTGGCAGCAAATTTTAGAAGAAATCGTTTCTGTGAGAAGCGAGATCCCAGTAAACAAGTGGCAACAGACATTACTCACATTAAAATTTCATTAAATCAACAAAATTATTTCTGAATCCTTCTCAATTAGTTACATCGTTAGTGCAAATTGATGTGTAGCGATGATGTGCCTGTTTCTGTTGTTTGCAGTTTAAACAATATGTGATAGCAAAATTCACAAATCTAAAAAATGATATTTTAAACACTAGTAATGTCATAAATTAAAACAATTTTTATTTCCAAAAAGTAATGCTTTAATATATAGCGAGTGCCCAGTGATTCACAGGTTTTATTCACTGAAAAATTGTAATTGCCTTTATAATTAAGTGCACTTTTATTTATTTGCATAGTTTCAGTTTCTGCTGACATTAACACATCCTTTATTAGTTTTACTCTTCAGCCAGTATGTCGTAGTTGCTAACATACTTGTAGAGGAGTAGTTTTTAGATTGTTCAGTCCAAATAATTTTAGTGGCATTCTGTTATCTCCTGTTGGTTTAGCATAATTATACAGGTAACGGTATCCAAAAAGCAGAATACACTTGAAGGAGCCCCACCCGAATCCAAGCCCTGCTCTTCCCGAGAGTGCAAACTGTACACTAAGAATCTAGTTTTAATTGGACATTTGATGGACTAATATGTGCCTCGGTAGTTTCATCACAGATAACTTTGCTCTTTTGTGATACAAAAGACCTACGGTGCCTTCCATTAAATCCCTTAGTTTATCTTTTTCCAAGAGCACTGTATGTGAATGTGGAGGTACGAGAGTAAACGCTGAGTCCTGCTGGGGTGCAGTTTGTGTTACGGCTTAGGGCAGCGTCTGCAGTGTTACTTGCTCTCTGGGACCCACTAAAGTATCAGTAGCTGAACACTATCTCATTTTCGCTTTTTAACTGTGTCATCGGAGAGCTCCTGTTCCCAAATTCCCCATTCCCTGTGTTCCCCTCAGGGAACCGCTTAGAGGAATGTGCCCGGAGGGTCTGGGTGTTGGTCTCACTGCGTCCATTGCAATCTGGAGTCTGCTCAAGCACCGTAGAATGCCAGTGAGGTGAAACCCTTTCTGGCCCTATTGCTGAACCCACTTTTCCTGCCTCAGTACGTGTGTTTCACTCACTGCCTGATCTACATTTCAGGGAAGCTGTACACCACTAATGGTAGCAACTCTTCATCCTCAAGTAGCCACCATCACGCCGCAGTATGCGGTCCCCTTTACTCTGAACTGCGCAGCCGGCCGGCCAGCGCTAGTAGAACAGACGGCTGCAGTACTGGTAATTGCCTCCCTTGATTGTGTTCACTAACTGAGTTTTTGTTTTAACTTAGACTTGCAGAGGGCATGGAAGCATGTGCCATCTTGTGGCTGTGTTCTTGCTACATCTTAATGTCTTGTTGTTTTCCTCCCCAACATTGCTGAAGCACTGTCTGACTCTGACGTTTAGTGTGGCTCTGTAAAGAATCCAGATCCATTGACTATTACTTTTTACTAGCCTAGTATTATAAAGCTCTTCTAAGCTATCCTATAGAAGAGTTATAATTGTTCTTGTTCTTTGCTTACTGTCCTTATCTTTGCCTTTTGATTGTTGACTACAAAGAAATCAGTCTTTAGCTTGACTCTGCTACAGGTACCTGGATGGCCAGAATTTGAACTACTTGGCAAGTTAGCTACATATTCTGTTTTCAACATGTGTAAAGCTGCTTTGCATGTAGAAATGTTTCAGGTCATTAATCGCAGGCTAAAATCTCTAATGATCGCAAATTCTTTAATGTATTGCTTTAGCAGTCGATTTCTCTTAACTTCTGTGGAACGTTGACAATAATTTTCTGGCCTTTTGTTATTTATAGCCAATCACAGGTAGCTTGCTTCATCCAGATAAAGATACCGTTCTTCACAAATACTTTCAGTTCGTATGTATTTCTTGGTTGAAATTAAAGGTGAGCTCTGGTATCCAAAGTGGCAGTAGCTAGCTTTTAGGCTGTTTGGAGCAATTTTTAAAACGGATGGGGAAAAGGATTAAACACACCTCTAAGAAGCGTATGTTTTCAAAATTGTCCTCTTCTGTATTCATTTGGCACCTGCATCAGAACGACTCTGCAAGTGCCACAAAGAAGTCATTGTAAAACTCCAGAATCAGATCAGTGAAGCGTATGACAACATTGCAGTGCACTTAAGTGCTGGTATCCTCACATGTCTTTCAAAGCACATTCCATTATGTGAACCATGTTGTTTCTTGTGGCTTTAAAGTGGTAGTTTGAGTGTCGTTTTCTTCCAAGAGGGAGACCTCTGCTGAAGTGGAATTTGCTCGAGTCATACCTGTACTGAAATTCAAACCCACTCCTTTGAGTTCCTCTGAACCACGTCCACTCTCCCCGTTTCTGAGGACGGGAAGGCAGGAGAGCGGGGTTCTCCTGGGTCTCAGCTCTGAGCTAAACAGACCCAGGGGCGGATCTCCTTTCCTCCTCTTGAATTTTGATTGCTGAAAGGCTGCAATCTAGGCTCTGAAAGCGGCAGGGGGTGACTGTAGCAGAGCTTGGTACGCAAGCGAGTTGTTAGTGATGTTTTCAAAAGTGTACTCGGGCTATTGATTCAACAGGCAAATTTGTGCGTGTGCAGTGGACTTGATGTTCAACTCCCCTGTACAGCAGTGGGGATCAGAGCCAGCTGTTTCCAGACTCTGAGCCTGGATTCTGAGTTTCTCTGGAGGACTTGCTGTTTCTGTTTGGATTCTGGGAGCCTTTGGCGTGAATTTGCTCACCTTTAGTGCTTCCGACACTTCTCCCTTGCTGCTTCCCCTGAGTTTGCATTAGCCATTTGCTAAGCTTTGCATATTTTTGTCCTTCCTCTGTCAAAACAGTTCGTCGCTTGGAAGGCCCGATTTCTGCCTCTCATTGGGAATTTATATCTTGCTGTATTAAACTCTCTGCTTTGTCTTGTGCAGGTGTTGGCTTTTGGAAAGACGCATGGTGTGACTTTTAACATATTTCTCTTTTTTTTTTTTTATAAAAAATTATTATAATTATTATTCCGCTGATGTTGGCAGAGGTTTTAGCAGTTCTCTGCTTTGAAGGCTTCTTGTTTGGAACCGGTATTTGTAATAAGTGGATCTGTTACTTGCAGAAATACTGTATTTAAAACAGCAGGTATTTATGGTTTTGCAGTTTAAACTGCAAGAAAGAGACACATACTTTCAAAATCATAGAAATATTGTACTGCCAAATTTATTTTGTTTTTTTTGTTTGTTTTGGTTTTTTTCCAGAAAAAACCTGCATTTTGTCAATTGGGATAGGAACATTAATAATGAATTGAAAATATCTTCATGTATCTCCCTTGAAACTAAATGTTTCTCTCAGTGTGGCTTTTCTTAAATATTTTTGTTGAGATGGGGTGAATTTCCACAATAATAGCGCTGTCTCAGCTCTCCCAATGTGAGCCCTGTAAGGCAGAAAAACAGAAAGGACCAAATTGGCTCCGTATTTTGGAATCCTTCAGCAGAGCAGCGTGCGTGAACTTCCATGCAGAATCAGTGCTGAAGGCTCATGCTGCAGCTGGCAGTACAATATCTGGCTGCATGCTGCAGTACAATATTAACGCTCTTTTCCCCAGGCGACATCTGTGGTACAAAAGACTAGTAAAGTGTCAGGGGAAGCTTGTTGCTCTGGTTCTCCGGTTCTCGTAGTGTACTGAGACTTTTTGAGAAAGGGCAATGATGTGCCGTTATCTCTGCAAGCTAACAATCTACACAAGTGCATTTATTGCTTGGAACAAATCTCTCTCTCCAGCGGTAGGAACTGAAATCGAGTGAACCTGTGTGTCTGTTTGTTGTTTTGCAGCAGGCCTGGCCTGGGGGAACCCAGCAGATTCTGCTTCCTTCCACCTGGCAGCAGCTCCCAGGGGTTGCTTTGCACAACTCTGTCCAGCCAGCGGCTGTGATCCCGGAGACCATCGGCAGCAGCCAGCAATTAGCTGACTGGAGGTAAGGATTGCACGGGGTCCAGCTCCGCGCCAAGTGGAAATATGTGCCATTGCAGCGCTGCCTGCAGCACACAGAACTTCTCCTTTCCCTTCAAAATCACGCAAGGGCTCGGTGCAGCTTGCAGTGCCTCCAGTGTAATCATGGGATTTGTGTCTTTTTCTTTTTTCCTGCCCCAGAAATGCACATTCCCATGGAAATCAGTACAGCACTCTCATGCAACAGCCGTCACTGCTGACCAACCATGTGACATTGGCCACCGCGCAGCCTCTGAATGTTGGAGTTGCTCATGTTGTCAGGCAGCAGCAAAGCAGCAATGCTCCAGCAAAGAAGAGCAAGCAGCCAGCGCCAAGCGCAGCCAAGTAAGGCTTCCCGTCCCAGCCCTAGAGACTGCGGGTGTGTTTGTGGCAGCTGCCTTCATGGTGTGAAAAACTGGTCTTCTCATTACAGAGGCATTGTCAGCATAACTTTTTAATGTGCTACAGTTGCTTTTAAAGATGTCTTGGAAAAAGTCTCTGTACTGTAGTCACTGATAAAAGTCTAATTTCAGTGAGGGCGCAAGGAACGTGGTTGGCCAAGTGCTTTACTTCACTGGTCAAAGGGAGGTTTTACACATCAGGGTGTGTTGGTGCCATAATGATACAAGTGACAGAACTGACATCTGTCAGACAAGGGGCAGCAGGTTTCTGGCAGCGTTCAGATGAATTAGTCCTGTTCAGAGCATCGCTGAGTGCGTTGGTCCCTTCTGGGATGAGTTCTATGGCACTCTCCTGTGCGAGTGTCTGCACTGAGGTTCTCTTTGTTTATTTCAAGGTGTTTCTTCTTGTACATGGGCTCCAGCCTTCTGGAGCCTGGCTGTTCTTAATGCTGGCGCTGGTTTGTCCCAGCCTGCTGACACGTAGCTGAATGCTTCTTTGGTTTTCCTTCAGGCCCAGCTCAACGCTAGAGACTGTGCCCTCCCAAGTTTACTCCCTCATTGGGAGCAGTCCCCTGCGCTCCACCTCCTCCTCTTCCAACGTGCTCATCCCAGCGCAGGAGCAGCACCAGCCCATTGTGATCCCAGACACTCCAAGCCCACCCGTCAGTGTCATCACCATTCGCAGCGACACTGATGAGGAAGAGGACAGCAAATACAAACCTGCCAGGTAGGAAGTTCATTTTGGCAGGCGGTACTGATTTGTCTGTAGCTCAGCCCAAGCGTCTAGGGGAGTGGAGAACACTTCGTGCAAAGCCCTGGCTAGGCTAAGCAGCACTGCATAGGACAGAAAATTCTGCATCGTGTCTGCTGTGCTGTTTGTGTCTCTAATCACAACTTCATCTGACGAGGCAGGGTATGAGATTGTGGAGGGAGATCTCTGTGTCTTGTCGTAAAAGCGAGAATGTTTCCCATTTGTTTTTTGTTTTGTTTTGTTTTTTCCCCTGCAGTTTGGGTATGAAGCAGAGATCCAATGTCATCAGCTACGTTACTGTTAATGACTCCCCTGATTCTGACTCCTCTCTGAACAGCCCCTATGCCGCAGACCCACTTTCCTCTCTCAGGAGTACCGGCGGTGCCCTGGAGCTGCCGAGCAGCGGAGCGGCTGACAGCTCCAGCTCTCGGACTATCATTGTGCCGCCACTGAAAACACAGCTCAATGACTGCATTGTAGCTACCCAGGCTTCAGGTGGGTGTGCTCTCGGAGGTTACTGTGCTCAGCAGTTCTTGCCAAGGCCTAGGTGCTCTCTTATCCCTGACAGCGTTGTCCTCACAGTTTCAGACTATGCATTGGGTCTTCAGCCACTTAAGGTTTCACAGCTGCTCTTCTGAGAGTGCAAGCCTTCGTCTGTTTTCCATTCCGTTGATAGATTTTCCTGTATGTTTGGCTGCATTTAGAAGGATCTGTAAAAATTCCCAATGATTTCTTGTACAGTCAGATTTTAAATCATAATGGAAGAAAAGGCTGTTACGGAAATAGTCCCTGGGGTGGTTCGGTTACCTAAGCTGGGTATCACAGTGCATGGCACGTGAAGGGGCAGAATGGACTAAGGTTTTGAAATCTTTCAGGCATCCTGAGCAGCACCAGTAAGACGAAGCCAGTGGCCTCTGTGAGTGGGCAGTCGTCGGGATGCTGTATAACACCTACTGGGTACCGCTCACATCGCGTGGTGACAAACGGTGTGCAGCCTCTCAATCTCAGCCAGGTAAGCGCTGTGTGCCTCTTCTGACCCTTGAACATGCTGCTTTAGAATTGCTTTAGAAACATTATGCTGTATGGCAGGGAGAGTGACTTGGGTGCAAGAGGATCAATATCTGCCGCCTCATTCATTCTCTGAAGCTGCTTCTGTCCTGTGGCTATGCAGGGTAGGGTAAACTCTGTAGGGAACGTAAGTGAAGTTTACCAAGGCAAAGAATTTGTTCTGTACCGGAGGGCGGGAGAAGAAGGAAGCATGGTTATGTCCGTATTCTTTCTTTGTGCTCCATCACACCTCTCTTGCAGTGACTCGTTCTTGCCACTCGGGTGGGAGAGTGACACCAGGATCCAGCTGTTGAATTAGAGGAGCATGAAAGGCACTCGACAGTATGAGGAGATTCTTTCAGTCTTTACCTTCCTTCTCTAGATCTCACGAAGGCCTGACCAGGAGATTAAGGCTGGACCTTGTCTCTCAAACTAACAATTAGCACCTGGTTTCCCTTGAAACTTTCAGAGATTGGTTTCACTTCAATTTGTGTCACTGCTCTTGGTCTTCAAGTCGAGCTGCAGGAGCCTGTTGGAAGAGAGGAAGAGTTACACCTCCAGTTCATTTCTGGCATGGGGATAGGACAGGCTTTGTTGTGCTAAAATGGGGCAGCCCTGCTGCTGCTCTCACTGAGGTGTGGAAGAGCAGAAGTGTGCGGAGTTTGAGGGCTGGGTCAGTCTTAGGACCCGCCTGCACTTGTGCAGCGGTGTACTGTGGTACCCCAGGTGTGGCAGTTTGATCCCATTGTGGAGGAAAAGTGTACCCTTTGTCTCGGTGGAACTGCAGTGACCACTCTCAAATTTATGTGAGGGTTTCGCAAAGCTGGGAAGGGAGAATCTGCAGAAATGCCAGTCCTGCAGCTGGAACCGGGGTGTTGATCGGGAGGCTCTGGCTGACCCTTCCTCGCTCACCTCCTCGGTCCACTGCCCTTTTCCCTGAGGATAGCCACTAACCTTATTTACTTCTTCTCCCTGCAGAACCAGCAAACAACAGTGCTGGCCTCACAGGAGAGAAGTGGAAATGCTGTCCCGCGCAGGCAGCAAGCTTACGTGGCACCCCTCACGTCAACTATTTCTCAGGCTCCCTACACGTTTCAGCACAGCAGCCCAGTGCATCCCCACCTGGCAGCAGCAACGGCAAACGCACACCTGCCCAGCCAGCCACATATGTACACGTATGCCCCAACCACTGCTGCCACGCTGGGCTCCACCACCTCCATCGCCCACCTCTTCTCCCCTCAGGGCTCTTCGCGGCACACCACCTACGCTGCCCACCCCAGCACACTCGTCCACCAGGTCCCCGTGAGTGTTGGTCCAAGTCTGCTGACTTCCGCAAACGTTCCGCCTGCCCAGTACCAACACCAGTTTGCTCCCCAGTCCTATATTGGTGCTTCCCGAGGATCTGCTATTTACACTGGATATCCGCTGAGCCCCACAAAGATCAACCAGTACTCGTACTTGTAGTTCCGAGCAAAGCACTGTCCTGCAATAGGCCTGAGAGGCTGGAGAAGGATTTCAGGTGAACCTTTACCTGGTAACGACTTGCCTGGTTTTCGTTTCTCCCTGATCTGGTTGTATGTTGTTCAGAAATGTCTTAGTGAGTTCAGTCACTAGCTGAGCAGCATGCTTTGTTACCAGTACGAGGGTCACTAATTCAGTTTTTAAAATTTTACTTACTTTTTATAGATGCTTTTAAAAAGTTCATGGTCACGTTTATTTAAAATTGTTCTGTCGTGCTAATCAAAAGAGGAAAGAAAATCAGTGTCTTGGAAGACAGATCCTGGTGACTTTTTTAAACTTGTATAACTTAAACAAAAAGACTAGCAGATTATATTTTAGCAGCTTGCACAAATCCATGTTGCCACTAAAAATGTAATGCACGTTTATTCATTATGTTGCTGGGGCAGCTTTAAAATCAAGTTTAATATTTTAACATTTGTTCTCTAATTCACTTTGTCTCTAACAAATTGCTGGTTCTGCAAAAGCCATTACATCTCCGTATGTGTTACTGTCAGAGTTCTGTTTACTGCTCTGCTTTGTTTAAGGACTGGTAGAGGCGACTGCCTCGTACTAGCAGCATTATATATACAGGAGTCTGTGTGAACCCTGAAATCTGTTTTGTTCTCGTGAAAATTCTGTGTCTCCATAACACAGCTGAATTTTTATTGCATTCGTTGCAGAATTCTTCTGAGTTTTTGAAACCATAGTCAAAATCTCACTGTGTAACAGAGCTCAGCAGCTTGTCGGGACGCTGTCGTCTCCAGCTGAGGATGAACAGTGCAGCATTGCTCTCGCGTTTGGTTTCTGCAGCTCAGTAGATGCTGGCCCTATAATGGAGCTGGGTTCCTTCACAGAAGCACAGGGCTTTCCTTTGTTGTGTTTCTCTTGATATTTTTCCTCACATGATTCATTTAGGAGGGAGTTGGATTTGAAATACAATGAAACATCACTGTATTGATGTGTACAGCTTTTTATACTCCTGTGAGCGTATCCTCCTGGATATGTCAACAGCTACCATAAAGCGCTCTTAACAAGACTTGTATACAGTACATGCATGTAGGAATCGCAACAAAAAAAAAAGGAAAAAAAAAAGAGAAAGAAAAAGAAAAAAAGGAAAAAAAAATCCAGATTTTAAAGTTTATTACTGAATTTAAAACTATTTTAGAAGTTTTGTATTGGTGGTGTTTTAATATTTTACATAAAATGAAATATGTACATATTGATTAGAAAAATATAACAAGCAAAACTTCCTGCTAACCCCAAATGGTCTGTCTTTGTAATCAAAACGTGTAGTGATTATACTTGAACTCTGTACTTAGTGTTTGTCTAATTCTTAAACGTTCTGGGGATGGAGTTGATGTATCCTTTGTATTTAAACCAAAATGAATTGATTCGTGTTGGAATGTATGTGATATAATGCAATGGTTAGAGCTCATCACTGTAGCACTGAGAGGAGTAGAGCTTCGTGAGAGAAAAGGATACCTTCTGATTTGTTTTGCACAGGTATGTGTGAGGAAGAGTTGTTTGGTGTGTCCCCTTATTGTAGTGCCTTAAATGATGACGTAGTGTGACTAGAGTTTACAGTGAGCTTGCCTTATGAGGGACCAGCAAGCCCCCGTCGAATTGAAGCAATTCACTAAGCTTATCACCGCAAGAACAGCAGCGTGTCGCATAGGTGCGTTGTTCTCAGTTTTAATGCTATCATAAAAAGCTACATTTTTGTTCGGAGTGAAGCAATGTTTCCTTAAAGCTTTTCCTTGAAATGGCACATGTACTGTTAGATGTCTGTCGGTGCATTTCGAATAAGGTAGTGCTGGGAATGCATTGGAATGTTTAGTCTAATATTGCAGAAGTGATTAAATACGTGCAATCACTTTTTATTAGATTAGTACGGCGTTACCTTCCCCCACGTTAATAGCAGACATTTCTTGTAAAATATCGCTAGCTTGATGATAGAATATTTATACCAAAGAGAGCCTGCTGTAAAGCACATAATACCATTTAAAAGTTTTATAATGCTACTGCTAATGTGGAGTCGTTGGGAAGGTCTGTCAGCTGTAGCCCTAGTTAGTGTTCAGAGGAAACGCTCATTTTGGATAATCAGTGCAGTTTTTAAACTACTCTTTGTTTTCTTGAGTCCCTTGTACTAGGAATTATTTCTCATCTTCAGTACGTAGATTAAGTATCTTGTCCAAGTGGATGCTAAACTGGCTCCAGCGGTCGTGTTACTGCAGCAATAAGAGGTTTTGGTAACCTTGAATCCCAGTTTATGTGCCGTCCCAGTGGAAAAGAGGCCAGTTCTCTGACCGGTATGTGACAAGAAGTGCAAAAGTAATTTCTGAAAATCCACATTATTGATAGAAGAAAGTCTGGACTGACCTGAAATTGATGAACTGCTAAAGGTTTGGCATCTCTTTTGGTAGAGGGATCAAGGACTTTGAACTGGACGGTAGCATTAGCCACGTTGTTGTTCAGTGTGTTTTTAGTCGGAGCACTTCTGTGAGTGTGCGGATACCCACCGATCCTGCTGTGCCACGTCAGTGCTGTAAACGATGCTCTCTGTTGCTGTGGGCGCTTTCTTCCTTTTTTCCGTATTGCATTGCTGGTGTTCCGTACTTCCCTTGAGGTACCTCTGGGGTACAGAGTTGTGCCTTTCCATCGAAAGGCAAAACGAGCTCCAATTCCTGTTTCAGGAAAACGTCATTCCCTGTTTGACAAATACTAAAGTGTTTTCCATTAAGTCCTAACAGGAAAAAAAGACCTTTAGCAAAATCTGCTAATAATTTTGCAAAGAAATTGCCCGCTTCTCCCCACCCTCCTCGCCCCCACAAAAAAAAAAAGAAGCAGATTAAAAGGACCATTTCTCTTTAGAGTCCCCAGTACGTAATTAAACCCAATCAGATGTATGCACAAAGCACGATGTCGTCTCTTCCACCCTCTGAGTTCCCAAAAGTATTGGAACAAGGAGGACGAGATGGAAGTGCCACAGGTGAAATGACAGGTACTGCATTTCAAACAAGTTGTCAGTGACCCTGGGATTCCTCTGTGATACTCGGCGTGAGCCAGGCAAGCAGTGCCCAGCCCAGCAGGGCCAGGTTTCCATCGTGGCGCTGGCTGCGCTCCTGCGGCGGATCCCCATCCGGCCCCGGTACATGTTGCCCGATGTGAGTCTGTCGGGGTCTGCTCTAAGGAGATCCATCCCTTCTCCCCGTGCGTATCCAGCCTTCAAATTAGGTTAGAGAATTGACTCTCCTCGTTGTCAGAGTCGCTACACATATTGTGTAAAGAAATGTGCTATCTCCGTGTAGAAATTGGAGCCCTTGCATTTTTTTGAAACTAGTTTGGGATTCACCTTTTGAGTGTTTGGTAACGGTGGTCCCGTCTAGGCTCGTCTGTGATTCTGTGTGATGGCCACCGCAGAGGCAGCTTCGGAGGCTTTCCTGCTTAGCACCTAGCTGATGGGATGCAGTAATTTACCTCTGACTCAGCAATTCCTTTTAGTAAGTGAGACTAAATTGCTTCTAAATGACAGGATTGGCACAGCCCTGCTTTCTTTTATTTAAACTTCTGAATGGTGCCGCATGTCCACATGGTTGTTTGTTGCTAAACTTTATATAATGTGTGATTTCAGATTCAGCTTGAAATATATCTATCTCACTACATGTAGCAGTACATTATATGTAATGTTAGTATTTCTGCTTGAATCCTCGATATTGCAATGGAATTCCTACTTTATTAAATGTATTTGATATGCTAGTTACTGTGTAAAATTTAACTTTCTTTTATGGTTGTGCTCTTCCTTTTTACAAGCCGCTAGATACAGGTAGTTTCTGACGATTACTGATCTATGTTTGTATTGCTGATGTACTTAGGGGGTATGTAAAAATCATTTTAACAGAAGAAATAGATATTTAAAAATTTAATACTAACTATATGGGAAAAGGGTCCATTGTGAAAACATAGTTTATCTTTGGATTCAATGTTTGTCTTTGGTTTTACAAAGTAGCTTGTATTTTAAGTATTTTCTACATAATATGGTAAAAATGTAGAACAATTGCAATGCATCAATAAAAAGGGTTAATTTTCTGTACTCTATTAATTTGGTCACTTGATCTATTAATGGGGGTGGAAAAGGGGTTTTGGCATATCCTGGATGAAACATTAACTAACCGTTAATCGTTTGCTGATGACGGCGTGGTGCAGCTGTACCTGCAGGCTGTGAGCGGCGCGAGGTCTGGTTCGGAGCGAAGGCAGCGCGTGTCGTGCCGGGAGCAGAGCTGGGCAGCACCAGCCCCGGCACGGGGGTCCCTCGGACTCTGCGGCTCTCAGTGGTGCTCGTGGCGGGTAAACCAGGATCAGGACTATCTCAAGTGAGAAAAAGCTTTCTCATCACTTTGGCTTATGTTCACAGACGCGTTTGAGTTTGCACATGTATTTTAGTGCTCTGAGCACCGCTGAGGGTGGCTGTACAGCCGCCCATTCTGATCCGAACCCCACTTGGGCTGGATGCTGCTGGAAGGTGCTGAAAAGAATCTCTCCCTTCTGATCTTGTGAGACGCTTGGATGCCCAGGAAGGCTTCAGAAGGAGGGGAGGACAGAGTCTCTTGCCTTCCCAAAACACCCGTGCCACGCCGCTGCGGCTGGGCAGTGATGGGGAGCACAGAGGAAGGCTCAGCGTTTGTGGTTTGGGCTTCCCGGGGAGCACTTTGAAAGCCTCTGGGCAGGATGGTGGGGGGAGACGGACAGCGAAGAGGGGCTCTTCTCAGATCTCCTGTCCTTGCAGGGGCAGTTGTGGACAGAAACGTTTGCCAAAGGCCCCTGCCTGGTGCAAGTCCCTGGGTGCCAGGGACACTCTGCACTGCCCACGGCAGCCCAGGCGCCCCCTGGACCCGGCAGCCTGCGCGCGCTGGCATGGTCTGTGGAGCGAGTCCTGCGGGAGTGGGACAAGAGGTGCAAGGGGCCAGTGCCAGCATGGGCTGAACTCCCCAGTGACACTCGGTCGCTGGGATGGGCTCAGTCAGCTGCCCCAGAAGCACCGAAGAGTGGAGTGCTGCTGTGCTCAGCGTCGCTAACCCGGGCAGGCAGAGATGCGCCCTGGCCTGCAGGCGAGCTGTGTTTGCTGGCACCCCCGTTGTCCATCCGTGAGTGACAGCCTCGCGTGCAAGGCAGCAGGGAGGTGCTGGGGCCGAGCCCAAACCCTGCCAGTGCAGCAGCTTCATCTGGCGCCCTGTGCTGCGCAGCGCGGTGGGACGTGGGATGCAGGATGCGGGAGCACTAGGTGGCACACTCATCCTGCATGCAGCACCGCAGCCCTGCGCATGGACGCGGCCGACCATCGGCCTCATGCAGATCTGCAGCAGCAGAGCCAGGGACAACCACGGGCCGTGGCTGGTCTGGCAGCACCGCCGGGACTGGGTGGGTCACAGGCACAACCGCAGGCCTGGCTGCTCCTGGGCACGGCGCTGCAGCCTCCGTCCGTCCTGCTGCACCTGGGCCCTGCCCTGTCCCTCGGCCGGCACTGGCGTGCAGGAGCTGCCGTGCAGCTCTGCACCAGTGCTCGGGCAGCCTCGGGAGCAGGCACTGAGCAAACAGCCCCAAAATGGCAGGCAGCCCCTGGCTGACTGCTGGCGGTCGGCCGAGCTGCTGGGCCAGAAGGGCTCTGCGCTGGGGGAGCCTGCAGGACCCCGGTGTGAGGCGGGGGCAGGCAGGAGCTCCCCGCTCAGCAGCCAGGACAGGGGCTGTCACAGGGTCGGTGGCTGGTGGCCACGGTGCTGGCCCAGCTTGGACTCCACGAGACCTGGCGTGTGGCTGAGGCTCAGGCTGGCCATCCGCCCCAGGCGTCTCTGCAGGCCGGGAGCCAGGGCTGCGGCTGTGCCCGCGGCTTCGCACCAGGCCCAGCTTGGCCCCACGCTGTCCCCCGGGCTGTCCCCACCCGCGACTCGTGCTGTCCCCAGCGCCAGAGGATGCATCCTTCCCGTGCTGCATGGGGCTGCTGCAGCGCTCCCCGCTCGTCCCCAGCCCCTGCCCTGGCCCCACAGCTCGCCAGCGCCATGCAGGGCCAGTGCGGGCACCGTGTGGGGTGCGAAGGGGTTAAGGCGCCCGGGGCTGGTCTTCGGGGAAGGAGCAGCTTCTCCTCCCCTCTTCACATCTGGATTCAATAAGGGCTGCGAGAGGCCGGAGCATTCCTGAGCACTGAGGTGGAGGCTGCACTCTCTGATGGCCATGGGGCCCTGGCGCTGCCTGCTCCTCCTGCCGCTCCTTGCCACGGCCCTCCGCGCCCAGCAGCAGCAGTTCATGGAGTACGTGGAGCGGCGCCTCACCCTCCTGGAGGTAGAGCCCCCCTTTTCCCCATTTCACCCCATTTTGCCCCGCTGTGGGGTCCCAGGCCTTTCCTCCCCCGGGGCCGGCGGGGCTGGGAGCAGGCCCGGGGCAAGGAGGAGCCGGGACCGGAGCAGAGCTGGCGTGGGGTGCCCCGGCCCCTGCCTGCCAGGGCCCCGCACAGCCCAGCACCAGCACCACAGGGATGGGAGTGTGACAGGAATGGGAGCACCATGGGATGGGCGGATCGCAGTAGCCGGGGCATCACAGTGCTGGGGGCGTCATGGGGCTGGAAGCATCACGGGAGCGGGAGTATTGCAGGTCTGGGAGCATCGTGGGTGCAGGAGCGTGGCAGGATAGGACCCAGAGCCATGAGCACCAGGGATGCAGTGCCGTGTGTCTCCGGGGGCTCCCACAGCCATGCTCAGGCAGTGGGATGGCTGCCACGGACAGGCTGTGAAGTGCAGAGACCTCAGTGTCCCCTTGGCCACCCCAGGAGAGGATCTCACAGTGGCACGACCAGAGCAGCCGCTACTCCACGGAGCTGCGGGACTTCAAGAACCAGGTGCTGGGGATGCTTGAGACAGCAGAGAAGGAGCGGGAGGCGATGCGGTCGGAGGCAGAGAGCGCAGCGGTGCGTGTGGACCGCCTGGAGCGTGAGGTGGACTACCTGGAGACACAGAACCCCGCACCACCCTGCGTGGAGGTGGACGAGACCCTGATGGAGAAGCAGGTGGCCACGGCCAAGCAGAGGAAGAACGAGAAGTACACCAAGCTGACAGGTGAGGCGCTGCCGTGGCTCCCTGGGGAGATGGTCCCGGGTGCGGGGTTGCCCTCGGCCTTCCCAACCCACCCAGGTCCAGGCCTCCCCCGGCCGCATGCTGTGGCATTGAGTCCCAGCAGAGCAGCTCTGAGGTGTCTCTGGCGCAAAATCCTGCATCCCCAGAGCTGCCTGGGAGCTGCATTCACGGCCCAGGACAGAGACTTGGGCTTCTCCAAAGCCCTCGGGGAAGGGCTGAGGTGAGAGTGGCCTCCCCTGCCCATGACACGGGTGCACAAGGGGACTTCTCGATGCCACCAGGGATGGCACTGCAACCTCTTCAGTGACTTTGCCAGGCAGTTGCCTGAGGGCTGGGGTGGGACGCAGCAGGACCTGTGTGACTCCAGCACAGGGTGGCAGCAGTCCCTGCTGCAGGGCTGGGTGGCTTCCAGGCTTTCACAGCTGCCCCACTCTTGCAGACTGCAGTGACACCATCGCAAGCATCAGAGCCATGAAGATCCTGAAGCGTTTTGGCAGCACCTCAGGGCTCTGGACCAAGGATGCCGCAGGGAACTCTGAGAAGATCTACGTCTTTGATGGCACTGCCAATGACACGGTGTACGTCTTCCCCCGCATGCGGGAGTTCACCCTCTTCTCTGCCACCCGCAAAGCCGCCCGCATCAAGCTGCCCTATCCCTGGGTGGGCACCGGGCACCTGGTCTATGATGGGCATCTCTACTACATCCGCCAGCAGGGCCCCTTCCAGGTGATCAAGTTCAACCTGGCCAACAAGACAGTGGTGGACAGCTCGGTGTTCCCGGCCGAGGAGCAGATCCCTGTCTTTGGGCTCTCCCCCTTCACCTACATTGAGGTGTCGGCAGACGAGGAGGGGCTCTGGGCCATCTACGCCACCAAGGAGGATGAGAAGAACATATGCCTGGCTAAGCTGGACCCCACCTCACTGGACATCGAGCAGATGTGGGACACGCCGTGCCCGCGGGAGAACGCCGAGGCCGCCTTCGTGGTGTGCGGGGCACTGCACGTGGTCTACAACACCCCCCTGCCCAGCCGCTCCCGCGTGCAGTGCGTCTTCGACGTCAGCGGCACGCTGGCCCCCGAGGACGCCTCCCTCGTCTACTTCCCCAAGCGCTATGGCTCCCACTCCAGCATGAAGTATAACCCCCGGGAGAGGCAGATCTACGCCTGGGACGATGGCTACCAGATCATCTACCGCATGGAGATGAAGAAGAAGCTGGAGGTCTGAGGGCCATAGCAGGACGTCCCTGCACGTCCGGCCACTTCGCCTGGGCAAGCATGGCTCTGCCCATCCCACCCCACGGGCACAGCCGGCCCCAGCATGGGTCGGCATCTCTGCCCTGTCTCCCATCACTGTGAAATGATGAAATGCTGGACCCCCGCCCCTGGCCACTCTCCACCCACCGGCACCAGGCATCCCTGCCCAGGACCACCCTGCAGAAACCTGGACTAATTTAATGAGATTTTTCTTCTCTGTGATATAATGAATAAATACTATGCAGCGAGCTGCAGCCACCTGCTTGGGGGGAGCATGGGGTGCTGGGGCCAGGCTGTCAGAGCCATGAGCTCCACATCGCCCCAGAGTCACCCCAAAAGACACCTCCCAAGGGTGGGGTGGCCACAGCAGACAGCGCAGGCGGCTCCTCGGGCTGGGGGGCTGGGCGCGGGGGCCGGGCTGGGGGATCGGGCTGGGCGCTGGGCAGGGGCTGCAGGCAGGGATTGAAGCTGGAGCTTCAGGCGGGCGCCTGCTGCACAAGGGGACCTCTGAGCCTGGCCAGGGCCAGCCTGTTTTGCATGTGCAAAACTGTGAGCAAATAGCAAAATCCCTTAATCTGAGAGGACAAATGGAGATTTTCCTCGCGTGCTGGGGGAGGCGTCCTAGCCAGCAGGCACCAGATGTTGCTGATTTGCTGAGTTCATGTCTAATGAAGCACAGCCATCTTCCCCCTGCAGCCGCAGCATTGCCACAAACCCTTTATGTAAGGCCCTGGGTCCCCTCAGCCCCTTCTCGTCCTTGTGTCACCAGCACCGAGTCCCACACGGCCCCACGACGGCAGCACCCCAGAGATGGGGTGGGACAGGGCAGGTTCTGGGAGCCCTCGGGATGGCAGCTCCGGCATTGCCAGGGCTTGAGACACTTGTCCCCGAGGCGGGGGCCAAGGCTGCAGCCGGTGCCTGCTGGGCACGGGCACAGCCCCGTGTGGCCACCATGCCATGTCCGTCTTCTTCCAGTCCCCACTGTGTCACCCAGCAGTGACTGTCCCACACGCTGCCACTGGCACCACATCCCTGGAGGGTGCAGGAGTTGACCCATTTCTGGCCAGAGATGCCATGGGCCCTCCAGAAACCTGGATCTGCTGTGGTTGTTCTTGTCAAGGTGTCCTGAGAGCACAAAGGATGAATTGCAAGGTGTTTATGTGTTGTTAAGCATCCTTTTTTCCCATCAGAGACCAATTATGGGGACAAATGCTGAGCACATGAGCTGGTCAGGCCAGGGGGTCGCATCCTGTCGGTGCCGGCTCAGGGCGCTCCCCCGCCTTGGGGCAAGAGGCCCTGGGGCTCCCAGGGGGCTCCCAGGGACACCCGCCCTCCCGGAGCTGCAGCATGGCCATGCCAGCCCCTCGCTGACAGAAAGCCGTCCGGTGTCCCCCCACACCCACCTCGAGACAAGCTGTGCTGCCATGTGGAGGTGACTCGGTATTTGCTTCAAGTTCTTCTGTATTATAGTTAAAATATCTTTCAGTTTCATACAAAAATGTTTAAATACACACCTTGAATGACTGTAATTGGATGGTTCTGAAAGTTCAACACACAGCGCAAGTCAAGCAGAGAAATTATCCAAGTGTGAAAGACTATGTGAACTGTCAAGTTAATTTATAACCCTTTTCAAGATCAATAACTACAGTAACAAAAATATAATTTTCAGAAATTGCACAGTTGTAAATAATTATGCCGATGATTTCTCTAGCTTGAATTAAAATTGATGGGGCAGTAATGATTCTGCACCAGAAACCATATTCTAACCTGAAACAGGCCCTGCAAATCTGACACTCGGTCCCCTGAGAGGCGGGTGCTCTCCTGGGCGCGAGCGGGACGGGGCACAGCCACTGGCAGCACTTCCCAGAGTCCTGTTTGTGCCAAGCATCGCGTGATCATCAAGTATTTTAATCTTTTTAGAATACCTGGCTCATTAGGCTTCGTCTCGCCACGCAGGAGGGGTGGCTGGCCTGCGCTGCCAGGGTGCCCTCGGGGCCCCGCTGCCGGTCTCTCGCTCGGGGCGACCGCTGCCGCCTGTGCCGGCGGGGACGTGTCCCGTGGACCGGAGGGGGAAGCCGGGGCACAGCGGGGCCCCTGCGAGTGCCAGGATGGTCCGGCTTCTCCTTCAGGACGCATTTACTGACACCAGGAATCGCGGGTATGAGGGCGGGCGAGGGGCTCTGCTGCTGCCCTGCAAAGCCCCAACGTGACAAGCGCCTCCAGTAACCACGTGCTCACGTGGAATTTGTTTTGTACAAACACTTTGGGAATGAGAAGCAACACGGAAAAATAACTGCAGTGCCTGATGGGCTCATAGAGTGCAGCACTTATCTAGCACTCCACATCTTCAAAGTACTTCAAGAAACACCAACTAATTAATCCTTGGAATAACCCCTGTAAAGCAGAACAGCGTTATCTTCATTTGGTGACAAACACTCAGACAAAGCCCCCATGTTTGATCATTAAAAGTGGTTCGACTCTGAGCAGGCTGAAGGCAGCTTGGGCAAAGGCGGTGGTCCGGCGCAGATCCCAGCGAGCCCCCGGCTCCCCGGCTTGTGACAGGGGAGCGGTGGCAGGACCGTGGGCGCTCGTCCCCACGGCTCGTCCCCACGCTGCCTCCTGGGATGGGGTTCAGCCCCACTCGGCACCGTCTCACCCCACTGCAGGTGAGTCTCTGCCATTGTCTGGCTCAACAGAGGACTGTGCGGAGCGAGCGACCTCAGAGGGAGCCTGGGGGGCTCTGCTGCGCGATAGCGCACCGAGGAGGGGGCTGTTCATGGGAGGGAAAAGCAGCAGAGATGCAGGGGCAGTTCGTATTCGCCGTGGCGTGGAAACGCACCCGCTCTGCTGCGGGGTCCTGCCCCGATGCCCCGGCCACCCCCCGGGCACCTCGCAGGCTCCGCTGCTCCCACGCGCAGGAGGCCACCTCACACCAGGCCTTACTGACTTATTTTTTTCTTGTTTAAATATTTATCTACCCCATTAGGAGAAAGCAAAGGTTGTGCCACAGCTGGTGGGATGGGCAGGGCCGTGAGTGGTAATAGGTGTCAATTGCCCTGTGGGAGGCCCCAGCTCCCCCCAGGGATGCGGGGACCCCTCTGCCCCCTGGGAAAATGGTGGGGTTTGTCGCTTTTGTGGCTGCCCCCAGTTCCTCTGTGCCTCCCAAACCCCAGGGCTGCCCAGCTCTTTGCCCTCCCAGCCATTCCCTCAGAACTAACAGATTTTCAGGAAAATTCAGCCTTGACTTCAAGGTCACCGGTGGCAGAGACTCCACCGTGTTCCAGTTTAGCCGGGGCAGGTTACCTGCAGCCGCTGTGGACAGCCAGGCCCTCCCCACCATGGAAGGCTGTTAAAGCCCCTCATTTCCGAGCGCCTGGTCCCCTTCAGCCACCCGATGGAGGTGGCCCTGGGACAAGGGCTGTCCCTTTCCCGTGTCCCTGTGGCAGGGCTGTGGGCTGCAGCTCGGGACGGCTTGTGGCCCCGAGCCCCCACCCTGGGCAGTGGCCAGGAGACCCCCCCCCCGCCACGGCCATGCTCCACAGCCGTGTTATCGCTTTCCCTAATGAGGGGTTAGTGGAAAATATGCTAATGTGGCTGCTCCAGTGAAGTCACTGCTTTCCTTGTGAGTCTGCAGCTCCTTGTGCTTTAATTGCCAAATATTTTATCTCTTTAAAGAAGAGTCTCTGTAAGTAATAATCCCTTTCATCTCCGCTCCTCTTGAAAAATACTTCTCTTTGGAAGGCAATCTGATAAAGTAAATCGAGAAGTTGTGCTAACAGTAGGGAAGAGAAAGCAAGATCTTCTGGCTAATTTTTTCCCCTTTGCCTAATTCTCAAGGATATTGGCTTTTTTTTCGTCCCTGACTTTTCCAGCTCACATGAAGTGAGGTGGTTCTGCATGTAGTATTAGAAACAAGGGAACTAAAATTAAAAGTAGGCAACTTAAACAAGTGTATTATAAAGTTGCTATTGTATTGAAACAAGAAGAGGGGGATAATTTCTCCATTTAACGCTTTCTTAATGGCTGGTTGGTAAGTATAATCACAGGCTTTTAACTTCAAATAGGTTTTTCTGCCCACGTAACATCTGGTTGAGGTCTAACTCATCACACATGAATTGGGAAGCAACAAACCGCTCTATGGAGGACTTCTCAGCAGAAGTGGGAGGACACTGGAGCTTGAGATGGAAGCACTAAGAGGGACACACAACGGCAGCAGCTTGCCTACAGTCCTTTGCACTTTCTAATGAAAAGAGGGAATAAGCTGAAACCAAATTCACCAGGAATGTTTGCTTGGGGCTCTGTTGCAGAGAGGGAGGGCTCAGGCCTCAGTGTCAGCGTGGGCTGGGCTGGAGCCAAACCCTCCTCTGATCGCCGCGGCACCTGGCCAGATGTGCTGAGACCGGGGTCAGCCAGGTGTCACTTCTGACACGGAAACGGTCTCCTTCCTCTGAAAGTGGGATCTGCCAATGAACAACAGGGATTTGGAAATGTGTGCTTAATCACAGCTCGGTGCTATTTCCAATTTTCTCATTGTCCGGGAGCTGGGGGATCTACAAGGCAGTTTTATGGCTCTGGGGACAGGAGGGCCTGGGAGTGTGGGCACAGAGCGGGGGTCTGCAAGGACGGGAACGATGAGGGGCCAGGGAGGCTTTCCTGGGAACCTGTCCATCCGAGGGATGACCCTGGCCTGGTGTCCTGCAAAGCCTGGCACTGGCTGGTCCGTCCAGGGGTGCTCAGCCTGGCGGGGGGACCGTCCTGGGGAGTCCTCTTGTCCATGGCCATTTCTGCCAGGGGGAAATGACGATGATGATGAGAGATTTGAGGGGGAGCACACTGGGCCACAGCTGTGTTCAGCTTGTCCCCGCTTCCCCCAGCCCCCTGGGTCCCTGCAGGCTGGTGCTGGGGTGCCCAGGCTCCGCTCGCCCTCCCGCTGCCGGGGTGCCTGCTCCTCCCTGTCCTCCCGGCAGAAGGAATGAAAATAAAGTCTTCAACTTCAGAGCTCACAACCCTGTCAGAGGAGCTGTGGTTTGTGACACACGCAAAGTTTCGTTATTTTCCGGACAGTTTCATTTACTAACAGAATTTGCAGTTATTTCAGTGCTTTGATCAAGATGGATTACTCTGCGTGCGCTGCTCCCGTTTGTGGTGATGTCTCTGTCTCCAGCCATGGATATCGCTGACAAGACGACCCACGCAGGCAGCTCACACCATCCCAGGGATTTCACGCATCCTGAAGTCTACATGATTTCACTAGGATTTTCTTTGGGATGTTATTATTACTAATGCTATTATTATGAAAGATGTTTCCTGAGGACAGAAAAATACTAGCTCAGCTATTCATCTAAGCAGTTCTTTAATTTCTTTCCTCTCCAAAAATCAGCTCCCCGGAGCCTTTCTGGAATAGATCCGAATTTTCTACTTAACAGATCCTCCTGAGGCAAAAATGCTGAGGGCTGCAGTGCTTCTCCCTCTGCAAAGGAGGAATTGGGTTTCTCTCCCCGGTGCTTTGCCCCGGCACTGGCTGCAGTTTGGAGATCGTGGGCCGGCTCCAAGGAACACAAGATAAAGTTTTGTTTGTCCGTTTGCCCCCGGCTCCCCACCCCCAGTGAAACACCGAGTTTGGGGTGCGCAGCCCCCTCGCCCCCCCGCCGGCCGGGAAGGACAAGTGGCGCAGGCGGGGGCCGGTGCCCTGCTCTGCCCGGGGGCTCCTGGCACATCGGCGCCCACGGCTGCACCGGCGCTGGGTGGGACGAGGATGCGGGAGCCCAGGGGGGCCGGAGCAGCCGCCCCCCAGCGCAGCACCCCTGGCTTTGCTCCGTCTCTCTGCTGCAGGTGTCTGACAACGTGGAGGGAGATATAACCATGGTAACTGTGATTATTATGGAAAATTGCTGCCATTACTACAGAGGCAGGGTCAAAACAAACAGAAATTACCAATTTTTCTGTTTCTAATAAAATACAGGAGTGTATTATTGACTCACTAATTGCTCTGTTAAATGGATTTCTCCAAAATTACCTACCAACCCTTGTGAATGAAAATGATGCAAAGATGAGCACTTCCATGGAATTGCTCAGGCAAGGAAAAATGAAAAGTCTGATTAAACACCCACGGCAAAGCCACCGGAGGAGCGTCTGTCCAAGGAGCCCAGATGTCTGATGCAGAGGGGCAGCCGCCCGTCCTGCGTCAGGGCGGATTTTGAGCCGAGGTGTTGCACTAGTGGCACCCGCTGCAGTGCGGGTGGGTGTGCGGTGCCGGTGCTGTGGCAGGGTCCTTCCCCAGACCCGCCGGCGAGAGCCCACGCACATGCGTGTCCCCGGTGCGTCCCTGTCCCTGCCCCCAGAGGGGACTCGGTCGTCCCGCAGTCACCCAAAGCAGCCTGCTTTGTTCTCCGTCCCCTGCCAAGAAGCAGCGCTCCCAGGCTTAATAGCTCTTAATTCAAGCTATAAACTTTGTGTGGCTGAAGGGACATTTTAGCGTTGATTTAGAGCAACGGCGCTTTTCATATTGCCCAGCCCCAGGCTGGCAGAGGAGGGCCCGGGTCTGAGCGAGAGCAGATGAAGTGCTGCTGCGGGGGGAGAGCTCTGCGCGGGGCTCGGGGGGCTCCGAGGAGGGGCAGGGCAGGGGCACCCCCTCGGCCGCAGCGGGACGGATCCCCCCGCCCGGCAGCCCCTGGGGCAGCGATGGCACCAGGCAGGCTCCCGTGGCGGGGCAGAGCGTGAGCTCTGAGTGGGAACGCGAGGTCTTTAATACGCAATTAGACCATGCGACCAAGGGGAAAATGAGAACAAAGAAACAAATGTTAATGCGTCCATTAATTTGCAATGGAAACCCAGTCCCTGACCTCCAGGTAGCTGCTTCTTGCCAAGTGTTGGAGTCCAGCCCGTGACTTTCGCAGCCCTTCTCGTCTTTTAGTTTTCACTCCCTTTTCACCTAAAATTGCTTCAAGCCATGCAACCTGGAGGACTCCAACAGCCAAACACACAGGTCACAGAGCAGAGCTGTGCTTTGTAACTGCCTCCTGCAGAAGATTGCTCCTCACAGCTCTGTTCTAAATTGTCAATTCTTCCTTGACTGCAGGTTTTCAGGAAAGCAGGGTTTTAAATTAAAAGCAGTTTTCCCCAACTGAGCCACCTCTGATGTCAGTGTCATCTGCCATCTCCTGCTTCTCTCCATTCCTGATCCAAGATTGCCGCAGAAATTGAAATGCTCAGCTTGTTATAGCATAAATGAAGAAATATAATTTAATCAAGAGGCATCAGTACCAATAAATCCCATGACATGTTGCACGGCCGGGGTGCAGTGTCATCGCCCTGTGTATTGACTGTGCAGCGTCCCCGGGCCGTGTTCAGCTGTTTGCCCGCAAAACAAGCAATTGTGGGACTGATGTGCCTCGCTGGCTCTTCTATTTTTCCCTTCATTGCAACAGCCACTTTCATAGGCTTAGAGAAACACGCAATTTTAGGCAATAATTATTTTCATTGCATCACCAACTCTGTTCTCTCTGCTGGGAACTCTCGCTTGGGACCAAACAAATCAAATGTGCCAGCGCCTTCAGCACTGTACCCGGACCCAAAGGTGACCCCCCCAGGGTGCGGGGGCCTTGCCGGCTCGGGGCTGCACCCCGGCACTCGCCGTGGGGCCGGGATGAGGCCACGGTCCCCTCACGCTCCCGGGGCCGCACATCTCAGCACGGGCTGTTCTTCCCGCAGCACTGTCCCTGCGCCTTCGCTGGGCAGAGGAGGCATCGCTCGGGTGGAAGGAGGCTATTTCAGACTTTAATTCTCACATTTTAATTCTTCCGCTGGCTAAATAAATCCTTATGAAATCCAATCTCTAGCCAACCGTGGTTCGCCCTGAAGGGTGTTTGCTGCTGACATCTGATGATCCTGCTTCTGGCAGCGCAAATACGTTTTGCTGCTGGGACTGTCTTTGCTGTGGAAAACATCTTATTTTTTGCTGATCATTTGCTGATCACACCAGAGAAATTCCAGGTTTCAGAAAGTGCCTTGATTTTTAAGTACTGTGGATTTGTGACGGAAAATAATGAAGACCTCCTTTGGCATTTTTGACATCTTTGCTCGCTCATGAGAAGACACGGGGCGTGGGGTGCAGCCGAGGAGCCGTTCACCCCTTGGTGGGTCGGGGCGTGCGGGGCCTCCCCCACTTGCAGTCCCCAGCACCGTGACCCTCCACAGCCAGACAGAGGGTCCCCATCCCACACCATCAACATCCCAAGCCATCCTTTGGGAGCGAGGTATCCAAAGAAGCTGCCGGAACCACCACTCCCATTCAGCACAGCTGGTATCAGACGGCAGTGGCTGCGGGACAGCTCTGAGTGAAGGTATTTTGTGACTTGTGGTGGCTGTGAGCGCTGTGGGGCAGGAGGTGTCCCAGTTTTGAAGCCCCAGCTGGGCAGAATGACCTGAAACACTCCCTTAGTGCAGCAGCGTCCAGGAGACCCTGGGGCGGCACAGCCCTTGCTGGTGGCAGCACTTGGAGGGATGCTCAAACCAGGACCAGGGATGAGCCTGGAAGGATCCCCTCCCGCGCCAGCACCAACCCATTTATCTGGAACAGATACGACCTCGGCTGCTGTTTGTGCGATGGCGTTCAGGGGCCCGATGTTGCTTTCCTGTTGAGGCTGCAGGAGGGGAAAGTGCTGCCCGTCCCCTGGGGACAGGCAGGGAACAGCCTGAATCCACAAACCCTTTCACAGAGCGCCTGTGGAGACGTGGGACTTCTGCTGGTTCATCCCTCAATGGGTTTGCGCAGCAAGGGAGCTGCGGGCACTGCGTCCCCGCTGCCGGGGTGGTGCTTGGCCAGTCCCAAGGGGCCATGGATGCTCCATGCATCCCGAGGAGGAGCGTCCGCTGCCCTGGCTGCAGCTCGGCCCCAGTGCGGGACCCGCTGGGGGCCCCTCTGTGCTCCCAGTGCATCCCCATAGAGGGACCCGCTCCATAGGAGAGGGACGGGCAGAGCAGCTCAGCAGCCCTGCAGAACGCACACAGCGTGCAGCAATTAGAGGTTCATTAGATAAAGCCGAGGTTATGCAACAGGCAGAAAGGTCCTTCTGGTTTCTGTAGCTATTATGTCCTAGAAAAACTGCATTAACTCATCTCCAGCAGGCAGGGGCCGTACCCAGATTGCTGCGCAGCCTTCAGAGCAGACGTGCTCAAGGGGTTTGGCCGTGCAGTGCTGAGCCAGTCGGTGTCCTGTGCAATGGGGCCCGTCTGAGGGACCAAAGCCCCCGTCGGGCTGGCGCAGGGACTGGGGCTGCCGGCACTGGAGGGGGCGACTCGATGGGGCATCCATGGCCTGGGACTGAGGGGCTGGAGGGGTAGGCAGCATGGTCTCGAGCATCAGGGGAAAATCAGCAGTGCAATGAGCAAAATCCTCCTTCATTTATGCAAGCTATCTGAGAGTAACACCAGCAAACTGACTTAATTAAAAAATCACTGCTCTTCCACTCTGTCCCTCATGGCAGCGAAGAAACCCTCATCTTCTAAGGCAATTTGAAATGGAGAGGGGTGTGCAATTGCTAACGGGAGATTAGGAGAGTGTCTTCCACTTTGGAAGTAATTAACAATCCAGAAAGTATTTACATATGTGAATTTGATGACTGGGTCACGTTTCCCAGTCACCGATTTGCTATGGGATGTTTCTCTGCCTGCCCCAGGTCCGGTGGTACCTCCAGCGCTGCTGCCCCACACACAGACCATGTCGGGCCCCTGCAGGACGTCTGCGGGGGACACAGCACCGTGACCCCCATCCTGCCCCGGCCCCACAGCGGGGCCTGGGTCCCCACAGCTCCTCCAGCTGTGGGCAGGGCCGCGGGGGTCTCGGTGTGCCTGACACCTGTGGGTCGGGAGGAGACGGGAATCTGGGTTTGGGGGGGGCTTCCTCTCCTAATCATGTTTTTGCCTGTTATTTCTGATGCTGCAGGTTACCACGTCTGCACTTGGCTTCGGTGCTGGCTGTTCCCACGGCAACGGAACATCCTCTGGATTTGCCTTGACCCATTCTAAGGTACTTTATTAGCTTTAATGAACTGCATTTTTAATAGAAGCCTACATTGGATTTTTTAAATATACGTGCTTTAAATTCCATGTTTTTAATTAAAAATTACATGGGAACATAAGATACATAATTATGCTTGCATGACTAACACACTGTCTTAAAATATGTATATATAAAGCTGTAAAATATAATTACAAATTATCTTTGAGAAGTCCTGGGGAAAAAAGCCCCAGCAGTTATTGAACATCCACGTAGCCTTACCCCTGAAGGCTGACTGCAGAGGTGCATAAGCCAAGCAGAGCTCCTGGGATGCCTCTGGCACTTGGACAAAGATCCACATTTTCTAAGCCCATGTGTCTGCAAATAAGAGCCCAACGCCACTTCTCCCAGGCTCACCTGCAGCACTGGCCTCTTGACAACCCTGATTTTGAGTGATGCTCACCCCGGCAAAAAAGGAAGCTATGTTACCTTTCTTTCCAAAATTAAGACTAGATTTTTTTTGCTGTGGAGACATATAAAAAAACCCCACCAGTGTGAAAGGAAAAAACCCCACCTCTTCCCAAGTGCCCAAGCGCTGAGTGTATTCACATTCACCACGAGATCCTTGCTCCAAGACGAAGCGTCTCGGGACTGTGTTCTCCCAGAGGGCAGGAGCAATGGGCAGCACCGACGGCGACTGCTGCTGCTCCTCTGGAGGGACGGGCGCCAGCGGCTGCCTGCGCCCCGCGGGGTCCCTGCACCCTGCAGCTGCATAACCCGGGTTCCCCAGGCCGTCACCGGGACCCGGCTTGTGCACCCCGGCCCCGAACGCCCCGGCAGTGGCTAACGAGAGTAGAGCGATTGGTTTTGTGCCTCTCAGAGCTGTGACTCCATATAAATGACAGAGTTTCTAGTCCCAGGGAGGCCATCCCTGCATGATGCATTGTAACTAGAAATTATATCCCTGACCCGGCATTTAAATAAGTGCACAGCTGTACTGATATACATAATCTTAATGGCAGGAAGAATGATCAGGGCCCTGGGGGAGAAAACCTCTAGCAAAATGAGAATGAGAAGTCCAGGGCTGCTAGATTAGAGAGATGATTAAGAGGCCAAATAACAAAAGCAGAAAAAATGAAGAACAAATAGAGAACTGAGATAAGGATCTTAAGGAACGGGGCAATACTTTTGTCAAATGAGCTACAATTTGCTGTCTAATTTATTACCTTACGATATAAACGAAGATGAAAGTATCTGGACTGAGGATACTTGGACTAAAGACTGAAGCAGGACTGGGGTGTGTATGGGATTGGGTATGTGTGATTACGTACTCTTTATACATATTCAAGAATTATGTGCAAATAAAAGGTTTTGAAAGAAATAGAATAAAATTTAAAAGGAAGCACACACAGCTGCCCCTGCTAGAGAGTTTCTGCTGAGCCCACAGCAGGCACAGGCCAGCGCAAGTCGCCCACATGCCCAGAAACCCGTGTCCATCCCCGCTGAGTCACCCTTCGGGTGCTGTCACCATCGGAGGCAACTGACGAGTGATGCAGGAACACCGAATATCCCGTGTGCCCCTGCCCTGTCTGCCGCTTCCAGCGTCCGAATGGCTTCAGTGAGGCCGCACGGAGTCAAGTGATTTGTGATCCAGAGTCCAAATACCCCGGGCTGTCAGTCCCTCCTGCAGCTCCCACCATCCAGGTAGAGTTTGTGAGTCTTGTTCAAATTCGCACAAAATCTTCCTATGGAATCAATGATCCACAGCTGTAAAAGGTGGGGACACACAGCCAACCTTCATACAGCGGCCGTGACAGACACACATTCAACATCATTATTGAGTTTAAATGTATTTCTTAGGGGTTTTTTTCCCAAGATAGTTACAGAGCATGTTTATTTGTTTCTTAAAACCCTATAAAACCCCAGTGGTTTTCATCCTCACTGGCTTTTTTTAGAGAACAAATATAAATTGTTATGAAAGATTCTTCTCTTTGCCACGCCGTGCATTGCTCCCATCTTTCAGAGCATCAGCTGAACTGGGCCGTTTCATCCCAGCAGTGACTTTGTCAGGGACAACGCTCCTGATTTGCTGGAAAAGGCAGCTCCGTGCTAAGAGCAGAAGGTGAAGGCTTTTCTGAGAGGCCACGAGCTGCTGCTGACATTCCCAACAGCACAGCCTCGGGGCGCCTTGCCGAGCATCTGGCTGCCTGGAACCGAGGACGTCTGGGGGCCGTGGGACTGTTCAAAGAGGGGACATCGGAGACCACCCATTGCGGACCTTTGGCGAGCACCAGCGATGGCACGGGGACACAGCGCTCGGTGCCTGGTTTCAGCAGCAGCAGTTGTGCAAAAGCTTCAGGCATGGCAGGGCAGGACAGGACACTCTGTACGTCACTGACACCCACATACCTGGGGAGCAGCCACGGGTCCAAGCCCCTGGGGGGGGCCGCAGTTCATACCCCAGCCGAGAGGGACAAGGGGCTTCCCGCAGCCATCACTGTCCCCGCTCCCCGCACGGCACAAGAGCACAGCAGCACCGTGGCCAAAACTCACTCTCCGTTGTGTGTTTTTCACTTTTTTCTCACATACCAAGTTGTTTTGTTCCCGAATCAGTGGGAAGGCCCTTGGCTGGGGCAGCTCCTCAGCCCTCTGACCCTCTGTAATGAGCAGCGCGATGGACCCATGGGGTTTCGCTTCTCCCGCTGTCCCCATCATTAAACTAGCAGTAATTAAGTGGCAGCCCGCACTTCAGTGTCTCTTACTCTTCCTGCAGTCAGTCATTGTTCTATGAAATTGGAGACTGTGAGACTAAAACTAAAAAGAAACGGGGAAAAAAAAAAAGGGAGGTCTGGGAATGCTCATGTGTGTTTATTTTGCTTGCAGTGCTCAAAATAAAACAGACCACTCCTTTGCGGCTGCTCGCAGACTTTGCAAAGTGACCGGCAGCCAGTACTTGTTCTGTGAGCCCCCGGACGCCCGGCCCCCTCTCCCCGGCACCGCAGCCCCGTCAGCAGCCGCCCGGTTCTGAGGGGGGCCGACGGCAGCAGCGTCCCCCCGCCCTGGGCAAGTGACATTCGCCTTTGCAGTGGGGTTCAATGGGGCACAAGTCCCTCAGTGGCAAACTGCACAGGACATGGACCTGTGGTGGTCCTCCTTATTTTGCATGGTAATAATTTAAACTTCTCTGTGAGTTACTATTATGTGGTTAAGCGCAGCATGGGAAGTGAGAAGGAGCAAGAAAGCAACTTAACTAATCCTGGGATGGCGCTTGTGCCAGGCTCAGCTCCTTTTCAGAGTTATAATCCCCCTCTAGATGAAAGGGAAATATTTGCGCTTGTGTGGTGTATCTCGTTTCCGTTAGTGTGACCAATCTTCCCGAGTGGCTGCGCCGAGGCGATGACAAACACACAATGGTTTGATTATCCCCTCACCGAGGGACGTGGCAAAATCTCAGCATTTAAAATATAAGCGTAGGGGGTTGAGCCAGCGAGGCGTGGGTGTTACTCACTAGCATGAGATCCAGTTTTCCAGTAATGCAAGTGACAGCCAGTATTGAGTGGAAATTGATTATCTGTGTGAAGCGAGGATTAAAAATAGAAGCTTTATGTCAAACCCTACGTATGTTTTGACTAAATCCTAGATAACAAGAAGAATGGGTAAAAGACAGAGATTATACAGAGAACTCCAAAAACCAAGAAGCCAGGATTAAAGAAGAAAAGGATCTGAGTGGGTTAGAGCAATTAATGATTGTCAAGTGCCATCCTCGCATCCAGCCGGGACCGCTGCGGCTTCTCCTGGGTATGTCCCGCGCTGCGGGTGCTTCGATCTGCAAACCCGCACCAGGCGCCTCCAGTTCATGGTGCCCAACACCCCCGGCTCAGTTCAGCTCGGGTCAAGGTCAGGGGGATTGGGGTCAGTTTTTGAACCATCCACGACTGTAAGTGAATTATTTTGAACGGTTAGAAACTCTTTCCCATAACAAGACCTGGAACGCTCCCAGAAAGGATGGGTTGTCCCGAAAAGGGGCCTCCTCAGCCATGTCCCTTGGTGGAAGTCTACAGTACTCGTTACGCTGCAAAGCTAATGCAGTTCTACCACCATTTTGTTTCAATGAACTGTAAGTGCTTGACACGTATTTTCTTTCCTCTGTGACTGCTGCTCAGCCATTCCCCAAGGGATGTGCCTGGACTGTCCCAGGAAAACCAAGAACTGCAGAGTTTATGGCCTAACGAGCATCTGCTTCAAATCACGCCGTCTGCCCTTGCAGTGCCTCATACCACGCAAGGGTCTGTTATCATCCCATTTTATAGCATCTGCTGCGAATACTGTAACCGTCTAAAATCGCAAAAGACAAAATTACTGCTTTCACAAGAGGAAGTATTTCACCAGACAAGGCAAGACTTACAAATAAAATAATTTTATTGAGTTTCTGCTTCTATAGCATGTGGCACATAAAGAGAATTAAGACACAAGGTGTGATGAGAAATTATGTATTTGTCCTTCAATGAACAAAGGATTCATCTTACCCAGCAAAACAATGCAAACAAATACCTTTCTCTGCTTGTCATGATGTTCAGGGAAGGCTGATGTTGTGGCCTTTAGGAAAATGGAAACTGAATTTAATCTGAAGATAGTGGCCGATGTATGCGGGTCTGCTACCCTGGTGTGAGGAGAAATGGCTGCTGCGCTAGCAAATTTCGTTTTAACTCAAAACCAAAATATTCACATTTACTTAATTTAATTACAGTGGAACAAACAGCACTAATGTATTTATTAGCTCAGAGAAAAATCCCAAATGAGAGAGAGTCCAAAATCCACAGCTGTCTGATAAAGATCGGCTGATTTAGCTGCGTTTGCAAAGCTAATACTTGGGATGTTATAACTTCACTTTTGGCCTCTGCAGCCAAGGACCCAGCAAAGTTTCATTTTTTCAAAACTTGACCATCCTCCAGGGTTTGGGCCTTAGAAACTTTTTTCATTAAGGAAGTGCTGATAGTTCAAGAAAAAAGTTTGGAAGGTTTTTTTAGTATTGGTTTTGTTTCTATATTTCCCTTTACCCTTTTTTTTCACCCTTTATTACTAGGGTGATATAAGAAATAAAGATCTAGCGTTCATGCAAGGATGTCACCTCTTTCTGTAACACCTTTCCCCCTTCATGTCCGAACCCCAGTTGTGGCAACGCAGTTCTCTCCACTCCAGATATCGTGGTGATGTACGGGGGGAATGAGCAGCAGCTACAGGGGGGTCTTCAGAAACTGTTCATGCAAGTAGCTCTAGGGAGACTTCAAATACAGGGAAAAAACTGGTTTTCCCCCCTGAGGAATCAGCGGCATTTTTTATATATGACAAAAGGGATTTGGGATACACACTGCACAAACTTCTAACAGCTCATGAACACCTCTACGTGAACGGGAAACCTGCTGGGCTTGGGCTGACCACGAGAGCAAAGAGCGGCTCACAGATCAGGAGTCTCTCGCGTCTTTCACTGCTGCTCTTCCAAGTGGGGACAGGCCGGTGCAGATGTCCCCTCTCCTGGCCACCTGTGCTGCCCGGAGACACTCAGAGCATCTTCGCACTTTTCCAGCCTTCATACACACTAAAAACTATTTTACATGTTATTTTACAGACCAAACTTCCAGCTCATGTCTCAGTCCACCTTCTTCCTCTGGAAACAGATCCACACAGTAAAAGCCACAAAAAAAACATCACCTTGGGAAACATATTAGACAAAGACATATTTGACCACTAAACGGGTTTCTGCCTTTACTTACGCGGGAACAACTAGACTGGAAAGTCTCGCTGCTGCCACTGCCACTCAGCAACAACTACTGAGACTGTAGGCCAAGTGCAAAAATAACTTGGTTTAGTCCCATTTTACTCGCCGCTCTCTGTATCACGGTGTGGGTGGTGGTTTAGGCGAGGGACAGGAACCCTGGCTGTCAAAGCTCGCTGCCCGGCCTTGCCACTGGTGGGAGAAAAAAGAACGCAAGTCTAAGCAAACGGGAGAGGTTATTTGAGATTCTTCACACCCCTTCACCGCGTAGCCTGTCTCCGGTTCTCATCTGCTCTGCAGCATGGTTCAGCTTATCGAACGCCTGCATTTAACCACCCAGGAAGAATTACTGAACAATTTACTTTATTGCTGTATAAATCAATTCACAATCATGAGGACTGCTCGCAAAAAAGGGAAAATAAACAGAATCTATATGTGCTATGAAGACAAAGTTTGCTCTCAGTTTAGTTATCTGTTGTTTCCTGGTTTAGTGCTGTTGCCTTTTTCTTTTAGAAATATTGCCTAATTGCAAAATTACTTGAGTCTTTCCAGTCTGATAATTTTACTCCACAGAAGCAATGTCCACAGTGCCAGAGACATTTCTCAAAGCGAAAATCAGATCAGAGAGTCAGTGGATGGAGCAAACATTTTTTTCCATACTTATAGGATCATAAATTATTAGTCATCTTCCTTGGGGACTATTATTGTAATTCAAAACCATTACTTCTCAAGCTTTTGAGTACTTGCCCATCTCACCATCTTGTTTTATTAAATTTAAATGACAAATGACAGACATCTCCCCGAGACAACAGGAGGCATAGTACTTCCACTGCTTCCTCCTTCCCCCGGATCAATTCCCCCCTCTCCTACACAAGCAGAAACTTTGCTGGCTAACATTAATGCTCTACCATGTATGAATTTCACTTTGGTGGGTGAAAACTCATTTGGCAGCCCCGCAGGGACCCTGGGTGAGGGGGGTGACAGCCGGCCGGTCTGCTGCCCATGGGTCGGGTCTGCCCGTGCAGCACACGGAGCACGTTCGTGTTGGTTTGAAGCCAGCTGGCAGAGGCTGGGCTTTATCATTCCCATCATGAGTGTGTGTCTTGATGGTTACAAAGTAGGGGCAGAGACAGGGTCAAGAATTCAGCCAATTTCCTTCCCCAAAGAGACCAGTCAGTGTAAAGTAACTCAGCGCGCAGATTTGCATCATACAGACTATATTTCAGCAGGGCTGAGCAGAAATTAATGAATGAAGAAGCCGGGAAGCTTGTCCTTCCAAACAGGCTGCCTTAAGGTAAGAAAACAGTTTCTTCTATGTTTCTCATGTCAAATGTGTTTGCTAAGATGCCTAAGGAATTGATAACACATCCTCCCCATGAGAATTACCAATAAAACACCAGATAAGCAGGAATTACAATAGAAATGGACTTTTGGCAGTCCTCAGCATGCTCCTTGCACTGTTCTGCCTGCAGCTACAGTGACAATGTTTGCTACTCCAAAAAACGTGATGAAAACTCTTCTGAGAGTAGGTTCAAGTGACCAGTGTGCCATGAGGAACCTGGAGATATTTTCCCTTCATTTAATTAGAAAAGTTGAACCATCCATTGTGTAATTAACAGTCAGAAACTAGGAACAGTTCAATGAAAGTCAAACATGCCCAAAAGTCTGGAAAAGGCTGGTTTTGCATATCTTTAAAGATAAATGGTTGTTCTTGATTATGGACATGACTTAGCTCTCAGCAAAGTTATGCATTTTTATCTGTAGAAATGTTTTAAACAAATAAATGGTCCCATGCTGAATGTCAGAGGCACTTGGCAACATCAAAGACCCTTTTTGCATTGCACTGATGATCATAGAATCATAGAATCATAGGGTTGGAAGGGACCTCTGGAGATCATCCAGGCCCACCCTCGGCCAGAGCAGGGTCACCCAGAGCAGGTGGCACAGGAACGCGTCCAGGCGGGTTTGGGATGTCTCCAGAGACGGAGACTCCACCACCTGTCTGGGCAGCCTGTGCCAGGGCTCTGCCACCCTCACAGGAAAGAAGTTCCTCCTCATGTTTAGGTGGAACTTCCTATGCTCAAGTTTGTGCCTGTTGCCCCTTGTCCTGTCCCCAGGCACCACTGAAAAGAGCCTGGCCCCATCCTCCTGACACCCACCCTTTAAGTGTTGATAAGGTCCCCCCTCGGCCGTCTTTTTTCCAGACTGAAGAGACCCAAATCCCTCACTCTTTCTTCATAAGAGGGGTGCTCCAGTCCCCTAGTCATCTTTGTAGCTCCCCTACGATATCAGATCGAGTTTGTCTTTCATAGATAAGAGAGAAATTTCCAATTTTCAGAAGTCCCCTTCAAAGTCTGGAAAGATGCACTGTAATTGTATATTTCTTTTTATAGACACATCACTTAACCTGTGTTGAGGAAACGGCCATGGGAAGGCTGAAGCACACCTGAGAGGACAAGGCCACGGCAGCAGGGGCTGAAATACGTGTGCTGAAAAGGTTTGTGATGAAGACAAGAGTTCATTGTCAGAGTAGCTTCAAAATGCAGCAGCAAGTCGGATTCTTGTCTTCTGCTCACAAACTCTCCTTCTAAATGACTGTGTGAAGAGGATAGTACTTAGAAGCCTGTAATTAATGATTCATTTGCACATGTTCTCTTTTTAGTGATGATGGTCATTAAAGTGCCATCATTACAGTTTGTTACTCACTGTTGATAAATATGGAGCTACCAAAGACATGAAATGTAAGAGAAGCCAGTTTCCTTAAAGGCTGCGGCAATGAAGGAGGAGAAAGAGCAAAGCTGGCTCATGGAGGAAGGGCCCAAGTGATGCCGCCGACCCCGAAGCGAGGGTTAGCGCAGCAGTGGGTTGGTGGACCAGGCCCGATGCTGCCCAGGGTCCTTGTGCTGGGCAGTCAAGGAACCCTGTCTGGCCCCGGGATCGCAGCCCCAAGGGTGCCAACGTCCATCCGCCCGTCCCGCACTCTGTGGCGGGGAGCTGGGGCCGGCCCGTCCTCCTGGTGCAACACGTCTCTGGTGACGCTTTTCCTGGTAATGTCACCAGAACCTGTGATCCTGAGCTGTAGTCAAAATGTGGTGGAAACCCCTTTTTTGGCCAGAGCTTTTTTAAGGCATACGAGGCAGGGCAGTACATGTGTAGGCTAGTAAAGGAATTACAGACTGCCCACCCTTTTCTTCACCCATCTGCAGCCCTGAGCTGTGTGGGGACAGGTCAGGACAGACGACTGCGGGCAGATGGCCATGGGCACTGAGCAGCCCAGGGCTGCCGGCTTAACAGCTCCAACCACCCGTTGCTCAATTCTTACATTCAGAAAGACAATTCAACCCTTGCTTTCTTGCTTTCAGTTTAAGATCAAGCACTCAATCAGGAAGGACACTGACGAACAGCAGAGGCCATCACTAATCGCTAGAGCAAACAGAGACGATCATGAGGACCAACTAGAAAGGAAACGCTCCATTTGCTGGTGCCCGGCAGCAAACACTCTTGAAGATGAAAAAGATGAAGAAGATGAAGATGAGTGCTCAGGATGGCAGCACAGCCTGAGCTGACGCCCAGGAAGACACAAGGGTGAAAAAGGGATGGAGGGTCAGCAGCTTTTCCCCCGGCGTCTGCACTGGGGGCACAGACCAGGGGAGCCGCGGCCCACGGCGCCTGCACCGAGGGAGATGCCCACCACCCTCGGCCCCCACCCAGCGCATCCCCAGCCTGGTGGCCTCCATGTGCGCAGGGACCCGGAGCTGATGACAGAATACAAAGCCCACATTACTTCTAAAAAATGCACAAATATATATGGAGAAGATGATGCAATTACTTGTAACCAACAAATACCATTTCCCATTAATTTCTCTCCAGGAGCCTGTGACTTTTCAGTTTGGTTTTTTTTTCTTTTTTTCCCGAGCTGCACTAGGGATTTGCAGACAGCAGTACTAAAACTTAAAAGGGCAAATAAATACAGGGACCATTTGCTTGCTGGCTCTGTGCACCAGCTTGTGGCAGAAATACCAGAACAGATGATCAGAGGCTTTTTGTTCTTTTCTTTTAAGCAGAGCTCCTGACCCATGCACTGGGGGTGAAATGATTCACTCAGGGTTTTTTTTCCAAAGTCCTGGGGGCTCGGCAGTGGTTTTCAAAGTATATTTTAGAAGGTGAGTCATCTTACATGCCTGCCTTTGTTTCTCTGAGTTTTGTCACAATAATTATGTCTTTTTTTTTTTTCCTATTGATTATCAAAAACTTTACAGGAGTCTTTCTTTCAACCTCCCACCTGCATCTGAAAAATAGCATAGTAAAGTCATATAAATTACAAACTGGAGAAGAAACTTCTGCCCCTGGGTCAGACGTGGCAGCTGGTGTCGTGCTGTGAGGTGCTGCGGGTGATACCGACGTTGAGCCAACCCATCAAACGACAGATCACTGAGCGTTTATGTGGAAACTCAGCGGTCGCCGGCCTCAGCCCCCCGTGCAGGGTGAGATGGCATATGTTGCCTGCCCAAACAGCTACGGCTCCCGTGTACAGTACCAGTGTCTCAGCACGGAAAGGCTAATGAAAGCCTGGTTCTGCTCACCACCCAAAGGCAATATTACCATTATACACAAATTGCACAGCAGTTTAATTCTGTTTTGATTTACACCAGTTCCGCACAGCTGACCTGGGTGGTTATTCCCGAGTGTGAATTTTCAGAATTCCATAATCTGATATATGAATCTCCACTGTGTCTTAAACTAAAATATTAATTGCCAGGTTTTCTCACTGGGTGTAATCGACCTGGGTCCAGGAAGGGAGGATATTCCCTGATAAACCCTGGCTCCGGACCCTACAGCCACGCTTCATCTGCGATCTAGAGCTGCCCACCGAGGGACACGGCAGTAATGAAAAGCGCTGCAGAGCTCTGCGCGGGCTGCTCCTCACATGGCGGCTGCTTACAAATGCTTGGAGAGGAGAGAAACCCACAGAAGAAGCAGACCTGCCTCTGCGATGGCCGCATCTGAATTTCAGAAACCCACCCGATGAATACGAGCTGGGATAGCGAGCAGTGAGCACAAACTGCATTCTTGTTAGAGGAAAGAGCAGATGTCAAAGAAACACAGGGTTTGATGCATACTAATTCAGGCTACTGTGCAGGATCACCAAGCCTAGTATCTGCCTTGCAGTGGAGCTCAGTATCTGAACTCCAAGGGGAAAATAAGATGCTTTTTGTCATGTACTTAGTCTGTGACTTTGAGGGAAAATGCCTCCTTAGCCCCAGATACAGCGGGAGGTTTTATTGCCTTTATTATACTATCACTGGCCACAAATGCTGGCTTTCTTTCATACCTGATGTGTCAATAGCATGCGTACCATTTTGCATATCTCTCTCCTTCAGAATTTATGACCTAGATCAGGCAAAACCCGAAGAGCTCTATAGGAGCGTGAGAAAATGGACTGCAAGGAGGAAGAAAAATGCTAGAGACGGTCAATATGGTACCCAGGCATTTCAAGCCCTATTTTATCATCTGGGGCTGCATCAAGTGAATCTCTTTCTCTGGAGATGCTTAGAGCAATTACATTTGTTCTATTTATTCTCCCTCAAAGGCTTGGAGATGAGTCAACAGAAAAATCTTTTAGGATGAAAAAATTGAAACTTGAAATAGGCGATATCCCTGGACAATTTGTTCTGCAATCAGAACAGCATTCTCTTTCCTTACTGCTCTCAATCTCTAATTTTTAAAAAAAAAAAAAAAAAAGAAAAACACCAATACAGTAACAGTCACATCTGTAAATACAGTCCCTTTCATTCTTGCTTGCAAGTCAAGGAGCTATTTCGAGACAATACAGAGATGCGTGTTTTCTAGAGTTCATTTCTGGTGAGAAAATTCCCTCAGCTCTTGTCAGAAAATCCCAAGCGAGAGCAGAAGCTCTCTGAAAGCCTTGAACCAGCTCACTCATGCACAGCGCATGCATTAAAAGGAAAGAATAACTCCACACACCTCTTTGAAAGACTTCTTTACCTCCACTAATGGATGCCAGTGCGCGATGGGCTTGCGGGGGTACGCCAGCATCTCGTTCCAGTGGTCTCTGCCCAGTCCTTCAGCATTGACCCCCACACGGCAAACACCAATAATCTCGTTGTGACCCACTCTGAAGAACAACAGACAAGCAACACGATTATCTCCGGCTCAGACTACCCGCGCACATCAAACTGAGACGTCTGACCCCACGTTATCGGGGCACCACAAGGCACGGTGCGAGTCACCAAGGGCTGTCGTAGCTGCACCACGACAGTCAGATCTTCTCTGCTACTGTCAGCGCACGCAGCCCCCAGCACAGCGCAGCACTGCCATGGCCAGAAACAATTATAACAAATTTGAAATTATTTGAACTGTAGATCGGTCCAGATACAGAATCTGGAAGGATGTGTGATGTAGTGGTGTACAGCCAGAATAAGTACAAGTTCAGTAATGGATAATTCATACACCAATTGCTGCTCAGCGTGAGACCATTTGCTTCCTAAAACAGGTCGATGTTTTGCAGGACAAACAAATAGCGAAGGGGAGCACAGTACTCAAGAACATGCCATAAAGCAAAGGACCAGCTTTAACCATACTTCTTACTATTCTAGCAGGTAATTGTCCATAACCATAAATATCAATGACACTTTGACAATAAATCACTAGAGACAGGTTGATGTCACCGAGCTGTGCAAGGAAAATGGCAATTGAGCAGGAAAACCTGCCCCAACGGGATGTTTTCCCCTCCAGCTCTCCAGAGCCTCCCACCTACCGGTCATAATCCATGACGGAGATAAGCAGACTGACTTGATCCATGTTCTCTGGGGGAATGTCAAAGATTATTGCTTCATTGTAAGTGGGATTAAGTGTGTTTTTCTTTATGGTGGTTTTCTTCTTTTTCAGTCTTCGCCCATCACAGAGCAAAGACACTTTGACATACGGATCTGGAGAGGAAAAGATAGGAAAAGGCCTTCTGGTTTTGGAGGTTTATTTTGTTACCATCACAAGATAACCAAAGGATGGACTGTAAATTGCCATGAGCCAAGGGCATCCCTCAAACGTACTTTTAGAAAAAGGGATGTCTATGTACCAGTTGAATCCACCATTTCTCACGCTGGTGTGAGTGCTGACATGAGGTTCAGGCACTGCAGAAACAGCACTGCAGACTTCTTGGAAGGAAAAATCAGCGGTTTCCCTCAGTTTATCTGTGATAAGGGTTTGTAAGTGTAAGAAGGCCCATCTCAAACCAAGAGCTGGTATTCATCAGAAGATGATAATGGGCACTGGGCTTACATTAATTACGTGGCCACAGAGAGCAAACCCACTGGCTGATCGTGGCAGAATGCCCTCAAGTTACAAACAGCTCCTGTTTGCTGTAACGGCTGCCCGGGCGATTTCAGTGCATTGTCAAGTAACAGCAAACGTGCAATGTACTATTGCAGAAATGCTGAGCTGGCTTCATCTGAAGTCTCGATTCCCAGATATTTCATATGGCATCAAGCTGCAACTGAGTAGAAATGTTTTCTGCAAAGATCTTTTACTGTTTTGTTACTGCCTTTTATACAAGTCATCAATGCAATTCAGATACCATGATGTTGAGCTCTGGAAAAGAAACTGCTTTTTATGTTGAAATCCAGCATTTATGCATGCTGCATTTGCAAGCCAACTCTTTGGAACTGGGAATGCATACAGTCTTCAGGTGACTTTGGTCCTAATGTTCGAGTGCTGGCCACTGTACAGAGGAACGCACATTCACCTGGGATTTACCCACGGGAAGGCCCACGATCCTTTCCTAATCTTGGGGTGAAATGATTGATTCTGGCTGCAGTGGGTTATCTGATGGAAAACTCCCTACTCTCATAAAACTGCTAGGGTCAGAATCTGCAACAGACCTGAAGCGTACAACCCAAGAGATGGATCAGAGCTTTGACCCTGCAAACCTTCGGGGGGATGGGAGACTGCTGGCAGCCTTGAACGGTACATCCTGTATGTAATCACCTTCCCCGGACTGATGCCCTTGGGAATGGGTTTAAAAGATGAGTCTACTTTTGAAATTTTGTTCATACTTAATACATGGACAAAGCTTTGTCAGATGTTTCCATGATGATAGAGCTTTGGCATCAAAAGGTGTATGCCCACTATCCATTGGGGCTTCCTTGAGGGAGGAGGAAGAAGTGTGGGTGCAACGGGGTCCTTCCCAGCCACTGAGCACCTACCTGAGTAACCAGTGATATCCATAGCTTTGAGATTCCTGCATTTGATGACTGTTAAGGTGAGGCGACCTGCAGTTGGCAAATAACAAAGGGAAAACATGATCTCGCCCAGGTCCACGCTTTCCTTTAATAAAAGAGAGAACACATTACATTGGACACGTGCAAGAACCGGCTGGGCTCTCTCCGCCCTCCACCACAGTGCTCTGCGCAGGATTCGTGCAGCACTCACACAGAAACAGGCTTTTCTCTATTCTCTCATTTTCAAGTGAATGACACTTTGCTATGTGACAGTGTTTCCCCTGTATCCCAATATTATTTGGCTAAAAATGAATATAGGGAACAGGAAAAAATACGTGTCCAAATGTTACAGCTTCAACTCATAGTTAAGGATAATCTTCCACTGCCTCAGTGGAGAGTGTGCTCCCTGTTGCAACATTACAGCTAATGCATTCCTCTCTCTCTGCTCCATTGCTTATGCTGAAGTGAAGTGATATCTAACACCAAATGGAGGCCATTAAGGAAATTATATTAGTATCAAGTTTTGCTTGAATGTACAGTATATATCTTCTAGTGCCAAGTGTGTGACACTAACATCTATTTCCTCAAATGGAGGAATGTAATACACAGAGTGAGAGCACAGAAAGCGAGACCTTAACGTGCAGCGGTGCCACAACTCTCTGGCTGTACACTGCAACAAATCCAACAAGTGACTTTCTAGTGCAGCCGGTGCCATCGCTTCAGTAATAGAGGTTCAGCGACTTTGCTGGTGCCTAACATTTCGGCAGAGAATGCAGACATCTCTGAATGACACGGTGCTTTTCTCTGGAGTTGAGCATGCATCACTGGGCCGTACAGACCAGGGGGTCACAGCTTTAAAACAGAAGAGAACCGTGAAGGGCCTCATTTAGTAGCAATTGACCTTTTAGGTTGTGACATGCTCACCACCCTCCGGACCACCAACCGCTTTGAGATGCCTTCAAAGACCTAACAAACAGTATGAGGTACGTATATGTATACAAATAGTGAATTAACCAGCAGATGGCACCCAGAAACGTTTGGTAGTTTCTGGATTACACAGAGGCCAATACAATTTACTCTTTTAGCGCCCCATAAAATAACTTTTACACTTCACTCTTTGCACCTCTTGTACATGCAGCCTAATCTACTACACCTTCTAGAAGTCCATTCTGTCATTGCCTTGCTCGTGGGAATTTGGGAAAAAAAATAAACAAACCAAAAATATTATTTAAAGTAGAAAGCGTTATCATCTGAAGTCAGCAGTAGTATTTCCAAACACCTTCCAAAAATGGATTAAAAAAATAAATAAATCTTATTTTGTACATACAGATCCCACATCTGTAGAGCAAACCACCCGTTTATTTTTGGAAACAGAGTGTTTGATTCATTTCAATGTGATATAATGATCTGCTGAAAAGAAATTCTAACCGTTCGTAGTAGAGTGATGGAACTAGAAAGGCAAGTAAATGCATTAGGCACTTAAAGCTTTGCTAAGTGTTAGGAGAATAGATCTTGTTGATGGATGAGATTTTTGCCAAATTATTTCCTTCTCGTTCTCTGGTATGGCAAAGATTAGATATTTATTCCACTTAAGACGTGCAGAATACTAATGAATGTTATATAAAAGTCTTGATTCTTGACAAGACTTCACTTGACTAGCAAATAAATTGAAAATCTTCTCAAGCATAGAGTGTACAAAAGAGAGAGTAGCAGCCAAATGTTTTCTGGACAGAACTATGTATGACTAGACTTGTAAGTATCTAAATAAACATTGCCTCAGAAGGTGCTATTTGCTGGTAATACTCTCAGCCACTCTGAGTTCCCACTCTGATCTCTTGCTCACCCTAACGAACCACTGGCATCTTAAACAGCTTTCCTTCCAGCGCGACAGAACGAGCTCGAGTCACAACCTCATTGTCAGTGGCCAGTGATGAAACATGTGGAAACACTTACTGACTCGTTATTCCTCTACCTTCACTACCTCTTGATGTGCCTCCAGGGGCTGAATTTCTTGCCTCACAAAATATTACTAAAGGTACCTCGTTAAGGTACCAGGATCATCTTCACCACACACGAAAGAGTTTTCAGAGCTCCTGCAGCTTCTGATCCTTGGCTTCATTTCAGTAACGGCACCTCAGCATCATGGGTGCCCCTGGTCGGGCTGCTGTCTTGGGGGTAGAGCAGCAACGAACGACACTGAGCACTCCGAAACCTTTGGCAGTTTTACCCTGGTGTCTCCTGCACCCTGAGAGCTGAGCTGAGCTGCGGTTCTTGCTGCCTGACTCCAATGTGGCCAGTTTTCAGAGGTCAGGGAGCTCGGTATTTTATGGAGCCTCATTCATTTACAGCGTCTTTAAATGACCACTCAAAACCCGTGTGCCCAAAATTACTATTTGCTTTTTAAAACGTGGCACTTCTTGTTATCTTCAAAGGTATTCTTCCTCTTTTAAGATGAATTGCTTCACATAACAAAGAGCCTGAATAAGTAACTCTGCACTGAGGAGGCACTTTGTAACAAGCGTCTGGAACCTGCTGCAAACACTGGCACTGCACCAGAGCTAAACTGGAGGGTGGGATTGTACCTTGTCACCTAAGTGTCTCCAGCTCCAATCAGGCACTGCATGTACCAGTCTTAGCAACAGACTTTATGACAATAGAAAAGAATTTGAAATAAATATTCTTAAACTATGATTAGAAATGGTTGCTCTATTCCCAAAGAAAAGGCATCTCGCTGTGTGCCGGCTGCAGTGGATGCTATATCTGCTGCGCAGTGCAACAGCCTTTGGCATTCAGTCGACACGCTGGGCTGGGTCTGTTCTTTCATACGCTCTTCGGTCCGTGTTGGCTTGGGAGGGACAAGGGCAGGAAACCTTGGACACAGATGTGAGAAGAGAGCAGCCGTATATGAGATCGTGAGAGCACTCTGTGGGCATCATCTCATCTTCTATTCCTCTCCTTGCACTGAGAGAACTTGTTCAGGGTATAAAACTAACATAAATTGTTCTTCGACCTCATTGTATTAGGTCAAGATATTTTTCTTTGCAACCATAAATACAGGAGAGTAAAACGTGTCCTGTGGGTACATTATTTTCTTGCAAATTATAGACATTGGGACATTTCCAAAATTCATATCAATACCTCTTAGGAAATAATGGAAGCTCTGAATCAATAACCTTTGCAGACTTGAAACCAAAAATGTTTCACTGATTCACAAGCTGTACAATCATTAATTAAATAGTTGAGTGCTAGCTATTTGAATAGCTTATATCATTGCTTAAGTGCGTTCCTATCTTCTTACCCACACGATTGATCTAATGTATTATTAGTCACCCAGAGCTTTCCTTGGGTATTATGAAAACTGTATTTACCCTTCTCATTTTTGATTAAACAGAAATGTCCTTGGGTGTGTTACGACTGGCTGAGATGTACCAATATTGGCCTATTCCCAAAGAATGCCCAGAGAGAATGAGGGGATGGAGCCAAATGCGGCACTCGACGTTTCTGTGGGAGCTCTGCAAGGCTGCTACACAATGTGTCTTGGGCATGATGCTGGCTCCGCTCCTCTCACAACTTCTTTGGAGGCTTTTACCTCAACAGCCCTTCTGTTGGTGTCTCTCCACCTGATTTCAGTTGGGGTTTTGTTTGGGGTTTTTTTTTTTTTGGGGGGGGGGGGACATGTCTTCCCATTAAATTAGTTTACTTAGCTAGAAAAACATCCACTATTTCTTGCAGAACCGTTCCAGCAAAACACAGAATGTACACAGGTTAAAACTCCATAACCTTCTCCTGCAGCTTTGTGTTTTATGTGCTTTGCCTTTAGTGAGACCAAGTGTTACCCCTTCCAAATTTCGCTCCTGCCCACAGGTCTTTTCCCTCTGCACTCTTCGGGCTTACCACACTCTCTGAATGCTGATCACACCGTGAGGAAAGGGAGACTCCCTGCCACCACACCAGTGACTTCAGCCCAGGGCTGAACGCCGCGGCACAGCGCAGCCAGCCTGGCAGAGCTGACAGCAAGCTGGGTCTGCGGCAGAGCAGATCCAAGAGGCATCCGCACGTGTGCTGCACCTTGTTCCTCTCCTGGCAACCCTTTGCCAGGCAAACAGCTGTGCCTGATGCCTATTTGCCTCTTTGCCAGAGTTTTTCCTTTCATTGCCATCCATTAATCATAACAGACGTAGCTGTTTGTGCGTTGAAAGCCAGGAGCTGTAAACACCCTGCTAACTGATGCCACTGACTTTCCTTGTGGTTAACGCTTTGTCTGTCTCCCCCCGCGCTTGCAGGTGAGATGCTCAAAAGGCAGCAGAGCCGCAGCTCCCAGCACGCTCCCAGCAATGCCCCGGGGTGCTGGCAGCCGACACGTACACCTCAGCGTCCTTAGACGGGCGGTACTGCCGCAGAAGCACAACGGCCGCTCTCTGCACCCTGCCAGGGCAGCTGCTGGCCCGAGAGCTGCCCACCAGGGCCAAGATGCTGCACGCAGAGCGTATTCCCCACGGTGCCCGGGCACTGAGCTCCCGCACCGAGTCCCAGCTGCGGCACAACAGACAACAGCAGGGCATGCAGAGCGGCACACGCGTGTTGGACCTCACAGCTCTCTTAGAAAGTTATGAACACACTGCGGCTTTCAGCCACAGCGTGAGGACATCTCGGATTCCAGTTTCAGAAACAACAACATGAAATGACAAAGACGACGACTGACCTGGTGTCCAACTGCAAAGCAGTTCAATCATTTGTTTGCCCTCAGAACCAGCCAGGCCCTCCTGGGAGGACAGTGGAGGAGCAGACACTATTAGGTAGAGGTTAATGTCATTGCCTCTGCACTCAGCGATCAATGTGAGAAGGTGTCTTCTCCTGCCAGCTCCCTGTAACACTGAAAGTGGCTGGGACTTTTCCTTCTCTGATGCTTGGATTCACTTGCAGAGGGAATTCAACAGCACTGCTTAAAAACCCACATCAAGCTCTGGAAGAGTTGCCAGCAACACACCAGACAATGCTCTCAGTACAAGTACAGTAAAGCCCAGTACCACTGATGCGTTAGTAGTGGCTCTCCAGAGCTCTTTCTTACTGTTATCATATGCACGTGGCAGGCAACCAGAACCTGAGACCCTTCATGTGTCAATGGGAGACCAGACAGGGAACGTGCTGAACCCCGCAGTTGTTTTTAGCAAACCCGGTATGAGTGAGACTCTCTGTGGGTGAGATAACGGCACCTCACTACGGAAGGGGACGAAATTCCAGTATACCAGATTCTGGTAAAGCCGACAGGCTTCGGAGTACAACAGCCTTCGCCACCCCTGCATACGACGCCTGTAGCTCCCCAGGGCTAACGATACACCCACAGGGAGGCAATAAATCCACCAACTGGCAGCTGTGCAGGACTTACCCCTTTAGGCAGCCCAGCCAAAAAGAGAATCCCAACCCATCCTACCCTGGAGCCGCACACCACACACTCCGTACCTGTCCTCCACACGCACAGGTACCACGCACCACACCGCGGCACCGCGCTGCAGGGCAGGGATGACCCTCCAAAGCAGATACTCACCGTCGTCGCGTACTGAATGTCCTTCCAGATGGAAGTCTCCCGGGAAAGGTCTGAGGCCTCAAACAGGTTCTCCAAGATAACTTCTCCTATCATGTCATGTCTGGAGAACCTGTCAAAGTCAAAGACACTCAGGTGGAGCTTCCTGCTCGCCAGCTCCTCGTGAGGCACAGGGAAGTGGAAGGACTCATCAAAGGTGGGATTCAGAGTCTTCCTGTGGACTCGCGTCTGGAACTTGCGCTTTCTGTCAGGCAGGAGGTAGATCTTCACATAGGGATCTGAGCTGCCGCAGAAATCTTTGGCTGGCAAGTCAAAAGCCCTGAGAATTCGGACAGTCAGTGTCTCATTCTCGTAGTCGTACTTGAGAGTGAAGTTAATTTTCCCACAGGTCTTTGCTGCCTCTTTTTTTGGGTCCTCAGAGTCAACAGATTTTTGCTTATAGAGTTCGGGCTTAATGCGACCGATGCTGGTCGGCTGCTCAGCCACAGCTGGTGGGTCCATACCGTAGTCCATGCTGGATACATGCATTTGCCGAGGAAGGTGCCTTTTGAAGGAGATGTGCCTGCAGGAGGAACACACAGGGCTGTATGGTTTTCCAAGGGCATTTCTCTCCTTTTTCTCACCTGGACTACTAACGCTAGGGGAGCAGGGAGAGCACAAGAACGAATGCAATAGGTGCTGCTGACCTCTGTACAGAAACCACATACGTTATGGAAATGAACACTGAAGGGAACACCTCCAGTGGTCAAAGGAACTGATCCAGCAAAACTCCTAACTTTTGGAGTATTTGCAGCAAGCTGCATTTTTTTGCTCACTACACAAGTAACAGCTAAATATACGAGACCCAACAACTCCCTAACCAAGCCATAGACAAACCAGTGTGGCGACTCTTGCCCACCCTCAGTCTTTACAATTCCAAGATACTGGCACTAAATTTCCCTCAGGCAAAAAAAAACCACAACAAAACACTTTTAAAGCAAGAGAACCACGACTGGCTCAGAAAGTTAGGTTTTGGTCTGGGTATTGCTGCTTCCAAACTTCTCCAACAGCCTCGCATCAGAAACTGTAAGATAATTCTCGACAGGGCCAAATGCACAGGCTCATCTGGAAGCTGTCTCTTGCCTTGAGCTCCCCTTCAGTACAAGGGAAACCGTGTGTAAGCAAAGCTTTATCTAAGCAAAGCATAAAAGCTTTCTGTGGACTCATGGCATTATTTCAGATTATCTGGTGTTTACAAGAGCAGTATATGGAGTTATTTAACCACAGTAAGAGCTTGTATGGCCAGAGCATTAGCTTTCGGTGGTACGTGGTGCTTGGAGACCTCACTTCTCCTTGCCAGGTTGCTCAAAGGCATTCTGGGCTGGGCTGTGAGTCAGAGATCCCAAACTGCTGAGGCTGTTCCCCAGCGTCCCCAGGTCTGGCTGCCTGCCTGCGGCTCATGCTGGGCTCCTTCGCTTGAGAAAGTGCGTTTGAAACCTTCCCACATACAACCAAGTCCCACTTTATTTGTCCTGGTTCAGACAGGCTGAGCTTTTGTTTTCTCCTCCCCTGGAAAAGTGTAATAAAAGCAGAATGAACGTGTGCGTAACAGACAGGCAATCAGCTGTCCAAAAAGAGTATGTGGCACCGTATTGATTTAAATGACATCTTCTTCAAATAGAAAGCTGTGGTCGGTGCCTTAATAATTCTGCAATACTGCAGCCAATTCCTGAGCAATGCTTGTTTTCGCAGTCGCATTCTCGCACACGTCGTGGGCACGGCCAACAAAGCGAGCAGAAGTGCTGGGGCTCAGCCAGGACCCCGCATCGCACTTTCCTGTCCTAGTTTCACGGCCTTCTGTGTCAAGGAAGGGTACCGTATTTCTCAGTATTCTTGCCGAGAAGGTGTTCCAAGGTTCATACAGCCTTATCCCGATTTACTGAGTGTGATGTTGACATCTCTGATCCTGGCTGAGACAAGCACTGGGCGCAGCTGGTTCTAAGCTTGTGCAGTGAGCAATATGTCAGTTCTGCTTATCTAATTGTTTCTGCTATGAGCCACAACAACAAGAGAGAGAAAAAAGGTCTAATTCTGTCTGACAGCATACCATCATCGATACTTCAGCCTGCCTCTCATGTTGGAACAAAATTAAAGTGGCCAAAGCACACTGACGGCTTGACACAATGAGGTCAAGTCACAGTAATGGGGCTTGAATCCTTGATTTTTTTTAAAGGGCCCACGGTAAGCCAGTCTTAACACATTAATTGGCTAATGACCAATCTTTAGAAAGTAATCAAGCGTGTAGGTGGGGGTGCTTTCTTTAGCCTCTTTGAACATATCCGAAGCTCAGGCTCCATTAAAGGCATCTCCCCACTGCCCCAGCGCAGCATCCCCGCGGCACCGCGTCCCGCTCACCTGGTGGAAGACGCGGGCTCCGTCGTCTGCCGCTGGATCCGTGTGCGCCGCATGATGTGGTCTTTCATGGACATCTGGACCTCTGCCGGGATGTCCGGCGATGTGTGGCTGATCTTCACCGCTGCCTCCAGGAAACTTATGGCACCTGCGTCCTTGAGCTTGTCTGCCATGTTCTCCTTATTGCAGTCTGCCTCGCTTGGCAAGACGGCCAGGTTAGAAGAAATGGCCTTGTTCCTCCAGGGAACCCAGCACAGCTTCCAAAAGAGAAACAGAAAAACTGCCACCAGGGCCAGGCCACACACAATAACTATCACTGCAAGGAGGCTGACGGAGAGCTCTACAGGGAAGAGAAGGCAACAGCGACAGGGAGAGGGGAGGAAAGGGAAAGGAGAAAAGAGAAGAAAGATGGTGAGAAAGCCATAAGTAAAGGGAAGAAATGGTCCAAACTGACTTATATCACAACTAATGGAGACCTCTCAGCAAGCTCTCCGAGAGTCAAACTGAAGGGAGCATCCCCTGACAGATTTGGGACCGATCCTGCCCCAGACACGTCTGGGGAGAAATGGGCGTCTCCAGATGGCCAGAGACATGAAGTTCTATACCATGATGGTTAGATTGGCTATGAAATATCATTCTTGGTTTGTTTTGTGGCATTGGCAAACTGCTGAGCCTGAAACCAAGAAGAATTGCAGAACAGAATGATAGAAACCAGCCCCACTGCTGTAGCGTCAGAAACTGCCCTTTTCCTTCATACCACAGGTGTTCAGACACTATATTAAAAAAAAAATAAATGTCTCTACCATGATCCTGGAAGCAGACTGCTGTTGTGCTATCAATGCTCACATCTCGTCCAGATGTGCTCATAGAGAATAAAAAGTAAATACCAATACAACAAAAAAAAATAAAATCACAAGCTGCTGTTGCAGTGGAACCAAACAGAGAAGGAAGCTGCACAGAAAGTGTTACACGTTCTTCCTTATTCTCAATAGCACAGAAGCTGTCTATGTTCCTTGACTCTCTGAGTCACTTTTACCTCATACGTTATGTATTTCAGCATTTCAGTCTTTTTCTGGAGCAGAAAGAGCTTCCATACCTATGGCTGAAGAATCAGGAAAAAAGGAAGATATACATAGAAACATACATATGATCTAGGCTGTGACATGATTCACAGCACTTCAAAAACAGAAAACACTGGCTATTTTTAGTTCCTTTCTTACAGTGTATTAATTCCCAGATTCCCACCCAAACCAAAATTCCAGCCAGTCCCTGAGGATGAAGGCAGGTTTCGCACTGGCGTTACATCTGCCGCGTGGGGACTGCAGGCGGTTCTGTCACAGATTGCCACGAGGTCGAGGACAATTCCTTGGTTGCCCGCTGTGTTATTTGTAGTGGCCAGTAAAGCTATACTCCCTAAATTACCTAAGTGCAAGTCAGGACAGAAAGACAGGCAAAAAACCATCAAACTCTCCAGAAGTTTGTACAGAATAACCATTACCTCTCACTCGCCTCTGTCTATGCATACGCTTGGAGCAGAAACGTTTCGCATGGATGTGAAACAGAAAGCAGGTACTTAATTCTCTACCTGAGGCATGTGTGTTTCTGAACTGGCTCTTAGCGAGTACCACAAGTCTCCTGTACCGTTAAGCGAGGGCAGGCAGGACCGGGTGTAGCTGCGAGCCCGCCGTGGGTGGAAGGGGATCAGCCGCCGTGGCTGCTCTCCCCTGCGGCGCGGGGCCGGTTCCCAGGCCGGAGCCGAGCCCTTCTCCCGGAGTGGAGCCGGGATGGGACGGGGGTGTGGGACAGGACCCTGCGCCCGCAGCCGAGAGCTGGCACTGCACAGGGGACGCGTCAGCACCCCGGGAAGGGTCCCGGATCCGTTCCCCCTCCGCGGGGTCTGCCCGGCCTCCCCCGGCACAGCCGCCCTGTTCGGCGTTGGTTAATGCTGGAGTCTGCGGCCGCAGGTACAAACGTTTCCGTTTTGTCCATGTGAGCTCACAGCACCTCTTCAGATCATCTCTAAATGTACTTAAGGCAAACAACTTCTCACCTCCAGGAGCTCTAAGAATCGCTAGAGTCACTCAAAAACTGCATCTCCCACAAAATCCACCCTTACCAGGCAGTTTAGCTCTTAGAAGATAAGCTGGGAAACTCACATCTGCGCTTCATCGCAGCTGCTATAAATGTGATCCCTGACATAAGCTTTACCTTAAATAGAAGCCATAAGAAGATCTTCTGTTTCCTTTGGTCATATAGTTTAGTTTTGTACAGCTATAATAAGACATTTAATGTATAAGGCTGAGAAAATCTATGAAATATGAGGAAAGACTAAATTTTTATCTTGACAAAATAGCTGAAATGAAAAATTGTTTTTTAAAAAGTAATTAAAAAACCCAACTACCATTGATGAACCATAACAGGAAAGTATTCAGGAACCCATTTATGTCATCAAATTTTGCTAACATGCTCTCTGGGAATACAACAGCTACCATATATTTAGGATTTTTCACATCAGTTCTTGTAAGTGAAATCTCAAGGAAGCATCAGACACAAAATGCGACATCTACACGGGAACAAGGCAGTTCCTACTGAACACCTGGGAAACCATCTGTTGTTCCTGATATCCCAGAGGAAATGCACTGTTTTTCCACAAAATTACCTAGCCTAGCAAATTCACTAAGAGCCTGAGGGGAAGCTTCCTGACTGCCCACAGGTCCTTTGACTTGAAAGGAAGGGCTGGAAGCTGCCAGCAGGTGCAGATGGAAAGAATAAATGCCATCCAGAAGTTTTTGCAACTTTTCCTCTCCCTCACCAGCCTTCTGTACAGGTCAGACTGCACCATTTATTTTCTGCTGTAACTCCAAGGTGGAAATACAGATCACTACTGGGGTGAATAAATAGGTCCCATCTTATTCAATAATAAATAGGATTGTACAAGTCAGCAGTGGAGCTTCCTTAGAGATTTGGCTAAATGCATTCTCACCAAAGCAGAGGGCGCAGAGGTACCACTTTCCTATACTGTAAGTCTTGGAATTGTGCCCAGGAAATTCAGTGTCAAGCAGTTTCATAAGAAAATTTAAGAACCTGGACTTTTTGCAAATATGTCTGTGTTGCTACAAAGCAAATAGTTGGAGTGTAGAATCGACCACTGCTGGGAGCTGTTATGTGACAGAAAAGTTTCTGTTAAGATACTTCTGCCCATTCCAAAAATTTATATAGCGTGCATGACTCTGCTAGCACACCAGACTCATTAACGGGAAACATCAGAAATAATCAGTTATCCCTTCTGAAAACCTGTTGCCAGCTTGAGAAAGATCTTAGTTCGTGTCACTTCTTGCTGAGCTGGTATTCATAATGTATTTGACGGGATTCACAGATACTTTTACGCATCACCTCCTACTCTTTCCTCTGACAGCTCACATAAAACACAAGTAGAAGGGATCAGGATTTTACAGACGTTTTTTAAGCATCTGCCTGGGAAGAATATTGGTTTCTCTGAAGATGACATTGAATTCCCCAAGACTTTTTCATGACTTATTAAACTTAAATATCAGTTGGACAGAGTTGACCTTAATTGATTTAATGAGCTTTCTCTTAAGAACTTGAAAATACCAGTTACTTTTGAAAAAATACCCAGCATTCAAAACGTTATGCTTTAAATGTCCTTTAACTTACAAGAAACTGTAAAAACAAGATAATTCCTTATCTCACAGAAAATGCCCCAGGGCCAGAGGTTACTTGGATATTCCTGGTATGGCAGGAGGTAAGGCTTGTTCCCCAAAAGGCTTCTCCAGAGACAGAACAGACCAAAAGGACAGGTCATCCCGGGCTGAGAGGGACATGCCTGTGTCCAGATGTAGGGAACGGCTCCGGATCAGGAACGGTTCAGCCTCTGCTTTACCAAACGCTTCCCGCGCTGCAGCCCCCTCACCGGAGCCCCCGCACCGCTCTCGAGGGACGGAGGCAAATTACCGCTCTGAAAAATGTCCCATCTGAGGAAAAATGCAACAAGAACTATGTTTCTATTCTATTCTCCTCTAAAAAAATAACAGTGAGTTATCTGTAGCTTTGTTCTCATCAGGTGCGTAGGGCCGTACAAGTGCGGAATGGCTTCAGCCATTCCTCACCCGGTTCTTATCTAACTTGGTGCCGGAACCTCGTCCTAGCCCAGCACCCTCCAGAGACACGGGAGAAATTGCCATGTTGGAAAACGGATTTTATTACAACTTGTAATTGAAAAGATAAAGCTTAAAAGGAGGAGGTGGCAAATACAAATTAACATGGCTGTTTTCCAGTCTCACCCCAGGGAGCGAGAGCCCCTTCCCAGAGGAACCCTCATCTGGAAACTGCTTTTGGCTACAGAGCAGCAATGACGAAGCTCTTGCATGACTAACGAGGAGGGAGGGGAGAACAAGCAGCAGGAAAGACATGGACATGAGCATTTACTTGCACGAGTTGATATGCTTGGGAAAAGGCACCAAGCTGTTATTTACCCAGTGGAACAGAGACGGCTCCTCCAGGGATGGTTTATGACCGTCTTGCTGAGGTAGAGGTTTAGCGTGGTATGTAAAGCAAAAGAGAAATTGTGAATTTGTGACCTCTGTGTTTCTGTGTGCACCCAAACTCCTCACAGGACAGAGACTTTGTCCCAGTCCCTACAGACACAAAGCACTATTACCTCTCACTGCAATGCCCCAGAAGCGACCGTCAACAGCCACCACCAGCAGTCCTGGTCTTTTGCTGCAAAGCAGAGACTTTCACCGAAAGCATTTCCACTCCAGGAGAACTGGGGAAAGGCCCCTCTCGGCCAAGAATGAGCTTTGGTGAGTTGTGCCACAGACTCCCCATCAGAGCAGCTGATGGAAAGAAACAGAGGTTTCTAAACCAGAGAGCGATTCGCTGTTAGGACAGACACGAGCACGTCCATGGGGAGGCCCACGTGGATCATGGTCTTTCCTCCGCTTTCCTCCGGTACAGGAGAAAGCAAGTCGTACCTGAGTGGCTAATGATAAATGATCATTTATCACCATCTACGCAGTAGGAGGTACCATTAAACGTCAAAACTGAGTCAATGGAGACGCTGATCTCCCACTCCTGCAGCCTGGAATAAGGGAAAATAATGAATCAAAGCCTTCAGAAACGGCACAAAGGGCTTAGACAGCTTGTTACAAACACAACACTGCGCTTTTGTTTTCTCGTATCAGGAACAGTTATGTACCTCCAAAGGAAAGGGGCATGAGGGCGGCGGGAAGCTGCTGGGTGACGGTCAGGAGCTGTGGTAGAAGATGAGATGGCCCAGGGCAGGACAAAGGGACCGCAGAGCAATTTAAAACCGTAAAGCCAAAGGCAAATTTAGGAAAGGGGGATAATTTCTTGGCTAGTCCAGCCCCTCCCTGGCCCCGTCCCCCTGCCCTCGGGAAGCAGCTCATCAGTACAGCCATACATTTTGTTACATCTTGGATGGGAACTAATTAGGAGAATATGGTGGAACTATGCTTCAGCTTTATACCCCTGATGACTTCATAATACCCAAACTGAGTTGCCGAAGGGGATAATTAGCAAAGTCCAAACAGAAAACGATTAATAATGTGACAAAGCCATGATTACAACAGTCTATTAACTGCAAGACAATACTGGTCTAATTATGGCAACATTGACTTTTATTACTGTGAAGTAGCTTACACTGTCATTAAAGAGATTCATGGATAACTCTGAGTTTTATCTGAAGAGTTATATTTAATATCTTGAAGATGTAATTTAGCTTTCCTTCCACCCACTCCCCACAGAGAAAACAAAGTACATTTGATGGCTCTCTCGGCACTCCAGCATCTATTAGTCATTCCAGCTACCTGTTGGATTCAAACAAAGTCTGAATATCACCAGTGGAAGTTCAAGGAGGGACTGAAAAAATTAAATGCTGTAGGCTGAGGTGCAGCGTGGGGCCAGCATGCGTCCTGGCGGCCAACTGCTTTTCCAGTGTAATATATCGACCACTGCTCATATATATTTCCAGGCTTCTCTGTCCATTTTTACTACACTTTTCTATCGCAACAGTGCTTGTGGGAACATATTGTTCTATTTCTGCAGGGCTTTGTAGAGATCATGCATTCAACTGATGGATTACTACGAGAGTTATTGCTGGAGGAGAAGACAGGCAGCTCTGGGCCTACGAAAGACCACGTGAGGCACCCACCAACAGCTGATCTAATTTCCTCTCAATTGAGAAGCATCACCAATGTGAGTCTGATTAGCTGAGGGCTGGAAATTGGGCATGTGAAACTGTGGCGAACCTCAGATGCCTGGGGCGGGGGCGGAGGGGAGCACAGGACAACAGCGGTGGAATGGAAGAGGTTTCCATTAAATCCTAGCTATAGACATGTTTATTTAGCAACACCGGTCGGCATTGTTTTACAGAGGAAGGAGCAGGGACTGGATGGAACAGAAACCGAATGTTAAACCGAAGCAGCAGCACGGCATCAAGCGGCACGACAGCCGAAACCAAAACACAAACCGAGCAGAGGAGGGGCACGGGGCTCAGAACAAACCCTGCGAGGCTCCAAGGAGCGCAGCAGCTCGCAGAGCACTGTGCCACAGGAATTTTGAAAAGGAAACTGGCTGTCTTGTAAATCCCGAAATGCTGCAGCTGAGAGAGCAGCTGCAGTGCAGCAGCGTGCAGCTCTCAGCCGGCTCCTCACGCCCTCCCCAAGCATGCCACGGCCACGGGAACGGGAACAGAGCAAATAATAAAGATCCGATTGTCCCTGTCGCCCAACACAGCTTCAGTTCTTGTCTCAGAAAGCAGCTCTGTTTAACAGAGGCCGCAGCTAAGGGGGAACCGGGGTCTGCAGAGCACACGGCTGCGAGAGGGAAGCGCTGCAAGCCTGCTGATTGCCTCCCTTCGCTGGGACGGTGTCCAGCGTGCCAGTGCTCTGCTGATGTCTTCACTGTCACATCTTCAAGCCTACTCGCTGCCGTTTGGTTGTCATTTGCAACTTCAGCAACACTTCTCTTCTTGATTTACTGGCAGCTATGAGCTATAGGAACACGTCCTGAAATATTGTTGAGCTAGACAAGTCATTAGCAGCTGTCACTTCAAAGTCTCACTGCAGTCAATTTGCTTTTCACGAGCAGCCTAAGAGCACAGGAGCTGGATGTGTTGTGAAGCACTGCAGAGGGGCTGCCGCTCAAACAAGATCACAGAGGTGTGGGTTGTTAGTGAGGGGAAAATATTTCATCAAGTTCTCAGCAGATGTTAAAGGACCGGGTCAGAAAACAATTATGGCTTGAGCAGAGCTTCCGTCGTCCCTCAGACGTTATCTCATGCTGTGGGTGGCAATAAGGGTTGCAGAGCAGACCCCACGTCGCAGCAAGGCAGGCAGCAGGCCCAGAGCACTGGGGATATCGATCACCTGCAGCTCCATGCCTGTGTTCCCAGACCCTCCACGCTGCCTCTATGCAGGAGGACCCGAGCAGTAGCAGCAAGCGTCAGCTGCACCTACGGCTCTACCTGCACCTACCGACACCCTGCTCAGACCAACGGGAGCCTGGCCCCTTGTCAGCTGTCCTTGCAGGGCGACAGGGAGCGTCACCCTGCCAAGGACACTGCCGCATCCTGAGAGTATCTGGGAGAAGAAAATGAAGTCACGGAAACAGTTGGTCCCATGACTGATCCAGAAAGAAACAAATCAGGGTGGTTTTGTCTCTGGGTCGTGTAAGGGTCACTGACTATTCCCCTCAGCTGCCCAGTGCAGCACCATGTTAAGAAATACCCGCAGAGACCCTGAGAGACTCCGCCACCATGCGCACTCCCCTGGCGCTGGCATGCTTTACAGAGTTTCTCCAGGTGAAGGCAAGCAGCACTTCCAGCTGCTTTTTGCTGTGGAGAGTGCCCAAATCTTGTTTTGTTACTCTATGTCAACCACAAGTAATTCCACTAAAGACAGTACAATGGAAGTGAACTGAAAATAACGTGAAAGCAGGGGGAGTTTTACACGAAGAGCACTTTCGCAGTCAGTTCATCATATGTAGCTCAATGGCAAACTCCCCTCAAGCCAGCAGAGGGGTGGAAACCCTCATGAGATGAACACTGCAGATGTTCTGCGAGGAAACATTCGCGGAGTCTCTGAAACGCCCCCTTGAAAGCTCTGCAAACTCAGCCTTCCTCCCACGTGAAGCTAGAAGGAGATTTATCCTGTGCATGTGGTTCCTCAGCCCTTGGACACCGAGTCCCACACTATCAGCTCCCACCAGCTTCCCCCTGCCAGCACGGGCTCCACAGGAGCTCAGACAGAGCCGCCTCGTCTCCTGTGCGCACCCAGCTACGTAACAGATTATAGGAAGAGAGAGACATGAAGGCTCAACTGGCTATGCCAAAGTTTCAGTTAGATAGAAAAAAACTTCTTAAAAATTAATTTGCTGCTACCATAGGGTTCCTGCCCTGCAAGAGCTTATTGGAATGCAAACTATAAGCTTCAAAGGCAAGGATGAATCAGAAGCTATTTTGAGAGTAATTATATAAGATTATAAAATTCAAACCATCTCATTATTGCACGTTAAGTATGAAGACAACCTGCTTCATAAGGAGACCTTGCAGGGATCCAGTGTTTCAAGCAACTGTGATCTACGGTCCAAGTGCAAACAGCAACCTCGTAACTCCAGTCCAGACAAAACTTCCTTCATTAAGCAATGCCAGGGATTTTTTCACCGTTTACTGTAATTCTTTAAGGGATGCGGTTCTATAGCTGGGAGAATAACTAGAACATGAGACATGGACAACTTAATGCAAAGTTTTGTTCCTTTAACAGTTGTGTCATTTGTTGTCCTAGAAACCAGCTATCAGCTTGTTAGCAACTGTACTTGCGAATTCCCAAATTTCATAAACTCCAGTTCAAATTATAATTAAGGAGAAAACATATAATAATAAATTAGCACATGGAATAAATTACTGTTCCAGCAACTCTGGACACAAGGAGCAGCCCGGGTGTGGGAAACCCGACTCGGTTTCCCCGTGCTGCGATGGAGACTGTGGCAGCTCATCGCCGCATGATGACGGGGTCCTGGGACACCCCCTGAGCAGTTACCTGCACCGTGCACTGCCTGCAAGAAGAAGAGAGAGTTGTTTTCATTTTTGCTTACATATCCAGGCTACAGCTGAAGCTCCTGCTATGTCTTGGCTCGGAGGAAGCCGGCACGCAGGTGGGAGGGCTGCGAGCGGCTCCTGGGGACGGCAACGTGTCTGCTGTCCCCGTCCTTGCTGCGCCCGGCACCCGGTCCCTCGGGAGGGACCTTCACACCTGATGGCCTAAGAGAGCTGATTAGGCAAGTGCATTAAACAGAGAAAAGGTGGGGAAAACAGAGGCTATCATACCCTTTACTGCCTGGAGTTTTTCAGTTTATGGCTTGGTACTTTTATCACTGGTGGAACAGACAGTAAATGCTCGGATGCAGGAGAGGGAGGCGTACCAGTCCCCCAGGCTGAGTTTAAAAAAGCAGAAGAAAATCTGAACAGAGTAATTCAGAGGGAAACACCAAAGGTGATTTTCAAATGCAGAGTCAACAATGATGTACTTTACACACATGTATGTATATATAATAATAAAAAGAAAAAAAATAAACACATACATATGAAAAAGTGTAATACACCAAACAAAGGAATGAAATGTCAGAGGAGACCTCAGTAGCCTGGACCTTGTGCTTTGCTCACTGAAACAGAATGGAGAAGGATTTAAAGGCTGCACAGGAGAAGCCTCCACCATATCAGGCTCTGGACAGCCAAAACACAACCATGAAATACCATGCAACCTTAACAGGAGCTAATCGAAACCTCTGCTAAGCAGTAATGCCAAATACGAGTGACAGAGGGATTGCCACAGGAACTGCTGAATTGCTGTGGTAAGATACACTCAGTTCTCTGTTCATTTAGACTGTGGCTACCACAATGGCAAGCAAGTTGAAAAAGTCCTAAGTAGCCCGCAATGAGCTGCGGCTCAGCCCGGGTTAACGGGCAGCACAGGCTGTGAGGCTGCGTTTGCCCACTGGCCACTGCAGGTCAGACACTCCTGCGCCTGCATCCTTTTGCTGGTTTACACGCTAAAGGAGGCAGGACAAAAAAAAAAGTTCTTTCCAGCCACAGGACTTTTTGGATATAGGACCATCTTCTATGGAGGAAATAAAATCAGGCTTTCGAGCTTAGAAAAAGACATCCCGTTCCTTTCCCTTAGTCACCTTCCTTCAGATCGGCAGTGATGGGTAGCTCAGTGAAAGCCCACATAAGCCACACGTCTTTAAAAACCCAGATCAGATCATGGCTGAAATGGATTAGAAACAGAAAAGAAATCTCAAATCTGTCTGGGTGGGAAGATCCTGCCAAAAGGTATTAAAACACCAAGGTCAGTACTGGAGACAGGGCTGACATGCCACCTATTGCCCTGGCTGCGGGGCTTTCGGAAACGACAGGCACAGCGTCACACTTGCTGTGCAGCCCAAGTCACGGGAACATCTGGGACAGATGTCACAGAGGGGTCCCCAACGTGCCCTTGCCCTGGGCTCCCTGGCTGGGACCTGGAGATGAAACTCCCTTCTTCTACCGCCGCTTTGCCCACTAGCGACTACGGGCTGCGTACACAGTGCTGAGAGGCCCATATCAACACCCAGAGAAATAAGTACCACACATTAAAATGGCCGTGCCCCAGCAGAACAGCTGGACTGGAGGAGACTGATCAAAGTTTTCTGAAGACCAAATATTCCGGGGATATTGACCTGACGATTCTGACTTTCCCTCCAGGCTGCATCAAAGGCACATTTGTTTCTCAAACTTTTGTTTGCATGTGCGACCAGAAGGGGAAATTTGAGCTGTCAGCAATGCAGCATTTCTGTTACCAAAAGTGACAAAAAAAAGAAAAAAAAAATGTTCCAAACCAAAGGAAACATTCCCCAGTGATTTATGTCGCTTTGTGTCTTAATCGGCTGTTCTCTAGAGTGTTATAAATGAGATAGTAAGAGTTGTCATTGCTTTATGCCTAACTGATGACAATCTAATGAACTATTATAAGCCACACTGCATATAATTATAGTACATAGTTGTGCGCTAACCCCATGACATTTTATCACAATATGTTGTAGCAACATCTGTAAACGACTCGGCAGCGCTGAGCACACGTGGTGCCCTGGGCTGAGGTTAAATGAGTGACACCGAGCGTCATCCTCCTCCCACGATGTGACCCGGTGCAGACAGGACCTGAGCTGAGCACAGAAGGTGTGCCGGGACGCCTTGCTGAGGCTGCTCGATATGGGGGGAGGTCTCTGCCCAGACCTGCCGGAGCTGAGCAGAGCCCGGCAGAGAGCAAAACACCATAATACGGACGCTTCTGGGATGTAGAAATACAATTGCATTTCAAGGTGCAATGCAAACAGAAGGTTTACACTGTCACTCTCTCCCTTAAGACCTTAAAATTTCCCTTCAAAAACTTGGTCAAAGCCAAAGACTGTTGTGAGACCCCAGAAAGGCCAGGGTCAGCAGCGCCTCAGCGTCCAGGCTCACTGTGCCAGAGCTGCCGTCTCTGTGCACTTCACTTTCTACAGGAGATTCAGTTTCGGGGAAATGCTTCCCTGCGGCTCTCTCTCTGACTCCGTTTCGGTTCAAAAAAACCCTAAAATCAGCCTGCCCCGAAAAGACCTCAGGATAAACCTTGACTGGGAGCAGAACCGGGGTCTCTTCCCACCCCACCCTGCAGCCTCCTAAGCGCTGATCCTCATCCCACGGGTCCGGGCATCTCCAGCCCTGCGGTCCAGGGTCAGGCAAGAGGACACAGGCTGAGAACCCCAAAAAGCAGAGCTCAGCCAGGGGAGGGCAGAAGCCCCGAGTTGGGACAAGGCAGCCCAGAAAGCTTTCCAGAGGCTCTCCTTGGGCTGAGCGCTCCCCTCGCCCTCAGGACACAGAGCCTCTCCAGCACAAGGGACCTCCTTGAATCCATGAAAGCATGATGGAAGAGCTTCATTGCCTGGACCTGCCCCACAGCAAACCAAAACCAAGAGATCAGGATTCATCCAGAACTCCCCTGGCTCCCGATGCTGCAAAGAGTGGGTGATACACAGATGCGTGTCCTCAGGAGGTCAGGTTGCCAATTAAAGCCATCTAAACCCAGTATGACCATGAAAGCCCGTGTCATGCCCTCTCTCTCTCTCTCTCTCTCTCAACGTGTCGTTTTGATAATACCTGGCACACAAAAGACAGTCTGGTCTGCACAGCAGAACGGCACAGGTCTGTGAGAAGCGGTGCAGGACGCAGAGCAGCCGGGCAGGGTCCCCAGCCACCCGCCTGCACACCCCGAGGTACCGAGACCCCGCGCTGCCACCCGGGGATGCAGCAGTTATGAAAAAAGCATTTCTTTGTTCAGGCTCCACTGAATGATCAGGGAACTTCCTCCCTGAACCGCTCTGCTCCTGTCATTAGCCGCTGCTGCTGCTTCCATTAGCTTGTAACAAAGACAGAGATCTTTAACCCCTAAAACGTACTATGCAACAGTCACGCGTGCAGGCTGGACTGCCCAATCCTGCAGATTTATTAAATGGATTCTGAGATTCTTTTTTCCCTTTTCCAACGACTCATAACACTCCGTGCCGCACCGCTCAGAATCCTTTTAGCACGAAGGTTTTGAGCCAAGACCAGATGCAGAACTGAGCTCAAATAACTCTGAGCAAATGCACGCAGACGTCCAAGAGATGAAGTGCCGCGTATGGAAAGAACGCGATGAAGGAGGTGCTCGCCATACTCACCTAACACTGTGTTGTTACAGGAGCACAGGCGCTTCTTTGCAGCAGTTACGAACAGGCATAGAAAATCAGAGTAATACTTACATTACCAGAGACACTGCTGTGCTAGAATTTCTGGGCAATTATTATTCCATGGAACCAAATGCTCCAGGACTGTATGTCTTAATGATGGCTTTGAAAGGGCTTGCATGAACTGAGCTTCTGGCATCCTGCCTTTAGCCTTCGCTGTGATGTTGTCAAACACCAACCTGCTACAGCATAACAAACTGGACTAAATATAAAGGCAGCCTTAATTAGCATCTGCAGTTTCACTGTGTACAAGACACCCTGCAGGATAACTTTCTTTTTGCCATAGACATAGAAAATATACAGTTCATGTACAGTCACTCGAAATGTCCCTTCTCTGTCCCTCTAGGATGCCATTTTGCAACGTACAAGTATAATTAAAGACAATGCATGGCAGAGAGACAAATCACATCCCTCCAAACAACTGCCAGCGCAAGTGACTGTTATGCTAGTGAGTCCACTGGATTGAAACAATAAGGGCTGTTACAGATAAGCTTCCTGATTTTACAATATACAGATAGGAAGGAAAAATATATACTATCATCTTTGAAAAGAAAGCTAGAAAAAGGTGCCTAACTAACACGAGATGGAAACCTGGGGTCCTAGGGAAGACTATGCAATTGTACTTCGAAACATGAGCAGTAAGAAGAAACAGGTAAGAAAAAAAGGACAGTTGAAACTACAGTTAAATGCAAATTTGTATCAGATGTAAGATCCCGTTAGGGTTCTGCTCTTATCCCTGAAGAACGAATGCACACATGTGAGACTGTGTGACTTAGTGAATGCATGGTACGTGCAGCAGGCTGTGCACATCACACTGGCGTGACTTCAGCAAAGCAAAGATGTCCAGCAACAAACACCTGCAAACACAGAAATACCAGCTTCTCGGAGTCCTCCCGCAAAACAATGGAGAAGATGAGAGTCAGGCTATGCCCTGATTTGAACTAGCTGAAAGCACATGCTCGGTTTCAGTGAAAACGTAGGGAGAATACTGAAAGCAGAAGAAAATGTTTCAACGGCAAAGACAGAAACTGCTGAAGCAAAATGTTTGTTAAGGAAAAGAGGCTCCATAGTATGGAAAAAGGCAAAAAATTAACAAAGTAACTTCAGAAATGTGGACTTACCAAAGAGGTATCTGCTCCTCGGCTCGGTCCCTGGTCACTGTCCTCAGCCAGCTCACACACGCAATTAACACCAGCAGCAATCTGGCTGCCTGTTTCTATGGAGTTTTAGATGCTGGTCCCTGACTATGCATGAGGCTACTGCAGCTGCACTGGAATAGGCTCCGAGGTCCGCAAAAAACCCACAAACACGATCAGCCTCCCTGTACTGCTTCAGGAATGAATCAACCAACAGCAATTAGGCAGATGCAAACCTGCTTCTACGCAGAGCGGTACTTACAGAGCCCCGGAACACACGCACTCCACAGCTCCAAAGGTGCATGTTATTTACCGGGACCGTCACAGTGCATAGCCAGAGGCAGCCGAAGAGTCGTAGATCCACACAGTTAATAGACAGACACGTGTTCATAGACAAGCTATATAATCCATTTTTCCTAGATTTATGCTGCTGCTTTTAACCTTATTTTAATATGGTTTTGCAAACCTTCCTCTGGTAGCAAGGTTTGAACCTGACACCTTCAGGATCAGAGAACAAACCTGTTTTACTTGAGCTAAAGAGCAACTCTGCTGCGTGAAGCCCTTTTGCTGCTGGTGGACCAGACGCTCGCAGAGGAAGGCAAGATCTATTTTGCGAGTACATCACTCCGGGGTAAGAAGGAGCTTTGCCCCTGGGTGCTACTCCTCACGTGCCTGGCCTCTGGAAACACAAGCTCCAGTGAAAGCCTGGGTGGCTTTAAACATGTTTACTGTTATATTTACTTAAAATACTCTTTAACAGCGGTTCAGAAAAGTCTGCTGTTACAGCTGGTAAGCAAATCCGAGGCTTCTCCGTATTTCATAGGCAGTGGCTGTAGGCATCCCGTATCGGTGAATGGGCATGCCATCAGTTTTCCCATTAGTCAAACTATCCTACCAAGGGGTAATTTTTTTTCCAAGAAAAATACTCCAGTAGCAATTTCTCCATATAAAAGTGATCTTTCTGCATCAACATTCCTGCAATGAAAAAAAACCCCTATTGCACAGAAATTCGCCCCTTTTTCTGCCTGCAGCAAGAACACTTACGTACTTGTGGGTTTAACATTTTAATAGTATTTGTGAAGTGCCAGGAGGGTGTTCAGCGCTGTACAAGATGTACTGCCTGCATCATGAAGTTTAAAAAGAACAGTTCACACAAAGGGCAAAACGCTAAATGTGCTCTGAATTACTGTGGGATTAGAGCACAGAAGGACAGCTGACAAAGCGTGCTAGGAAACAGAAATTATCGTAACATCTCCTCTGGTTTTGCATTTTCCCCAGCTGTCTGGGTTTTTTTCCCTTTCACTTCAGGTTTCGTACCCTGCACCAGGAGAGCAGATGAGCATTTTGTTGGGGTGAATCAGTGCCTATGGAAGGGTTTGAGGAGGGCACACGCACTGTGCCGAGATCAACAGGGACTGCTGCGCACGCAATCCTGTAGCGACTTTCTGGGTAAAAACTGCAAAACCTCTGCGCATCATCCACTGTGTCCTATTCTTATTCTACAGGGCAGTGAAGCTTCTTACAAATGGATACACTGAGGCAAAAAACTCCAACGTCGTATTTAAAGAAAGCCACAACACAGTAGTGCTGGCACTAGAAATCAAACCCAGGGGTTTGCTCCTGGATGTGCTCTGACCCTGGTGTAAATTCCCTCCTGTACCTACGCACGGTCAGGAAGCATCACAACCACACTCCACCCGCTCTGCACGATCCTTTCAGAATGATCATTTTGCTTCTAAACCCCCCTGTGGAGCCGAGCCCCCGCCCCCTGTGCCTTCGCCTGTTGGCACAACCCCCCTGCGCCGCTGGCAGCCCCCATCCGCAGCCAGGGCCGGCACCGTGCGCCCACAGGGACCCAGCTCAGGAGAACGTTGGGAGCAAGTCGGTAACGCAATTCAGTGCGGACTGAGCGACAACCTGACCGAGCAGACAAGCACAGAGCACGCTGCACGGCGGTGAGGGCTGTGCAGGGTGCCACGCAATGCCCGTGCCCGGGGATGTGGCAGGCTGGAGCCCAGCTGCCCGCGGGAAGGACCACGGGCTTCCCACCCCTGGGAGCCAGCCTGGGCAGGCGCAGCCAGGGGAAGCTCGCCGCACCGCAGGAGCTGGTAGCAGGCCCCGGGGAGCAGGACCTTGCACCCTGTTCCCCAAGGACCCTGGAGCACGTTGCTCGCCAACAAGCAGCTCCGCTCCCACGGGCAGAGGGACCGGGTGACACGGGGTGGCTCGCTGTGCCCAGGGCAGCCCTCCTGTGGGAATCGGGCAATGCGGGCTCCCCTGCATCGGCAGCCAAGTGCTTTGCACTTCAGCAGGGCTTGTCCACAAGTTTTCTGAGAGCGCTACATCCTAGAGTGCTCACCGCACCTCCAGGGCAGAGAAACATCCATTTATCTAAGGCACATCACCGCAGTGGTGGATGTTGTCCCTATATCACAGGCATTTCCACTGCCTACAGCTCGTGCCTGTGTACTAGTCACACTCGCAGCGTCACTGCACAACAGCTGAGGACTGGCAGGGAAGGGAGCTATCAGATGGAGGCAGCTACGGGGAAGGATTTTAGATAGGCACAACAAAAGGATGCTGTATCTTGCTCGATCTCAGGGCCCACAGCCAAGAGATCAGTTCTATTCCTGGCACCGCCATGGGCCAAACTGCAGGCAAAACTCACCCTCGCATATCCACTGACGCAGCCATACCAAAACCTTCCTCATCCAAATACCTTATTTTTCTGACATACTTAGCTGCTGGGTTACTAGCCAGCAGCAGCAGCCTGCAATGCTGCGTCGCTGGGCGCACAGTATGTATGGCACACGGGGGAACGGCTGCCGCCGTATTTCTTATATTGACTTGGAGTGGCAGAATCGGCTGCTGCATAACCCGAAGTACACAGAGCAGAGGAGCAGCTACTTTATAGACAGTAGCACTCTCCACATTCAGTCCAAAATGGTTTTAAAACAGCCACTGCATAAAACCATGTTCTGACATATTCTTACATAAACTATTCAGTAATATTTTTATATTCAGTTTTTTTCCACTGTCAGATGCAGTGCAATGAGGCTAGCGATACCTGGCTAATTTCTTTGCAAGTCCACAGCATCCCCAGAAGATACTGCTCTCCATCCACACATGAAACATCAGAAAACACCAAACCACCTCTCAGGGTCTAACGGCAAGCAGAGCTGTGCAGACGCAGCCCTGGCTGCCAGCTTTGGCAGCGTTAGAGTGCTCTCGCCTGCCTGCTCCCAAATGACGCGAACTCCATCGAGAGACTTGGCAAGCCAAGCTGATTTAGCCATTAGCTAATAGATTTATCCAGGAGGTAACAAACTGACAGAGAAGCCGTTGACTTCACATGATGATGACAAATTGGGCCAGTTTTACTCCACCAAACTTTGGATGCAAGTGCCCAGCACTGAGGCTGCTCAGCTCCGATTCTCCTGTCTGTACCCCGTCTCACAGCCGCATCACTGCTCGTCTCGCACAGCCTCGCTTTTTATTTGTATATCTTTATGAGGAAGGAGTCGACAAATCTGAACATAGGACTCCAGGTAGCCGATAGCAAATTTGCTTAACATAAGTCTTCAGCATAAAATGGGCAAAGCACAAATGTGGATAATTAGATCAACATCCAGACGCTAGCGGGTATTTTAACCACCACAACTGTTACATTAGTTAATGCTTAATGCAAACAGATTTTTCCCCCTTGCTGGAGAATTTTTACATCCAGGCATTTGAGAAATATTAGTTGGGCCCAAACGGTGTCCTCAGTGCTGTCTAGACATAAAAATGGGCCCAGTCGTGCAGAGCAGAGACGACAGCAACAGCTGTTAATGCACCCAGCGCAGTCAGTCGGCCCAGCAGGACTCGCCCAGGGCACTGGGTAGAGGCTGACACTTAAACCAGAGGTCAGCGCAGCAAACATTTGAGAAGTTAAAGGCATACGGTGACACAGTCACGACCCGAAAACGAGGTCCCGAGCAGGCTGCACAAACAAACGCCAGGCAACTATCTGTCATACCAGGGTGGACGGAACAAAAGCAGTACAGGTATTTCTGCTGCATGGAGTCAGGAAAACATTCATTTTGGTACCAATGTAAAGAATTATGAAGCAATGCAGTAAGTTATTTGCAATAGAGGAAACAGCTGCACTGGACGCAACGCGTAAGGACGGTACCAGCAGTGCTGAGATGCCTTCAGAACAAGCAGGGATAAAGCAAGGCATTTTAAGATGACAATTAAGTTACAAGCGGAGTGGGATGTGAAATGAAGGTGGGACATACTGGTAAAACAGTGGTGGACGCACCACTGTGGGCAAAGAGAAGGCAGAAGCCCAGCGGGACCAGAGAGCTGCCCGTGTGCCCTGGGCGCCGTCGCATCCCGCCGCGAGGCGCTGGTGGAGGGACCGGAGCAGGACGAGGCAGGGAGCTTGGAGAGGGACTGACGGGATGCTGCACCGCACCCAGGCCCTGACAGGAGGAGGAGAAGAAAAGTTCTGAAAACTTATGCTGTGAAATCAAGCAGGGTTGGTAGATCATTATTTACAGAAATCTTAAAGGAAGCACTCTGCACAAGTGTTCGAGTACACAAACAACTTACAGCTTGTTATCAATAATGCTAAAAAGCATGGGATTTTGGTTTTTGCCTCTCAGCGTGTGAGCCTGGGATGTAAGCCCCCTCTGCCAATGTCTTGTGAAGTTACAGCAGAAGACGACCTCTCTGGAACAAGAAGCTGTAAGCAGAAATCTACTGAAAATTAACTGCTTTGCAATACAGAAATGCCCCTTTGCTCTCAGAGCGGTAAGCTTGCTCTTGATTCATCGCTGACACACAGTGTGTCTCCCTCGCGCTACAAGCTGACAAGGAACAACTTCAGGCAGTTCTTAGGGAAAGTAAAACAAACACATGAAAGTACGTTACGGTCCCTTTGCATGGAACTAAAAATCCATGCAAGTCCTGCCTTTTCTCAAACTGGGATAACAGCAAACAGTTCCTATTATCTCAGTTACTTAAATAGTCTTTTTACTGCTTTTTTGTTTTACACAGGACAGGAGTCTATGTTTGCAAAAAAATATGGAACTTTCATGGAAACTTTATCTCATTAACCGCCTCCTTGCTAGCGCGTGCCGGTAACAGCCCACCTGCCCCCTCAGCGCCACCATCCCCACCAGGCTGTGCTGGTTCACATCAACAGGTGAGGTAGCACTTGCATCCAAAACTTCACAGTGGAACACGTGTAAAGGAAAATAACCACAGAGCGATGCATGCCGAGAACAAGCCCCGAGTCTAACACGGGGCTTGCAAACATTCCCCTCCCCTGTGAGAGTCCTGCCTTCCTCTGGCTGTGGGCAGCCACGCCACCACTCCAGCAGACAGGACCAGAGTACTGTACCTGGCTCGGAGATAATCAGGCTCTGGTCGGAAGGCAGCAGGAGGAACTCCCTGCAAATGTCCAGGTCCAAGCTAGGCAGGCTTTTCTTCCGGCACAGCTCGGTGACAATGCGGACTGCCTTCCGACAACGGCTGTCATCCTTGGTACCACTCATCTCCCACACTGCATCCTCCGCTTTCCCCCTCTGCTGTCTAAGAAAGTCAAACTAGGAAAAGAGGGTTTGTTTATTCTTAGTCACACAAACAGATTCACGCCAGTTCCACCCTCTGGCATGGCAGCACCGTAAGGGACACCCTGTGCCAGGCAGTGCTCCAGCTCCACAAACCCTGCTCCGCGTTCAGACCAGGGATGCTCCGGGCAGCCTCCAGCAACCACAGCCCACTGCAGTCCTGCCGGTGCTCCCGATGCCTTATTGCCTCTGAGATCAGATATCTGTTTACTGCCAAGGCGTGTTCCAGACAAGAACCTCCTACCAAATTCAGTTTCGTGCCCTCAATAGACATTTTTAAAGCTGCAGCCCAGATAATTCTTTTTAACCCTCTCATTGCTGCCCCCCTTTCTCCGTTCTCTGTGTGCAGTTTCAAATCCCTGCTCCAGAGCAATTCTGCAAAAAAAGGGACTGCTGAAATCGTCTGGCTGAGGACAGCACATCATCAGCCCAGAGACACAAGAGTGCCCCCGTGAACACTGCACAAACTACTTACAACTGCCAAAGGCAACATAAGAAAAGCAGCAGGTTTTATTGATCTGTTTGTACTGGTCCTAACACAACAGGCTGCAGATGGCAATAGAGATTGAGAATGCCATTGTGTTTCATAATTAGTTTTTTTTTTTCTGCAGTATTTTTTTATTCCTATTGTAATTTAGCAGACAGGTCATGCCACATGACAGAGCTGCACTTTTGAACAGAGAATATATTTGACAGACATGGGGGAAAAAAAAGCAATTGTATAACAGGCAATTAAAATTATGTACAGCAGAATGATTTCTTGCAGCTTCTGGAGCAGAGAAGCTAGTACAAATATAATGAGCATACTGGAGAGCCAGGGCTGAAGCTACACAGATCCCTCAGCCCCACATCGCAACAGAGCATGTTTAGATTCATGCCACTGTGTTTATTTTGTCTGCTAATTACTTGCTGAAGTGCTTTCAGCTGTCACAGCAGGTGAGTCCCAGGAGTTACACAAGCACCTGATGCAGCACGGGGCTCCCCTGGAGCACAGGTCCTCTAACAACCCTGCAGCCCAGCCACGCAGGCTCCTGCAAGGCAGCAAACCTGCCAGAAACTCCGTACCTGCATTCCCGGGCTGGGAACTCCAGGATCTCTACCAGGTGCTTCATGTGCTGCCTCCTCCCACCTGGTCCCTGCCCACTTCTGGTGTCTTGGACCAGCCTGGGGGCGACAGGACCAGGCACCAGGGGACTGGTGTTGCCCCAGTGCCGCCCCATGGGGCAGCAGGACCGAGGCGCCCTTCACCCTGCCGCAGCCCTGAGCTCCCCCGCTGGCTCCATAAAATCTACGGTAAATTCTCCAGCTGTTGGGTTAGTGACTTGCTCCCAACACAAAGGGCTTGTGTGGCAGCTGAGATGCAAGTGCCAGCCGCGCAAAGGCATTGCTCCAGACAGGACCCTTTTGGTCACACCAGTCCTTCCTGCCTCCTTGCCCAGACCAGTGTGTTTTGGACACCTTACCGCTGCCAGCTGAGCTTCTGCCAGAGTGCTTTATCCAGCAGGGCAACCTCTGTCTGGCAAGAGCAACTTACCTCCTAAGCACTGCTACTTCCAAAAACTTCTGTTGCCATGACAACATGAGTGAAATCTTTTATTAAGACAGCAATATCCTACAATTGGTCACAAATTAGATACTACCACCTCCCGGTCAGTGCTGTATAACCTTTTGCTGCAAACAGTTTGAAGTGCACCTGCAGATTAGGAAGTATTTCTGGAAGTGTTTACCACGTGCGAGCAAACACCAACATCACCAGCTGCTTGCTGGCAGTACCGGGGCTTGCAAAGGTCCATGTTTACTGAGTAGAGACTCCAGACTTTGCAAGGCTGGAGGCTAAAACAGTCATTTGCCAGGAGCTCAAGCTCAGGTATAGTTTGCATTACATTTATATGACAAAGTCACTAAACCCACCCACCTATTTATCTTTTTAAGAAATTTGGAACTCAAATTGTGCCTAAAACCTGTCTTTGGAACCAATCGTTCCCATCATCGACACCCCCAGCCTTTGTCTTTCCTTATCTGTTGCACAATATTTTTCCTTAGGCTGTACAGCCCTCACAGAACGGCTTCCCTCCCTGATTTGAGTCCATACAACATCTCCCAGGGGCTAGGTCCTACCCTGCTGCAGACCCGTAGGTTTACTGAAGTATGAATGAGTTCATGATGGTTTTGCTTCAACTGGAGTTCAGCCCAGGACCTTTTCTAAAGCTGAGCGTTTGGTTTACTTCTGCCTCCTGCTCTGGAAGAGAAGCTTGTATATGTACACTCACGTATGCGAAGAAACCTAGTGCCACCGCGGAAGGCCCTACAGAACGCTTTTTCCAGCTGTGACTGAGGATACAGAAGAGGACAGTCCCTCCTGCAGGTGCAGTCCCGATGCAGCACGGGGGTCTGTGGTCCCGAGAGCAGGTTGCAAGAGCCCACAGCCATAGCCAGGGGTCTGCGACCCCCACGGGGGCCGGAAGGATCAGAGGTGATGTTTGCTTGGCAACTGTGACAAAGCTTAGCGAGTTTACTGTAAGGAGGGTGCTGCTCACCTGGGCAGAGAAATAACACATCCATCAGCACACAAAGAAAAAAACAAAATGAGAGACCACAGAGGTCAAGCTACAATCACCTTGTGCTGTTGCTGCTTCTTCCCTATTGGAGTCTTCCTCAGGGTGACCAGATCCCAAACATCTGATCACTCTCCATCAGTGGTTTGCTGCCCACTGCTTGAAAGCACCATTAATGGCAGCGGATACAGAACCAGACTCGCACATGCAGAAGTGATTAGAGACAGATTAGCAAAACCACCCCCACCCTTTCAGGACATCACCCTCCTCCTGGAAAATTCAGATATACGCAGTGCCCAGGAGGCCACCAAAGGGCAGAAAACGAACATCAGCAGTTGATTTCTCAGTGATGGAGAAGACTGTTCTGCAAGTCAGGATGTAAGACGTGCTAAATTTTAAAGCACTGCAAATAACTTTATGACAAAGTCTTGTTACAGCTTCTGTAGCCCCATGAAACACCATATATCCTAGAAACCATCTGTACTTTAATAAAAAGTGTGGGAAATGCATACAGAGCACCAGACCATCCCAAACCAGGATCACATAGTTTCTAGCAAGGAGTGCTGAAGCACTCCCAAGTAGTAATCAAGTTTACATTTGTCACTGTGACACCACCCCAAAGATTTCAGCCCTCCTCCAGGGCACCTGTGGCCCAGACTCCCAAAACCAAAGTATAGCGAGACCCAATGGGATGCAAGTGAGCCCTTGACTAGTGATAACCTCACCACATCTCCCCAGAACAGCAACAGTTTTTCACTTGAGTCACCAAAATTGGCACCAAGAGAGGAATTCCTGGAATATATCAATCAAGGATTGCGTTTGAAATTTGAATTTACCTTAAAAAGATTTCAACAGATAAAACAAACCCAAACAACCAAACCCTTAGAAAAAGGTTAATGTCCAATTCAGAGCTTGTAACACAGAAATCAATAGTAAAATTCAATTATTTGGGGAAAAAATAATTTTATTTCAAAGGTAAAAAGGAGCTTTTTACTTTTAAACCTAAAGTCACCTTGGGTCAATTATCTACCTTCACTTACATATCAGAGGACTCCAGGCTTGCTGGGTAACAATAACAGGAGACCCTGGCATCAGCATCCATACTCTTAACAAATATTTCTTCAGAACACAAAACCAGACTTTTTTTGCACCTTATAACTTTGAAATTGTCATATGCACTGTTTATTGTCCAACACAGAAGGCTGAAAACCAGCCAGGTAGCAGCTGCCACGCCTGGAAACCCAAACACTGCTTTTCCCAAGCAAGGACTCTGGCAACTACTTCTCTTCCTCCATACTCACATACGTACGGCTACCGAGATACAAGGTTTTGCCTCTCATCTCCCGCTGGGAAGCTCCCACTTTGCCACCTGGAGCAACACAGGGAAAGCCCCGGAGGAGCCAGGTCCCTCTCCCCAGGCACGGCAGCTTCCACCGTGCTCCGGCCAGTGCTGCTGGTGCCACCAGTGCCCCCTCCCCAGCCACGCTGCAGCCCCGGGTCGGGGGCTGGAGGAGCACGAGCCCAGACCAGCCACACACACACGGCTCCTAGACCCCTGCAGAGCACCCCTGCTGCAGCCCGACTCAGCAGAGCTTGTACTTAGGGGCCAAATTGCTCCCCTAAGTCGTGTCTCCACCTTCCAGTAAGAACAGCAAAGGCAAGTGCCCCCCACGCTCCCAGGGACTGGGGCACAGCTGACGATCTCAGGAGAGGTTCTGCAGCTTTGTCTCACCTGCATCCACCCTGGCATTTCGTCCGTCTCGCGTCTGGCAAGCTCTTCCCTGCAGCTGGATTCACATGGCATTTAGGAAAGTGTGGCATGCCTTCCTCTCGCAAGGTAGCATTTCTCTTCTCCCCATCCAGCAGCCTGATATTACATTCAGAGAGGCAGAGCTAAGAGTTAAATAGGAAAGGCTGCATCTGGAGGACTTACACTTGAATAAGTGTTACGGAAAATGGCTCAACAGACTTGGATTACACAGAGAACTGCTTTATATGCAACAACGCAGCTCTTGAGGTACCTTTGAAATAATCACATCAGACAAGACCGCAAAATTAATGAAAATACTGGCTATAGTTTGCATCTGTTAGAGGGCTGCACATTCTGCTCAGTAACCAGGATTGAAAGCGGTAAAATTCATAATATTCTGAGAGTGAGCAGACTGAGAGAGGATCATAGAATGGTGTGGGTTGGGAGGGACCTTAAAGATCTGGGCAGGGACACCTCCCGCCAGCCCAGGTTGCTCCAAGCCCCGTCCAACCTGGCCTTGAACCCCTCCAGGGATGGGGCAGCCACAGCTTCTCTGGGCAACCTGGGCCAGTATTTCTTCCCAATATCTCATTTCAGTCTCCCCTCTTTCAGTGTAAAACCCTTCCCCCTCGTCCCATGGCTCCCCTCCCTGCTCCAGAGTCCCTCCCCAGCTTTCCTGGAGCCCCTTTAGGGACTGGAAGGGGCTGGAAGGTCTCCGCGGAGCCTTCTCTTCTCCAGGCTGAACCCCCCCAGCTCTCTCAGCCTGTCCCCACAGCAGAGGGGCTCCAGCCCTCCCAGCATCTCCGGGGCCTCCTCTGGCCCCGCTCCAACAGCTCCATGCAAATTTCCTCTTCAGTAAAGCAGAAGACAAGCACCAAAGACATTATTACCATTAACATTTGAGGAACTGGGAAGTTTTGAATCACGCTGCATTAGGATTAATAAGAATATGTTCAATATTCATGTCTGGAGTCTGAACATGGGTAACTACGTGTACAAAATTTTTTCTGTTCAACCTATCTGGTCACATCTCTGGGAATGTGTGCTACTAAGGTGGAATCACAAATATATTTGTCCAGCTGAGACAGAATACGCTATTCATTTAATTTGGATTAGGATCTATTTGAAGCTGATTTTTATTTTTTTTTTTAATAATAATCAAGTCTGAAGAGGGAGCAGCAGCATTTATTCATGTCAGTTCTAACTAATAGTATGATATTGTTTACTCTCCCAGTTAATATGATAATTGGAAACAGCTCAAAAATTATTCGGAGCTTCTTGCCAGGAAAAAAGACACTGGTCTGGATCCTTTGGCAGTGTCAATGTGCCATCTGTGTGTAAATGTAACGCGTATTGCTGTGCATCTTCACGCGCCGCTTTGATATGCAGATTTTGTGGTGCAAGCAGAGAGCAAAGCCAACATCCTCACCGCTTCCCTGTGCGCACAGAGAGTGGGAGATGACCCTGCTTGTCATAAAGAAGACAGAGCTTTAAGAAAGAATTTAAATCCAATACTAGTAGTAGGAATTGAGCTCAAACTAACTTCAGAAAAAAATACTTAAACAAGCTCTGTGCAAGTATTGAATCTGTACCCGACTGTGGCGGGCAGAGCTGCCGGCCAGCAGCGTTCTCCTCTGCCCTGGAGGATGCGGAGCGGCCAGAGCTTCCTGTTCGTGTTCCTGGTCACGGTGCAGAAAAACAAGAGGCAGCTCCCGTGGTGGAGAGGGCAGGTTGCCTGAGCTGTGTTCTCCCCAATGAGCAATGACTTACACTTTTTTTTTTTGCACAAAAAGCACAGATCACTCCTCTGTTCATCTCCAGCAGAAATATTCGCCCGTGCAAAGGTCTCCAGGACTCTGGTCCCTCATACCGCTTAGCAACAGAATTCACCAAGGCTCCGTCTATTGCACAAAGCAATGCTTGAAACACAAAGGAACCGCTGGTTCCACGCTTGCATGCCCCAAGTCTCTCCTGTCTGCAGCGTGGGGGCTCATTCCCCGTGTGAACTCTCCCGGGAGCCGTCACTCAGTTCTAGACACTCCTCTCCTAGAACATCCTGGCACCGTAAGGAAGGAGGAAGGAAAAATAATCCTGAATTTGCAGCCTAAAATGGCAGTCTCCAGACCGCACTGCGAGCAAACTGAGATGTGAAGTTCAAAGGTAACCAATTCACTCACTTCCTCACACAGCGTGTGATGAACCTGCACAGCAAAGGGCCACCGCGGCGGGGGCGAGCAGTGCCTGCGGCGAGCCCCGTCCTGGAGCTGCTGCTGCGCGGTGCCACCTTCACGGGCTCCACGGCAAGGAAATGCGGCTTGGTGTCCTGAGAAGCACCGATTCCGAGGGGCTCTGGAGCTTCCTGCACACAGACACGGGCGCCGGAGACGGATGCCTTTGAAGCTGAGTGCATCCAGGCAATCAGCTTTCTAGAGGCAGGAATATCATCAAAAACTGTTTTCTGGCGATGAGATTTCTGAAACATATTTTATTGACCTGGAATTTTGCATACCCTCAAGGTGAACAGTCACTGCACGATTTGGCAGGGCTGAAAGCTCTGAAAAGCCATTTCTGCTCCAGCAGCATCAGATGGCTGAGAGACATCAGACGAGATCGTATCAGTGAGACGTGGTTGTGAGCACTGCAGCTATCAGCCGTGCCCGGCAGCGTTAGCTGAATAGCTCGGGGAGCTCTGACCTTCCTTTCTCCAAGCATCTGCATTTAACACACGCACAATCTCAATACAATTGATGAAGTGAGACCCCGGGGCCCGCCAGGGGGAACCTGCCCGAGACCTTGCCATCTTGGCTGCCTCTGAGCCAGGGCGGCCGTGCGAGGCACAGCGGCCTGTCACCCCCAGCCAGTCTGACAAGGTAGGGTTATGTAGGACCCAAATTTTAGGAAGATTATGGCAGCAAATCCTGTTACCCGAACATGGTACCGCCTCACAGGAGCGAGCGTTAGGCTGGGATTAGACCCGTTTCAGTTCCTCAACCTGATTTATAAAGTTAGTGAGCCACTATCTCCCCCCAGGCCAAAAGTATGATTCTGTGACGCTTCAAAAACCTAAAACGTGGCTGTTGTCTGGTACACAGCTATGAGAAGGATTAAGCTGGCCTTTGCATAAATGCGAACAACAGACGTTAACACATTCTTTTTCTGAGAAGAGATGAAAAACTGCTGCTTTTAGGTCTCATTTCAACGCTCTGTGCAGTGGACAATATTACCAGTATCACTGCATAATTTATTTATCAAGACTGCACTTTTCTCGAAGGCCAACAAAACGCTCACATCAGAACGCAGAAGACAGATTAAAATTTGTCTTCAGTAATAAAGTGCTAACGGTTCCCAAGAAGCCTTTGCTCTCGCATGCTCCTCAGCCACCGTAACTCAGGAAAGCAGGAGGCGGCCCTTTGAGTCTCCAGGTCTTCCCTGATGCCGTTGACTGTTTCCAGAGCAGGACGAGGGTTTGGTCGGTGGTTTCCACGGAGGGTTCGTGCCACACTTTCCATCCCATGTATGCACAAATACAGCTGCAGCAGCCATGAGGTGGGTAGTCTTTAGACAAAACAACCCTGGAGCACATCGCGTATGGCTTTATCTCGGCACAATTTCTACCAGGAAAGAAAATAACTAGACACTGAGAGCGCTGGACAAAAGAATCTGGAAAAATCCCATCACTGGACAAAAGAATCTGGAAAAATCCCGTATGTCTGCACAGCCCAGCATGAGACTGGGCACGTCCATCCGCAGCCACCTTCCTCCTGCACTGTGGGCACAACGCAGGGGGATTGCAAGCCCAACCCCTCCTTGGAGTTAGCACAGGCTTTAAACCATAATTGTTTTCATATAAACAGAAAACCAAAGCAGAATATATTTAATCTCAGCCTTCAGGAAGAAACAAGCTAAGTTGATATCTGTAATGGAAAATAAGGAGTTATAAGGGGGTTTTTTCCCCCCAGTGTGCTTACAAAGTATTTGCTGTATTCTAGTTATTTTTATCCTTCCCAGTGGAAATACAGGTAATAAAAATAGCAGTATTTCTATAAAAGAGAAAACAAAAACAGTGGTGCACAATTGTGCCTCTGAGAGAAAATGCTGTAGTGTTTTTATTTCAGGAGAAAATTAACATGTGAAACCTGAGAGCTCTTTGATTAACCTGCTCGATCAGCCTCCAGAGAGCACCACAGAACTGCAGGATCTGCTTCCCCCCGTGGCGATGCTGCCCATCCAACACCCCAAAGGACACGCGTGGTCCCCTCTCAACCGGCACTTTCCAGATGGGTGCAGCCCCTGCTCCCGCAGCGCTGCCACCCCACATCGCCCCAAATCACTGCCCTGCATTGCCCCGCACCCTCGCGCCGCATCCTCACCCTGTGTCCTTCACCTGCCGTGCTCTGCAGCATCCAGCCCATCTGAACTGAGCCTACCGTCATGCCTTTGGCCACTGATCCTTGTTACCCCTTGTCTCTCCTGCTCCCCCAGGCGCCTCCCTGCCCTCAGGGACACGCTGGCAGGGTGGGAGTCCTGATGCAGCACAGCCGGTCCCGGCACGTCCTGAACAATGATGCCAAACCTCTTTCACAAGACCCACAGCCAGCAAACCAAGCGATTTTTCTGTCTAGGGACGTACAGATCTGCATTGAAGATCTCTGTACAGCTTACCCTCAGAGCATCTTCTGCAAGGATCTCTCCCGGGAGCCCAAAGCAGCATTTGCAATACTCCTGTTAGGAAAAACAGAAGAAATAAAATCCTTGCCAATCGCTTTACTATTTAATAGTCTCCTTCCACAGGTGACAATGGACAGAAGAGCTAATCCTAAATGACAGGTGTGTTGCCAATCATCTCAGTTCCCAAGGATCCTCACAGAAAAACATAACCAGCCTCATCGATTAGCCATGCAGCATATGGGACTTTCCCAAGCTGTTGGTTTCTCTTGCATTTACTTTCCCACAGCTTCATATCCCCCAGAAAGAGCAGCATCAGGTCCTGCAGTTCGGACTAAGCGTGTCCTTGCCAGCTGCCCACGGAAAGAGCAGGAGAGCCATGGAACAGAAGAAAGGCAACAGGCTGCTCTCATCAGGCACGAGGGCTCACAGCCCACCGCCGGCGCCCCAGGGCTCACCCCGGGGAAATGGCTGGGACGGTGGGGAAAAAGGATCGTGTCTGCCTCATTGCAGGGTGTTTACTGCTCCTGCCAGCATCAAATCTCAGGGCCAAAAGATTTCACTGGGTTGTTTGGGTTTTTTTAAAATCTATTTACTTACTGATAACATTATTTCCCAAGGCTATAAAATGACAAGAGGCAAGGACACAGATCCATTAGCACTGGCAAAAAGTTGTTTATTTAGTAGGTCTGCCTAGATAATAGTCAAACATCCTCCCCAGCACTGTTCTCAGACAGCGAAGTGCCCTCCATCATGGCAGCAGAGTGATGTCCCAGGCAATAACCCCAGCCATGCGCGGAGGGTGATGGCGCAAAGCCTGCAGCACCGTGTCCCTGAGAGGCGCATGTCCCCAGACCCCCATGACTGCCAGAGCCCTCCTGGCCAGGGCCACACTGCAAAAGTCATCCCTGCGCATTATTACTAGAACTCGTGAACAAATAAGAAAGAACATTGTTTAGTTTAAAGGAAGAAATAACTCGTCAAGTAAATGAGGGTGTAGGTCTTCCACTGACTTTGATGAAGTTCTATCAACTTACACCACCTACAAACACGGCCCCCATAAATCATGTCTCAGACACATGCATCCAGAAAGCCTTCCCTGTGCAGCCAGTCACTGTGCTCATCATACTGTAAAGGCAAGAAAGAGAGAGGCCTCCTTGGAAGGACAGAGCAGGATAGAGCCACCAGGCCCATATTGGGCCCCCAATTCATTATTGAATTACTTTCTATAGAATTTAGTTTTCAACAGCCGGCAGCAAATAAGGTGGCCTGACACATTTATGCTCTGCTCAGACACTAAAAGGATAGTGTGTCTGCGTGTATCTGGAAGAGAAATAGATTGATTATAATTGGGCAAAAGATTAAATTGGTTAGACATGTCCACAGTCACCCCACGAGCCAGCAGCACACTGAGTATCAGCTCACTGGCCGTGAAGGGGAACTGAGAAATTGTAGAGTTAACAAAGATCTTGCTGTAGCTCTGGACACCAAGCTAGGGAAAGAAAACTTCCAACAAAGCAGAGTATTGAATGCTGACAACACATTCTGATTAATCATGTTTTCCAGAGGGGAGAGCATTGCACAAGGGTGGTAAAACCAGGAACATACTGCAGCTTCAGCAGGAGGCACGGACCACACACAGCTCTTCCCATTCTTCCCAGTCAGCGCTTCCCACCGCCTGCTTGAGGAATAACTGAAATGCCTCAGTATTACCAACTTCGGCACTGCCTGTCTTTCCAGCACTAAACGCTGTTCCTTAATTCATCCGGAGTAGTTACAGCCCTTCCTTTCCATCAGATGCCGGGCAGCAGGAAAAGAGATGACAACGGGGAAAACTCAGTCATTATTAACACTTGTTGTTCCAGTAAAGTCGTGCCTGAGCTCAACGCAGGCTGAACATATTTCCAGCATCCGCCGCGTGGCCATGGAAAGAGAAATGAATGAGACTGAAGTCCCCAGGTCACCACATAGCACTTAAACACGAGCACTGGCCCGGGGTACGAGGCAACACGCGCAGATCTCAGCGCGGCACCCAGCAAACGGGCCCTCAGCAGGTTCCTCTCCCACCTCAGAAATCCAACCTGGCCTTGCCTGAGAATTTCTTCCCAAGACAAAAACTTATTTGTTCACTCAGGGACCAGCTCATGGATGGCTGTGTAAGAGCACCATCTGGTGACACATTCTGAACAAGAGATTTTAAAGAATAAGCAGTTAATTTACAAATTCTTAGCAGAATGACACATAACTTACAGTTCGTGATCTCCACTTTCATGAGGGGTGTGTGTCTGACTACAGAAGGCCGATTATGCACACACCGCTCCGTGCTTCCTAATACAGTTGCGGCAGTTCTCTGAATTACACGCACCTTCCCTGTTGTGTTGAGCGGATTAAACCTCAGATCAGCAGATAATTTGTCTTCATTTAGAAAGCAGAATTCATCACTGAGCATGGTCCCTACAGCATCTGTCAGAAAGACGTGTTGCTGCAACATCTCCTTCCTTTGGAAACATGGTAGGGCCAACAGAGCTGATAAATGACTGACATTTGGGATTGCCCGGAGACACAGATCACCTCCAAGTGGAAAACAGACTTCAGTTTGGCATTTTGTATCTTGTCCTGCAAAACCACCGTTCAGATCCATGGCACAGACCCTGTAGCCGTGCCCAGTAACAGCTGCAGAACTGCACTGAACACGTCTCCAAGCACAATTTCAAATTAATGGGGTTTTCAGCCACTTTCAGAGCTGACTCTTTCCTGATAGGAAAGTGATCTGAAACAGATACACGCTGCCATGCGGATCCCAGTGTCAAATTCACAGTGTCAGCACAGCCTAATGGCATACCCCAGCCCCATATTCCCCAGCAGTGGTGGAAATCTTCAAAAGATGTGATTTCCAAACTCTTAGAGTTGCCAGAGGCGCCACAGGCAGGATCACTTGTCACCCACCAGCTCCGTAACGTTTGCTGAATAACTCTTAGCTCTGCACGCGTTGCTCCACTCACACAAGAACGGTATGAAACGCAGTTCAGCCCGTCTGCGTGTTCAGGCAAGAGCTCACACCGTGAGATGGATTAACAAACAGTAAGGGGAAAGGTGGCCAGTGCTCTGACAATACAAGTTTAACATCTCAACCCTCAGAGAAAGATGGCAGGAATTCCAAAATCACATACTTGTCTACAGAGATACAGCTGTGAATTCTACAACAGCAAATGGCAGAACACTCTAGTGGCATCGTTTCTAACTCTTGTAGAATTTCAGGATGGAAAGAGGAGGTTAAGAATGTCGCCCTGGCTCGGGGGGGAATACAAAATTGGCAACTGAAGCGCAGCGGTTCGTGATGTGGTGAACAGCTCAGTGCAATTGGAGCAAGCCAGGAGTTCAGCTCGGACGCAAAGGGAAAACAGCGAGAAGCCAGCTGAGGGGGTGCAGGGGGCTGAGCGAGGCCAGAGGTGCTGAGGACGACAGATCAGAGTCCAGCCCCCGCGGCAGCAGCACCAGAGCCGCAGGGAGGGAGGGAGCAGATGGATGGTCCAAGGCTGGAGCAGATGGACCGGGAGGGCTGAGATTGCTCTGGACACAGCAAGGCAGAGCCTGGGAAAGAGAAACGAAAGATCCCCCCAGAGAAGCCCTCATTGTTCCTCTGCCGGCGGAGCACCAAACTCCAGCTCTAGAGGAATCAGAGGGGTCAGCAGGGGTCTGGCCACCCGTTTGTGTCCAGCACACGCAGAGCGAGCACCACCTCGCGCAGGCAGTATTTGCTCGAGCAGCAAAATCCATCTGAAGTGCAACGGTCTAGGTTCAAACCATCTGTTCCTCTGCCACAGATTGCAAAAGGCAAGCAAGCGCATTCAAGTGCTCATTGTAAACGCAGGCGATCCCAATTTTATCAAGAAAAAATTTGTACTTTAGTGAAGCTAACTAAACCTTTTCCTAGCAGACAGCTCCTTTATCATGGTACCAACCCACCACAAGCACTTAAAGAATAAACAAGCAATAAGAGAAAAATCCAGCTTCTTGATGAGCTACAGCCTGAAGTTAGTTTGTAACACCAGACACGCTTGGACCAGAGCCTTCACCAACTGCAAAGGTGAAGGACACGCATACCTTCACACGGCTGGCATTCCAGGTTACTAGCGCTCTCTCTCATTGCTTGCAGAAAAATTATTCAGAGGTAACTCTGGCTTATGGACGCGCTCGCTTGACTTTCTTCTTGCAGGTCTGCATGGTCAGCTAGAGTACAATATTTGATGCCTGGAAGGACCTGCAATCATTTTACCTGGCTCCTGTTAAAACAAACCAGACAATTTCCTCCTTCAAATTGTATAGCTATAGTTGAACTAGGCCATATCCCAAGATATGTAAACTCAATTCTGCCTTTAGCTCCGATACGGTAAGTCATGAGAATGCTCCAGTAGCAAAATCAGCACAAAAAATGGATTTATCAGTAGGAGGGAGCAGCTCAAGGCACATACAGTAAAGTGCAGTTAAAAGGTGAATGAACACAGCAGCATCGCACGCGCAGCTTTTTCATTACGTGCAGAAAGTACCGATGATGCAGGAGCAACCTCCTCCTCCCCTGGTACAGACCCCCGCCCTCACCCCGCGCCACAGGACGATGGGGCCCCGGGGCCGGCCCGGCGCCTGGATGGCTCCCGCTGTCAGCGCGCCCCTGCATTTTGAATCACCCCTTGCAGGGCCCTGCATCACGTTACGGCACAGACCTGGTCCCCAATATACCAAAATACACGTTTATCAAGCAAAGGAACACGCGGCCCCTTGCTGTGCGCTCACTGCAGACTCATTCCAACAGGCAAAATACACTGGCCACTGCGTGGATCCGACTGTGGCAGATGAGGAGCACCATGGACCTACGGGTGTAATGTAAGCCGGCCACAGAGCGATCAAGTTCAACTCCCTTTCCATTTTTCCATGGGGGGCAGGAGGGGCCCTTTGGAAAGATCCCAGCTCTGGGAACCGCACAGGTGGGAGCTGCACAACTCGGAACCGTCTCCCCTGAGGCCTCGCCAGACTTCATCAGGATGAGAGCAGCACAAAAAAGCCCAGAGAAAACCCGAAAATACCTGTATTTCCTGCACTAGGTGTAGATAAACACGGCAAATCGTTTTACAGAAAAGTTCAGAATGGTGAAATCACAGCATCTACAGCCCAAACTCTGAGCCGAGTTCAGACGCCAGGGTTTTCCGTCTGGGAACGACCAATGGCCGCAGATCCCGCAGCCTCGAGGGTGACACTTCAACCGCTGCACTTAAAATTTCATCAAGGTACTTCCACGCTGCAAGTATCAGAAAAGCCTTTTGCCAGATGTGAACCAGCATCTAACGTGATGCAGATGTGCAAAAAAGAAACAAGTTGAAAGAGTAATTTTTTTCTCATTTAATAAAAATAACCAAAGCAAAATGTTTTTCAAACAATGCTTTAAACTGATTTAATACAACTTCTACAGCGCATTCCAGAGCACTTAACAAGAAATATTTACAGGCAGCTAATGTATTGAAGAACCACGTAAAGAAAACCTTTTTTTTTTTTTATTACACACCAGCAAAAACACAGGAACAGAACAATTAGAAACGGTAACCTTGTTAAAAAAAGTTAAATATGATTATTCAAGATAATACAATACCACAGAAACAGCACTTTTTTGAAGAATCATATCAAAAGATGAGCAAAGTTTACTATGTGCAAAAAAGAACCAGCTAAATTACTGGAAGCAAGAAATAATTGAGGAATCAAAGAATGCCATAAATTTAACCCTTCCATTAGTACATTTATATATAAAACAGGCTTTCAATCACACAAATCTTTATAGGCTTATATACATGTTTCATGGTGTTCTGAACCTAAGAAATACCCGCACTTGCAGGCCGTTAGCAGACATGCACTTTTTTTTTTTTAGATGTAGCTCACACTCTGGAGTGAACGCTGCAACAAGTCAAACTCGTACTGTAGTACCTCTCCTTGTGGAAATTCGATAAATTCTAAAGAAAGCAGCCTTGAGCTGTAAGATCACTCAATAGAAAAGACCGAAACTGCATTTCATACGTTTCGTAGTTCGCTTACAATAAAGATACCCAAATTAACTGCAATTTTTGAAAACCAATTCAGACATTAGAAAGCACATAAAGACGGATCCCCGTAAGCAAACACAGGAACTAGATGGAAGAGTTACTGTACACACACTTTGAGAAAATAAAAGAAATCACCATATCTGAAGATACAATGCATATGTTCAATCTGAAATACGTCTATGTAAACTGTGGCATATAAATTTTTTTTAAAAAAGTACCTCCATTATTTACTCAAACTCCTACTTATTAAAAAAATATGTAACTTTCCCCAATTTTTAAAATAAAATGCCACACTATATTGTCAATAACTCCCGCACACTTTGTTTTTAAAAGCTAGACTTGGTGATATGCATACAAACTTTCCTATAAAACCACTATCCAAAGGAGAGGATTCCTGTCATGCTAATAGGCAACAGCCAATGCAGTTTTATTGCTTTTTCCAAGGAAGAGAGTAAGAAAAACAAGAAAAAGCCAACTTGCAGTACATCACACACACAGCTTTAAAATACTGTTGCCATTACCTAGACTTTTAGAGGTCAGCCAATAAACTAGGTTATACGATAAATTGGGGCTGATTTTAAGGACTTCTGTTCCAGTGGCTTGCAGAAACGTTTATAAAACATTTCAGTGATCCAGTGTTAAGTGTGCTGGCACAGGCAAACGTCGTAAGTAATAGCAATGATGACATTCCACACAAAAAACCAACCTCTCTATATTTAACAGAGCATTTCTATTTTTAAAAGTTTGGGGAACAGCCTTTTTTCGGATAGTAACTCTGCCTTATTATACTACAGGCCACTAAAGTCCAGGGCACAGTTCAATAGAAGACCTGAACCTATCCAGCTGGTCAAGCCATCGCTAATCACTAGTAATTACATGGCAGGATACCTGCTGAGGTAACTGAGAAGTCCACGAGCAGCGCACTGTACACGTGCCACTCTTCTTTCAAAAGCAAGTTGCCTTTCACTTCTTTGGATTAACTTAAACTTCAGGGTCATTTACAACAAAAATTGAGACACGGTCTTTTTCACAAGCGTCTTAAACGAGAGCAGACGGTTACAGCAGGAGCCAGACTGTCTCGCTCCGGCACGGGAACGCCACGGTCACCCAGCGGAGCCGGCGCAGGGACACCCACCGCGTCCTTCCCCCGCGGGAGCTGCGCCGGTTTAAGCCACGCTCCAGTTCCCGGGGGACGCACACGGTCGCTCGCAGCACGGCACACCTGGCACCGCGCAGGTGCTCAGAGTAACACAGCGGCCCCTTAACACAAACTCCGTTAATTTGCTCTTGCACAAGTTACACACAGTCTGGCACCAAAAAGCTGTTTTAGCTGAGCAAACCCTTACCAGTTCCACGATGAGCATTTACAGTCTGTAATATCAGGAAACGTATTAGCAGAGCTCATCTATCATCTAAAATACTTTTGATTAGAACTTAGCTAATTCCAAAACAGTCATTGCATTGTTGTATTGGGAGTTCCAGAACGGGGGGGAGGGGGAAATGTTTTGTTTCTTTTATATAAAAAAGAAACGCTTAAGATTTCTTGCACACAAGTCAAAATTCCACATATTACTACTCAGGGCGGACGAGCTGCACGGAAGGACCAGCTCCAGGCGTCCAGTGAGTCACCTGCGAGAGTAGAGCTCGAACTCCATCCCTGGTGGCTGGCAGGTGAACTGGTGGAACACGGGCTCAGTCGCTGCCCTACAGCGTTTGACAATTTTTCCACCTTGCCACAGGGAGCGAACCCACCAGAGGCTCTCCAGCATTTACACACCTGCTCTGGGCGGAAAACCACCAGTCCCGTTCCTGCCGCAGCAGGGAGCGAGCGCTCCCCGAGCCCCGGCTCCGCGGCGTGGTCCTTGCCCTGACGTGGCCGAGCCCAGGATGTCACCGCACTGGTCCCACGCTCCGGCCCAGGATCCGCAGACCTCGAATCCACGCGTAAACCTCGCAAAGTGAACCGTTAGGGAGCTGAGGCCTGAAGGTACAGGACCTAGTGTGCTTAAGCGCCATAAAAATAGTAACCCCAATTGAAGAGAATTCACAAAAAAATCTTATTTTCATGATAATTTTAATAACATTCCTTTGCAAAATGAAGCTGAGAAACTAGAAATGCATAAATAGGCAAATACACAGAGCCGTTAAATGATCCCTTGTTACTATCCTATTCACACACGTCATCCTGTCTACGGGCAAAGTTTTTGCTTTTTGTCAATTTAGTATGTTTAAGTAGAATTACTTTTCCTTTCACGTACTGAGTGGTAAAAAATAAATTTTAAACTGGCACTGTGTTAATGTCTGAGAAATGCAAAAAAACCCAAACAGTTTGAGTTTTAAGTGTAACATTTGTGTAATCTAAAGTAGTGAGCTTGAAGTTACAAATACCTTCAGTCCCCTTTTTTATTGTAAGAGAGGTACAGTCACAATGTACATATACTTTGTTCTTATAAAAAAGAAATCAAATCTTAAGTGATCTGCATAAAAATTGCTGAGAGCATATCTCAGTTTGATACATTGTGCTAAAATATTTACCTTTACCACTATGGTAAAGCGTATACAACGTCACAGGAATTGTTCACGCCGAGTATACCAAAACCCTGGTGATTTACCACAGAATTGCTGTATTCAGACAAAAATCTTACGGCAAATTTATAGTCTGTCAACTTGACCTCACCCAATTACATGATTTCTCCATCCTACTTTAACAAGATCTATATGAAGGCCAGAAACTACAGTTATTATTTCTAGTATTGATTTCTGTCAGTAAAGGAAACAACCGTTCCAACTGCAATGACCTCGTGATGACCTCATGTCTGACCAGAGCTGCTGGACCGAAGGCAGCGTGCAATGAAGGCACTGCAGAGGCCTGCACAGGGTTCAGGGAAACAGGGAAATTGTTCCGGTTAAAATTTTGTCCAGAAACCACTCAAAGCCAAATCCTGGTCTGTGCAAGTGCTTTGTCCAATGGATGGACAAGTAACCCAATCTCAACAGATTCATTCCAATCTTTCTAGACATTTCACTCATAAGCTGCTTCTGAAGAAAGTTCTGAGTAGTACTCTAATAAAAATAAGACAGAACTTCAAAATGAATGCAATGTTAGAAATAGCATATATTACAAATCTTTTCTTGATAGGAACAATTAATAAGAATACACATTAGCTTAAAAACAGTTCAGCAAATGTTGCTGACCTGCAAGAAATCTCAATTCACTATTTACAAATAAGACAAAGTGAATACAGGAAATTTTACACATTTGGTAGTTAATAGGTTATTGTTTGCCGAGTGGTCTATTAGAAACCGATATTTAGGAAGACTGGAAAAAACACCCCAATCAGTTATTACCTCTTCAGTCTATACTTTAAGTACAGAAAATCACACAACGAATACTGGAGAGAACATTCTGCCTCATTAGGGGGACCAGGGACAGATGGCACAACGCTGAGACTTCTGCAACGCCATTAAAATGTTCTGTGTACAGGACTCGTAACAAATACACCTCACCCTACTGAAAGGGACTGCTGCCACCGGTTTAGTCTTTCATCTGTCAAGAACTCACACTCCTGCACTTGCCAATTCAGAACAGTTTAATGATTTTTTTTTCCTTTTGCTATACAGAAAATGTAGTAACGAAAGTCAAATTTAGATAATCAGATCAACACAGAAGATCAGTTATTCACAATACCGCTTAAATGAGATGATAAAAGCCATGACCAACACGCACTGAAGTCGACACACAGAGGGGATTTCGGGAACACTGCTCACAGTTTGCCCTGCAGTCCAGCACGAACACGAGACACAAACTGCATCGCTCCAGTCCAGCGGAACGTTTCACCACGCGTCTTATGTGTACACGGAACATCGCTTATCAAATCTGCTTCTCTTCAACATTCATCCACCTCTGTCTGTGAGACCAGGATGAGTGTGTCCCCTCCATCAGGAAAAGAAAGAATATAGCAAATAATCAAGGAAAAAAAAAACACCAAAAATTTACAATACAGGTTTTCTTCCCCTTTTGATGAGAATGCTTTTCTGTACAAGTGTTTTTGTAATCTAATACTGTTTAAAAAGCTATCAGCTTCTTCAAGATGGCCACTGTGGGCATGATAATATTCCAGGAACACTTAAATAACAGTTTTTTACAATAAGTTTCGGGTCCATATCATTAGATTACTTTATATGCACTGGTCTCTCATCTGATTTTAGGCGTTTTCTACGTGGTTGTATAAAATCTTCATCGGAGTCCTCAGTTATTTCACCATCATCCTCTTCCTGCTCAAATTCAGGCAAAGGCTGGAAGGTCCTGTCTGGGTAGATCTCTGTAAGTTTATCTTCAAAGTATAATGCAACTGCCTTCCCTGCCTGCGCTACTTCTGAATCAGCCTGCAAACAGAAGAAGACAGGAATATTCACCTGTTGGAAATGCACATCCCTTCACCAAGTGTGCATGGTCTGAAACGCTTACCTTCAAATTAATCTCTTGTGTTTCTGCATAAACTTGAACAACTTTCATCATCTAAAAAGGATACCAGAGTCAAAAAAAATGAAATTATAATCCTTTCTAAAGTTATGAGATTGCATAGGATTGGATGACTAAAGTCAGCCATAACAACAAAACAGTTTGTTATGGACTACACCGCTTTAGTTCTCAAACTTAGCAGAAGCAGGTTTAAACAGTCTTAGGAGGGTGACATGAGGTAAATAAGCCTTCAACAAAATACACAACTTTTGTACAAATAAGCGTCTCCCAGTCATTTTCAAAACTGCGCTGTACTCGTGACTGCTCTCTTCATTACAAATTTTAGTTGCCTAGACATTATCGTGGAAAAGTCTCACTTTAGAGAGAAGTGCTCCGTGAGACTGCTTTCTTGGGGGTCTTACCCCACTTTGCTTTCTGGTTTTTAAACGCATATGGCCTAGAGGCACTCGACCTGATGCTTTTACGAAAGCTCAGGGTGATTCACCTTTTGCCGTGAGCCAGCATTTCAAACAGCGAGACAAGTCTGAAACACCTTTTTTTAAAAAAATAAAACAAAACCAAAAAACAACACATCAATTAGTCCTTGCTCCCTTGCTTTGCTCTTGTCCCTAAGAGCTGCAGCATGTTTTCCTCTACAGTAGATGCTTCATTAATTCCCTTGATTGAGAAGTTCACATAATTGCAACTTCTTCCACAGTGCTCATTAACCTCCACCTAATACAGAGAAATAAGGGAGTCGGGGGTGTCAAAGTCCCAAAGGCTTGTGAGCATTTACAGCATTACATCATTAACCTTGATTTTTACTAGTGTACTTGTGAAACAGTTGAGATTTTAATTACAGGTTTGTGTACTTCCTTCAATTTACTTCTTCACAGAGCCAGAAATGCAGCCCAAACATTGCAAAACTCAGATTACATTTTACAGGAAAATACTGGCTGTTTTATGCATTTCTAAGGTCAGAAGAAAGCCATTCCCTGTGATGCCTTCTCCCCAGGGGAGATGTCATCCTTGACTTAAGGCATTTCAGATACGACGATACCCTCTTATCTCAGCTCCTACTCTGTTTCAGCACAATACCACAATTTTTTTTTTTTGCATTTAGAATATTGTTTCCATTGCTCCACCTAGTAATAACACTCAGGTAATTAATCTACCCAAGTCACATTCCATGTGTAAGGTGCAAGTATTTCTGTAACTCCATACAAAAGTTACGCACTGAAAACTGATTTTTGTGAGAGCCCATGAACTAAAGCACTAAGCCTAAAACTAGCCACAACCAACACAACGCCTTTCTGGAGTCCGCCTGCACGAGGTACTAGAACCAGCAGAGTATTCGTCAGAAAGGCGCTTTTCCTCAGCAGAGGAAGTTTCCTCAACAGAGGTCTACCACGTTCATGACTTCGTCATGAACAATTATCTGTATAGCTGGAGACAGATTTAAGGACTGCTTGGTTGTCTTTACTCCCACCATCGATTTGATGTACACTAACAAGGTCACCCTGCTCCTCAGTCCATACCAGTGAGTGCTCTTTAAAATTTCCCTCTGTTAAAGCCTGACCTCCCCGTTTTGCTAAAACTGAGAGGTAGTTCTGCAATTGCATTTGGGTTTTGTTTGTTTTTTAAGTGTCTGATTCAGCATCTGCTCCATAAGCAGAAGTTAAGACTGGAAGCAGAGCCTTTAACTGAAGGAGCTGCACAACCATGTTGAAATAATTCTTAATCTAAAAAAATGTATACAGATTGGAAGTTAACATACTTCATTAAACCTTTCACAGTTCTTGAAGATCAACCGGACATCTGCCACAAAATCCTCAGGAGTCTGGTAGTGTTGGGAATGCTTCTTTTGCAGTTTCTTTTTCACTGTAGATAAGTCCATTGGTTTCTTTATGATTTTATAGTAGTTTGGTATCTGTAAAAAACAGTGATTTATCACTACAATGACTACATAGTTCCCAGAAGAAGCTGAATTTCTTCATTTATCAAAATATCAATCAGCTAATCTTGTCGTGCACTGTATGCACGTTCAGCAAGGGAGAACAATTTCCTTTCCTCAAGCTAAGAAGTTCTTTCTAACCTTCAGAGCCTATCATAGCAGTCTATCGTAGCACAGCAATGCTTTTCATTATAGTTACTTCTTTTACAGCTGAAAACCAGAGAGTCAAAGCAGTTTCCTTCTTCCTTTCAGTAAAGGATTGTCATAAAAAAAAAAAGCTCTCCCAAAGGACTTTGAATTTCATGGGTATCCCAAGACACCCTCTTCCAATGCAACAACCGCTAATTTAAAGTATTTTTAAATATCCGGGTTTGAGACTGGGAGCAGAGCCTCTGCGCGGAGAAGCTACAGCATCAGCTTGTGTCTCTCTCAGCATCACGAAACGTTAGACGACTGCCAGAACTTTTAGACTGATCAAGGGGGACATGCTTCAAGTAAAAGCAGTCAGCTCCTTCCTGAACTCAGCTCTAGACTTTTAGAGATGTTATGCCAAAAATAAATCACAAACTATTTTTCAGGAGACTCACCGAGGCTGGAACTGGCTCTTGAAATTCAATGCTCAGCTCATGACAATACAGGTAAAGCAGGAGACGTTCACATTTCTTACAAAGAAATAAACAGCTTCACATTAGTATCCCGAACTTATCCTCAGCACAGGAGTTTGTAACTCCCTATTTTACATAGGCTTGTACTTTAGCAGCTTAGTACTAGAAAATTTAAATGCAATCCCCACAAGCTTAATTAGGAGGGCATTTTTAAGAGGGTAGAACACCACCTTACTGTTCACATGGCAGAAATATACTTCCTTTTTGCTTTCTTCTTCCTAAACAAGTGCCTAGGGCTAAAGTCAAACATGAAGAGGGATGCTAATATACAGTCAAATTAAAAAAAAAAAAAAAAGGACAAACTACAACTGCTTTTGTCCAACCATAACTGCATGTAACAGGAAAGGACTGAGTTGGAGGCATTTATTCTCTTCCCCAAAAGACAAAATTAAACAATCTGAAACCAAAGCCATAGCGTTTCTATGAATTTGCTGTTGAAATATTTTTCTTTCCTTTGCTTGTAATTCCTTTGGAGGAATTTGATTTGATAATATTCTAACACTCTATGCACAGGCTGATTGATAAAGCTAAAAATAATTCTGGCTGTCAAGGTCATTACACCTTTCGCAAGAACACACTTAAATACTTCTAGCAGCTCTCACGGCGTGAGCTGAACACACCAAACATATATAACTATTTTATGAATGTTGTATCAATCTTAAATGCAAAGAACTTCTAATTAAGAACACCAAAGAGATTAATGCATGTCAGAGGATGTATTTAAATACAGAATATGTTGTTTACATGCAAGTTTTAGCTGCTAGAGGATTACACTCCCAATGTAATGGAGCACTCCCACACAACACAGTCACCAACACCCGGATACGGGGTCACAGCAAGAAAAATCCCATTACTCATTTTGGGATTTTTTTTTTTTGCAAAACCCAGAACTATATTTAGTTTGATGCAGCCATAGCAAAAACAACTTCAAGAAACAGCGGGGGATGGCTAAGGTGAGAAAGCGCTCTTCTCTAGGAAACAGATTCGAGACATACCCTTTGGTCCACAGGACTCAGGCCTTGTGCTGTTTTCCCCTTCTTGCTGTGTTGTGAGTTGTCACAATCATATTCCACTTCTGGTTTGCTCAGATCTCTGCAGAATGTACATATCCACTCTCCACTAAACAGAAATAAACACAATTATTCCAGATATCCAGGGACAAAGTCTCACCATCAATGACTACAAAGATTTTTTTTGTTAGCTGTTACAGATTCACATCGTACTTTAGTAAAGACTTGGGTATCCAAAGATAAGGAACAGCCCCTAACGCTCAAGATAATTCTGCCAGGCCAAGCCATTTTTCCTGCCCTCATATTCCTCTCCCAAGTATGTTCTAATACTTTACAACATGTTTCTCACCATGAATTTAAAATGAACTTTACATAACAGAATCACACTTTGAGATTTATCAGTTTATCAGATAAACACTGACCAACTACGTGCAAAACAATTCAGGCAGGCCTTTGAAATGTCAGATTTTTTTACCGACAAGAAATCATCCAGAACTAGCTGATGTTGAGGATGAAACACCAGTTTTGGTAGCGTGTCGAAATCTACCATATGAGCGAGACCACAGAGCTGCTCTCGGGAACACTACGCTGTTTCTGGTACCTTGGAAAGCTGAGGAGTGTTGGGACGTGACAAGTCAGGTGAAACACTTTTGGACACTTTTCACAACATAACAGATCCCCTCCGTTTTGGCATACAGCACACCAGTCTTCATTCGGATCATCATCTTTGTTATTGCCTTCTCCTCCAACCCTAGCTGATCGGTGCATTAGACTCCGCACTGGGGATTTCCCATTTACAAGGCTGTGTCCGGACTGTTTGCAACTTTCACTTAAATCTGCTGGTTCAGTTTTTACATGATTTTCAAGACTTCCTAATGCTTCTAATTCACTTTCCAGGTGCAAGTTAGTGGACAGTGGTGGTGTCAAGCTGCTCTCAGGACTGCTAAGCTGAAATGAAAGTAGCGCACGGAAATCAGAGTGAGTCAATTTTACAAGGGCATCTTTCTTCATATTGGAAGTTAAAAGCCGTCCACCATTTAAAGGTACTACACTCATTTCCCAAATTACGTGGCAAATCATTATGGAGACTCGAGTTGCATACAGTATTGAAAACTACTTTTTCACAAGTGCATCCTTTCAAGAACAGACTCATTTCTATTGATATATAACACAATAAACAAACTTTCAAGCCAAACACACTGACAAATTGTTAAAGATATACCTTCACTGCCATTAGGAAAAGTCTTCAAATCCATCACCCTGCTCCCAGTACACAATCCTATTAAATCAAGCATAACTGGGAAACACTGAAAAATATTCACTTGCATAAATATTTTGTTTATGCTCTGGGATAAGAAATTCTGACTGACTGGAAGATTTCTCAATGTAATTACATACGTATGAACGTTCAGAAACTACTTACAATGAGTGACATACAGCTTTTATGAGTTAGGGATTAAAAGCAGCAAACACACTACACTGCTGGGGGTATTTCATTTTAAGAGCTAAAGATAAAATTTACACAACAGACTATCCTGTGTCTGGCAGAGCATAGTATTAAAGGATGTAATAAAGTCCTCAACATGGACCAAACTGAGATTAAGTTCTGTTTTCTACTGGACTACTTTCAACATGCAAGTACCTAACATAATACATAAAACTGACAAGGACCGGGTGTGTTTTGCATCCACATCACTAGGTCAAGTCCTGTCCGAATCAGGAAGGGGAACATCTTGACATCATTTAATGCTTATTTGTTCCACATAAGGCAGCAAGCTACTGCACGAGTCCCACTGCCAGCGACTTGGTGCCTGTATCACAAACCCCCAGTAATTAGCTGTCTTGCAGCACTACAGAAACAGAGCGCTCAACACTTGAGCAGGCCCACACTTAAAGTTCAGACAGACTGACAGAGAGCAAAACACCTCTCAGTCTTCAGGGCTGTTAACACAGTATGAGGCTTAAGAGTAAAATTACTTTATTATTTCAAATTCTTAAACACACTGCTAGGAAAACCATAACATACTGTTGCACAAACTAACTTTACCATGCAAGCACTCCTTCTGCCATCCTCTGTTTTTTCCTGTTTTACTGTTCCTGAGAAACTGCATATCTCTTCCTCTGTCCCTGGCTCTTGCTTGACTTTCACTTGGTCAGACTTGAAGTTAACACTAGTTTTCTCAGCAGTTCTGCCCGAGGAGCCACAGCTAGAAAGATACCAGCATATAAATAAGAGGAAAACTCATCAGAGCAAAGACATTTAAGTGACAATTTAAAAGGCAAAGCATGTCAGAACATTTACAAGATAGCTCAAGTTTACAAGACAGCAGAGAATCAGAGTTGGGGGGGGGAATCTTCATGTAAGCATTCTTCCATTACTGGGTCACAGTTACATCAAAGCCCTATTGAGCCATTGCCAATTCATTTCTTTAATTCTTCATGTCTGATTTTTCAGCCTGGCAGTGTCAACATAACGTACTCACCTTCCTCTGCTACCTGTGCTGGAGGTACTAGGTGGCCTCACAGGAGTGTGGGAGTTGGATAAACCTGCAAGAAGCAGCGTAGAAGTTGACTTGGTACAAATTTACATTCTGCAGTAAAATAAATGACTAGTGTTGAGTACCACCAGAAGTGCTGCTAGGATATCCTAATTTAGTAATTCACATAAGTCAGCCGCCCTCTTGGTCGTTTGATCGAAACAAAGGTCCAGCACACCACATTAAATAAAAACACAGACCACACACTGTTGTTAGAGTCCCAATAATTATTTCACTTAATCCAGACAGTGCTATAGTCCTCAGCCCATTAAGTAATCAAATTTTATCCACTGGCATCCACAAATTAAGTCAAGAAAAGCAGACTATATGTTTTGCATGGAGGTTTTGAGAAACATAGTAAGTTTCGTTACTGCAACCACTCACTCACAGAATCTTAGAATAATCTTGCAAAGAGAAGACTAACATAAACACCTATCAAGTAACTGAAATCATCTTCTTACTAACAGAAATGGCCATTTTCACTGTCTAAATAACTCAACATTAGGTATCAGTGACTTAATTTGTTCACATGCATAACGAACACTCTATCATCAATTTGCTATACTCTGAGTGACCCTGCTCAAATGACTGCTCGGTATAAGTATTTCTGTGACTAGGCTATTCTACAAACTTACTTCCCAAACCTCAGAATGGTCTAGCCAGTCATCATTTGGGGGCAGTAACTGAACTATGTTCTCTGATGCACAAAAAAAAAGAAAAAAAGATTGTGGTAAACTAGGACAAAAATATAGTCTATATGTGTATCTGGAATACTGCATTCGTGTGCTGGTAATTTGTTAGTATGAAGGTATTTCTGAAGAAGGGTAAAACTTACATTTCCAGAAGAATTTATTTCTGAGTGAAATAAATTTCAAACTAACAAAATATCTCTTCCCTTTTGGCAGCAAATGGTATGTAATAATTTTTAACTTAAAATACCAGAGATACCCATCACTTTCTAGAATGTAGAAACACCCATCACATTTACCTGATGACCCTGGAGATAGAGCTGAAGGTCCTGGGGAGGGATTCATGGTACTTGTAGGTTGTGGGGGTAGGTGGCTGCCTGTAATGTATCTGCTTAGAAGGTTATCCAAATTACTTGAACCAGCATCTTCAAGCTAAGAAGCAAAAACAAAAGTCTGAATCAGAGAGGCCTAATTAAAGTTTCTTAACAGTTCCACATCTTTAAACTGTGACCAGTATCTTTACCAGAATTGTCCACTATCCCTTCAAGAATTTGGACATCAGCAAACATTTTTATAATTTTCATACAGAGATCAGTCTTTCAAAACAGAAGCCTACAGTGAGAGAGTAAGACTTTTTCCAAAGCTTCTAAATATCTGAGTTATTCCAGTACGGTCATAGGCTGCACTTATTCTACATCATTCCAAACTTTTTGGCTCCCAGATGTTCGGTGTGTTAGTCATACCAGATTACCAATACTACCAGGTTACCAATGTTGCAAGAGTTATTCCACAATTAAGATATTAAGGGAAACCATAAACTTGTTTTTCCTTAGCATGATGTGAAACCTCTGTCCCACCCATTCACTTTTTACAGAGATTTCAGTGTCTATTAAAAACAAGGAAACAGGTACCCTATTACTTTTACTGCTTAAAGCCATTAGCTGCAAGACAGTGTAATTGCAAACAACGTGTTTGAAACGCACTGTATTCAGAGCGCGGTTTTATGACTGTGCAAGCGACCTCAAAGACTAATACCTTCCTATCCAACTCTTCCATCGACTAAACTCCACAACAGCTATTACATGAACAGGTATAACAAAAAGCATCTTAACAGAATTTTGCATTTTCAGTTCACCTAGAAATTGCATGTTGATGTTTTAGACTATCCCACTAACAACTGTTTCTAAGTTGGTGCATCATGAACTTTAGACACATACAGCTGAATCAGTCATAACCGGTTAAACTTGTGTTTTGTTCTAACTAAACAAAGTTCTAAACGAAGTTGTGACTGAACAAAGCTTTGGCACTGCAGATCGATCACATTCAGAGATGTGATCCTTTTTGTCACCACTATTCTTACACTAGCAAATTACCTTCTGCCTCACGAGAAAACTGAGCATGCAACCCTTGAACATCACTCTGTAGATTAAGGATTAAAAAGTTGCTATTTGTATTACAGCAGACCATCTGCTTGGATGACATTTAGGTTTTGGTTCTAAGGTGATAGTTTCCTGTGCCACGACCAAATCTCCCGTGCTGTATATGGGCATTTCAACGTAAACATCCCATTCTCAAGACAAAGCCATCACCCTCCGCCCCTCTCTGGCCTCCCAAACACTCCTGCAGAAAGGCGTCTCCACCCATACATTAAATTATGCTTCTGACCTCTCCAAATGAGCTTGACTTCATCAAAATCCACCACAGCTCGTGTGCAGCACTATCAGCCACTATCAGCCTAAGTGTTCTGCAGCACCTCCCGGGACCCGACGCTAAGGTAAATTCTGTCCTCTTGCATACAAGGAAGTGATTACAGCCACACTACGGGGCAGCACTGAGGAAACGCGAGGAGAGAGAGAAGCAGGGCAGTGGGACACCTTTTCTCTTACTTACTGCATTTGACTGTCACATTTGGGAACATCACAGAGAAGCGCCAGGCAACTGTAACTCTGAATAAATCACCGCTCATGGCATTCGATAGACGTAGCTATTCAACTATTCTAGTCATACCTTCCCATACAATAGTCTTGTGGAAGAAAGGAAGTGAACACAGTACTTGGGATTAACTGATCAAGGTATCAATTTTACTACAGGCCAGACATTAAATACTGATTAATCTAAAGGTTAACGCAGGTCCAGCAAGTCAGCCCAGTACAGTGCAAACAGTTGCACTCCCAAGTCAAGGGCTGAAGACTTTACGTCTTCGACTTTAAAACAATAGAGAAAGGAAAGCAGATCATTACTTCACCCACAGCACGAGTGCCTTGTCTTCCCCACTGACCTGGATGGGTGGGATATCCGGCAGGGAAGGTAAATTCTCTGGGTTTGTTACAGAAGGAATGAGTTCGATCGCTGTGACGGACGGACTTGTCGGACCACGGTTTGCACTCGCCATTGTTGCTGTAGTAGGACTAGTTGGATTAATAGTGGTGTTGTGCACAGAAACAACTGGAAAAGGCCCCGCATGCCCAGGGTTAGAATGCTGTAGGAAAAGAGAAGAGACCATGACTGCATTAGGGACAAATCAGACAGCCACTGCACATAAATTTGCAACACGTACATTATATGCTAGTCCTCAACAAAAGATTGGGGGGAAGAACATACGAACTCACATTTCTGCCAACATAACCTGACAGCACTGAATGCAAAGCAACTGCTATTTTTATTTGCTTGGAAAGAAAAAACACTTTATGTGGCTAGATATTTAAATATACAGTACATCTTCCACCAAATTATTTGCATATATAGTTATATTTTCTTAAAGCAATTACTTCCTCCAAAGACAACTTGAGAGTCCATATGTTTGTCTACAAACTACTTTTTTTTTTTTTTTAAAGAAAAGAGCAACTATTTCAAGTATTATGAAGTCATTAACATTCATGGTCAAGAATTTTTATTCTTAATGGTATGCAGAGCTCTGCATCATGCTTCAGGCTTGAATTTAAAAACACTTTAGAATTTGGTTTCATTAAAAACCCTCAACTACACCACTTTGAACTTCCTGACTATTCTCTAAGAAACCCAAAAGCTGAATGTCACTGAAAAGTGAAAAAGGAAATGTTTGGTTTCCCAGAACTAAATGCAATACAAACATTAGAATTCATTTTCATTCTTAATGTTTGAATTTTCTTATGTTCAGCAAAAAAGTACAGTATGCAACATGAAAAAGCATATAAATGTGTGCAGCTGTGCGTTATAAGTGTTACAGATAAGCACGTTCACAGCTGGAGGTACCATCTATTGTAATGAAAGTTTGGCACAATGGCACAAATGAAGCGTGTACACAGGATATACTTGTCTTTGAAGGTGAGGTTGCATCATGGAGTATTGTGGTCCATTGTGGCGTGGTATTCCTGGTATACGAGCAGCATTCTGAGCCATTCTCATCTGATGTGCTTGGAAAGCCCCACAGTTCATGTTACCCCTCTGCATGGTCTGCATGCTGATCAACCTGGGAGGCTGCAAGGGTTTTTGTTTTTTAAAATTTTTTATTTTAACATGGAAAAAAGAAGCCAATCTCTTTCCACAGTAGTAGGTTTACTAGTTACACAACATCAAGAAAAGCCAATAGTCGTCACATTTAAAGTATGTCAAATTTCAAAAGATTTTCACCTTTAAAACTGCTTTGCAAGTTTACATTTGATAGGGCAATTTTAAGTCTCAGTGCTATGGCAAAAGGTGAAATAAGAACATAGAAGATACTCACCTGCTGCTGTAAGACTTGCGGGCTCGTCTGCCTGGGGACAGACCCAGCTGGCTGCCCCATCCTCATCTGCTGCAGCTGCTGGTGCTTTTGTGCATACACTTGCTGCTGCATGTGCTGAAGTCGAAGCTGCGCTAGATTGATTTGTCCTGGAGCTTTGTTGATGTGGTTTGTTCCTGGAGGAGCTTGTCCAACCACTACATTAGGAGTGTAAGTAGGAGTTGGTTTATTTTCAATGACAAGGTTACCTAAACAAAACAAAAAAAGAACTAGTAAACAGTTCAATCGCCATCATCATCCAAAGGTTGGTAAGTGTAGAACATTCAGATGTTTCTAATTTAGTTTCCTCAGGGATGGAAATAAAGCAATTTAAGTTTGAAATTTTAAGTCTCCATAACCATACATGAGAGAAGCAAAAAGAAAACTCAGACTACAAGAAGAAGAAATTGCAAAACTAAAAACATGATCTGTGAGGAAAGAGTGAAAGAACTGGAACTGCACAGCCTAAAAGACAAGACAGACAGAGACAATCGTTCTCTGTGTTCACAACAGACAGACAAGATAAGAAATAAAATAGGAAAGAAAAAAAAAAAAGGCAACATTGAGCATAAAGTTCCTATACCTAAGGAAGCAAAACCCAGGAAAAGATCACGTGGGGAACAGCGGAGAGTGTCCCACCACTGACTGACCAAGGACAGGCTACACAAGCATGGCACAAAGCTCCGCTACAAGCGAGTCCTGCCTTGATACAACGTGAAGGACCACACAGCCAGAGAGGCAACCTCCAGTCCAATTTTAAAGAGAAAAGGCAAAATGTTGATTTTTTTTTTTATTATTTTGAACATATACTCATTGGAATCTGCATGTTATTGAGCTTGACAGTTTCTGTTCTGTTTCTGCATAACCTCCCCCGCCTGCCGCGGGCTCCCCATCAAACATCTGAAGCTCTGTTCTGGAAAGCCTTGCTTTTTCCTTCTTCACTAATCTCCAAGAGTAACAGCACTCAAAAATTGCTTGAGGAACTGCCCATGAAGAAATAGTGCCAGTTTTAAACTATTACTTGTACAATGAAAAGTTTGTTTACTGTGCACGTAACCCCCCTTGACTAAAGACAGGAACACCAAAACCTGGCTAGTGGACTTAGAGCAAGAAGCAAGTACACACAAAAGCATCAGGAAGAGCTGATATTTTTATCGGTTTTTCTATTAGATTTTTATCCAAGAGAAGAGTTCACAAGCAGGTGCTAACAGATACCTCTCTCCTTGTGCTCTCCCCACCCCAGCTCACCTCCTCTCTTCTCTCATTCAAAACCTGTTCTTTGAAAAGCGTAAGTGATTAGTGGATTAATATAGAAAAAAACCTGACACTACACTGCTCCAGGATAAGGCATTAATAAAGAGGCAAAGGTATTAAATACTTTACATCCTTAAAAGAGCACGCTATTACTGTGTCTGACAACAGCTAGCGATGTGCAGTAATTGTAACTGCAGAGGTCTCGTGACCCCAGCGGTCACCGAGCGCTCACACAGAACACGAGGACTCCAAGTGCCTGCGTCACCGAGACTATTACAACTCCCACAGCGGCTAACACTTTAGGGCAAAGAAGGAATAAACAGCCGCGCCGAGAAAAACTACTTAAGATATAAAAGGTTAGAGCTAAGGTGCCGTAACACACACAGGAATGGCAGTGTATCTGCCATTATGAGGGTCTGTTTTTCTTTACTTTTATAAATGTGTCAGACATCTGAGAATACGAAACTAGCTAAACGTTGCTTCTTAATTCACCCACCTTTCCAGCAATCGCATGGACTGGCTTGGTACTTAGCTCATATCAACAGTCATAATTATGCTTGTTCATGCAACTTCCAACACATTAAGACATCTGGTATTACTCCATAGCAGCTAAATATGAAGTTCAGATAGGCAAAACTGATTCTATTTACTTGCCAAAAAAGCTTATTCCAGAAACTGAAGCACCCATTTAGTGCTAGTGCGTTATACTACAAACATGAGAACCACTTTAAGAGGGGGGAAAAAGGGCCATTCCTAGAACCATTCCCATTGGAAACCAAAGCCTGTGGAGCAAGCTTTGCTAACAGAAAGAACAGAGCACGTAAGGAGGGTAAATCAGGACTGGATGGGTTATGTCAAGAGAGTTTTGGTCTTCTGCATTAAGAGACGTATTGCATTCCAACTCACTCGTGTTGGATGAACACGGGCAACTCCATCTAGTTTTTCAAATAACAGAACAAAACAAACACAATTTTCTCACCTAAATTGACGACGTTCTTTGCCCAGAACGTAGGGTCACAATGGAAGCGTATTGCTCCATTGGCAGCTGGGACAGGATCACAACGTGCCTTCAAAATGTGACGTAACTGGAATGTTATCTAATGGAAAGCGAAAACAAGACTGTTGATGACAACAAAATAAAGAATGAGAAGGTTAAGAAGCGTGCATTTGCCCAGTGTGGATCACCAACAAGGACTGTCAATAGCAAGCTTGGTCTGTAACCTGGAAAGTACTCAATTCACCAGGAAAATCATCCACCGTACTACTAATTTTTTATACAACTCAGAGGATTACAGGGAAGTACTGGTACACAATACTGCTTCTGCAATGACTCAAGCGAAACACTGAGGTGCCTTTACAGACCTTGACCCCGTTCCTTCTACTATAATGCTGTCAAGTCTTTAATCCATGTATGAAAAGCAGCGTACAAAAGTTGGGAAATCTATCCCATTATTACAGAAAGTTTTGTTTTGTTTTTCAAATGAAGCACGAACAACTCATTGTGTCTTCCTTGGATACAATCTACCTAGTGAAGCTATACAATATTTAGAAAATTCTTTTGACCGAACGTTCCCTGCACGGTACAGACAAGTTACAGGGTGTTTCCTTACCAGCCGTTTACTGTACAGCAAAGCAGTACTGCTGCCACTTGCAATAGCCCAATTAGTAAAGTTCATCACATGCTTCACTTGTCGCGAAAGACCAGTGATGTCATTTTGTTGCTGTATTAACTTCATCTGTCTCTCCTTTGTTACATTCTACAAAGAAACAAAAACTTTATTACAATGGGGGGTTCAGATTTATGAGGAAAATGTAAACCGCCATCGCAGTTCTTAAAGCAAAACGTCACAAGCCAAGCAGCTTATACTCATGCTCATATTCAGAATGGCTAGAAGCATCAAGTAGTAATTCTCTGTTATTCCACTCTACTGTTCTTCCCTGAGGTATCAAAGCACAGGGAAAATCTGTTTTCAAACATGGAATGTGAGTTCTCAATAGGGGACTGGAAACAGTCAAAAACACTATTAATTTCTCTTAACTGTACCTCAAGGTGCTGTAAGAGAGATTTTCCTTTTTTATTGATTTCATTGATGAGGGTGAATATAGCCACTTTGATTTCCTGTTCTACTCGTTTGTTAGTTTCATTTACTTCTTTTATCCTAAAAAAAAAAAAAAAAAAAAAAAAAGATAAGTGTATTGTCAGGCAGTCACTCTATACCATACCACCGAACACTAACATGTGACATTCGAGCTATCGGTTTAATTACTTCCCATGTAACTGGGTTCCTGTCTCTTCTTCAAGTATGTAACAGCTCTACAGCTTGTCCCCCTGCTTCACAATGGTGTTCTCCTCTGGGTCCCTTCAAATCAGCACATAAAAGTTTCCATTGCTTACATCTTTGCACGTTTGCCTCTCATGTCCTAGGTTCTCCTTCCCTTACAACTTTTTTTTTTTTTTTTTTTTTAAATGTACATGGTACCGCTAGGAGTTAAAAATTTGCACTGGAACTTCTCCTTATATCTTCAGAACACTTCCTTCTACTCTTGTACTTCCCATCTCCAGATCATCTGTCATTTTGCAAATGACATAAAAGTTGCAGAAGGCTCACAAAACCACCAAGAATCACAGTGGAATTCCCGGACCTCCAGCACACCCACCACCACAACTGCATCAAAAGCCAGCAGCGATCGTGTGCTCTCTTCATCTCTATATTCAGTATTCTGTATGACGCTGAATTAAGGTAACCCTGGAATTCTTGTCTTCCTTTCAGGGAATTACACTAAGCTTTTCTTGCCTAATTAAAAAAAAAATTCCTATTCAATTTCAACACAAGTTTTTTTTACACAGTTATCATAGGCATTCATATGAAACAAAAATAAACAAAAATATCTCAAGAAAAATTTGTTTATCTCTACAGCCAACGCTTCTGTCACCTACACCTGAACTTAGCAGAAACCATAAGACAGGTTTTCCTTGCCTTTATTATTCCTTTTTTTTTTTTAGGGTTTTTTTTCCCTCTCCCTTTCCCCCTACCCCCACGTGTAATAAATGTGTCGCATCTTTGGTTCTCCTCAAAGTTGCCATAAAAGACATCATCTTTGATATTAGTTTCTTTTAACAACTACCAACAGATGCACAGTGTTGTAGGGAAGAAAACATTATGAAAAATAATTAAAGTCCAACACAACTAAAGATACAGAATCAGCTAAAATGTAAGCATCATCCTAGTCCTATCATTCATATTACTGTGATTCACTAAAAAGGCAATGCAGTAATAACAGTTAATCATTTTGGGGTACTCACCTATTCTGAACTTGGGTAGCTGCAAAATTTACATAATTCTTCTTCTCCAGAAGCTTGGCCAATAGGTTCTCAATTGCACCCTTCTGGTTCTGAAAAGCTTCTTCCAGAAACTGGTACCTTTTCAACACGCAAAAGACAACATCAATTACCAAGGAGCAACGTGCTGAAACTAGGTGTTCCCAATGTAGATGTAAAGCTACACAATTTTGAAAAAAATATGACAAAACACACAGGAAAAATCAAACTACATGTATGCCGATCAGTGTGCAGAATGTTTCAGCACTGATAAAATCCCATTTAAGTGTCTAGAAGACTGAACCTCTGTGGGTCACTTATTAATTCCAACTACACAGGGAGACGATGCGCTGCGTGGTTTCACAAGACAGCAAGCCATGTAACACCAAAGCAGATACCAGAAACGCCAGAGTTCAACAAATCATTTTGCTAACGTTAGATGAGGAAAATGCACTAATAGCTTAAACACACATCAAATGATACAAATAAAACCCCCAAACTATCCCAGAAAAACAGTTTTTCAGCGGAGATTATACTGATCACATTTGACTGAATTAGTTTAATCTGAAAGAAAATATTCGTATTTAAAAAAAACTTAATTTTTAAATTTTTTTTGGTATTTCCAAGCAAAGAACATATCTTTCCCTTCCAAGTCCTTCAACCAGCTACTGTACCAGAGGCACCTCCCATTACTTCATCTGAAAAGAGCGCAAGTAGCTACCTCGAAGGAAAATAACGTAGTTAGTTGCATTTTCCTAACATACCATGTATCACGAGAGGAATTAACAAGGCAAAAGCAGCAAAACGCCCGTGTTGAAAATGGCAAGGGGAATTAAGGAGCTCCAAGAGTTTTCATCTTTCCTGATCAACTGCTCAGCTATCAAAGATTCCCCCCAAAACCCAGGATTCCTGCCAGTCACTTGACACTTCTTGTTTTTGCAGTAAGTAAACTACATGCTTCTGAAATAAAATTTGCCAATAACAAGGAAAACTCAGGTTCCCAGAATGTCTTCTATTCTTCACTACACTAAATCCCAACATTCGAAGTGGCAGAAAACTCCTATGATTAAAGTGAAGCACCTTATAAACTGCATTAGAAGTAACCTATACGATCTCCCAACCACAACTGAAAAGAAAATAGTGTTGTCTTTTGTCAAAGTCTAGGAGAAAATTACAATCTAATCTAACACGAAAAGACTGTTTGGATATATGATCAAGCTGACAGTAATGTTTTTTGGATTCAAATTACTCATGGTTATAACCGAGGCTTAGGCAGAGAGAACACTATTCACAAGAGAATAGGCTCTGCTCCCGTTCAGTCCGTTTCTACCAGCAAGGGACAAGTTTCGGCTACAAGAGTTTAGATTTCTCAGTCTGGATGTTCCAATGTTGCTTTTTCTAAGAACAGTCTACCTAAAGTTCTTGCAGACAGGCAGCATCACAAGATTTTAGGTACTATGATGCAAAAAGTCGCATTACTAAAGCCCAAAAGCCACAAAATTTGAAATGTTTGGAGATCTGAAGATTTCCTAGAACTATATTCATTAAATTGAAAATCAGATTTCCACTGAGGGGAGGCGATAAGATATCAACGCTTACCTAGCACTGCAAAAATTTTGCTGTAGCTCCTCCTACAGCCAAAAGACTTTATTTTTTTTTATTAAGATATTGTATTGTACTTCTAGCTTCCAAAGTGTGCGGACTGAAAACTACCTAAACTAGAGGAATCACACACCATTACACTGCTAAAAGAATGTCAGCTTTCTAGAGAATCACCAGCGATTCTTTCGCTTGAAATCCTGAACTGAACACTGGACCATGTTGCTACTGAAATGGTGATTCATTCTCCTTTGGTGCAAATTATTAGGCTTTTAGATAAGAAGTAAACAGAGGATTAAAACCAATTCTTGTTTCTACTTGGCATGATTTTCCTTCAGTGATTTAGTGAGCTTCATAAAAATCTCAGTTGTACTTCCTGGCAGACGAAGCAGTTGCCCTCATCATCTGTAATTCACATCTGCAGACAGAACAATTTTTAACAAATATTCTGCAACAGAGCATGTTAATAGCAAGGCATTCTCTTCTCTTACTGGAAAAGAGCAGGTAAGTAGAACAAGATGCATCTGTTAATCTGTTAGCATCATGCAGAAGACAGATGCAAAGAAACCAACTAGAAAGAGTTAGTTAACGTATCCCAGGAGACCACACTTTCTGTACAAGCGCGTCTTTCAGGATATCTACGATCAAGCCTATTAAAGAACAGAGCAGGAATATTCAAGGTTGTTAATATTTTAATAGTACTAATTTCAAAAGTAAAAGTGCTCCACGAGGCTCCTGTAGCAGTCTATGAGAGTAATCACTACTCTGGAAAAAACCCCACGAAATTCAGTATTGCAACATACTGTCAAGCACCTTTACAGAGAACTATTACTTGTGGAGTGACTAAGAAAAGCAGTGCTGTAGTGGCTGATAAATACATATTTTTCCCCAAATTCTCTATTATAACACTGCAAATTACTTTTTCAAACATCCAAACAACTGTACGACAGAGCTGCTGAAGAGCAGGAAGTTTTAACATAACTTAAGAGGTTCCAACTTTTTTCTAGCAGCTAAGAGAAAAGCAAGCTCCGGAGACCAAACCCATCATTTCTTTTTTACTTGGAAAGAGGCAACTTTCAACCAACTACAACCAAACAGTTCTGCCCTCTTTACTAGAAAAATATATTCATCTATGAGGGAAAATTTACACCTTGCTTTACAAAATTACCCTACATTGAAAGACTGTTGCATAATAAAATATGCCCTTTCAAAAAATGACCTCATGACTCACTACATCAATTTTGCTTCTTTACAGCACCAGGTCTTCAGGGCTGTGGCAATTTCTGTTCAAGCCCTGAATGCAGCGGCAGCATCGGTAGATGCCAGGCAAGTTATCACCTTAATTGCACCAAATTGCCTCAGACCACGTTGTTCGGAATCTGCCCTCAAGACCCCTGACACCAACCGATGGCTTTAAGTTTTCGGCACTCCACACAGGTTCTCCTTTAAGGGATCATTTCAGTCCGACAAAGAGTCAACACAACAGTACTCAGTGACACAGCTGTTTCAGATCAATGCCATTCCATCCTCTGCGAAAGCGCACCACAGGAATTAAGAGATGGTAATATTTGTACCTGTGTTCTTTGTGCTCCAGTAACTGACAGTCTCTGCATGTCAGCCTGTCGCATGTTTCACAGAAAAGTTTTAACTGCTCTTGTTTGTGGACAGGACAGAAAACAGGACGTTGACCAGATGCTCCCACGGCCTCTGTTTTTAAAAATAAACCATTTTTGCATTTTAAAATAAAATTTAGACAATCTGAAGAGCAAAATGACTAACTTCCAAGCTAAGTAACAACGAAGAATTCAGACAAAACCAACTTGACACCTGTTCTCACCCTAAAGGTACATGAATACATTCTCATTGAAGTATTTACAGTGCCAGTGGTTTACAGCTGTTTCCACTTTATTGCATTCACAGAGGAGGAGGAACTCCTCTCCTATCACAAACACTCAGAAACCACTGTCAAACTGTACACGAACACCAGGATCGTGTACACGCGTTTAAAGATTAAATTGCATATGCAATTTCACCTCTGGCACACCGAAGGATGGATCAAACCTCGCAAACTTTTATACTGCCAAACACCCATAGTTTTTCTAAATTATCACTTCAAAACCTTTATGACCTCATTAAGTCATATGCAACTGAAGCGGCAAAGGCAAAGCAAACATTGCCCGTGTTAAGAGTTACTTAAACTCCAGCTAAACCACTTAACTTCTCCACTTAAGCAAATAACAGATAACGTCAAAAAATAGTTCCACGTTTAATAAAAAGTGCTGCACAGTCTTCTAGAGATATTTTGAGCTCAGCACAGAGGAAAGCAGCCTTTGGAAGGTAAGGTTTAAAACGTGAATGTCTTCCTCAGCCTCCAACATTTCTGAAGCTTGTTATACCATGCAAGTTATTGTAAAGAAAGAGAGCTCGTGGATCTACAGCTGACACTCATTAATAGAAATTTAAAGTCCCCAGGGCGTATTTTAGAGTCTAACAAGAAAGACGAGAACAAGCTACTCTGAGAAAATTCTGAATAGTCTTTCCCCGCATCCAGGGAGTCGCTAAGGGTCACTGCACGTCAGGTCAAAGGAAGGCTGTGTTCTTGCCATACGTCAGCACACCCACTGCACCCAGGCGTCCATCCTCATCACCACCAACCCGTATTTCTAGTGGAAAGTCTACTTCATTGGAACAGCCGTTTTTTGGCACCTCCACACTCAGGTTACTGAAGGGGAAGCGGAGCTATGGTATCACCTCGACAGTCACAATACAGCACTCCTAATGCAAAACGCTAGTAACTCGCTACAGGGCCCTGTAATTTGATTTCACCTTAAGGGTTTCTCGTCCACTAGGGTTAATACCTTTAAACTTAAATAGGTAATATTTCTCATTAAACAATACCAACTAAGACATAGAGAGAAACCTCTCCAAAAATGAAGTTTATTTGATAGAGCAATTGAAATAAGACTGTTGTCTAGAAGAACTAAGCTCAATAGCAAACTTTTTAACTGTTAATATGACTTAGATGAGAGTTGGCAGAAAGCAAAGCAGTGCTACTCCTTTGAAATGGCACAATGAAATAATCGGGAAGATCTTAATTTATTTTCAAAGCAGAGAAAGAAAAATGTCAAGATCTCTCTTCCTCAATATGATCACTCTTCATGCAGATCCAGATTGTGCAGAACCTATGTTTCTTTAAATGAGAACTTTTACCCCATTTACAAATAAAATATTCTAAGCCAAAATCCAGTTACCTTTTACCTGTTTTGAGAGTGCTTTCCACACTAGCTCAATAGGTTACAAATGACAGACAGTCAAAAAATAGTTTAAGAATTAACTCCTAAGAAAGCTGCCTGTCTAAACAAACTATACATGCTTTGCACATTAGATTTTTCTAACTGAAGGAGATATTAAACCTAAAATGAATTTAAATACCACATTTACTCAGTAGTATCAATACAACAGTAACATCGTATTGCATATGACTATACGATTATCTGTATATACTTCTCTGCTGGGAGAACTACAATTGCTCCTTACAGCCAAGGACTGCAAAATGTATAATTTAATTTCCTCGGCTAATGGATAAGATTACCAATATGTCAGTGCTCTCCAGATTTCAACCCCTCCATTTAGTTATTCTACTAAATAAAAGGATTATTAAGAGTGGATCTAAATCCTTTCCAAAGACTGCAGTCTCATTCTGTTTCTTCTGTACTTAAAGATATTTTTTTACATTGGACATCAAACTGTACAAAGTATTAGCAAATAACCCATTTTAGTTTAAAATTTAGTTTTTCCTCTATTTTTAGAGCTACCCGTTTTGCACTGGTAGCTTTTTACTAAGCTTTTCCCAAATCTTGGGGGAAAACCATTCAACTGGTCGTTACCCAAATGGTTCTCCCTCTCTCTTTTTACATGTGCCAAAGAGAAAACATTTTTACTACAGGCGGGACTAAGGGACATCCAAATACTCACCCGAAGAGACATCCTCTTTTTTTCTGATCATATGATCTTTAGTAAATTTTACCCGCTGATGAGCTTCTATGCAAGTCTTGCACAACCATTCCCCACACTCTACACAAAACCCAACAGCACTAGCATTATCTTCACAGCTTGTACACACCTGCAAAGGGAAACAGTCAGGTATACCATTATTTTCCTGGTAATCATTAACATGTACAGAAAGAAAAATAGTATGTGAATTCCAGCAAGCAGGAAAGTGCTATACCTGTTCTGACTTCTCATCGGAGCTGCTTGGTGTTTCTGACGTGTCTTTTACAAAGTAGTTATCCACCAGATCGATCTGTCTGCATTCTTGGCGACATATTGGACATCTGATTACACCAACTGCAAAACAGAACAAGTTTTCCAGTTTTAAGAACACTAAAACCAGTAGGCACAAAACCAAAAGATGAATGTCAATGTATGTTCTCCCCGAGCAAATATGATCTTTTTTTCTCTTCATTTTAGTCTGTCAAACTCAAGACACCTGTTAATTACTTTTTATAACCGTGTATTGTCCAGCCTATCTCAAGACAAGCATGAAGAGAGGTGTGCCCGGATAGTCAGGTGTGACTTTAGTGATGTTCATGAAAATATCAAAAGTAGTACTGTGTCACAATATCCTCCCAGATACAATGGAGGATGTTTTCTAAAAAAACCTATTTCCATGAGGTCAGGGAGGCAGAAGCAGTAATATGAACTATCTGAAGGTTTCAGGGTTTTTTTCAAATAGTGTTCTGCAGGGAAAGCTAATAGAAAAAAAAAACCAAACCACAAGTTGATGACAAAAAACCCTCTCATGCCAACTACACCTGCCTTTCTGCAGCACGTGTACGTGTAGATGTGTACACACATAGCTTTAACACTGGATATCAATTAGACGAGTTCCTTTCCAGTATCCTGCTTTGTTATCCTCCGTAATTGCTAAATTAGATTTCCAAATCTTAAGCGGAGCCGCAAAGAAGGTACTACATGAACCAAATTGACGTTTAAAAATGTTCCATAAACAACATACTTTAAAGGTTTGAAAACTTATTTACCACTAAGGTAGTGGTTAACACTTTCTTCCCAGAAGTGTCAATTAGTCTTAAATCAAGTTTGTATGTAATTTTATGGTGAATATCATTTTCAAGGTGAAGCCTTCAAAACAATTGGATATTTTTATACACCGGGACACCTGAAACAACTATGAAAAGTAAGTGTAATTAAATGATGCTCAACTCCTTTGTGGATATTCTGTTAGAACAGTAGGACCTATTTCAGGGAGATTAATTACATTGGTACTAAATTAGCATTAATTTTTTCAAGTGCTAAAATTAATGTTAGCTTCAGAACACAGAGGATTCACTGCAGAGCAACAACAATAACCCGACTAAGAATTCCCTGTCTCATCAAACCAAATATGCTTCAAGAACAGGATGTGAAAAATAACCAATATTTCAGTACCTACTTGTACAAGAGCTTTCATATGCACAATGAAGCCTCCCCCATTCACAGAACCTTGAGAATTTCTGACTACCAAAAGGCAAAATTCTTTAGGGAATGCTATATGAAAGCCATCTATCAGCTGATGCGTAATTCCACCTTCCCGTTGCTTCTGTCCGAGAGGACGCAGGAGACGGGTAGTCCACACACACACACTGCTCTCAGTCAAACACCCACTTTTTGCGCCTCTCTACTCAAATATGCTTTGCACAAAGGTGCCCCCAGTGTTCTGCACATATCTCCATAGATCACAACCCTAAACCAAGGCCCTGCAATTCTCATTCAGCATACTACACTTCATTTTCACATCTCAATGCCCATTACTTCAAACAGTAGCTTTCCTATATTATATGGGACACTCACTATACATCTCGTACCCGCTTATGCCCATTTTTTTAACCTAAGATAAAACAAATTAATGCAGCACCATTCATGCTATAAACCAAACTGCATTACTGAAAAGATACAGATGTGGCTGATTTTGTGAGGGGAGAGGGAAAGGCAGAGGAAAAAAAACAAATAATCACACTGAAATAGCATTTACATAAAAGAAAACCAGAACTCCTTACCTGTCAAAACATGAGATAATCCGCAAGTTAACGAAGTTTATGGTAATAACTTAATGTCTTTTAGGACAAACTAAGGCTCAAATGTTTATGTAACCTACTAGAAAAACAAGGTTTCACTGCCAGTTTCAGTAAAAAAATAATAATCTTACATAAGAAAATTAAAATGAAGTAAAATTAAAAATACCATTCTAGTAATAGTCCAGCAGAACTTATTGCATTGCTTTTTCTCCACCAATTTAAATTAGATGCTTAATATTATTTAAAAATTAAAAAAAAAATTTAAAAAACAAACAAAAGAAACACGCTAGCCGTAGCACACACATTTCCACTGTAATTCCGCTTTCAAAAAAGGGATGTAACTATTTCCAAGGAATGTATCAGGCAGCACACAGCAAAAAACGCTGTTAGAAGATCAATCTTTTTTCTAAATCACAGCGTAATTATGATTACACACATTCACAGAAATTATGAAGGTCAGACTGGTTTATGATCTCCCCAATCCTAATTATTACCATAAAGACTTCCTATGTGCCAAAGATGGCTCTGTAGCCTTTTGAAGCCATGAACCGATACTGCAGAAGTTCACAGCAGCACTAAAGCAGAGTTGAGAATCAGGAAGTTCCCTTCAGACTTCACATTTCAAATCCCATAGAGCTCAGTTTCACCTAACCACAAAACAGAAACACTTCTTTCCTGCCAAAAATATCAGAAGAAATAGCAAGTACCAACCGCACCGCGTGGAACTCTGCGCTGAGGGTCTACAACGTTTTGAACGGCAGTTCCTTTCTGACTTACAGTACACTACCACCAAAATACTGGCATCAGCATCAGCTGCAGGAACACAGTTAAACTTCAGGCGCCAAAAAGAAAAAAAAGCAAAAATGAAAAAAAGCACCCCACACCCTTCACCAGCCATCGACAGATGCTCCTGTGAATATCAACACCTTCATGAAGAAATCCAAGAACAATCAGCCTTTGAAGCTAAAAGGCACAGAAAGCGATGAGCTATTTTACAAGAGCTGCAGGTAAGAGGAGTGGGCTTCCAAACTTCTGACATCCCACTTAAGAGGACTGACATCACCGGTTTTTCTGCTTGTTTATATCACACACTCACGATGGTGTATAAAACCTGTAACAACCACGAGCACAAACACGTATTACCTCTCTTCCACAGTACTTGATATACACAGCTATATGTACCAAATTTTCCCGTTCCTGCCATTTCCAGTAGCACTACAGTGATATTAATTAGATCCTATTCCCAATTAATTGTGCAGTTCAGATTAGATTCTACTTTTTGTCACTCTCTTCTCCAGACGTTATCCAGAACAGCAAAAACATTTTCAATCATTCATGTTTTCTGTCTTCCATCCACTGCTACATACAACATGAAGCCTAAACCCAGTCTGGTTTCTCTCCTTTTATCCTACCTGAGGCCGACCCAAGTGAGAAGCAGGAATAATTTCTTACCTGCCTTGACTGTCAACCCCACTCAAAGGAGATGGGTTTCACTTGACATCTTCTCGCGCCACGAGCCGTTCCTCCCTACCAGTTCCCAAAATCTGCAACAGAGGGCGGAAGGAAACTCCCAGACTCCTTGCGACACGTTCCTAAGGCCTCTCCTGAGGGTCAGGAAGGACAACTGGCCCGAGACACTTCTCTGAGCTGGAGAAAGCCACAAAGGGGAGCCGACAGGACACATCCTGCAGGAAGGCAGTGGGGTGGATCTGCAAGAGCCACGGCAGGAACGGGCCCAGGGGCTGTGGAGCCCGCGGATGGAAGGAGGGACAGCAGGCACGTCCCGAGACAGTCACTGCCCCGCACGGGAGGGAGCTCATGTCTCCGCACACCAGGCCGTGGAAATGACCATGAAACGGGGACACGCTGGTGCGGCCCCAGAGATCCCAACCCGGGGGAACACCCCCCAGGTGAGGAGCTCTGTCCCAGCAGAGGGGGACAAGCAGCACCCACTGCCCCACACAAAGGCGTCCAACCCTTAGTTGTGCAGCTGCCAGAACCCACATCTTCCCCACATCGCACGTTGGACGCTCTTATTTGTCAAAGACGTTAAGAGCACTAATGAGAGTAGCATCTATGTAATCCCTTTAACTGCTTATGATTTAGAAAAAGCATACGAAACTAGACCACAGGCATCAAAGGATGTCAGAAAGCATAAAACTGAAGTAACTTGAGGAGAAAAAGTAATTTTGTTTTCATAAAAACAGAAAGACTGCTAAAAAATCTGCAACATACTCCAGCAGCAAATCACATTGGAACATTTCAAAGAACTTAAGGTTTCAGTTAGAGGACGCTTTTAATCTACCATTGCCAACTAACACCTAAAGCTGCAACGGAAGTATTTTTCTTAATTGTAACTCTGAACTATGAGAATACCTGGTATATATTTATGTTTAAAATTTCCCAAGGATAACGACACTTCTCTGATGGCTATTTGCACACATCCCAAAGCCGGCAATTTTTTTCAACAGGTTAATGCAACTATGAAACCCTTCACCTTGAACCAGTTTCAACAGGAAATTTATTCAAAACCTGCTTAGAATTAATTTCTCCAGCCTGACATCTTAATCCTGGTAACACTAAAATACTCTTCCAAATTTTAAAAATGCTGCAGAGCTACAGAGATGGAGGGGGAAAGGCTCGATTCTCTATACTTCCAGTCCTGTAGGATCAAACCAGAGAAAGCTCACGCCGACTCCTCGGCCACGACACCCACTCCAGCTTGGCATCAAGGGACTCAGACTCTTGGCACCTTTAACATCAGCTGAAATCGACCGATCTGTCCCCAGGACACCTTTGCCGGCAAGACACATTCTGCCCAGTAAGACAGCATGTGTTCAACTCATACGTACTACTTTCGCACAAGAAGGAAAAAAAATGGAAGTTTCCGAACCTTATTCTTTGCTCCCTACCCACACTTGTAGAAATTCCCTTCTGGAATTTCATCAGATGCTTCAGAGACCACCTCTAGAAGGGCAAAGCTTCCTGGGCCAGTAAGAACTAACCTGTTTCCTAGCCAAACCCACGTCCCACCACCCTCTCCATCTGATTTTCTAGGTTTCACATACCAACACTGGGAGCCTCCCACTCCGCGGCCCCGGGGTTCCAGAGGGGAATCGGGGAGGAAGGAAAGGGGAACCGTTACAACTCGCCACAGAAACCTACACACTCACTGCAGATATCAGACCAGCTAACCCAAAACAGCTAACTTTTGTAAGAAGCTGCCATCCTAACGGATCCACACATCCACTTCTTGACTTCAAGTCCAAGTTGACTTCGGTCAGCTTAAAACGAACACGCCACAGCCTAACCAAACACTTCTTGAACCTCACAGAGGACAAAAAGCAATAACGGAAAGTAAAGCCACTGAAGTTCTAACACCAAGACAGCCTTTGGGAACAAAATAAAGCGTACTGCTGAGGGCGAGGAGGTCACCGATCCAAAGGCGGGAGGCCACAGCAGGCAGACAATGAGCACCACCAAGGGACAAGATGCTACAAAAAGCACTTTGCACTTTGGTAGCACCGTTCCCACTGGATCCCCTCCGTCACCGGGCTCACGCGGGGAGTCCTCCCAGAAGTTCAAAATTTATAAATTCAAAGTATCTCTCAAAGCTTATTCAAAAACTCTACCACATCATCCACGGACAATCAAGTCATCAACTTCCTACAATCCTAATTATTGTCGAGTGAACCGCCTCATTTTAGACATCTGGTTTTAAACACACGTGTTCGTTTTGGGTTGAAATGTGTCAGGCTGATTCCCGACACAAAAGCACTAAGTGAATATAAGAAAATTCAAAATCCTTTCAGACGTTTACATTATTATAATGACAATAAAGCTTCACAGTTCAGGAAATATTTGCAAGCACTCGTGCAATCTAATAACTCAAACTTCCGTTTTAAGTTCAAACTTGGCACATACGCAGTCCTCTAAGGAACGAATCTCTGCCAGGTTTCATTCGTTGGCTGAGAACACCAAGAGTAGTTACCGCATGTGCATATTATTTACTTCTCTCAGAAACATAAGGGTCCAAGTATGTTCCTGCACAGCCGTACATCAAACCTCTGTTCTAGTTTCAGTGATGAGACCTTGAAATAAACCCTCACACATCAAGTGAGTGACACAATCAGACTGAAATCTATCAGAATATAAATACATTCTCAGAAAATTAACTGCTTTCAAGGTCCACTCCTAACTCAACTTTTTTTTCTTTTTGACAAACAATCCTTGCTTATATCACAACCGTCATACGTTGAACTGACAACACATTATATTTAAAAAGGAAATTAATAAGGGAAACCAATTTATAGACATCAATCCTTACAAAAAATAAAACATGCCTAGAATTTTCTCATGCAAAAAAAAAATTATTTTAAAATACATTATTAACTTAGACTGAAATTTAAAATTTCAGAGCAAGATTTTTAGTAAGTCCAGAATATGAACTGAACACTGTTCAGGACTCAGCCTTTGCTGGGCTCCAGCATATATTCATGACCCTCAGTCATCAACACAGGAGAAAACTAAAGCATCAAGAGAGTTCAGGGGACGCCTATAGCATTCACTGAAACTAAGCTGGCCTGCATTTACATAGCTTAAGCACCCTACTTGATGCAGGAATTATTGGCTTTCTAGACTGAAAATACAAGTAACTACTACCAAACTCAATTTAAGTGACGTCACATTCTTACAGGCATCACACCATTTTTATGTCCCCCCTTCCAAAGCAAATTAAAAGTAGTTAGTGCATCATTTAAGGTGTGATTAACACACGGTTTCTAATTGCACAAACACTGGGTATGGGAGTTGAGTTCAGCGTATCAAAATAATTTACGATACTATATATTATAGCACTCAGCAGTAAACACATCGTTCCTCAAATTATACATACGTGCACATTAACCAATTCTGCATGTTTCTCTGAGGCTCTCTGGAAGCATCTTGCAGCTCTTTTTTAGTTTTTCAGCCTAATGAAGATTGTGACATTCACTGGGAGAGCCACACATTCTCTCTATTGAGATAATCTTCTTAAGAGAGATTGTAAATATCTCAGCAAGGCAGTGAAACCTCAAAACAACCTATCTTCCCAGGAGCAGAAGCAGCAGTGGGTCCATAAAAAGTTGTTTTGCAGTATCTGTAACCGTCTCATATCTCTAACTTAGAAACAAACATTTTTCAGAATACTCTGATACAAATACAAGACGGCATTTTCTTCTAACCTTTCCAATCTGAAAGGGAGAGTCCAGGTGGACAGCTGAAACACCAGGCATTAAGAAATCGTCTATCCACCAAATAAAATGCAAACTCCAATGACCTATTAAGTCATTAAACAGAACACAAGATGCTACATTTTATGTTAATTGACATAAAAATACATGTTTTAAATACATAAAACAAAAAACTTATTTTTTTCCCCAACATAAATGTGAACAGCAGCAAAAAAAATTCTTTCAGCAGTGCAATAGGTATTAATCTAATTAGTTACTTCTTTATAATACAGCAAACCACAACTTTAGATAATTGTTTTAAACTTTAGTCAGTGTTTCTCAAACTTTTAGGAATCAAGACCATTTGTCTGTGGTCCAGCAGTGAGAGCCTACAGTTAAGTGTAACCTGCTTCAGGTATAGCTATGGGTACCACTTCCCATTAACTTCATAAAAAACCACCTGCTCGTAGTTAAAGAGACTGGAGAAGCAGCAGAAGTGGAAGTAACATTTCATGACTATCAAAACCCACGTCAACAGGGAAGGAACCTGCACGAGTAAGCAACGTGGTACTTCTCTGCACGTTGAGAACGTCCGTTTTGTACCTGATTTATGATTAAGCATTTCATGAGCCATTCAACTGATTCCATTTACAATGCGCAGAGACAGACGTCCACAAAACTGCATCCTCTGGCTGGTCAGCGTATTGTTCTTAACTGACCTGCTGGACTAAGACATTTGTTCACGCAGACTTACACACCACTACAGATGGATCACACACACTTTTACCAGTTCACTCTCCTGGACCCTCCTACATCCATATCTTGTTCACGTCATCTGAAAGTTTCTGATGCAGCAATCCAAAGATGAATTCTTACTTCACCAAAGCAGACAATCAAGCATTCTTAAACTGTGTATAGCAAGAATGGATATTCCAGTTCATATATACTTCAGAAGCTACGCTTTGTGTTGTTCCTAACAGACTTAGAGGGATTCAGATAATCCTGCTAATTGCTAGTAAAATAAACCTAGCTTTACAAGTTGTGTATCTTTCACTAGCACATATAATGCAAAACGTATAATGCAAAATCTGGAATTTAACAAGGAGAATCACAAAACCAACTGAGTCCTTTAGTACATTTATGAACTATATTTAATGCATCATCTTTTAAAAACTGATGGACTTTCTAAGACCACATCCTAAATTAACTGCTTCTGAACAGTTTGGATGAAAGAACTACCAACAAGCCAGGTTAATTCCTTCACTATGCAACACAGGAAAGGCTTGAATCCTTGCTAAAACCAGAAAGATGTCACCAAACAAGGTCTCTCTGACCACGGGACCCAGTTAAGACCTGCAAAACCACCTACCAGGGCCCTAGTTTGTTCTGTTGACCACAGCATGTGAGTCACTCCATTAAAAGCTCCAGAAGCTTTTCAATTCCATCCCTGAACATATAAAATAAATAAAATAAAAAAAAAAATCAAGCTGCGATTTCAATAAAAACACCTGGAAGGAGCAGTCTGCATTTGTTCATGGCACTAAAGTTACGTGTGAAGTACAGGGACACAGTGAGTCCAGTGACAACCAGCACTGCAGCGAAACACCTACCTGAAAGCAGGGGCACTACAGGCACCATTTCCAATCCAGCACGTAGTACTGGAACTACGTGAATTAGATTTCACTCAGACAAATTTTTTTCCGAGTGCCACAGAACTGCTGAACACCTCCCATGGACACGCCTCTACTGTAGCACCCCTGAAAGCCAACATTAAATAAAACCCACGGCACAATTTACGCTTTAACTCCAAGAACGCCCAAGTTTCAACCGTCGCTGGGAAACGCGATGCGAGCAGCAGCCGGGCGCTGCGGGACAGGGCCCGGCTCAGGGCCGCGGGACACGGGCGGTCACGTCCGCGGCCGCTCCACGCCCGGCGATCACACCGGGCCGGGAACCGCCGCGGCTGCCCCCAGAGGGACGGGCCCGAGCGCTCGCCGCTGCCAGGCAGAGACCCCCCGAGCCGGGGTCCCACCGGGGACCCGCCCCGCGCTCACCTTGCTGGACGTCGCCGTTGGCGCCGCCGGGGACGGGGACGCTGAGCTGCCGCTCGGGCTCGGGCAGGCAGCGGCGGCAGAAGGAGTGCAGGCAGGGCAGCAGCTTAGGCTCGGCCTCCCGCCGGCTCTGCAGGCTCTGCGCGCACACGGCGCAGGTGTCGAGCAGCGAGAAGGGCCCCGGCGCCGCCGGCGTCAGCGGAGGCACCGGGCTGGGGCCCGGCCCAGGAGCGACACCGGGCGCCGCCGCCGCCTCGGCCTCGGCCTCCCCGAGACCGCGCTCCGCCGCCGCCGCGCCCGGGCTCTCCCGCTCCTCAGGCGGCGCGGCGGCGGGCGCGGGCGGCGCGGCGCCGGAGGGGGAGGCGGCCGCGGGCTCCAGGCCGCCGCCGCCGCCCGGCCCGGCCTCGGCAGCCCCCTCCCCGCCGCCGCCACCTCCTTTGTTTTCCGCCATGTTTCCTCCTTTGAACCCGACTCCCCGCGCCGCGCACGCACGGCGTCACCACGCGCCGTGCGCGCGCCCCAGCGCGGGGGGGGAAGGCGGGACGGGCCAGCGGCTCGCGCAGGCGCGCGGGGGGCCGCGCGCAGGAGCGCGCGCTCGGCCGGGACGGGCCCGTCCGGAGGGACGAGTTGTGACGTAGCGCCGGGCGGGGCGGCGCGGGGCGCAGGCCCGGCACCGCACCTCGCGGGGAATCCCCATTGGGCGGTGGCTTCACAGCCAATCGCCAGCGGCGGCCCAAGGGGCGGAGCGCTCACCAGGGAGTAGGCCCCGCCCCCCGGAAGCGGCGCCGTCACGGCCCGCGGCGGGCGGAGCCGGGCAAGGAGCGTGCTGTCCGCACGGCGCGCCCGGGGGAACCGGCGATGGACCCACCGGGCCGCGCGGGCACCGGGGTACGGCGGTGCCGCGGCAGCTCCAGCAACGCGGTCACCGCGCTGGGCCGCGGCGGAACTGGGGAAGGCGCACTACAGGGAGGGGAGGGGAGGGGAGGGGAGGGGAGGGGAGGGGAGGGCAGGGCAGGGCCGGGCCGGGCCGGTGTCGCACGCCCGCGGGCGCTGCGGTCTGACCCCCAGTCCCATCTGTGTTAACGGCCGTTCATTTACCGTTGCAGCTTCCCGCGGCGCCGGTACGGACGCGTGAGGCCGAGCAGCCCCTTGGCCGACGCTGCCGGGCCACACAGCACTGTCTGGGACCGCGGGGCACAGCCGAGGCCCCCGGGGCTGCGCTCAGGCAGGATCAGAACATACAAATAATAAACAGCGTTTATTGAAGGCATCAGGGAACATGCGAAAACATGGAACGGGGGGTGTTTTCTAAGAGCTCCTACTTTAGGTATACAAAAAGTGAAACAATTCACAGTACGTTTAACTGTGCCCATAATACATTTGAGCAGGATGTTTTGGGCCTACGCTGCCTCATCCTAGAATTTAAAACCAGAAAAAGAAATTATGAAAATACCTTCTTATCACCTTACACACCCGCAACTAGAGGTGTCTACAAACGCGCAGCATCTCCAAAGTTTTTTGTTCTGTTTTTTTAACGTATGCTGCAGTAAGACAGTAGAGTCACTGGAAGTCTTGCTGGATGTTCTCCTTGTTTGCTTCTCCATGCTGCTGTTTGATTTGTGAAATTTCATTTTCTAGCTGCACAATAGTTCGTTCAATCTCATAATTTTTACTGACAAGAGAGACCCATCTGGAAGGGAAAAGAAATAAAAGAAGCCTTTAAGTGTTGTTTACCCATCCTCTATTTTAAAATCAAAGACAATTATTGCTCCAAAGAAAGCACAATGACACTGAATAAAGCAGTACTTTTCTCAGTACATGATAAACCTCAGTTGATACCAATGGTAATTTAAACAACCAAAGTGATAAAAAGAGGGTTTCAACCCTGTTAAACCTTAACGTACAAAATTGAATTTAATAGACTCAAATCTGCTAACTTCCAATGTTTAAAGAATAGTTTAAGAAACAATTTAAACAGGCAATTTCAAGCAGCTCATATGCCCTCCTGTTCACATCTGTTGCTCATTGTTTCACTCAACCACAGTAACCATTACGTAGACCCGAATTACAAGCCCTTTGAAACACTTTGTGCAAAGCAACAGTACTGTTGCGTGCAGCAACATCCTACAGTAGATCACTCATGCTCTGCATGGAAGAATTTCAAGCAAGAGAAGATTGTGGAAGACTTGTGGAAGATTTAACAGAAAAATTTTAGATACTCACGTAGATTCCATTTCTCGTAGCTTAGCCCCAGCTGTGAGCTGCATGTTCTTTCGTTGCCAGTTCAGATCTTGAATGTTTTTCCTGGGCAGAAAAAGATCTATGTGTTGGGGTTTTTTGTCAGCTTCCCTTAAACTTTGTAATATCTCCTGCTAATTTTGAAATACACCTAATTCCTAGAAATACTACCAGTGAACACTTGTGTAGCCAGGACCATAACAACAACATACAGATGGATGCAGTATATTTCAATATACTAGAAACTCCATCCCCAAGTAATCCATCTCTGTAAACTCATTAAAGCATCCACTTTAAAAATGATAGGCCAAACCTCACATCAGGGAACACATCTTCACTGAGACAACTACACACTAAATAAAAGTCTTATCAGCAGTGACAAGAAAACACACTGCATTTCAGAGAGGATTCCACCAGAATCCATTCTGTTCAAAGCAGAGGTTCACACAAAACCAAACCAAACCAGCACAGAGATTGAGTGAAATAGGTATTATGAATGTAATCATGTGGGGAGGGCAGGATCAGATTTCATTATTGTTATTACTGGGTCTTTTTTTCCTATGACTGCGGCAGCAATGTATACACAAGCCTTTCTATAGCTGGGGAGGCAGGGGAGAGAGGTTCACTTTCCTTCCAACTTCAGTATGAAAACACAAAAAACAATGTCTCACCTTAACTTCTGAAGCTCTTTCTGGGCTTGTTCTATCATATGAACCAGATGCCTAATAGCAAAATGCAAGCAAAGCATCAGGAAAACTTAAAATTGCCAGATCAGACCCATTTAACCTGGCATTTAACTCCTCAGAGTTAGGACGCGACAAGCCACTTCAACCCAAGCACGAGACGACTTATTCTCAGCACGGTCTTAGCTCTTCACTGCTGAAGAGAATGACGCAATGCCAAAACACTCCAGTTGTAACATATGCAGTTTTAAGACATAAACCTCCAGTAACCATTACGGTCAGCCCCTGTCATCAGACAATAGGATAAAATCATATCCATTAGCTGATCAGGTTTTATTTTCAAGCTTGTTACCGTATGCTCGTGCTATTCTGACCAGAATGGTATTGTAACATCCCCCTATCATATTACCCATCTTCTAATTTTAATTCTAAAATTACCTGTAACAATTTTTGTTTCCCTCATGTAACACTGTGAGAGCACAAACAGTTCTTTTCACTTCCTGACATACGTGCGAGCCAATAGATCCTTTGCCTGCCTCCCTTCTAAGCTAAGCAGCCCTCTGCCTTCTCTCAGAGGTAAGTTTTGCGTTCCTTTTGTCTACACCTTCTCAGAAGTGGACATTGACATTCTCTGCCTGAAATAGCGCTGGTGCTTCCTGCAGCCATACCATCTACAACTTTTTTTGGCTTTTAGAACAGCTTTATTAATAATGGCTCCAGGCTGAGCAGGATCAGTAGTAAGTCGTCTTTATTTCCACTACTGAATTATCATTTTGCAAGCTGTCATTAGTCCTTTTAGTTATCCTCAATTAAAGGCCATTGTCACCAACTGCTACCCAAACTGTAACCTACAAAATGCAACACTGGGATGTATTTGAAACACAGGCTATTTCTTGGCCACAGAGAAGGCTCCTTCTCTTTCAGATCGGACTCCTTTTCCTCCACATAGAGCTCTCTCAAAGGGCCTGTTATTCCAGGATATACTCTGAAGATCCCCACTGGACTTACACAGGAACACGTGAGAAATATAAGAAATCGAACCCAGAACTTCAGCTAGGTTCAGCAAAGCAGAGGAAGGCCTTACTCGTTGTGCACCTTCCAAGCATTACAGCCGTGTTGCGACATTAACTCCAGGTTCTCGATGCGGACCGCCTGGTGCTCCAGCTGCGCCATGGAGTTGTTCACACACTCCTGCCACGCCGTGATATCGTTCTTCTGTCCGGAGGACGGGGCCGGCAGCTCGTACCTGCAACAGGCCGCCCGCCTCAGGAGAAGGCCCGGCGGACACGGATCTCCTGCCGGCACCCCTGGGGGCGGGCGGCCGCTCGGCCCTCCCGGGCTCACCTTTTCATGCTGAGCAGCTCGAGGGGCTGCCGGGCCGCCAGGCGCTCGAACTCGTTCCGCATGATCTCGGTCTGCGGGGAGGGAGGCGGTGAGGCGGCACCGCGGGGGGAACCGGGGGCGGGGGGAACCGGGGGCGGGGGGAACCGGGGGCGGGGGGAACCGGGGGCGGGGGGAACCGGGGGCGGGGGGAACCGGGGGCGGGGGGAACCGGGGGCGGGGGGAACCGGGGGCGGGGGGAACCGTCCGCTGGCCTCACCTCAAAGGCGCTGTAGTCGTGCGCCGGCAGGTAACTGAGGTAGTTCTTCGTCGGCCGGTACCGCCGCGTCTCCTCCTCCACCAGCGCCGCGGCCTAGCGCACGCCGGGCGTCAGGCAGGAACGCCGGCCGCGTTCACCGCCTCACGAGCGCCCGGCGCCCCGCGCTCACCACCCCGCCCCGCGTTCACCGCCTCATGGGCGCCCCCGCGCCGCGCTCACCGCCTCACGGACTCCCGGCGCCTCGTAGCCCTGGTCGAAGTAGGGCAGCGCGTCCACCACCACGTCGCCGGCCACCAGCCCCGGGCCCGCCATGCTGCGCCCGCTCTGCGCCTGCGCCCGCTCTGCGCCTGCGCCCGCTCTGCGCCTGCGCCCGCTCTGCGCCTGCGCCCGCTCTGCGCCTGCGCCCGCTCTGCGCCTGCGCCCGCTCTGCGCCTGCGCCCGCTCTGCGCCTGCGCCCGCTCTGCGCCCGCCCCGGCGCTGCCGCAGCGCCCTTGCCCCGTAGGGGAAGCTGAGGTCTAGCCCCGCCCCCGCCCCATGGATCCACCCCCCAAGCTCCGCCCCCCACTGCCCCGCCCTCTGCTCCGCCCACCCGGCCCCGCCCACCCGCGGCGCGGAAGGAGACACGGGCGCGGTGTGTCCGTGCGATGGTTATTGACGGCGGCAGCCGGGGACCCCCGCTCGCCGGGAGGCAGAGAGGAGTCCGGCCCCGGCATCCCCCCACCCCCCCCCCGCTCCGCTGGCCCGCAGCAGCGCACGATCATCTCTTCTGAAGAAATTTCATTTTACTCCCTACGGAGAAAAAAAACCAAAAACACAACATCAGGAGCTGAAGCCACGCCAGGAGTCATGGGGCTGAGGAACGTCTGCGCGTGGCTGCTCTGCCCCTTCGCGCGTGCCCAGCCAAGAGCAACACTAGAACACGAGTTTATACAGCTCAGGGGTGACCCTGCTCTGGCAGGGGTTGGACTAGATGATCTCCAGAGGTCCCTTCCCACCCTACGATGCTGTGTGATTAAGCAACTCCCACAAACTTTGAAAGAAAAATCTTACAAAGCTTTCAGCATCCCCTGAAGGGGCAAATGTAAACAAAAGGAACACAAGTGCACAAGGCAAAGAATGGGCCCTCTACTCTTTTGCATGCAATTATTTCCTCAACAGCTAAATCTATTAAAGAAAAAAAAAAAAAAAATCAGTAAAAAGCAAGGATGTCCCTTTACCAAGACTGCGAAGGATTTTGTTCATCCCAGTTGGTTCTGCCTCTGGAATACTCTCCAAATACTCCAGGGCACGGACCTCAAAAAGGCCTAAAGGAGGAAAAAATAAAAATAAAATCACTCACAGAGATGAGCTATTCCATCTTTTAGCATGTGGCATCTTATATCATTAACAAGGAGGTTACGAAAAAGAAATCACGCATGCGTGTAACATAAGCTGCAGGATCAAGCCCAGAAAGGAGACAGATGCAAAAATTCTTTGCTTCAGAAGATGAATTCTGTTGAGTAATTAGAAGGGCTATGAGTAATCAGATGGAGCTACTCCATACACCAAAACGCCAACAGGAGAACTTGCCAGGACAAAAGTCTTCTTAAGAGTCACAGTCACATGGTATTATACTTTGAAAGTGAGTTTGTAAAACAAGAAAGTAAGATCAAACCTCACCTTTGACCATGTTCTTACTTAGCTCTCGATCCTGTATGAACCCTGCAAACATCTGCGTTTCCATGAAGAAGTGCAAGAAGTGACGCACATTGCGTGACACGTGAGATTTACGGAACAGCTCCCGCTGGAACACCCGCTCCCCTTTTTCTGTGACATTCATGTGCAGGGAGTAGTGTCCAACGATCTCCACAAAGAACTGCACAAAAGCTTCAGAGACCAGGGAGTTGAGAGGCATGTCACCTATGAAGAGGACAACAGAAAAGAAATTTCCCTTTACGTTCATCACTTTGGGCATTTCTCTTGTAAAAAGAGGAGCAGCATTTATTTTTTAGGCTGGCTGTCTCAGACTATGAAATTTCAGATGTTTGATATCAAAGAAGCCACAGCTCTAATATTAAGATTTCTCTCCCATATCAGCTTTCAGCTGCAGCTGAGATAGATTCCATTCTAAACCTTTGAAAATGATCTGTCAGATTACCCTCTAAAATACAGAAACTTGCCACGTTTTCTGTTTAAGAAAAACATTCTCTCTGCCACTTACGAAAAATGAAATTTAAAAAAAAAAATCAAAGAAAAATTCAAAGCACGAGAACTGATGCGCTTGCCCCAAACACGCTAGGGCTCTACACACACTGATTGTGAAAAGAGGAACAATTGTTAGGACAGCAAACTTCTTTCTAACACATTCACAAGAGAGATGTTCTCAGTAAGATTACAGGAAAACAGCTTTCTAAAGTGTCACCTCCTAAGGTTTATTTCCATTTGCTCATTTTTATATCAACTACACAGGAGCTGTAGAGATTTGCTAATGTGAAAACACTTTTCCGTAGAAGTACCTTGTATGTCGCTCTGCTCATGTGACAAGATTTCACTTCGTTCTTCCAAGATTTGTACAAGTGCAGCCTGGAGTTTATGAGGCAGGATCTCATCTTCGTCTGAGACCTAAAGAGAAAAATGGCCATGAAAACATTTTTGCGTTAACACCTACCATCAGTCAAACCTTCTTATGGTGATCAGATGAGAAAGACTCGTAACATGCCTAAAACAGTTATAGGGAAGTTACTCTATGATAGGTATATCTTGGTGGAGACAATGCATTTGTCTCCAACAGAATGAAAAACGTTTGCTGAGCACCCTCCGAATGCGTACTATTAGAGTCACACACACAGCTGACCAACACAAAACAATGTGTGCTATATCCACGACACAGACTCAGGCTTATTATACCAGTCATAAAATACAGAAGAACAACAGAAGTCTGTTGAGAAAATACGACAAGTCTCAACATTATGGTTAAAAAAACCCCGATCCTTTAATACCTTTATCCAGTTGCAGGCTGCAATGCAAAATAGAACAGTAAGGCAAGGAAAAAGGGATGCAGATATCCTCCTGAACTAGTAATTCTCCAGTGTGTTTATAGCTACTTGTCTGGTGATGTAGAAGCACATTAGGAAAAGTTCAGCAGAGAACCACAAGTGAACCGTGGTAATTTGTCTACTAGACTATCGCTAGGGAAAAAAAACCCAAAACCAACAACCACACGCCAGCCAGATGAGAGAGGAGAAATGCCTGTAGAGAACAAATACACAGGAAGACAGCCAGAAAGCAGCACAGAATCTCAGTGGTCCACTTCACATAACGAAGCAACCAAGTATCTGTGTTTAAATTCAGCTCAGGTAAGCAGCACCTTTGGCTTCGCAGAGCTCCGTACCTCATGCCACCTCAATCTTGCAACAAGGATTTGTAAGCCTGTCCCCTTCTCTATTGATCACAAAGGAATGCAAGATATTTCTTCAGCCACTGGAGTCTACACATGAATAACAGCTTTCGCTGATTTCTTATGTTCATTTTCTTTCATTTTCCTGGCATACAAGCACAAGTGACTGGTACTGTTATTTCACTCACCTCTTGCAAGAACTTGTCAGCACAAAGATCAACAATCAGAACCTGGTGAGAGATATAAAACACACTAGGTATATTGTTACACAGAAAAAGACACTTTTTTTTTTTTTAGATGTCCCCAGTGGCAGGGGATGTCACACATGAAACAAGTTTTGCCTAACTGCAGCCTGTCTATAAGAACAGTGAATATTCCTTATCTTTGATAACAGTGGAACACCCTGACATGTACCTGTTCAGTTCACCAACTGTCTCAGAAAAGTTTGAGAGTTTAAATTAAGAGAGAATCCACAGAGATTATTCCAGAGAGGTCAGCCTCCTACCACTGACATTGTCCCTCCACTGTGATGCACCCAATTCTCACCTCTTCTATGGGCAGGTCCTGGAGCTGTGGTAACGAGCAGGAGAGAATGCCAATTAAGAATGGGGTCGGAGAGCACGCAATATCAATCATAGAAGCTGGCAGGACTGGTATGTAGGTGTGTTGCCAAGTGAAGGGATAGAGCGTTGCAACTGCGGCATGGCCACATTTAGACAGAGTGCTGGAAAGGTGAGAGAAGCACAGAGTGGGTTGTCAATGTCTCGTTCAGTACTCGGCTGCAGACACAGGTTAGAAATGCTCGGGAAAATGTAATTCACGTACATTGTTTATGCATTAGCAGAAGCCCCATGCATCCACCTTAAAAGTCAGTTATGGGGAGCTAGAAATAGCATCACCCCAGGCTAAAGAGGTACAGGAAACATTCCCTCATCTCCTGGTGGGTAAATAGCATGCTCCAAATTCTAAGCATGCACATGTTCTGTGGGAAGTCTGCAAAAAGCTTTTAAACGTAAATATTTACAAAAAGTTAGAGAAGCTTGCACATGAAACAGGCCCAAACACAGAAGAAAGAATAGCGTCCCTCAGAAAGGACCGGTCACTGACTCATTTTTTACCTTAAGTTGTCAGCAACAAAGATCACCCTCCTTTCCAGCAGGAGAGAGGCGAAGACCCGAATCGCGTGCGAGACACTCAGACACTTGAACAGGCATTCGAAGTCCACATGTTCCAGTCGAGAGTCCAGCGGACGGCAGAGCTCCACCACCTGAGAGGAAGCAGAGGCGCGGAGGGGCGATGGCACGGGCCGGGCCCTCACAGGGGAACCCGGCGGCCTGGGGAGGACCCCATGCAGCTCTCTCGGAAGGCAGGGAATCACACCTGTGGTAGGTGACTCAAGGGGAAGCGACGGCCTCCCTTCGGACATTAGGACATTACCTTCAGACTAATCACTTAGAGGCGACACCCCTCTACAGTGCAATTTGCAAAGTGCTGCCGTGCCCCGGGGACGCCCCGGCAGGGGAAGGCCGGCCCTGACCACCATTACCTCATTTCCCGCTCCCGGCAGGAAACTCCTCACAGCGATGGTGCGTCCAGGAGCAGGGAAAGGTGCGTCCATTACACTGCGCATAAACAGGTGTACGAGGGCCGGGGACATCTCTCGCCTCTTCTCCACCTCATCTAAAATCTGCAAGAAAATAAGTCAGACATTGGTTCAAGGCCTGCTGGTGAGCCAGAGGGAATATGAGCCTGTGCTAGAGCATCCTGTGCCACAGCTACATGTGAAGGCTCCAATGGAATCACAGCCCTCTCCCCCTCCCTTGGGACCCCTCTGAAAGCTCCTCTCAAACGGGAATAGATACCTGTGAGTACAACCCTCCATTCCCAAATCCAGTTTCCTGCTACTGCAAGGAATGTCTTGTACGTGGTAACCAAATTCTCACAACTAGTTAGAGGAATAAGAAGAGCAACATCCCGTCCTCCTCCCCAGGAAATCTTTCGGAAACATTGTTCTAGAAACTCTGTGCTCCAATGATTAGAAAGCAGCTTTCACTATAAGTTTGCCCCTGTATTCTTCTGCAATAGCTGCCCTTTACCTGCAGTAGCTCTCCCCAGTCTTTACCTCTTTACTCCTTATGGTGCTTGGAGAAACAAGCTGAGATCTCCTCCCCCGCCCTCCCCTTAAACTGATTTTCCATTTCTAAGTCATGGAAGAAGAGGGTGAAGGGGCACCATCAGTAATATCAGGTATTAGAACCCACTTCCTGACAATAATTTGCTGAAACAATAGTTGTCTGCGTATCAGCTGACAAGTCTCAGCACTGGTATCATTTTATTTGCCCTGTCAAAGCAAAGGCAGCTAGGAAGCACTGCTCTCCTGGGACGGGTTACAATCGCTGAGCAATTCTAGACTGCACAGAAGCATCCAGCTACTTTCTGGAGCTTGCAGGTTGTCAGAGGCTCAAGTCCAATAAGAAGTAACCGTCTCTCCCCACATCACCTTGGAGAAGAGATTGAAGCAGCCCAGGCGGCTAACGATGCAGTATACCTCAGGAAGGCGCTTCCCTTTCCCCTCCGGCTGAAAGGCAACATAACAGTTATGCTGAGAACAGGGATGCAGTAAAGAACCTAGCACCTACACTGCAGCTGATTCGCAAAATTCCTTCTGCTGTGGTTCCCTCTACACTTCTGATTTAAAAGATTCCTGAGGAATGACCAGTTCCAGGAGCTGCCTTTCCTGCCCAGAGCCCATTTCACTGTATTCTGGGCATCATCATGCTTCTTCCCTTCTGCACTCAAAGGGCCAGTAACCTCAGCAGCAGCACAGGCACTGCCTAAGCCACGTGGGAAATTACTGCTGATTCACATCCCACACTCGACTGTGCATTTATCAATGCATTCTTTACACTCCACCCAACACACAGATGCTTACCAGGAGCTTCTTGCAGTATCCAAACCATCGGCTGCCATCCTCACCCGTCAACACAAAAGAAAATGTTTCACTGGGGAACCAAAGAACAGTCAGGGTTAAATTCACCATCCAGTTCAGAGAAGAGACTGACAAAGCAAGCACGCAAACTACAAGCCGTTCTCCTGGTCATGCGGAAGACCCCCTGCTATGGTCAGCAAACTACTTCGGGCTCTATTCAGTGTAAAAACCTGCAGCCCTTGGACTCTCATTGAGCAACGACAGCTCTCTTCCTTCCCAGCTGCTTCTCCATTCTGCCAAGGAGCAACAGAAGCACTTCCCAGCCCCAGGATCTGGCCTTGAACAGAGGTTATAAACCTCCTTCTTACAGGAAAGACGGTGCTCGGGCAGAGGCAGCACTTGTGAGTCCACCTCCATATCTCATCTTCCCCTGTCACAGGGTTTAGGGATTCAGCCTTTCCCACTTTCCTTTGCTCTGGCTGCAGTTCCGCTGGTCCAGGAAACTGGCTCATACCTAAGCTTTCAGCATTGCCTGTTTCTGGCATGAGCATTCAAAAACAAGTCTTTACCTTTTAAGGTCTGATGCAGGAAACCAGTCTTTGGGATCTGGAAAGCAGAACTTGGGAATGACCTTTAGCCTCTCTTCAGTATCCTTTGACTGTCTGAAGGGATGTTCATGCTGGAGGGGCGACACATGCATTTGAAATCACTGAAGTGTGGTGCACAGCTGCATCATTGAAAACAATGGGAGACAGTATCTCCCCATATCTTCCCAATGCTGAACCATCAGATAGCTAATGCACAAGCGTAGGAAAACATATTCTGATTCTAAGAGATTCCCAGTTCCCTCTTGCATCTTTCCTGGTGATTGGACCTTTGTAAAATCACCCAGCTGGTCTTGCTAAAAACTGAGTAAGGACTTACAAGCATGGCCAAGTTTATTGGGGAATGAAGCTAGAACTGACCCCCCCCAAGTGATGGTTGCATCAGCTTGCCTCAGTTCTATTCCTAGATGTGAAGATCCTAAAAGGAACAGGAACGCGTTCAGCTGGTGATGTGCAGATCGCTCATAATTCAATTGCGAAAAGAGTGTATCCAAATCACATGTTCCAGTTACCATGTGTGGGCTCAAGTCAAATCCCTCAAAGACTACAGGACAACTTTCCATGCTCAAAACTGCCCAGAAAGGGCAAAAGGAACATTTTCATAGAATCATAGAATGGTTAGAGTTCAAATAAGAGAGATCACATTTAAGTATGAAAAGCCACCAAGAAGAGGAAAGTTTACTGCATAAAGCTGATTTTAGACACTGCACTGTCAGTCAGCACATCTAGGCTACTCCGGTGCCCCAAGCTGTGACAGCATGAAGGAGCCGTTAGGAAAACAGTACAACATTTTCACAGAGTAACACTTGTACAAAAGCTTTGATGTTCTTGGGCATGCAGCCCAAAGAAGAGGGTGACAAGCAGATTACTTGGAAGCAAGGCTATTTTTAGAAGGGAGACAAATCTGTAATGAGAACACCTCCATAATTACTGGGCAATGTTTCCTGCAAAATCCCAACACAAAAGACTGTCCTATATAAAGTCACCCACCAGCACACTGTAATTTGAGCAGAGGATAAATAAACACTGAGAAAATAACTTGTTTTGTTATTGCGTTTAGAAAAGCCAGTGAAGAGCCCCATGGTACAGTTGGTTCTGATTGTCTGCTTGGGCAGCAGGAAAAGAACAATGCGCTGCCCTTCCCAAAGGCGATGAACAGACTGAGAGGCTGCACCAGGGAAAAGCCAAATCTGTTTACATTCCCTTCTTCCTGCTAACACCCTGAAGTTTGCACTTTTAGCAAACATTATTTACGTATGTTCAGTTTTACCCACTAAATTAAGACTGCGCACTCTTTCTGGCTTTAGTCTCTTACTCATTTTGTGAATCCAAAATATTTACACATTTCAGCCACTATAGAGTTATTTGCACACAAATTCCTTACGCAGCTGGACACTAGGTCCTGCTGGAGTCCCACATGACCTCCCTTAATGAATCTGACATCTCCTTCTCTATTTGGATGATATGCAGATTCTTCAATAATCTCTGGCTTACTCCTGATAGCACAGATAGAATTACTTGGGTTTTAGTGGAAGGCAGGAGGTACAAGCCTAGATGGTGACAACTGAATATTCATTTCCATCTGGAAGCACAGAAGCAAGCACCAAGGCTCCATCCTCTCAGCTTCACAGAAACTACTGCGTACACCGAGTCACAATTCAGAGTCACACACTGACCTTGCCATCCATTTGGGCTGAACAGAGAGAAAGAGCTCATTTCAAATGGCTTGTACTACAGTACTTTAACTTCCACAGTTCTCCTCTGCTTTTTGGGGACTAGTACACATGGCTTTGTCATTATTATTTTTTTTTTTCCCAGAAAAGCATAAAGAAGCATAAAAGCCCTGGGATTCTAGTTCCTGTGCACCATCAGTCAAATTGCTTCACTCCTTGTTTACAAATCATAGACTACCAGGATGAGGTCGTGCCAGCTTTGGGAACAGAGCACTGCACTCCCCTTCCTCTCCTGCAGGCTGCCTCAGCACTGTGTCGCAATAGAGTATGGCTTTATTAGAATTAGAGTAGGAGCCTTCCTAGTTTCAAAAAAAGACAGTAAACTCATTATCAAGAAAGAGATTCAACAAATGCCCAATGCTATACATCAGGTCTGTAACAGACCAAGGTGCTTCATATTCCAAGCCTGTATCCCAACCAGTGGGGCACCTTCACCAGTACAGAGCTTGGGAAAGGATACACACTGCAAGAGGAAATAAACAGCTGCTGAGTGTGTTTCGTGGTCAGGCTTCCATGCAGCTCCTACCTTGCTGGGAAACTGCTGTATGATCTGTGGTGTGTATGTCATCTCAGATGCCTTCTTGTGCAGCGACACCACCACAAACAGCTCAAACAGACGCTGCTCCTGAAGCTCTATCAAATCCCTCTCCAAAGTCTGGTAGTGCGGATTCCTCTTGGCGGCCAACTGCGCCTGCAGCAGGCACCTCTGCTGACCTGAAGAAAGGACAAATCCAAAAGCAGCCTGTGGCTATCAATGCCACACACCCACAGGTCACAGAAGAGGACTCGTCACCACCTTTAGAAGGGGAAAAGAGACAGGTGCATTTGCCTAACGTCACCGCTGCGCTCTACGGGACTCGGACTCCTGCATCAGCTGCTCAAGCACTGAGCTGTTCCAGACAGGGGAGCAGCAGGTCTGCAAATCCCTCTCACTGATAAGCTAGCATTCTCCTGCTGTCCTGACATTCCTTCCACATATCTATGGTGGTGCAACCCTCCCCTCCTCAGGCCACTCGGTGCTTGGCGCGATTTCCCCCCACCTGGGTCACACAACAACCCAACATAAAATAGGAAAGAATGTGAAGGGCGATGGACCAGAATTTACGGCAATCCCTTAGTGCACCTGGCTCCCTTGGAAACAGTCGATAATTGATCACCACCTGACAACACCTGGACAGTGGCCCAAAGAGGGAAGCGGTACCAGAACCTCAGGATCTAGCAAGTTCTAGGCTTGTGCAACTGGCAGAAAATACCAGAATATCCCATTGTCTGAGTTGAGCTGGACCAGAAGAGTACCTGAAAGTCGATTATCTTGGACCCTATAAGTAGTGAAACCCTTCGAGCTCTCCTGGATTGCAGCACGCTGTGACCAGCATCTCCCCTGAGCTGGGACGCTCAGGCAAACAGCTCGAGGGTTAAAGGGCCTGGGCGAGTCAACCTTCTCCAGCCTCAGTCATCACCGCTGAGGGACACCAATTGTGAGTATTTACTCTAAACTCCTGAGAGGGAAATTTTAACTATAGGCTAGCCTCTCATCCGTCCACCTCTATCTATGTGTTCCCAATATACACATTAGCTCTTACAAGAGTGGATGTTCACATATTCTACTGGATCCAAATATTTTCTGTCTCCTTGTTTATATGTTTTTGTGTTCCTACACATATATATTGATTTAGGAAAAGGGGCACCTGTTGGCTCACTGGAGTCACCCCCTGCAAAGGGACATTAGTCCTAGCAGTTAAAGACTCGTGTGGTCTGTGCATGTGACTCCCTGAATCGTGCGTGCGTTTATATGCTTTGGTGTTTACACCAATATATTGATTTGAATACCTTATAGTAAGTTAGTGTGAATCTTGTAATTTTCGAATCTGTAATTAGGTCACTGTTCAATTATTTTGTTAAATTGCCTTGTAAACCCTTAAACTGGTTAATGATTAAGTGCAGCTAAAATTTAACCTCTTGATCCGCCTCAAATCATTAACAAATTTTGAATTGCTGCTAAATCATAACCGTGTCAAATATCTCAGTAGCGATGAGGGAAGCCCAGCTGCGAGAAGAAGCCCAGCTCCACCAGTTCAGTAATTGCCAGGCAGCCACCCCGTAAAGCATCAGGAGCATTCATGAGAGGCAGAGCCAATTTCCTGGCCAACAAACCTGCAGGCTGGCACATCCCAACAGGCAGTACGGACTCACAAGCACAGGCACAGCACTCTGTTGTAAGAAATTCCTGTGGCCCAGGCACCATGACACATTCTGGACGCTTTGGAAACAACTCTTAAATCAGGCAGTGACTCAGTCACTGTATTTCTGCTGAGACTCTTCACTCCCCATTACTCTCCTTAACATAAAAAAGTGGAACTTCACTATTTGCTCTAAATTAAGGCCTTCTGTACACTTCCCTCCAAGTAAATGAACAGCCTCAAACAATTCAGTTGCTCCTTTTTGCTAGATGCTTGCTTAGAGACATGACAGGGTCTCTCATCAGGGCTGCTGGGCAACCATTGCCATCTCGCACGCAAACCTCACCCATAGAGAGACTAAGACCTCTTTGGTCCTTCCCACACCAGCTAAAACCAAGTAGGTATTTCAAGTCTGTAGCTCAAACTCAGGCCTGTGGAACCAGACAAATAACCATGTGATTTCTCCCCAGAGGAAAGGGTATTTCACACCATTATACGTATAAAACAGAACCCAGGGAAGGAAGGAGGGGGAAAATAACCCCAAGTGTTTGCAGCAAAGGTGATCCAGGGACAATCTCCTGCAAGACATATTTTAGTTAACTGTGACATTACCAACCCAAAAATGAATCTACTTCTAGCAAATGGCAGATTAATGGCATTAAACCTCAAGGGCTCAGGAGAAGTGGCAAAAATAGAGGTTGATTTGTCACAGCAACAGCTCCCAGCCTTGGCCATGCTGCCTCTTAGATGTTCCCCGTCTCGGCAGAAGCCACAACTAGTCAGTGTGCTTGTCCCATTACAGCCTAAGCCAAATGTGTAGCGCTGTGGGGACAGGACCAGCCCCTGTGAGTCACTCACTTTTTGGCTGATTTTCCGTATCACTTTCATTCCCACTGGTTTCACCTGAAACACACATAGTTTTCACTTATTAGCCATGCAGAAGAACTTTGGGCAACACCCAAAGTTGGGAAAGAGAGAGAACTTTAGATTCATCAGACCAACATCAACCAGGGCTACCCACCTCTCCCGCTCAAAGCATCAGCAAAGAACAGCCGGTACTGGCAAATGTGCTACCACAGTACATTTCAAAAAGCAGAGTTGATATCAAGTCACTGTTTCCAGTTAAACCACCTTTTGGTGAGCTGAACACAGGCAAAGGACAGAAACCAGCTAGTTATTTGATGCTGCTATAAAAGTTAACAGAGTTGCTGAACAGAATATACTACAAATAAAGACTATACCACAACTTCAAAGTCAGAAGAACACAAGAATATCACTTTAGAGGCACTAAAGCAATGGGTAAAGTAGACATAGGTAGTTCTTGTGTCAAGTGGTTTTGTGGGCAATTTTTGGGTTTGTTCTGCTTTTTTGAAAAAGCACTTTTAACCAGTAGGCCAGCTCTTCAGGAATCACAATGGAATCTTCCATTTGTGACCGTGTTAAACTTGGGTTTGGCAAGCGTTCCCAACGTTAGCGGTGCTGAAAGCTCAACAGTTCCAGCTGCGAGACATGGGGTTCAGCACTGTTGAGTCATCCCAGCATGAGCTGCAGGAGGTGGTGGTGCCTGGGCTGCCAGCAGTACCCTGGGTGTTCAGGAATTGTGCCGTGCAAGAGGTTTATAGCAAAGAAAACGCTGCTGGAGACCTCTATACCTTTCACTGGAGGTGCTTCTCTCCCAGCAGGACCGAGCAACTTCACCCTCTTCTTTCCACGCTTAGAATCAAAGATTTCCTGTATTTTCAGTACCAGCTGAAATCCAAAGCAGAAACAGAGGTTAAGGTCGGGGTGCAGAAAAGGGTCAAGGTGCCAACAGGACTGCAGCCCAACAGCTACATGGAGCGCTACAACACAGGAAAGGCTGCTCGAGTCCTGTCAGCGACCCTGGCTCAGAGGCTGCTTGTATAGCACTTTTAGCACGCTCACCGGATAACGAGTGGGCACAGAATTCCTGCTACAAGAGAGATTACTGTTAGCACAACTCCAAGCTGACACCGAACTGTACAAGCATTCTGGAAGTTATCATACTTGGCTTACCAAACAGATGTCAGAAGCAGCAAAGAGTCTAGCATCATATCTCCATTTCCTATCAGAGAGCCCAACCGCAAAGGCACTTGCAAGAATACCTTATTAGCCCTCCACCACAAAGGACCCCGAACTCCGCGTGCTCTCAAGCTTCCCAGTTCTTTCCAAGCCCAGAAAAAGCAGAGCGCTCTCAGTGTAGCTTGGGCTTTGTTTGTTTTGGGTTTTTTTTTTTTAAGTTTTCTGCTGTACTTGGCTGTCAGACATCTACAGCAGGTTCCCCAAAGCACCATGTCGTCACAGAACAAAACTGCTCTTAAGTACAGTCCTTGTCCCAGAGTAGTTTGCTAAAATGAAAGGATTATGTACTTTAATTTTGCACAGGTGAAGAAAGACAGTGGAACAGAACAATGGGTCTATGCTGCAGGGACACCACAGACCTGGTCCACTGGAAGAAAAAATTTGGAAAAAAATCATAGCCCAATGCAGACTAAGGTACAGACATGAAAGACAGGTTAGCATTTAGACGCTCCAAGTCAACCCTGTTAACCTTCCTTCCACTGCTCAAAACGGCCTTAAAACCAAAGTCCTAATGCTTTCTGTCACTCCTTCACAGGCCTCTGGACTCCCTCAGCTGCCAGGTGTACAACGCTGCTGGCGGCTGCTGCACCCTGCGTGTCAAAGGCAGCTATCACTTCATTGTGAGGAAGGATTTAAGCTAAACTCAGTGAGCAGGTCAAGTTCATTCTTGTCTCAAGTTAAAAATTCATTAAATGCTCCCACTGAATGTAGTAGGGTGGGGCTCAGCCATTTGTCACCACAAATACTACATAAAAAGGAAGATAATTCAGCAAAAGAACCTGTTTTTCAGCTCAAGCCTTTATCCCCAGCTCAACAAACTAGGCTCAGGCTCTTCTCCTTTTCAGATCTATTTCTCCCCGTTCTCTGCATTAGCCAGTCCACCCACCCAGCCCGATGAGGCTGCAAGGAAGAAATCAGCCCACAGCAGCCAGCAGTGCTTCTCCAGCGAGATCCGCCTGCCTTCCCCTCCACCATCCAGCCTCACCTAGAGGATTCCGTTTCTGTTCTGATTTTTGTGCAGTTTAGTCACCAGTGAAAGATACTGGGTGTGTTTAAGGCAGCTATGTGTTTCTTAAGCAATAAGTAAGGTTTTTCCTTTTAGACTACAATCCTTTTCTCAATCTCTCAAACAATCTTGGCTCAATTCCTTGTGAGCAAAAAAGCGTGCTCCCTGCATGTAAATTGTTACCAGATTTTTGGAACAGGTTTGCGTTTGGAGAATGTTTTCATTTTCTTCCAAATTAAAGATACTCTCCATCACAGCATTTTTACAATCTTGCCATTTCCTTCTTGATTTTACAGGCCTACAGTTTGTTTAAAAACACATAGAGAAGTTGCTTGTTTCTCTAAAGTACTTAACATTTGAAAAGCATTCTGCAGCTGTCCAACTCTACCTCACAGTCTTGTGCAATTTGAGCAAATACACCCAATTTTCACAACAAACAACGATCTGCAGAAGTCAAATGATTTCACCATGGCAAAAGTAAGCTGTTGCCACTACCACAACTGGAATTTGAGTCCTATACACAAAGTGCCACTACAGTGGTAGCCACAGCTGTCCTAGAGCACATGCTGCATTTTATCACCGAGGGACTTGAGCTGGTGACCGATACTAGTATCTAGAAAGATTCCCAAAGCATCAAATGAGAATTACAACAGAGTCCTCCATCGTAAAGGTGGATTAAAAGCCTTTCTCGCTACCCTGGCCTCGGAAGCACATCTGCCTTTACACACAGGCAGGAGGGAGCAGCCAGAGGCAGCAGAGGGGAGAACTTGTGAAATGCGCTTATCCCTAAAAGCTGCTCTTCACCCCCAGACTATGAAACAGCTGCAAAGGAATGTTCCTGATGGCAAGTCAAGAACTTCCATCTAACAACTCGGTGCCTGTGTTGAGAACGTAAGGGTCAGTCTTAGAAGCCATCAGGAGCAAGGGACACGTACACACAGTTCTACAGAGCTGTCCCTTTAGCTCACAGGGAGCTTCCTTGCATTCCTGTGCCGCATTCAGCACAAAATCAGCATCATCACACTTCACGGAGGCATTGGGAACAAGGCTTAAATGACAAAGCATGAGGAAGAGCTAGTATTGACACACAGCACTGATCCACGGGTCAACACCTAGTGCTCCATTTGCAGAGTCTTGGCCAACAAAATCACCACTGCTCCAGCCAGAACTGGAACTCTGTTTTTTGATCCCCGAACATCTGTCCTGCTGCTTGGGAGGGAAATAGTTCGAGCAGGGTCACTTGTCCACACACACAGCAGTGCCAACCAGCATTCACCTGCCAGATACACAGCTCTGTGGCCACTTACAAAGCACTTAGAAGGTGCTAGACAAAGCAACAAGAGTTCGAAATGCCATGCAAGAAGTAATGTTTCATGTTAAATCTCACCCAGGGCAAGTTCTTTCTCTTGCTAGCAGCCTCTACTGCTCGGAACAGCTTCCACTCAGTCAGTGTGACAGGCAGCGTTGTGTCCTTCACCATTTTCCCTTGGAAACTTGTCTGGGAGGGCTTTAGCTCAAGAGTCTTGCGACTGAGGAAGGGAGGTTTAGGGGGAGGCTAGAAAACAGAATCGGAGGAGATGGTTAAGCACAGGATTAAGTTTTGGTCCAAGCTCAGAGTCAAAGGAGTCGCATTACAAATTATTAACTCCCTGCAGCCTCCTGCTCAACCAAGCTCTCCATCCCACCCCACACACTCAAGCATCTCATCAACACTCTCTTGTTCCTATTCTTTTGCTCCTGAGCGGCTTAATCAACTGCCACTGTTGATTAAGTTCAACAGCTGTCTGCTCATTATCATTTACACTAACAGCAAACAATAAAAAATAAGGAAAACCAATGATATAGCAGTGGGGGGATGCTATGATATACCAATGATATAGCCAGGGGGAAGCACAAAACAGGGCCCTTGGGAGGATGACCCTCTGTGACAATTTACATGACACATGACAATTTAATCTCCTCACTCTACCTTGGGAGCCCTACTGGTGCTCCGGGGGGGTGGTAGCTTCCAGACAGATGGGACCTTCCACAAGGGTAAAGGCAGTGCTCCAATGTCTTCATAGGGGTTCTCTTTTGCAGGACCTGGAAAAAGCGTTGGACAGGGGATTTATGAAAGGAGGTAAAGTCCTGTGTTCTTGCAAGGGATGTAAGCAGGGAGAGTGTGCAGTTGTCTGCCAAGCCTTAACAGGGTCTGAAAGAGCCCTGTTTTAAGATGGTTTACATTCCCATCCCTCAAAGATCCTTCCAGCCCACTACCATCAACTTGGCAAGCTGTACATAGACTCAGCAAAATAAAACACTTCTACCACCGCAGAGAGAGTAGCTCTATTGCAAAGCAGGCAATTTTGTCAGTGTTTACACTGATCTCTGTGCAGCACTCAAGCAAAGCTTCTGAAGAGCTAATAAAGAAATCAGCTTAGCACAGGCCAATTCTAGCGACCTTCCATGCCATCTGAAATCAGGCTGCTCACATCCAGACAATTACTAACATCAATAAAGGATCACAGATGGGGAAGACCTTAAAAGTCACAGAGCTGGAAAGGGCCTCAGTGCGTTCTCATCTTCATTCCTCCCTCCCGAGCAAATTTGCTACCCTTAAATAAAGTGAGTGCATCGCCCAGAAGCACAGGCACTTACAGATAATGTCCTCGTAGATGTTGTCTTCTGACTGTGTGTAGACGAGCCTGGATCCTGTACTGCCATTTGTCTCTTCTCGAAGTCTGTGGAAGTTGGTCGTTCCTATCCGGTTGCGGAAGCCCTGGATGTCCTCAAACTCAAAAGATTTCCTAGAGGAAAACCAGCGTAACTTTCTCTAAAGGCATCTGCATGCACCAGTGAGTTGCTGTCTCCAGTCCACACAGAGCATGGTCCTCCTCGGGGCCATCGAGCACTCCGGACTCTCTGATTCCCAAGTGTTGGGGTCTAACCCCCACCATCAGCTCAGCCCCACACAGCCACTCGCTTGCTCCCGCCCAGTGCGATGGGGGAAGAGGTTCAGAAGGGTGAAAAGCGAGAAAATGCATGGGTCAAGAAAAAGACAGTTTAATAGGTAAAGCAAAAGCTGTGCACATAAGCAGGAAGGCATTCAGCCATCTCCGGGAAAGCAGGGCTCCATCACACGTAACAGTGACTTGGGAAGACAAACGCCATAACTCCAAATGTCCCCCCCTTCCTCCTTCGTCCCCCAGTTTTTACTGCTGAGCACGACGTCATCTGGTCTGGGATATCCCTCTGGTCAGGTGGGGTCAGCTGTCCCGGCCATGTCCCCTCCCAGCTTCTTGCCCACACCCACCCCATCGCTGGTGGGGCGGCGTGAGGAGCAGAAAAGGCCTTGAGGCTGTGTAAGCACTGCTCAGCCATAACTAAAACACTGGTGTGTTATCAATACTATTTTCATCACAAATCCAAAACATGCATCACACAAACTACTACGAAAAAAACGAACTCTATCCCTACCAAAACCAGCATACCAAGCGAGTTCTATTCGCTTACTCTGGGACATTTTTAAATTAAATTAAAAATAAAGTTGGAGGCTCCATGGCCAAGCACACTCCAAGTAGGTATGGTGAGTCCCAGCCTGTCACAGAGGCAAGAACCCAAAACATGTTTTGCAGACTAAGCACTTGCAGCAGCTCTCAGAATTAGGGCACTGTTTTCTACTGGACCTCTCCTACTGCTTGTGCTAAGGGTGTTACTGCATTCGCGAGTTTGCATTTTCATACACTTGGCCTCCACTTCTAATTTATGTCACAGAGGTCACAAAGGAGCTGGCAGGGATTTAGCCCATCATCATAAAATTCGGTTCGCTGCTGCACGCTTTGCCATGGTGAAAGGAGGTTTCAGGAGTCCTAGCCACATCTCCACCCAGCACGTTCACAGAACACAGCAGAACTAGCTCAGAGGTTTTTTCACTCCGTAACAGGGACCTACGTATGGGAAAGAGGGAAAAGTAGCCAAATCTACTGCAGCAGGGGTACCCATAACTGGCAGTCTCCAGCTTTAAGCAACTAGAGAATCTTTCACTCACAGGGAAGCAGCAGCATTTAACAGCCATGCTACCCCAAGAGAAAGCTATTCTGTAATCCAGAAATTGCAGCTGAGGACAAGCTCAGGGCAAGAAGCTGACAGCACTCTCCCCGGGCCCGCAGACTGTCATTCAGCTCTGTTTTAAGGTGTGGGACTGACAGCTGTTTGGAGCTTTTCGCCTTCTTTCAAGATTATCAGCAGCAAAAGCAGCACATACTCAATGCTGGAAAGGGGATACTTTCATCCAGAAATATCCTCTCCCCATCAACAGAGGCATCATCAGTCCTAGCACCTCCTCAAGGATATGGTAGCAAGCAAACTGTTTAAATCCATTTAGAAAGAGATTTAAGGAAACATGTTTCAGACATGAGAGAAGAATCGATGTACCTCTGGGTTCTCCCTCTGATCCTCCTGGTGGCTGTTCTCTTCTCAGGATTGTTGGAGGATGACACCAAATCTCCTCCATGCTGCTTTTGTAGGGGAGCTTCCCTGCTAGCACTGGCATCGCTACAGCTATCAGCACCCTTCTCTGCAAGATAGCGGAAAGTCCTACGGGGCTTGGGTGGTGGGACAACAGATGGCTCCTCCTCTTGCCCCTCAGCCTCAGTGTAAATGCTTTTCAAGCTCCTCTCTGCCCTGCAGAGAGGGTCCACTCCTTTGATTTTAAGTTCTGTTCCCGTGGAGCCACACCTCCCTTGCTTCCTCTGAAGGTCCAAGGGAAATGGTGGGGCTTTGCCAGGCAGAAGGGGATCTACTCTCCTCCATAGACCTTGTGAGGTATAGAAGTTCCCTGGGGGCAGTCTCGCCCCGGGGTGCAGGAAGCCTGCTTGCCACTCTCCTTTCTCCTTGGCTTGGGAAGCGAGGCCGCATGCACAGGGCTTGAGGTCACCACAGTTATCAATCTGCAAGCAGCTTCGTGCGTCTTCCCTGAAGTCCAAACCCAGGCTCTTTGGATCTTTGGACCCAGTCTTTCCGCCCTTCTCTGTATGTTCCGGCTTCACTCTGGGTAGAGCATCGCAGCTGGGATCATACTTTACTCCAAAGTCCTTCGGATGCTGTTTCTCCTTGCTGGAGCATCCTCGTGTCCTCCCCTCCCACTGGGAGATCTTCTGTTTGATGTTGCGGCAGTGGCTCCGGGAGAGGGTCTGCACAGCAGAGCGGGAGAAGTTACTGTCCACTGACCCTGTTGGGTGCATGGCAAGTGCCAATGTGCTTAAAAACACCCCATCTCCAGCCTTGTCCAGGTCCACCCGTGCCCTGCACACATCAAGCTGGCATGAGACTCCAAAGCACCCAGTGGTGTCCAAGAGCCCCAGGGTGTCAGCTCTGCACAGACTGCCTGCTAGCACGACCTGCGGACAAAAAGAAAAGAACCGTCAGCTGCACTCCAGCCATACACAACACCAGGAGGTCCCAGCTGCTCTCTGGCAGTTGCTGAAGAACATTCCTCCCCAAATCACACGTTCAAGACTGGCTTCCAGAGCACGCTCCCCACAAAGCCTGTTTCTGTAGCACACATCTGGGAGGGCTAACAAAAGGAAGTCGAGGTCTCACTGGCTTAAGAAACAAACAAAACACCACAACAGGAACGAAACACAGCCAGGGATCCCAAGGGTCCAAACTCAAGGAAATTATTTAATGGCACAGGAACACAGCAGCAGGGCCTCTCTGCAGCAGAGCCCCCAGCCAGCCCCTGGTACCGATGGAGGCCAGGCAGGAGCACTCAGTTTCTCCTGATGCTCTGTACCTCAGACAGCACAAAGCCAAACCACTGCAGCACGGTGTCTTCACACAGGAGGACTAGGACAGTTGTGATGACTGGAGAAGAGCCCAACTGCATTCCTGATCCCAGAAGTGCTCTCCTGCTGCACAACACAAGTGAAAACCTGTCTGATGTTCTGCTTGCCAACACCTAACCTAAACGTGCCATCAGAGAGACTGGAGGGCAGTGGTGCCCAGCCTGGGGCTTGCAGCCAGGGGACGTTTTAAAAGGCATACAGAGGCCAAAAGGCAGAGGAAACTGGTGAGTTCCCATGCTCAAGAGGAAAATAGCCCCGTGTTTAGATCAGCAGAGAAGGAACGCTAAAGAAAGCCTATGACTTCTCCCACACCAGCAGAGCCTGCACAAACAGGAGCTATGCTGTTTGAGACTACCCCAACATATAATCCAGAGGATACAGCAAACAGTCCTCCAGACAGTCCTGCAGCAAGAAAAGGCAGGTGAAACCCAGGGAGAACCTGGGTGGCTGTACGGACTCAGCACCTACAGGTCCTGTATGACCTCAGTACAGCCACTTCACGTGTGGAGTCCCCAGCCTTGGAGCCCTCCAGCTCTACCTGTAGCTCACAACACATCCCCAGCGTTCTCAGATATGCCAGCAGAGCTGAAAACTCATCTTGTACAGAAGACAGCAGCCCAAAGGCTCTAATATGCTCCGCTCCTCCCTTTCTGCAGTTACCCCATTTCAGAGGTCCCAACCCTCCAGGTCTATTTAACGTTCACCATTTGTATGAGGAGACAAGCACTCAGCAATGCTTGGGCTCAGGCCAGGTCGCCATGCAGCAAGCCTGGCCATGCTGCCTTCAGTAACATTCCCCGTGCACTACGAAGTCTCCCTGCAAAGGCACAACAACAGCAGCAAGCAGTCCCCATTCCACACATGCAGCGAAACCAGAGGACCTCTGCAGAAAGCAAGAGAGACTTGCTGCAGGTGGGAACGCAGGTCATAGCCAAACACAGCCTGTACTCAGGCTCCACCTGACAGATCCAGCCAGCTCCTGCTGCCAAAACCTGGGTACGTGTCCTCTGAAGCTGCTAGCACAACACCCCAGAGTCTCCGCTGACTCCCCTGAGCCTGTAAGAATTTGCAGAACCAAGGATGGAGAGCAAACCAAGCTGGAAGACAGAGGAGCTTAAACCTGCCTGACAAGGGCTCATGCCCCATGCTCCAGGCTGGGTGTGGAGAGCCCCCGCTGCAGCGGAGGCTGGCACCTTTCCCACCCGTGACACTGCACCTCAAATTCCAGGGCTCCGGTGCCACCAGCTCTGTCCCTGGCGTTGCTGATCTGCTTAGCAGAGGTATTTGTGGGGCACGTAAAGGAAACGCACTGGCCTTGGCAGACCTATTTGATATAGTTAGTGGGAAAGCTTATTGATGTAGGACAGCCCAGGGCTCCCCAAGCAACTCAGTGATGGCTTTGGCACGCATGGCACCAAGCCTTGGCTCTCTGCTGCACTTTCACACTCCCTACCAAAGCAGCATTGCTCACTGTGGCAAGAAGCTCACTGCTGCCTGTCTCCAGAGAGAACAGAGTGGGTTCTTGCAGTCTGGCATTGCTTACCACATTGTCCCAGACAGCTGTTGGTAACTCTCCCAACTCAGCAGTGAACGAGCTGAACTTGGACAACCAGCACGGCACCGCATGCCCCCGCTCCCCATGCCACCAGCAGCAACCCACAGGCAGTGGACGAGCCAGCAGAAGACGGAAAGAGCTGAACAAGTTCAAGAATGAGAGAACACACGGCCCAGCAAACCTCTCCGCACCTCCCCGAGCCCCTGCCCTGGTACCGCACCCCCAGAGACCCCCGGCCCTCTGCCCCAGCTCGCTCCTATAAATAGCAGTTGTTTCCAAAACATCCTGAGCCAGAGCAGAGCCATCCTTCCTCAATCCCTGCCTGCACAGCCCTGATTAGCAGACAGGAAAGAACTTTCACCTTTCCCGTGCCATTGCAGCCACTCTGCAGCAGCGGCGCCCGCTCCCGAGGACCTGCAGCACAAACCAGCAAAGAAGCAAAGGCTCCGATGGGGAAGGGCGGGCTCGGAGAGGGGCAAAACAGCCTCCTCTCAGCCAGCGCAGCTTTAGACCAGGCACAATGACTCCCTGCCAGGTCTTCAACCACTGGATGGAGGACTTGCACAGGGACAGGCCCCTGGAAAGACCTTGCAGTGTAGGGCAATGGGCTTATTCACAGGACTAAGCACTGCGAGGCCAGCGTATGCCATCATGGAGCCCACGCATGGCACCAACAGCTCCCTGATTCACCAGCTTCCCTGATTCCCAGCAGCTTCCGTTCCCAAATGCACCAGCCATCAGATTCCCGGGGCTCTGACCAGCGGCCCGGCAAAACACCTGCAGGCAGCGTCCATGAGGGGAAATCACTGCATAGAGGGGGCCAAGCAGCCCCACTCAGCGTCCAGCCGGGTTCATCCTTGGAGCGCGCGGGGCTGCTGTGCTCAAGAGGGTCTGATCTGCCAGCCGCCAGGTGCCCTGTACCCCTCTTATTGCCACTGACAGTAAGGGTGCCACAAAAAGTGCATTTGCTGTAGTCTCCTCAGCCAGCCTGACATTCTTCTGCTTCCTGGTATAGGGCCACGACCCAAGTCAGCCTAACGCTCCGACCTCTCCCACTGTCCACATCGGTGCTTCCATGATGAGGCACAGCCAGCAACTGAGAAACACGTGGAGAAGCTCGGTCCCCACCAGCATGCAGGTCCTGGTGAAACTGTCTCTGCCATGCTGCCTCTGCTTCTGCTCACTGACAAGTGCCCACAGCTCAAGCAGTTCACCCAGTGCTCGAGCGATTACCTGACTCGAGCATCCAGAGCTACACAGACCCACGTGCGGAAACAGGATCCACATGGAGTCTATTTCTTCTCCTGCAACATAAACCTACTGAGTGATATTACTTCTCCAGCCAGGGAAGCTCCATGCACTGGCTGGACAACTAATATTACTTAGAAGGTGAAGCAATAAACTTCACTCACCCAAGAAGCTGTACAGTCTGGAGTGCAACAGTGAAGGTCTTTCCAAGGCATGCCATTGATATTTGAACTACCAGATACAACTGGAAACACATGGCTCCCAGCTCATCTTAAACACAGAAGGTAGAGCACAAGTTTAAAGCACCCGATGTTCTCTCCTGCTCAGCGCTGCTCCGCCAGCCACAGCCCTGAACCGTATCTTCCAAAATAACCATCCAAGGAGGAGAAGAATGCAGCTCTTCACCTGTCCAGGCTTGCAGGGCAGGCAGCTGCTATCAAGAACCAGGCATTTAATCTAAGCTCATCACGGGAGCCAGGGCAGGGGTAGAGACTGATCTTTGGTGAAGAAAGAGCAGACTGGGGTGGTCTGACCCAAGGTAGGTAACCCTCAGACACAGCCTAAGAAAGGCCAAAGCACAGCTTAGGGACACAGGACCAGCAGAGACCAGCAGAGTCAGGCAGCCAGCACTCGTATCTCAGGTGCCTTTCACAAACTAACCAGATTTAACATAACTGCTCTCTCCTGACCTCTCCTTCCAAACTTCAGTGCTTCCAGCATGCTTTCCAGCATTTCCACAGAAGCCAAATTTATCATCCCTACTGCATTAGTACTTACAGCAGTTCAGTGTAGTCAACTATGCTGAATTATTTCACTGAAAGCAGTAGTTTTGGGTAATGAGAAATTAAATAATTTGTAGACAAAGTATCACACATTTCTCCCAAAAGACAGCCTCTCCGATCCACACTGTTTGAAGACAGCTTCCGTATCATTATCCAAAGCAGAAGAATGAGGCGCATTCACACCACATGATAGGTAGCCCCGACTCTTTTTCCAATTCTGAAAGCCAGAGAGCACGCTAAGCATTTTCCATGGAAAGTCTCAAGACAATTCTATTTCCTGAAACCATGCACTCAAGGAGAGAATGCTGCCAGTGCTGTTCAAGAATAAAATACTCTTTGATGCTGAGGTCAAGCCCACCCACCACAGGTGCTGCTGGTACCCCACAACCCCCGTACCACAGATTAGCTAAACAAAGGCACTAACACACCATCTTACCTTATCCTGATGCACAACAGGCATGAGAACACGCAAACCACTGACTTGGCAAGCCCATGCGCTCCTGAAGCAATCTTTCAGTCCTTTTATAAGAGTCGTGCGTCTCTAAACCACCCAAGAGACCTCCTTGTCACCAAGCCTCCTGTGTTGGTAGCCGAATAAAAGACAGTTTCTGTTCTTCTGAAGTCTAGGGAAGCTGCCAGCTCGGTCCTGGAGGGATGAGGGGAGCAGCACAGCAGCAGGGACGCCTTCCAGAGTTCTCAGCTACTCCCATTCTGTTCAGCTCCAGAACAAAGCTGAAGCTTTTCTGAACAAAACTCTGCCATGCTAATGCCTAAAAGACATGGGCAGTACCAAACAAGCAGATTTTATATCAAAATAAGTAACGCTTCAGGAATGTGGTATGCTTAGTCATTTCCATCTCGATACAGAGCGACTCTAGTTATTAACTCATTTGAAGCTTCTGCATATAATGCTGAGGAATGGAGTTCCACCTCATCAGATAGGTGGGCCTGTAGAGCACAGCCCCTGCACACAGTCAATGTGATGCTAATCTTAATTACATGGCAAAAGGAGATTAAGTCTAACCTTTGCCGTGGGTCTTAAAACTTTTGTACTGACAGGACAGATATATCTGGATCTTCCAGCTTTCATGTTTTTTCTGAAGTGATGAAATTCAACTTCTTGAAAGTAAGTCTTTACCCATGATTAAAAAAAAAAACAAACAACAACAACAAAACCACTTTAAACATGTAAGCCCTAAAGGCTTTTATACCAGAGGACACACACATAGAACTCACAACGTACTATTTTTGAAGTCATGCTTTTTTAACCTGACTCACAGTATCTGAATGCTCAGGTTCGCAACACTGAAAGCAGCAGTTGACTCAGACACTACAGGCTGGCTGCATGCCCCAGGAATGCTGCAGCTTCGCACAAGAGCTAAGACCCAAAGAAGGGCCAGAGAGAAGGTTAAACTCAAAACATGAGTTATCCTGGAAGCCGTTTCTTGGTGCAGCTCTCAGAGGTGAGATTCCAGGCTTCCCCCAGGGCTGACATCACTGTAAAGCCATGACCACCTTTATTTCACAAGGGCCACCACAGATGGGCTGCACTGGGTCACAACCACCAGCCACTCATTCCTTTGGAAAAGTCTCAGCAGCACCGAGGCGGCCACCCCAAGAGGTTCAGAGGGTCAGACCAAGGCAGCACAGAAAACCTCTCAGACACACATCCAGGTAACATGTTCGCAGAGTTACGGGGAATGAGCCACAACCGTACTGCAAGACTGAGACAGGAATTTTGCCAAGCAGCAATGCACAGTGCTAGGACTCGGCACTCCAGGATGGATCCTCCAGCCAGCTGCTTCGAGCAGGAATGTTTTACAAGGCCACCACCATTGATTCCCCCCATTTTTATTCCAACACCCTCAGACATCGTCTGCACATGCCTTCCCTTCAAGGCAAACTGAAGCACGCAGTCCTGCATGTGCTTTCTGGGACAGAGTGCCCAAACTCTTTCAGGGTCCATTTTTTCACTCACCACATCCTATCCCTGCAGGAGTTTAACTTCTAAATGGTTAGATGGCAAGCAATTCACTCAATCCTGCCTGCAAGCCCCTGAAGGGACAACCAGTCTGAGCAGCGACTGAAACCAGACATCAAATGCCTGGGGAGCCACTGGACTCCTGGCCCTGGTCAGGACCTTTCCATTGCTCTAGCAAACACCCAGCCTCAGGCCCTCCCCTCGCCCCCCCAGCTAGGACGGGCTCCCGCACCTCCCCAATGGCTGATGGAGCCCTGGAAGAGGAACAACAGCTTCTGCAGCAGCTTCTCACTTCTCCGCTCCACTCTTCCTACCCGTGCAGCAAGGTCACCCGCTCACTCGTCCCTCCCTTCTGTAGCTGTGACAGACAGGGACAGCAGAAACCACAACCACTGTTGCCCAAATGCACATTTCCGGGGGCAAAAACAGCCCCTGCAACTCCTCTTCTATTTTTCTTCCATTGGTAGGGCTGATGTAAATCCCAGGTGTTGAGGGGAAGAGCTCCCACCATGACTTGGGCTCTATTGCTCACAGTAGGCAGGTGCCCACTCAGACGGGCTGCATTCGGCCATGGAACAGAGGGGTCTGCACAGCGACCTGGGAAAGGCAAGGGGAGGCTGCTCTGTGCCAGCCTGCACCCCGCACCGGAGGACGGCGCTGCTAGGAGGGGCCCTACCCGCACATCACAGCCTACTAGTAAGTGATTTGCCCTAAGAAACTCCGTGCTGAATCACAGAGTGGCTGAGGTGGGAAAGGACCTCTGGGCACCACCTTGTCCAAGCCCCTGCTCAGGCAGGGCCACCTCCGGCAGGTTCCCCGGGACCACGCTGGGATGGGCTTCCTCCACCCACCCCCCTGGGCAGCCTGTGCCAGCGTTCCGCCACCCCCAGAGTGAGAAAGTGTTTCCCGATGCCCAGGGGGACCCTCCCGTGTGGCAGTGTGTGCCCATCACCGCCCGTCCTGTCACCGGGCACCGCTGGAAGAGCCCGGCCGGGCCCTCTCCGCACCCCGCTCCAGGCGTTTGTGAGCACGGTGAGACTCCGCGGCCCCCTTCTCCGGGCAGGCAGGGCGAGGCGCTGCGGGGACAGGCGGGGCCGGTCACCGCTCCAAGGCAGCTGCTGGGCGTCCTCCACGGGGCCAGCTCCCGTTCGTGCGCTCCCCGCCCGCCCGCGGGGAAACGGCCCCGCCTGCCCGGGACCCGGCGGCGGGACCCGGCGGGACCGAGCTGCGGCCCCGCCACGGCGCCCGACAGCTCCGCGGCCGGCGGGGCTCCGGCCGGCGGTGGCGTCTGCCCGCGGCCGCGCTCGCCTCCCCGCTCAGGAGCGGCACACGCCGCCTCACCTACCCCTCACCGCCCCACCGCAGCCCCAGGCCCCCGCTGGGGCCGGCACCGGCAGCGACCGGACCGTGCAGCACCCGGGCCCGACCGCCTCCGCCGCGTCCGTCCAGCGGCCCTGAGCCCGGCCGCGACCACCCCGCGCGAAGTCCTCACCCCCCGGCCGAGCGCCCGCCCGAGGCCCCGGGCCCGGCGGGGCAGGAGCAGCCCCGTCCCGTCGCGCCCCCCGCCCCGTCTCACCGCCGCCGCGGGCCGGCGCCGCTCCCGCAGGACGCTCCCGGCGCGCGCCGGCCCCCGCCCATTGGCTCGCGCGGCCGCCACTCGCCCGGCCCCGCCCCCCGGCGCAGGGCGCAGGCAGCTGCTGACGGACCGGCCTTTACTGCGGGCACCCGCGCGCGCCGCCCGCCCGCCCTCGGCACCGCCGCCCCCGAGTCCGCCCGCGCTCCTATTCGGCTTTCAGCCCCTCGGCGATGAGGTTGAGCTCGTAGCACCAGGTCTCGTAGCGGTAGGCCATGCGGATCTGGGCCACGTTTGTCTTGCGGATGTCGTTGCCCTGGGGCCCCTCTTCCTGGTAGTTTTCCCCCAGGAACTTGGCTTTCTCCTGCCAGAGACGAGGACAGCGGTGCGGACATCAGGGCCCTGCTGGCAGCACCCGAGGGAAACCCTGGCTGCTGACGGGGTCCCCCGAGGGCTGAGCCCACGGAGCTGCCGGCCTGGCCCCGGGCAGGGACCCCTGTGGGCAGGGCCGAGCCCGCCCTCCCCGGCAGGCACTTACCTCGTGGGACAGGCCACACTGCAGGACGCTGTTTCTGGCAATTTCACACATGTCACAGGTGCTGAGCTTGAAGACTTGGGCAGCAATGGCGTACTCCTCCATCAGGGGCTCCTGCAGCCACAGGCTGTGTTAGAGGCCAGCAGCCTCTGCTGGCACAGCCCACGCTGATGCAAGGGCTGTCCAGAGATGGCCCAGCGTGACAGACCCTCTGCAAAGGCTGATGGCTTCCCTAAAAAACAAGGCCCATGCAGTCCCAGCCCCAGTGCCCAGACAGGAGGCGATCAGCTCACACTGTACCTTGGTGTAATGGAACTGCATGGGGTCATCTGTAGAAAGGGACACCATGAGGCCCTTCTGGTGGAAATCAGGCAATGGATTCTTTGCATACTCCAGGAAAAGGCTGTTGTTGCTGAGTGGGGACATAGCGATGGGAATCTGGGCAAGGAAGTACAGGTACTGCAACACTGGGCTCTGCAAAGGTGAGCAGAGTTGCCAGGTTAGGGATAACTTTGCTGCACCTTCTACCTCTCCAGGGTCAATCCTCAGATCAGCCCAGTGCCCCAGCCAGGAAATGCGGTGCACAGAGCTTATGTGTGCTAGAAAAGAGACAGGCAAACTCCAATCCTCCAGGGCCCACATGAGGCCAAGTGAGTTCGAACCCGACTGATTTCGGAACTCGGCTGGCTCCAATGGTAACACACGTATATAATGATAGATCTGTGAGGCTGAACCCCTGAAATCTGAATACATTTCTCAGCTACATCCCCAAACACACCCAGTGAAACCCAGAGAATCCCGTAACCTCTGCCTGGAGCCAGGCTGTGTCAGTCTAACACAGAGGCACAGTTAACTGGCAGCTACAGTGAAGGCCAGCTGTGAACATGTTCTCCTCCTCTGCCATGCCTGCGCTGCTCTGTGGCAGACTATCCCACTTACCTTCTTGAGGTTGAGACCGTGGGAGATATTATCTGCTGTCATGAAGGCTGTAAGCAGATGTGTGAGGGCCCCGGCTTCCCCACAGTGTGGACGGAAGAGGAACGTGTTCATACCACGCTGCCTGGGCACATGGAAGAAGGACTCAGAGAAGGCAGGCAGCAAGGTTAGGTGGCATATGATGCAAGATTCCCTGACATCAGGTCCAGCGCTCCCCCTACCAGTGGGTTCCCAAGAATCCAGCTCGACCTAGGAGCACATTATTTGTTCTCTTTTCTACTCTACGCATGCAATAGATGTATCTCTGTAATCGCAAAGTTTTCACCTCAGTCCATCACACTTCCTACCGGGGAGTGTTTGGATTGCTCTAGGACATGAAGCTCCGAACTACGCTGGTGGAAGAGCAAGAAGGGCCCCACTTCTTCCACACCAACAATCAAAGAGCTGAGACAACTCATGAGGCAGCCCCACTTCTGCCAGCCCATCGTAGGTCCCTTAGCAGATCCTGGCCCTCACCTGCGTAGGTTGTTGAGCACCAGGATGTTGGCATACATATAGTATAGATAGTAGGTGTAGGATGGGTTCTTCTCCGAAGTCCACTCCTTTGGCTTTGGGCTTTTAGTGCAGAACATGTGTCCACTATGCTTGGATTCATCATCCACGCTGTCGAAGCCAGTGATCTGCTTGGCGAGGTAACAAAAAAGCCACATCTCAAAGCTCCGCACCTCGTCATGCCAAGGTAGGTTCGCTCATCCTGCCCCACTGCAGCTTGCCATAGCCCAGCTGTAGCCCGTCCCCCTTCCCCACTCAAGAGCAGAGCCAGGGCAAGGCCGCAGACTTTGCTTCTCACAAACCCCGAAGCTCTATCAAGGGCTAGAAACAGAGCTCACACCAAACACCTCTGCAGGAGGTGAGTGGGCAGCATTTCTCACAGCCCCACAGCAGCCAGCTCAGAGTCTGCCCCCCCACCAGCACTTCTGGATACACACCCCCTTTCCCAAATGCGGCAGCAGGGCCACAAGCCCACTGATGGCATTTTCCATGTCAGGGCCAGGATCCGATTTCTTGTGCACAAATGGGAATGTGAGTGCTCACCACACCCTGACGATGTCATCAGGTGACACTCACGTGACGTAGAAAGACACTCAGCTCTTTGTGGGCTTGAGGATTGATAGTTGCCTCAAACACAGGAACAAAGATATTTTCCAGCATCTTCTCAAAGTGTGGGAGGAAATTCTTAGACCTGAACACATCACTGTGGACAGAGACAGGGATTAGCTGCTAGCAGAGGAACAACACAGCCCACTGTCCCCAGAATCCCTTCAGGATAAAAAATGAGGTATAGTAAGGCACTGTAAGGCACAGTGCTGCCTCAGACCCACGGCACATACTAAATCCTGGGTACTTGGATCATCCACTTCATGTTGGGAGAATAGACCCGATGATTGTTGAACCAGCTGGCTAGCTTGGGCCACTCCTCAGCTGATCGCCCATAGATTGAGAGGCGAGGCTCCGCATGCTGGTACTTGGCATCCTCCAGATCAGAGCCAACCTCCTGCAAACCAGAACAGAGAGTTGCATGGGGACCCTCCAGCCCCTGGGCACAGCAGCATCCCAGCTTGGCTGCTCTCTCCTCCCCTGTATTCTCACCTTGATGATGGTAGCAAAGTACTCGCCGTTGATAGCATTCTCCGTCTTCAGATAAAGGTCACGCAGCTCACTTGCACCCACAGGGTTGTACTTGTCATTGAACTTGTCAAAGCGCTGAAATGTCTGCCGCCCCTGGAGTAGGGAGGATCAGGGGCAAGTACTACACACACACTGGGTCCAAGCATAGCAGCTGAGCAGGGACGGATCCAAACAACCCAAAATGCGAAAGCCAGGAAGGAGCTGCTACATCCTGCCACAAACACTAATGTGCCCACGTCATGGGTACAAAGGGAGGGGAAAAGCCATTCCTACAGGGATGGACGAGAGTGACCCAAGAGTCGTCTTACACTAAATGCCCTACCACTTACAGCATGGACATCCAGGGAATCCACTGTCAGGTCGTAGGGGTGCAGATTGAGCTGCTGGAAAAGCTGTTTTAGGGTGAGCTGTTTGCCCTTGGCATCATAAACTACACGGTCAGCATCCACACAGTATGATTGCTTGATGAACCGCAGAAGATGCTTCTGGTTCATGCAGGCTGCAGCATGGATGTGTGTGTCCACCTGAGAAACCAGAGGGAAAGCTATCTAGCTTCAAGTTGGGATGCTCAGGTACCATCCACAAACCCCTTCAGTGAGCCCAGGTTGTGTGGGGAGCACAGCTCAGCCCAGCAGACGAACACAACAGGCCTAGGCCAAGAGCAGCCCAGTCAGCACCATCCCACTTGCAGGAACAATGTAGGTGCCACAGACCTTGACTCTAATATCCAGTTCTCAGGGAGGGGAAGGCACCAAGACAGCTTGTCTTCAAGAGTCACTAGGGCTGTAAGCCTTGCCATTTACCTTCCGGCAGTTGTAGAAGTCCCGATGGGGGTTGTTCTTCAGCTCTTTCATCTCCTCCATCTCATTCAGCATTTCATGCACCTGGAACTTGGACGAGAGGAACTTCAGGCGCCGATGAGTGTAGGTCTTACTAGTGAAAGTAAAGGGTAGAACAGTGGCTGGGCTCCGTACCCCTCGACACAGGGGCATGGCCCATCAAACACTGGGATGCAGCTTTCACCCAAGGTGGAGGAGCTCATGCTGGCCTGGCCCGCGTTCCTAAGGTGCTTCTCCTGGCTCTATCACAGAGCTTTGAAGGAAGGCCTGTCCAGGTGTAAGCATCCCCGCAGGGCACGTCTCCAACCCCTGAATCCTGACTTTGCTTAAGATCCCAATCAAGATGGCTGACGAGGACACTTGGGTAGCCTGCAGGCTGCAGGTATAGAATCAGCGGGTTCCTCCCTCCTCCCAGGAAGAGGGGGGGACAACCCTGGCTCTGCCCTGCCCTCCCTCTGCCTGCTGAGGCAGGACCTGTCAGCTGCACCCAGCAGCGCTGGGTTGTGCACTTACACAGGGCCCTGTGCAATCAGGGCCAAGAGGAAGTTCATGTCATCAACAAAGTGCTCGAGGCTGGGGTAGGGCAGGTCCTTTGGCTCATTTCTTTCAAGCGCTGCCTTGTCTCCATAGATGTAAACTACCCCATCCCTCATCTGGACGTGGTATCCCAGGTCCTCAGGGAAATTTCCAGTTTCAAAGGGATCCTCTCCATCCTTCACTGGCGGGGTGAACACTGCACCAAAAGGAGAATACCATGAGGCACAAGCTGCCAGCCAAAGCCCCCACAAGCCTGCCGTGCTCCTCCACCCCAGGCAGAGGGCAGGGACAGCCTCCAGAGGAGGCCTGGGCAAGCGACTCCCCTAGGAGCACTTCCGCAGCCCTTTTCTGACGCATGCCCAGCCCATGCTGGAGCCAGAGAGGAAAACCCTCCAGGTGCCTAGATGTACCTGGGCCGGTGTCGCTCGCCCTCCAGACCTCGCCTTCGATAGCACGCAGGTACTGAGATGGGGTCCTGGGGAACCTCTGCACAGACTGCTGCATGTACTTCTCCCGGATGCACAGGGCGCGGTACAGGCCTTTGCAGACAACTTCAAAGTCTTCAACTGTCACCTGCAAGAAGGGTGTTGCTGAACGCAACCACACAACTGGAACCTAGCTGCCTGAGAGATACCCTGGTGTACCAAGATGTGAAGAGGACAATTTTGTTCACAGCGAGATACATACCTTATCATCCCCTCCCTCACACTGCTCTGCCTGGGCAGGACAAAGAAGGGATGACAGGCAAAGTCCTAGACATGGCAAAGGGATGTTCCTCATGCCAGGACCAATGGATTCCAGCTGTCATCCCCTCTTACATTCCTCACTGCAAACTGTTGATGGCACTGAAATGGAAGCCAGGCCTGGGCAAAACACTAAAAGCTATTTTTGGACCCAAGGCTGAAACTGAAGCAGGACCAATAACGTACACTGACCCGATGTGTCAAGAATTTTTGATTTACTGCACAGACAAGTGTTTTGGGCAGTCAAGAGATGTCAGACTGGAGCAGGATGGGAGAATACCATGTAGCACTTTCAGCTAGCTACAGTCATGGCAGAAGGAATGTGCCTGTGCATGGAGGGGTTTTCAGCTTCCCCTAATTGCTCCTCTGCTCTTCAACTCCAAGCTGAGCAACCTGCTCCAGCCGGGCCAGGAGGGAGTGACCTGCCAGCAGTATCTCAGAAGCAGCACAAATGTACTAGGAGGCTGTGGAGGAGGAGAGGAGGAATTAGCACAGGACATGACAGCAGTCCTGGTCAACTGGCTCCAGGTGACTCTGCCTGAGCAGATGACCTCCAGAGGTCCCTGCCAGCCTCCACCATCCTGGCATTCTGTGACGTGCACAGATCTCAGACCGATACAGCTGTGTGCGAGCAGGAGCAGGCTGCGACAGAATGAGCATCACCTACCCTGCCTTGCCCTCCCCTCTGCCCGGAGAATCTCACAGGAAGCCTGCAGCACCCCACAGACTCCTGGTAAGCAATTCATCTCCGGATCTTCCAGGGACGCAGCAGGGCCCCGTCAGGTGGCACAGGAGACACAGACTGAGCTGGAAGACACAGACTGTCCTCACTGCACCTGGTACAGACTCCTGTGACACTGGGCACTACTGAGGGACATGAAGGGACTAGATGAGGTGTAGCACGGGGAAGGGCATCGCCATGCAAGTACCTACCCCAGAGGCATAATCCCCTGTGATCTGTACCCGCTGGAAGTCAGGCACAGTCTGGTACAGGGGGGAGGCAGAGATGACCTCATCAATAGTAGACAGTCTGGTTATAGACCTCTGAGCCACAGGGACCGCCAGTGCAATTGTCTTCATGCGGAACAGGTGCTTCTTCCTGCCAGGGAGGAAAGCCTCAGGCAAACAGCCCCAACTCTGTGGCCACGCGCAGGGTCAGGGGCACTTACCACACCATGTTCCAGCTGTGGACAACATGAATCATCTCAGTGGTGCTTTCTGAGCACCTTAAACACACTGCCAAAGGTAGAGGCCACAGCACACAAAGTAGCTACAGACTTTCAAGCATGGTTTTGGCAGTCGCACCTTTCCAGATAAAGGTTTCCAGGTCTCCCTCTCCAACAGCTCTGTGGCCATGGCTGTGCTGACACCCAGGGAACAGGCCAGAGGTGTCTTTCTGCCCAACAGCAGGAACAGTTGGAGAGGAAACCCTGCAACCTGAGACATGCCTCAGGATTACCAAGGATTTATCCCATGGGTGTGGTGAGCTGTTTTCACTGGCCTCGATTTATGCTTTCTTACAGCTCTGGCTGGGGATCTGCAGACAATGCTCCTCTCCTTTCCCCAACTGCCCTGGTCGTTGCTCACCGCTTTTCTGTAGAGCTCTGCTGAAGTATCATGTGCTCTCTCATTTCCTGGCGTGAGATGGGGCAGATGTCTTCCACATCAAAAGGAGAGATCTCTTGCCTGATCTCCTCATCTTTCACCTCAGAGGCAAAGACCTTCTCTGCGAAGGAGCGCATTGCGTCATCCATCTCTGCAAGGAGAAGGAGCAGAGTGTGCGTCACACAGGCATCTGGTCCCCAGCCACCACCCAGACAGGTGGCCCTTAGCTGTCATCTCCTTACTTACACCTCCACACTGCCTGGAAGACTGAACAAAGAGCTTACAGAGCCTGGGCCACACATAGTGGGCTGGACACATACCTAGACACTCCCAGCACCGCAGAAAAGGCAAATACACCCCCGAGTCCAAGAGCAGCACAAAAAGACCCAGAAAGAAGCAAGGTCTTGGGAAGGGCACTTATGAGAGCGTGCACTGGGAGGAAGAGGAGAAGCTTGGCAGAGCCCTTACAGCTCTAGGAAGCCCAGGACCCACTTGCTCCACAAGGCATCCAGAAAGGACGAAGACAGAGGTACAGACGGAGAGTGCTGACAGCCCAAGCAGCCAGTTCCCACCATCACAGTGCAGCTGAAGAGCGCCCAGCCAGGGAAGCATCGTGTGCACTCAGCCCCTCAGCCCATCACGTGCAGCATGCTCAAAGGTGCCAGCTAATACAGCCCTATGAAAGTCGCCATTGACACAAGGTTGGCTGGAGCTTTATGAAGTAGGAGAAAGAAGATTAAAAGCCCTTCCACTGCCAATAAAAAACTATAAAACAAGAACCCAAGGGCTCTTCTGGCAACATCTCCCAAAAGCGCACCTTTGCATAGCACATATGGACACTAATCGAGCAGGCTTTGCCAGCGGTCAGCAGCTCAGCGTGAAGCGTAGTGAGGATCGATGCTGAAAGATCGACCACACCATCGACATGTCAGACAGGACGTGGTCAGCAGATGAGGACCAAGTCAGAAAGGAGTGACGTGCATGGCAGAAGTGTGCCAGACCTACAAGAGATTTTCAGTAATAAACCTAGACTTTTTTTTTCCACAAAGGGCGTTGGGGGGATCAAAACAGTTTATCCCTGTAGCCCTGAATTTGTAGTCTGAGGTCCTAGCTGTGGGATGGGGTGGTGGGGGGAGGAGATAACACAGGGGCTTCCTTTCCCTGCTGTTACGTGGTAAGGCAAAGGGGCTTGTGCTGAGCTACGAACACATGGGAAAATTCTGGCACTAGGTCCATTTCTTAGCAGTGCAATGTCACAGAAACAGGATTTCAGTAACAAAAGTTGCTGTTGTAAAAGTGCTGTATCATCACTGGGCACCAACATGTTTCTTAGAAGAAAAAAAGCATGTTTTTTGCAGTATCCTATTATTGCCCACTGTTAGGGACTCCGCGATGACGGGTGTCTCAGCAAGAAATGTTTTCTGCTGACACATAAGGCCTCAGCAAACATGAATTAGGAAGAAGAGGGCAGAGGCATCATGCTGTGGACTTCAACCTGAATAAAGGAGATGAAGCATTGGATCTGTCCCCTCATGGATCAAATCCACTAGGAGCAGGATGCATTCAAAAGAAGTTAATTTAGGCTGGATCTCTGTTTTAAAAAAAAAAAAAAAAAAAAAAAGGAAAAAAACAAGCCCAAAAAACCAACAAAGGTGCGAATAGGTGCAAGGGAAATTGCAAAATGTTTCACTTCCTGCCATGGAGGAAAGAACTACACTAGAAGTTTATCTCTTAAGCAGGAGCTCAGGCATGCTAGGACAATATTTAACAAATAGCAGCCTCATATATCAAAGCACCAAAAAGCTGGAACCATTCCATGAAACAGTGAGGGGCACAGCTGGCACTGTTGAGAAATAGCATCTTCTCAAACTGCTGAAAGATCACCATGATCATGTAACTGCTGTTTGTTTCCAGTGATCATGTCTAGGCAGTACCACAGCAGAGCATATAAAAAGTTTAGCAATACTCACCTTTGTCTTCTGCTGTTTGAGATAAAACAGAAACAAAATAAAACCAGATGTGATCAGCCCTTCAAAATCTAAGCCTTACTGCCTCATAATCACGTTAGTGATTAAAAGGGGATTAATAAAGTACAAGTTTAGCCAAAGCCTTCCCCTTACAAAAGAATGAACAGTACTTGTCACTTTGTACAATATCAAGATGTAAGTGCAGTGCCGACTGTTCCACGATACAGCCTCGGTGGTGTGCACATAAAAATGAACCACCTCGCAGACGCCATCCAACCTGAGGCTGCCTTCAGCAGTCCAAGGGGAACGGCATTTTCTAGAACCTAGATCACCTCAGTCAACACTACAGGCAACTAACAGATACTTAGTCATCTAATGAGACTGAGTTGTCTTCGAAGGTCTCTCCCTACACCCGTGTCCAGGCACAGGGATGCAAAAGAGCACAGGAACAACTTATGAGGGCAGAACAGCATTCTGCCTGAACAAGAAAGCAAACATTTTAGTGACTCGGAGCACCAGGGCTGCTTTGCTATTTTTTGTCCGTGACTTGCCATCCTTTGTGAAGATCAGGATGGATGGTCATTTCAAAGATGCTGAGTTTCATCCTCCTGCCGCCTACGGTCACATCTCCACTTACTCACTAACAGGGTCAGACAGCTGAGACAGTGCAGTTCCACAGACCTGCACTCCTGGTCATACAGCATGGCATCAACATTTTGGGGGTGCAACTCATGCCCTTTCCATCTGACCCAGAAAATTCAGTCTGTAGCTCTGGCGTCACAAGTCACCAGCTGCTGACTTCCCACAGTCCAGCCTGCAGAACAGACTCTCCTGGCATTTGAACTCCACATACTCATTTGCAAACTAAGCATCCTAGAAATGCCTAGTCTGACCTTTCATCTCTTTAGTGGATGAAAATTACACTCATGAAGGTCAACAAACTCCCACTGATGTTGCAGGGCCAGGCTTTAATACTCACATGGGACAGTGACTATCACACCACGCAGCACTGCAATTCTAAACATGCTCTTATCAGAACTGTTTGTGCCAATATTCTGCAGGGCTCTGCAATGGCATCACACGTCCCTCTGTGCTGTTCCGCAAAGCCTGTCTGGCCCTGCTCCCGCTGCCCAGCCTCTGCTCCCCGTCCCCCGGGGACCGCAGCACCCCCCATCTGAGACTCCTGAAATCCCTCTGACCCCTTCCACAAGTGACTTAATGATATCATTACAGGACACATTACATTATATCGCAGGAGGGACAATATTTTTCCTCAGTACAAGCACAGCAAGATTTAAACAATAATGCTATTTCTTTGCTGCACCATCCAAAAACGTCTCCAAGCAGGAAGAAGAATGCTCAAAGCCCACAGCGATGTCCCCTGGACCGCAAAGACACCACACCATCAAAATCTCAGAGGCTGCGGGCTGACAAACCTGCCCTGTGGCTCTTTGTCTCACCAATTGCTTTCAGACCTACCTGGAATCCTCATCCGTGACATCTTTCCGGCAAGTTTGCAGAGCGTCAAGCAACACCCTACAGTAACAGAGCACAAGTAGCTAACTGACTGCACAACAGCCTAACACTAATTTTACTCCTTTCCCTTCCCTGTAATTAGACTCTCCCACTCTAAAAGGAGAGCGGAGGTCAACCATAAGACTATTTAAAGTGCAACCACAACACTTGCACTGAAACAGGTGAAACCAGGGCTCAAATTTAACTGTTTTTTTTTTTCAGTCAGGCTTTCATTTTACACTTAGTAGCATTTCACCTGTTGTCTGGCCAGATCGCTGCTTCCCCGGACAGCTGCACCGCTCTGAAGTGGACCTGTGGAAGCCAGTCTTCTAAGAGGGACTAGAACTGCTGCCTTCTGTGCTGAACCAATGGTTTAAAGGAAATCCCTAAGGCACAGGGCTGATGTTTTCATCAGAAGAGGAGCTGTGGACAGGTACAAACGATGTGCTCTCACCAACTGACGTGCTATTCAGAGAAGATTTTTCGTGAGAGAGGGATCTACTTGAAAGGCTGGATTTTAGCAAGAAGCATTGCGCAGATGTCCTCGCACCTCCCAGCTGAATCAAACAAACTTAATGTGCAAGGAGCTATATTTTGTTCCTGAGCTTTTCAGGAACTGCCTTTATAAAAATTTCTATCGTAATAGTAAGGTGATATTCAGTTCTGTATGTGGTGAGCCATAACCAAGGCCTATCTTACACAGACCAGCACTTACTACAAGCCAAGGTGTGGCAAGAAACTCCTCCCGTAAGCTACACGCAGTGGCGTGGATCTGGCAGAGCAGGGTATCAGTTTGGGAAGCACCTCTGGGCTTGTTTTAAGTAGATTCTTTCCAGCATACAGGCATGGAGGGCTGTACCCAGTCCTTTAGTCTCCTCAAACCTTCTTCGGATCTCTCACATGAAGTTGGAAAGCAGCTCCTGCCTAAAGAAAATGGCCAGAATTTGTAGTGCCTTCCATGTTGTCAGGGTAACTCTGAGCTTCTGACTCAGCTTCCTGGTGGGAAGCGGTAAACCTAAACAGGTCAGGAGGATACAATAGTTTTGATTTGAAACAGAGTCTTTTCCTGTTGTTTATACGTCACTTCTTGATGGAGTTGAAACACTCCACTGAAACCAGGACAAGTCAAGCAAAGCGTTCAGGCTGTAGTCAGCACAGTCTTGCTGCTTATTTAAAAGGTGACTTTGGTCATAACGTTGAAAGGAACATAAAAACTAGCACCCCTGGAAAAGACAACGTTGTTTGGAATTATACATACACATAAAGGCTTCCTGTGCTGTGTTTTTAGGAACAGCTATGAAAAGGCCTTGTCCCAGAAGGCGGCTGGAATAAGTGAAAGAGTTACTTGCATAAGATACAGCGCTAGAAATAATGAGACACAGATTTTGTCCATAGGTGCACGAGAAGCCTGTGGCACAACTAGTCGGTGAAGTCTGAGGAGCTGGGACCTGGTGCAGCATTTGCAGCTGAGACAGTTTCCAGAGCATCCAGAAACTCTCTCTGAAAGATCACTGTTTGATGTGTACAACTTCAAAACATGCTGTGTTACAATTAAGAAATTCTCCAGAATTCAGGGTTTTAGCCCCACTTCCCAATGTTCCCCAAGAATAAAAAATGTATTTCCTCCCTGGACACACAGAGGTGCAGCCAACAGGGCAAAGCTGGGATGCTGTCAGGCTTGATCTCGAATAGCCGGTCACCTCTCTCATGCTGACGGCAGTCCTCAGTTCCTGAATTATTCTTGTTCTTACTCATTCCCCGGTTTGTGAGCCCCCACACCACGTAATTATTTAACTCTCTCACTTAAGGTCAATAAAAACTGGCTCCTGCTTTTTTTGCCTGCCCACAGGGACTGTACATGCCCCTAACCTTTCTGGATATATCAAGATCTTGGGACTCACATCTGAAACCAAAAATAACCTTTAGGGTACAGAAGTCATCTTCCTCAAGATGTCTCTTGATCCTCTAGCTTTTTAAATCATCATTGGGTTCACGATAGAAATACGAGTAAAGCTTGGGTATGCTGTGCTAAAGTTAGATCTACCTAAAGCCTCTTTAAACTCAAGTACTAAATACAAAGAAGCCCTCTTCCCGCCCATTTACAGCTGGAGAGCCAGTGATTCACACCCAGAGGTTTCAGAGTGGCTCTAAAACCCCACACTTCTATCTCTGAGATGCCTTCATTCCACCTATGTCTAGTCAAAGGGAAAAGGCCAAACATGCCAGAAATTTGGCGGCTTAAGGTATTTCGCAGGATCTTCCTCTAGTTCACCTAGCAGAGCAGCCGTATGACAGCGGCAGCTCTCCGAATAGAAGCGTAGGGGCGTTTCACTAGAAAATGGTTCCAGTTCCTGAAGAAGAAAAGTATTAACAGAGAGGGGGGGACGTGGAAACTCACAAGGTCACTCCTTGATGTGCCATGCCTTTGACCAACAGCACCTTGCACCAAGAAGAGCCTCAGCAAGTTTTTCTCTCCCCACATTGCTCCGAGTAATTTCCTACACAGATTTATTTCTCTAGGGCTGTTTAGATCAGCCTCTGTTCCAGTAGGCAGCAAAAGTCAGTCCTTAAGGTGTGAAATGGGTTCTCGTAACAGCCTGTTACAGATAACAATCACACGGGAGGGCAGTGAATCTAAATCCCACAGAGAAAGCAGACAGCACCGTGATAAGCTTTCTGTAAGCCAGTTGTGGATCCCGTGCCCAGACCGCTACCACAAAAGAAACAACCAAAGAATTCAAAGTTTATTCTTTAAAAAAGTTATTTAAGAAGCAAAATAATTTACTTCAAACCCAAAGAGATGCATTATTGAAAGCAAATAATTATACAGATTAACAACACATTAGCCCTTGGATAAGAAGTCCAGATCCCAACAGTTCTCCACCACCCTGGAGGTTACGCACAAACAGTCACCGGAGGCTTGGGGAGTAAAGGGGGATCACGTACAGGATCAGAACGTAATGCAGATTTCCTCTTCTTCCCCCCACGGGCCTGAAGCTGCTTGAAATCCAATTCTAAGTCATTGAACTGTACTGAAAATTATGATCGTTTAGGCATCGTGGCTACTACCCGAAGTCCTACTGGTGACAATAGGAACAAAATTCGAGCACTGTTGTTTGAGCAAGACCATGGAGTGAGGACACTAACAGTAACAAGCCACAGAGTTACACTATCTTGTTAAAGAGCTGTTCTCAGTCCACGATAACAGAAACGTATCCTTCAGTTATTGGCACTTGTGATTTTTGAACATTAGCTTTACCCTTTTCTTAATATTTTACCCCGAAGTTGTTTATGCCTGTCCTTCTCAGTCAGGATAGTAAAGTTAGCTTGGCACTAACACCATCTTGTGCTGTTAGTTCTAAATAACAACATTTGGACTACATCTGCAAAAACACCTTTTCCAGGGATTGTGCCTTGTGCAAAAACTTCTATGCTTATCTTCTAAATAATTTTCGCAAAACTTCTTGGGGTTTTATCCTTCCACAGCTGTCTGTTGCCACCAAAACCAGGGTTCTCTTACATAGACAGCCGGAAACCATTACAACCATTTGCTTCGTGACTCATACAGCACCCTGATTTTGTATCACTCCCTATATTTGAGCCTTAAATAATGCAGCTGGGAGTACACCTGTGTAGGTCACCTCTGCAGCACCCTAAACACTGGTGCATCCTCCTGTGAGGTTCCAAAGGTGAAACGGATACTGACCTTACAAGGTCTTCTTCCCTCGTAAGATTTTTATTAGCCCAAGAGAAAGGGAACACCAAAGAGAAAGAAAGTAGATGCATTTGCCAGTTCCCACAGAATTCAGAGAATTCCTAACTTTTGGAGTTACAGCTAGTACGTTTTTAATGACAACCAGAACATGTAGCGCAATGTGAAGAATTATTACAATCAGCCTCTGTACAAAAGAAACAGTTTTCCATACTTGGGCACACAATCATCAAACGCCAGCCGCAAAAGGCTTCCCATGGCCGCAGGCAGTCGTGCTCTGAACTTTGCAGGACGGAAACTCCTAAGTTTCCCAAATAATCAAAAAACATACATCAACCTGGATGACCAGATCTCACCATTCAAACATACCGCAAACACCACATTGCTGTCTTTCCAAAATGCTGGGTCTATGTGACCAGATGTGTATCCCAAAAGCTACCATTTTCCACATGTAATTTTATTAAGGGGACAACAGTGTGTCTGCTTTTTAGAAGCGGACAGTCATCTCCCGCCACAGTGCTCAAAGAATGCATTCATAACTTCTCTTCTTGCACCCAATAAAAGAATAACACTGCTTGCTGATGACAGATGTGACTGCTGGCAGTGATGGTAATTCTGACACCTTTAACTTGCAGGCATGCGATCACCTCCACACAAACTCAACTCCAGTCACAGCCAATGCAATCCTTAATGCTGCCCACCACTGTGTATGTTGCTGGAGGTTTTATGTAAAAATGCTGTGGTTTTAATTCCAATCAATGTCACAACAGTTAAGGGTAAAATAAATTGCAAAAAGTACTTATAATGATTATCACGGATAAAGAAAATGTGATGCTGACTGATCCTCTTCATTCCAAGAAGAGAATGAAGAATGCAAGTAGTGAAGGAAGCAATATTAAAAGGAACAATTCATTCTCTCAGTCTGTTTTCTAATTTCCATTTGAAATTGAGAACTCCAAAATAAGATGCATGAATCTGACACCAACAAAGTGAAATTAAGCCTCTTGCAATTTCTCCGCTCACACCGGCTGGGCAGACTGACTGAACACTCCCTCTGTTGGCTGACGGCTCGTTGCTCTTCCACCCCATCAGCTTTGCTGCAGGATACGCTGTGACCACACAGAACAGAATCCAGTATCAGCAGCACGAGAACTAGGGAAGAACACGCTATTCCAAGGAACACTGGAAAGTTTTGCAACAGCGACCACGCTTGTATGTCCCAATTACATGAGGTGACCGTCTTTTGTTGTAGGAAGAACTCATACAGCTTATGCAGCAACTTTCTCGTACTTTGAGGCTGATTCCCACCAGTATTTCACGCACCTTCTGCATAGTCATCACTGAACTCACTTCCTTCCTCATTTTACAAGGATGCGGCAATCAGGAACTAGCTCAGTTTTCTGTTACAGCTCATTGCCTTCCCCCCTCAGTCTGGACACACTAAGTCCGTGACACCCGCTGCACCAAATACAGCGAACCTGAAATCCTACACTCCTTCCCTACAAGGAGACTCTCCAACTACATTTCACAGAGAGACATTTTGAAGAGACTATGTCTACGGTCTGGTGGTAAGAAAATAATTCAGAGTAAAATAATTTGCAAGTTACAGACAGAGATGAATAACAGCTGTCCAAACTAACTAACCTCCAGTTACGAGATTAACTATTGAGAAGCTGCCCATAAATGTTGGCAGTTAATGTTAAAAATTAACAGCTAATTTGGTCCAACTTGGAAGAGATGTGAATGCTGCAGAAAAACAATATAAACAGTTCCACCTACAAAGAAAGTAAAAAACAGACGCAGTATGTCCCCCCCCTCCCCGGCCAGTTCAGAGTCTTGCAAGTGCCTGCTGGATCTTCCAGACCACGAATTCCTGGTTTAGTATCCTGTCAGGCAAAGAGATCACCCACGCAAGACTTGCCTGCAGAAGACCATGAGCTCCCAAGAAATTCTGGTCCTTGGGGTTTCTCTCAACCCAAGGGAACAGGGGACAACTTCAAATCTTCTTAGCAAACAGGCACTTAAGTTAGGAAAGATATCTCCTTTTTATTACCGAAAACGAAGATCAGTTAAGTGGTACTGCTGGCACAAAGGAGATGTTGGAAATATGCTGTACGGGTGCACAGAGAGCAGATACCAGTCCAATACGTGACAGGAGCATTCATGGTGGCAAAACCATTCCTGACATTACCTGCCAAGCAATGATTAGTGCCACTCCTCTGACAGCACTGCAAATCAGAATCCAAAAGAAAGGGGACAAACATCACTTCTAGTTTTTACTCTAGAGGTAAAGTGTCATCTTTTTCACAGCATTTAGTCTCTAAAGTTCACTTTTCTTGTGACTGGTTTTCTTCTTTAACAAACCCAGATAACACAGTGAGAAAAGAAACCCAGTACATCAAGAGATGCAACTGCTCCATTAGCTGAGCAAGGAGGTAGACGCCATAGATGTTCTCTTCAGATGGAGCACAGAAAAGGACCTTGTGCTAATTAACTGGTACCAAGATTCTGGTCACTGGCACCAAAATACTGCAGGGCATCAGCATGAGACGCAATACAGTAGCATCGAGACTCGTCCAGCAGCTACATCTGAACCATGTATTCTTGGCATCTGGAACAGAAAGGCATCTCTAATTAGCTGCTGTCCACCTTTGTGATGGATGTGCAGTGCAACGGTGTAGTACAAAGTCCTGAACTGGTCTACCTGTTTTTACAATGATGAGCAACATATTTTAGGTAACTGTTGAAAAGAATTTCACTCAGTTAGGGAACTCATAATTTTAATTACTGGCATTATTTTATTTGGTTAATCTTTGAAAAGTGCATATTCCAGAGGAACACAGCTCAAGAGAAGCTGCGCAGAAATCAATTAATTATCAGCAAATGGTGACTGCAGAATTGTGCACAGTCCTCTTTCTAGTTCAGGTGTTTCTTGGGTACAAGAGAGAAATTACACATTCTCCAAATAGTCAAAATGGTTTCCCAAAGGAAGGAGACACTGACAAGAATGATACAGAAAATCACGCAATTATCAGTTCAGTGGAAATCCACAGGCTACAGCCAAAAGGTTGCTGTGAATAGAATTTCCTTTTCTTAAGCTTTGCTATCTACTTAGAGAGGGAAAAAGAATTGTTGGAGAAGCAATTAATTGTAGGATCTAAATCTCTGGGTATTGATGGGCTGTATAATAGGGAAGAACTCCACCTATGGGAGCAAGTATTTCTAAAACACGCTTATCGACAACGGAAAGACATACAAACATGGAGCCGATGAAAAACTTAAATTACAGCTCACCTTATCACATCACAACGCAAGACAGTCCCATACAGCCTTGATTCCCATCTTCATTGCTGTTGAGCTTTTTCATCCGGTACTGCCGGATCTCTCTCACCAGTGTGTAAAAAGCATCTTCCACACCCTGAATGCAAACGATCCAGGTAAAGTATTTTCTTTCCTGAAGGTTTTGAGATCACTGTTCTTTCCATCACAGGATCCCTTAACATATTTGAAAGACATACTTCTACAGGAAGAGTAATAGCCAACTTTTCCCACAGTTCTTAAGAGGAAGAAACTAGCACTTACGTCCAAGACTCTCCACTTACACTCTTAGCTCTTCCTCTGAGGCAAACACGCAGGGTTACGGCCATTAAAAGAAACAAGGCAAACTGTAACTGTAGAGAGGTCCCTGACAGGAAACAAGTTGTTTATTGACTAATCACCTCCCTTTTACAATTCTTTGGCTACTGCTTAATAACTGCACCTTTTCTGTTTCGTCCCGCACTGATGTAAGTAGAAGACAGGCTGACCGGACAGAGCCACGTATTCAAAGCAACTCTCTGAAGAAGTCTGTTAGTCCAGTCTGGGGAATTCCTTCTGTAAACATAATCTTATAATTGGCCTTCATTAAGAAGCCAAGAAAACCGAACTGGTCTGGGATGACTAACCGCACAGCCTGACCACTTCTCAGCAAGAGCAGATGAAGCTCCCTTCTTACGAACCCGACCCACTGAAGGAAAGTCAATACAAGTCTAAAGTGATTTCTGTACCGGCCTAGCCCAGTGATAAACACGTAACTCTTTCAAGCTAAGGGTGACTGGGAAAACAAAAAGCTAAAAATCGCAAATGGATTAAAAACACGCCTACTCCTGTAGGTAAGAAAAAAAAAGCACGTGTAAAAATGTTAGACCACTGTACATTTAGCACACAGGAAGAAGTCAGACCAAGAACAGAAACATCTTACCTGTCTCGTTTTAGCAGATGTCTCTATGAAGGGAATTCCATAGCTTTTTGCTAATTCTTGAGCCTGTTTTGTGTCTACTGTTCTTGTGGGCAAATCACACTTATTCCCAACTAGCACCATTGGCACATCATCTGAATCTTTCACTCTCTTGATCTGTTCTCTTTTAAAAGACAAATAAAATAAAAAAAGTTAGGAACTATTTTCTAGATATAAAAGCTGGTTTAATTCAGTATTCAAACAACCGCGTGCTACAGAAATATATATTAAAGCTGTGCAGTATCTCGGGGTTCTGACCTGCAGCAGTCTGTGGTCTAATAACTTTGTTCACTCCATTTTCTAGTCTATGTGTAACTCCACTCTGTTGTGTTTTTGCTTTCTTACCCATTTTCTTAGAGATCACGTTCTGTATGCTCCAAATATCATTTGATTAACACAACAACCCAGATAACTGTCCCACTCTCAACTGACTAATAATGTATAGACACAGAACGCAGATAAGCTTGAGAACTTTCTGAAAGAAGTGGGAAATTTAATATTTGTCTGTTATTCAATGTTCACTGGGTCTAACAACAAATGGGTCTGATGCCTTTTCCAGCCTTCCCTCCCTGTGGTAAGGACCTAGATCGTACCTGTAAAGGTTAATATCAGCAAAGGATTTACTGTTGTTAATAGCAAAAACACAGAGGAATCCTTCCCCAGTTCTCATGTACTGATCACGCATAGCACTGTACTCTTCCTGGCCCGCGGTGTCCAGAATGTCTAACAAGCATGTCTCGCCATCGATAACAACCTGCTTTCTATACGAATCCTGCAAAACACACAAGCAAGTTTTAGATTAGAGAAAAACATTGTACTGCTTCTTTCCACCTCAGGCATTATTAAGGAAAAATAACGATTCAGAGGAGCTTTTCTAGCCCAGGGCAACAAAAACACACCAGTATCTAAAACTGTCAGCATTTGAAATGTTACTCTAAGCCCCCTCGACCTTTCTTGCAAAAAAGAAAAATCACGTTCTTCGTAGGGCGTTCCTCAGTTGTTGGCCAGAAAAAACCATACCGTAAATACCCTCCCCGCAACACCGTGACTGGAACGGACAGTCCGGTGGCTCGGCCGTGACCCGTCCCGCTCCGCTCCGTCCCCGCCGTTGGCTGCCCACGCTCTGCCGCGGAACGCAAGGAGCGGACACGCGGGGAGCCCTTGGATGAGTCTTCCCAGGATTCCTCACCCCGCGCCCGCCCGCTGAAGCCAAACGAACCGGCAGCAGCTGCCGCCCAGGGCGGCTCCGCGCCTCCCGCCGCCCCGCTCACCTCGATGGTGGGGTCGTACTCGTCCACGAAGTGGTTCTGGATGAGCTGGATGGTCAGCGCGCTCTTGCCGACGCCGCCGGCGCCCACCACCACCAGCTTGTACTCGGTCATGGCCCCGCGGCCTCGGCCGGACGCGGCGCAGCCCCCGCCCGCCGCTCCCGCCGCGCGCCCGTCACAGCGCTTCCGGCTTCCGGCCCCGGCAACGCGTCATCGCCCGCCGCCGGAAGAGTCTGGCTGCGCCTCCGCCGCTTCCGGACACGTGACGGCGGCGAGGGGCTGCGCCCCCGGAAGCAAGAGACGGGCCAGGAATGAGGCTTTTTTCAAAATCAGTAAAACTTTATTCTATTTCCATTCTTTGCCATTAACAGAAAAAAATTGGAGAAAGCAATGTTTGTTTTACAAAGATAATGCATCTCCCAGAGAAGAAAACCCTAAATTGAGAATAGAGGTAACATGAAAAAACCCCCCCAAAAAAAACACAGTACTGCCCTCTATTCAAAGAAAGTAACTCCTGATCTTTTTGGTTAAAGTAATACTTAGACCAATCATTCCGTTTTCTTGCTTGATAAAGTGTGACCGGGAATGGAGGGAGGGGCAGGGGGAGGGGGGGAAAAGAAAGCACACAGACATCAACTATTTCACCTTGATGAAAGTCTCAATACAGCTATGGAAAGCCTAAGTATTTATTCTTTTACAGTACACTGGGTGCTGGCTGCAAAAAAGAAAAAAAATGTATTCACTTCAGGCACAACTTCTTTCTTTTTAAATTTAAATCAGTAAAAGAAACTGGGTGTAGAAGCTGCAGTGTTCTAAGCAGCAGCAGATTTGTGCATTGTTTTAAATATATTTAAATTACCACACTGATGGCACACCTCAGCCTTATGAAATTCTGCACTGCATGTGTTTCAGAACGCTACAAAAATATGTCTACCCCAGGAAGAGACTTTCATTGAGCTCTAACAACTTTGCTGGCTAAAGGACTCAAGTTAAATGAAATATGAAAACATTGTAACATTTGGCCATCAACTTAAGTTATCTGAATGTTCATGCAGATTTTATATAATGTTGAACTTATTCCACCCTCGTATGGTCCTCATAATTTGAGCAGAGAGAGCTGAAGTGAGCCTTCCGCTTCCACTTGGAAGGAAAGACATAATGCAGCTGAGCACTAAGGCATGGACACACCTCAGCCAAAATAACAAAGATAAAGCGTAGATAATTGTAGTGCAGAATTCCATAAGGTCTACCAGGGTAGAGCTGTCTATAATGTTTACTCACATAGGCAATGTAGATTTGCAGTTACCAGTTGCGTTAAATGCACCATTCAAAACAAGCTTCTAAAATGTGATACTATAAGGCGCCACCTTAAGTTCTTCAGAATGCAACTGTGCATAACTTTAAAATGGTTTCATAAATTTATTTTAAACATAACATAGGTGAAGGTGTTAAAACTGATGTAATAGCTTTGTAGAATTTGGAGGAAGGGATGAATAGGGAGATATTCAGTACCCTTCACCAGCCCCCACCACGCAGTCGTACATCAGGTATGGGTTTTGTGGATCAGTCTATAACACCAGCTTGACGGATCTTTCTCTCTGCACCAAATCCCTGCATGGAAAACAAAACAAACCTTTAGCTCCAGCATCATGCTTTAAAGCAAACCTGTTCTGCTCCAACCAAACACAGCTTCAGCACATTTCTAGTTAGCCACATTCGTCTTCAGAAACAACGGAGACCCTCAGAGGTTTTGCGGGTTGCTCTTTATAGTCCTGGATACTTCACAGATTCCAGACACTTTACTCCTTCTGCTTATCAAGCTGTGGCAGAGCCTTATGTGAAAGCCAGGTTTAGATAAAGTGATTTCACCTACTACCTCCGAGAAGAGGAGCAGGTTTATAAAATAAAATACAAAAACCAAGATAGCCATTATGTGCCAGAACACAAGAAGCAACTGCTTGCTTCTATACTGTGTGCTCTTCTGAAACCACAGCATACGTTATTGACAGAGGGTGTAGCAGCCCTGGCTGCACAAAAATAACCTGATCTCACACAGTGGGTAACTAGTTCACCACAGAATGAAAGCAGACACCACGTTTCAAACAGTTTGGGCTGCCAACACAGGAAGCAGCATTATGTTATCAAAGTTAAAACAAACTGGTTGTTCTGCAAGCTAGCCTTTCTCTTACGTACCTTTGAGTTATCCGGTCCCCTAGGCTGACGAAGAACTGTGAGACGAGGAGCATTGGCATCATCCATATTAATGCTCTTTAAACGATTAACAAGTCTATCAGGACGTGGAGCAGCAACAGCCTTAGCGCCTTCGCTGTAACAGAGTCAACCACACAGAGCACCGATGACTTCCCAGAGATGGTGTAAGCTACCTAATTTATACTCTCTTTCCCCATTAGGCCATTAACATAGTCTGTCTCATGTGCAAGCAGACTTTCCAGTGACACCATGTACGTCTGCCTCAAAACCATTACTTTAAACACAGGAGTCTGAAATAGCAGTAGCTCAAGACAGTATTCTCAAAAGGGTAGTCTTTAGAGAGCAGAGGCGTTGCATTTACTCTCATGCACACATAATTAGTATTTCCTACATTTCTGCTCCCTTTAACGGGAACAATAAAAGGCTTACGAGTTGCCAGTACATAATGGCATTGCATTAACAGCTCTGAAGACTATGAGAACAGAATTTTAGGATGTCGGGTAATGGTAGGACTAGAGGGAATGGATTAAAACTAGAGATGGGTCGATTCAGACTGGACGTTAGGAAGAAGCTCTTCACCATGAGGGTGGGGAGACACTGGAGCGGGTTGCCCAGAGAGGTGGTGGAAGCCCCATCCCTGGAAGTTTTTAAGGCCAGGCTGGACGGGGCTCTGAGCAACCTGATCTAGTGGGAGGTGTCCCTGCCCAGGGCAGGGGGGCTGGAACTAGATGGTCTTTAAGGTCCCTTCCAACCCTGACGATTCTATAAATTTTGGGAGAAAAAAACCTAAATGTTAGCACTTCTATAGCATCTCAAGCTTAAGCAAAATCCAAATTGAGCAGTTTTCTTCAAAATGATTAGTTCAAAAGCAAAAAAAAAAAAATACCCACCACCCTTAAGAAATAACACGCCAAAAAGAAAACAGTGCTTAACGATGTTGTTGTTCTATTTAAAAATGAAAGATGCTCTTCAGGGAACAAGTGGAAGCACTATGTATTATGCTGTCCAGAGAGTTCAGCAACTACATAGGAATACCATCAGTTTTCTTACAATTAATTAATTAATGTCTACTCAGAAGGCTGCATCCAAGTTCCTGCTATGGGAGGAGTTTCTTCAAAACAGATTAAAAAAAAAGAACAAGCTATCTGTAATTAAGAAGAGCTGAGAGTTCTGCTGCTGCACACCCTACAAGTCCTGGCAGCCCTCAGGTGAGAGGCGCTCTCTGAAGCCAGCTGAAATTCAACGCTCCCGTTCTAGGAACAGCTAGCTCAATTGAGAAGCAGCACGCCCTCCACTACTATGAAGCAGACAGCGCGCCAGATTAAATCACTTTAATTCTAAATCCTCACCAGACACGCCACACGTTACAGGCACTGCATTTTCCTGTGCGCTGGTTCAGGATTACGGAGAACTCCACTTCATCCCCAGCCTGTAGCTCCACACCATCCTGAACTTCTTTGACATGGAAGAAGAGCTTTTTGCTGTCACCCACTTCATAGTTAATGAAACCAAACTGAAAACCAACACATCACAAGGTTATTGCTCTCCTCTTGATGCAAACAGATGCAACGACTTACAGGAAACTTAACTACTTCTAGGAAAAAAACAAACTCTGAAGTGCCTAATGGAAGAGGAAATGCAATTTGTACACCGAACAGAACGTTCTGCCTGGAAACAATACTTCTGGAAGTCTAGGCACTCTTCTTGGGTTTATAAAGTCACATTTAAATCCCAAAGTCTATAGAACAAGCTCTGAAAACCACCAAAGTCCTGGCAGTTGTATTAAACTGAGAAGAGCGCTGCTGTATGTTCTTTTTTTAGGACTCCACCTTCAAAATTACACAGTAAAAACAAATATAAAGTGTTCACAGCTCTTAATTTTCTAAACATTCTGAGATGCAATTAACTAGGGCAATGATCAGCCCTTGCATTTCAGGTGGACTGTAATAATTGCTTAATGCTGTGAAGAAGCTTCTTCTAGAAGCAGAGTATGCGCAGTTTTGTTTCTTTTTTTTTTTTAAACACATTTTTAATGCCCTGTTGAGCAGAAACTAGTTAGATGGATTTCTAGGACATCTGAAAACCAGGTCCTTCAGAATCAACCACAGCAAAACCGTCCAGTAGTGCCAAGTCAAGCAGTTATTTCCTATTAACGTGCATCTTGTCTTCACAGCAGCAGTCACTCACCTGATCTTTCACACACTCCACTGTGGCTCTGCGGAACGGTGTGATGTTAACAGCCATCGTCTGCCCATTTTGACCAAGAACACAGAGCTGAAACTTCACTGTCTCTCCTTTTTGCAGACAGTCACCTTTGTTTGCCATTCCAACGATTCCAAATGGATAGAACTCTCCTTTCATCTCACCTAGAGGAGGAAAACGTAAAGGGCAGAATGGAGAGGCATCCTTTTCTCTCCGAGGGCATTTAGAATTTGTTTCCAATATTAGAAATTATACTTTTACTGTCAGCTTAGTAGCATGAATATGGTCTGTAGTGTGAATATAATCCTCAACACCTCTGTTCACAGTTTATTAAACTTCTAAGCTTCTTGTGCATTTGTAAAAGGAACTCTTCTAATTTAAAAGCAGCAAATCTTACCATCCTCCATGACTTCAATCATGCCCTGGTATTCAGTTTGTGTGGGATCTACACTCCTTAAAGGACGAATTACTTTACCAGAGTAAACAGTTGGATCAGCTTCTTCGGTGATACCATTCACTGAAAAGAAACACAGTGCAAAACCAGGATGTTCCTAGTCATACTTTATTTTAAAAATAATTAAAGTGATTCAGATTGACCAGGAGCCAAAAGTTTGCACTGCAAGACACCTAAGGCAGCGCACTCTATCACCCAGTAAAACTGGAACAGCTTTAATACAGCTATAAGTAACGATAGCTTTTCTAGTGAAGACCACACTGACGGTTCAAATGTGGAAGTAGAAAAATATTAGTTTCTCATGAAACTAGACACTATGGAACTTGCAAAGCAAATCGAAGTATTTTACTTCTCTTCCACTACATTCCCATTCCCTGCTCACTTTAATCATTCAATAATCAAATATGCATTTTTTGTCCTTAATACCCCCATCTGCATTCCTCCTGCAATTTTCCTTCTGTGAGGTACTGCACAACTAGTGCAATTACTAGCTTGGCTAGTTCTGCCGCTAGGTCTCTTCTTATAACCCTCCAACTGAAGAGGAGAGAGCACAGTAAAGGCCCAAATTGTTGCTACTGCCTACAGGACTGTTGGTCTGCACTTGTCTGTTCTCTGGAAACACGGGCAACGGCTTCCAGGAAATCAATGACCATCACATTAAGCATCATCCTCTTGGTCTAAGTTCCAACTGTAAATAGATTATTAATGAACTTTACCCCTCAGCACCTGCCAAAAGCCTTGTAAGCAGAAAGTACCAGGTACAGTCTTACCTGCATGTGTTTTGTTCACTTTTTCTGCACTAACTTTGTTTCCTTTGCCTTTTGACAAGCTGTATTCAACAGTGTCTCCAAGTTCCAGGTTATCAATATCACCACAGTATTCACTACGGGAATGGAATTATGTACAGTTTTCTTTTAGTTACATGACAACAGTGATGCTCATTCAACATTTACGTAAGTTGATCAGAAAACATTTAACTAGCTCAGTACCTCACATTGTCAAGAAATCCTCATTTAAGAAAGTGAAGCATTTCAAATATACAATACAACTGTGTTTCTTGGCCTGGGATTCAGAGGCATAGAACACCACAATTGCTGACTAGCAGAAAAACCTGAACCAGTCCAGCAGAGATAATAAATGGAACTTGAGACACCTAAGCATATATTATATATACACATGTGTGTGTGTGAAGTCTAAACGGGCTTAACAGTCAACACTACCAAACTTGCCTCCTCCCCCCAACCAAACAAACCTCCTCCACACACACAAAACCAAATAATAATAATAAAATTGCTATTCACCTGTAGTGGAAAAAGATCTCCTTATCATGATTGGCTGTTTCAATAAATCCAAAGTTATCTTTCAGGGCTGCCACATATCCCAAAAGCCTCTTAGAGCTGTAGTTGCGTCCTAGCATTCTGACAGAAACAGCTGTTTGCAGACCAGTTCTCTTCACTTCACAAACACTGAACTCAACCTGTTGAAGAGAAGCACATCAATACTAGAAAGGAAAAAAAACCAAACCAACCAGCCACGACCACTGCCATCAACAAAAAACACCAGACCTGAAACAACTCCTTTCAAAGGTGTGTAGCTCTAATCAATACCTAGGCTCTCCAGGAGAGTAATTTTCTAGCCACTACTCTCCCCTAAGTACCTGTCAGTCATTGACATTTACAACACTCCAAAGAGTAGCAATCACACTGGCGACATCTGGAAGGCAAGCCAGCCTCTAGCACTCAGCTTCTTTTACCCATTAAAGATGAGAACCTTTCTGTTTATGTGATTCACCTCCTTTCACTACACTTATCATCAGCAGCCCACACTGCACATGTACCTAGCTTTTCAGATTTTTAGAAAAAAATAATCAGTGCCTTCCTAGCATGGCTCCTGAACACTGACAGCTTTTAGGCTGCTCTTCCAGATCTCCGAGCTCTTTCTCCGCTTCCATTGTCTCTCTGGCTAATTTGCTCATAAGGGTACATTCTCCCTCTTGAACGTTAATCTCAAAGTCTTCATGTTAAATTCCTCTTGATTATTCACAACCAGAGTCTACTGTCTTAACGATACAAATTCCTTGTTTAAAAAGCATCATTTACATACTAAGACACTTTTTTCATATGTGTATCACGAGATATTAGGATATTTTTCTAGTCTGAGAGAAGATTAAGCCACTCAAACCTAGGACAGAGGAAAAGAAATGGGTGACATTATGCAGATGCCTAGTCCTTCATTTGTTCCGAGAGGGAGAACAAATCCCAGCAACAAGGCAAAGAGCAGCTCAGGTCTCACAATGCGCAGAAAAATATTTCTTAATGGTATACTTAAGTTATATTACCTTATCTCCTATCTGGGGATTAGCAGATCCTTCCACATCCTTGGCCTGGTAAGGAATGGTCAGTTTTACTCCACAGTCATCATAAACAATTATTCCATCCTCAGCTTCCTAAAAACAAGACATTAGAATTCAGCAACAGGTGTCTTGTTTGTAAGCAAACAAGTTTACTACATACAATTAGGAGTACTGCTCATTTGAGCCACAGTGTTTTTTCAGTAACTACTCAGTAACTGGTGAAAAACACAACAAAGCAATCAACTCTGAGTAAGAGGCTTTAAATGATATTAGACAATATTTTTAAAGGAAAGGAAGCATTACCGCCATTTCCAGTTAAGTATTTATTGGAAGTTTAGTTATTCTGGCAATGATTAAAACACCACAACAAAACACCAGAGGTTCTCTGCTAGCCCTAGAAATTTAATTTTAACCAATTCTATCTTGTATCCTATGTAGTAGGAAGTAGAAAGAAACATTGCATCAAGTTCTTGGAAATTATCCTCAACATGATCATTAACAATGCTTTTATTATCTTGTTTCACACAGGTTTGTTTTCACTGACTGCTGTTCTTAGCTATTCAATGTAGCTCACATTTATACAGGATAAACAGTGCTTCAAAATGTTGAATTACAGATTCTAAGGAAGTAGCCTCACTCTCTCCAAAGCCGGGAACACAGAATAGGTACTTCACAAGCAGAAGAGCATCATTACCTTCTCTTTGCCTTTATTTGGGCTAGTGGCTTTGGCTGGAGTGGCTTCTTTGTCTATAGTGCCCACAAAACGGTGATCTGATTGGGTGTGGAAAGAAACCGTGCCCTTTGGAAGTTTTTTAATCCTTATAGCATGATTTCTTTGGGCAGACAACATATCCTGAAAAAGAAGACGGATCAGATTTTAGACAGATCGCACATATTTCCTTTAAAAACTACGATTTCATAAAACTATTAATCTCACTTACAGGAACAACAGTGAACTCTACTTCATCAGAAATATGGAGCTGATTTCCATCCATAATTTCACTGAAGTGGAAGAACATGCGAGCGTCCCGGTCCACACATTTAATGAAGCCAAAGCCATCTCTCATTGCTGCAATCACACCCTGAGAATAGTCAAATGGACAATTACAGTTTTACTACTAGTATGCGACATCTGTCTGCAGGTACTCCACATCTGTCTGTGGAGTATGTAATGGTCTGAACACAAGGCCTGAATCCTATGAAAACACTTCTTGGCTTACGCCATATGTTTCCTTGCAAATGGTCAACCTGAAATGCAAACAAGTCGTACTTACCTAGTTTCTCTACTTAAATTGTTATGAAGTGGAAAAGATTAATTTAAGCCATTAACAAGAGGACTACAGTTTAAGAAACTGACATTACTCCTACACTGAGAACAGTCTTGAAGGGGGTAACTCTACAAATACATGCATCATGTATATAAGTATATGATACATACATAAACACACACAATAAACATACAAGAACCTATAAAAACAGGAAATAAAATCAGTGACAGAAGGGAGGAGAAAACCCATCAGATTTCCAGAAACAAATGAAGAAATTAAAAAGCTTTCTAACAAAGGAGTTTGTTAAGACCATCACATCCATGGATGCATATTATGGTAATCGTGTTACGTAATATTTTAGTGGCCTTCCTGGTAACCACTAGAAATGGAATGCTGAATGACAAATCCATTTCTCACTCTTAACTGCTCTTTAAGAAAAAGCCTCCTTAAACTTGCTGAAAGAGTTCGTTACTCAAGTTAGAAAGAACTAGTACCACATCGTGCCAGAGGTACTGAGCTCACGAACATACCCAGTCCGACCCTGTCACTACAGAGCCTTTAGCAGGTCTCAGGGAAGGCTTATAGGATCTGAATGACAATGCCAAGATACTTTCCACCTTTAGGAACATTATTCTCTTATATAGTTTTCACAAGCTCAGGAAAATCAGCTAACCTTTCTAGAAGCAGCCAATACTCGTCACCTCAATAACAGCTCAATTCAGGAGGGCAAATGTATCTAGCCAGAGTACGAATACAAGGAGTCTGTAGGGTAGAATGCCAAGAACTGAGAGGCTGAAGTCAAAGTTCAGTGGTTTGCTTAAAGCAAAGGGTCCTTAATTCACAGCACACTGAGGTCATAGCACTATAATTGGACTCCAATTGAAAAGGAAGACAAACTTACCGTCTAGTTGGAAAAAAAACAAAATTCCAAATTACAGGGATGAAAGGTATTCTTTAATACTGATTAGCACATCCATCTTAGTCCCTGTAATCCACAAAGAGTTTTCTGTATGTGATAGAACACAGCTCTCTACTATCCTTCTGCTGGACCCTCAGACAGGGAGACTGGCCAAAAAGCATGAAATCCAAGAGCTGCACACAGTACCTCCTGTGAATCCTACGACTTTTCACTACCTGAACCAGAGTAGCCCTAGGTTCTTCCAGTTTTCCTAAGGAACATGAGTAGTTATCTATTTAGACTCAAGCATGTGTATTTTTAAACTAATAGTTCAAGATTGCAGTACTTGCTAGCAATGCAAGCCAAGAGGGCCAATTAAGATCTGATTTTCTAATATGACTTCATTTACACAATAGTTAATTTTTTATTGTTTTAAAGGCAAGATGCATAGCATTAATTCTGAATTTTATACCATTTAAGCATTTCATTTGAAGTGTACATCTGAGGACTGGGTTTTGGAAAAGAGAATGGAAGACATCAGTGATTTCTGCATTAAGTTATTGTTTAAGACAACCCCCCTTGTTTCACTTTCATTTGCCCTCAAGAGTTAAAATTTTTAAGACAGATACTTGCCATTTCCCTGGTTTCATTAGTAAACTGGAAAGTATTGGGGAGAACCTCAATATTGGTGGCTCGTTCCAGTTTGTCACGTCTGTCAGTTGAAATATTGAATCGAACGTGGTCGCTTTCCAGCAAGGTCACCTTGGATTTTGTATCTTTGTCTCCAAATGGAAGTTCTTTAGGAATCACAAAGTCAACTTTGATGCGGCCAGGTAATGGATCGCTCTAGCAGACAGAAAACCCAACAGGAAAAGTCAGTTCACCTACAAGACTCACGATAACTGCAGACAAAATAGCTGTCAAGTATGGATGACACCAAATGTCTGCTAGACTCAGATCACTATGCCTTATTTATATCACTCCTAATTTGTAATTTACTGCCCATAGCCAAAATTGAAGGCAGTTTTTGGTGACGGTGGTTCAGGGTTTTTGTTTGGATTTTGGTTTTGTTGTTTGATTGTGGGGTGGTTGGATTTTTTAAGCACCAAGCACTTATTGCCAAAGAAATTAAGACTCTATTTCAAGAATTAAATTTATAACCATACTTGGAACACTTCTAAAAGGCAGTGTCTTTCTTAAGTGTCTAAAACACACGAAAAATCTGGCACCAAATCTTCCCAAAACAACAATGCAGACTCGTCTAAAACCTTAAGGGAAGTGCTCATGTACATCCTTTCCTCAAAGCCAAGTTTTCCTCAAAAACCTCATTAACTGTTAATGCTCGCAGGAATCCATAGACCAGGATTACTCCAGCAAGTATTTTCTCCCCTTTTCCCTATGCTTTTGCCTTAAAGATACATCCTAAACCCACAAAATTCAACAGCAAGTATTTGAAACATTAAAGAAAACACATACTCCCCCGTGTACCACCACCCTAATTCTTGCTTTTTATAACCTTTAGAAAAATTGCACATTGCGACTGCTATTCATGGTTGTTACAGGTTAAGAACAAGCTTATTCCTTCACACTGACACCATGCTTATACAGCAGACTGTTACAGGGAAAGGGCAACAATTTTATTGTTTGACTGGAATTCAGTACAATCAATACAACATTTCAAATAAACTTAAGTAAATACTGAAATTCACCTGGTTTTTGCTGGGTACTTTCGGAATTACTTTGGTTACAGTTCCTTCAAAATGTTCAATGCTGATATCTTCAAAAATGACAGTTCCTTGAGGCAGCAGTCTAACATCTGTTGCAACTTCTTTACCCTAAAAGCACAAAATCAGTCAAATACCCATGGAGAAGAAGTAAGGTAGCAGACGTTTTTTGATGAACTTCCCCCCCCCCCCCCCTTTTTTTTTAACAAGTGAATTTGAGTAAACAGACAGCTGTCCAGTTATGGCCTAGGATCTTGTCTTCAGTTTTTACTGGATTTCGTCTTACATTTCTGTCTTTGATTGTAAACTCCACATCATCACCAGGCTGTAAGGCTTCTAGGTCACCTTTAAATTCACTATAGTGAAAGAATATCTCCTTCACGACATCACCCCTCTCAATAAATCCAAAGGCTTCCTGAGAACAGAACAAAGTATTTAATAAATTGCCTATTCTCTTGACACACCAAGACAAAATTTTACAGGTTCTATCAAACACAATGAAAAACTATGACACACCAGTATAGCAGACTTATAAGTGCGCACAGCTAACAGACTACCACAAGAAATATACAAACAGAAGTAAATGGGGCTTCCTTTGTTAAGGAGAGTATTAGTATCAAAGATTAGCTGTTTAAATCATTTCACCCAGTTTACATCCACAGCTCCAAACTGTTAATAGCTCTTAATGCCCTGAATATATTATTTATAACACCACTTTTCAGAATAGCATTTAATTTTCCAATGAAACTTTAAAGCTAGAGCATCACTTACTTTCATGGCACAGACTACTCCTTGACAGCGGGCTTGTTTCTTTTTTAATAGCATAATGTTACGAGCACTTACAGCACCAGTACTGGAGGGGGGGAAAAAAAGTAAACAGAGCAAACTGAAACAACTCAAAATTGGAGCAAAAATTAAGATTGTATCTCATAATGCCATTTCAGTTCTTGAAACAGGCATGAATTGCTGCCTGACTACCAACACAAAGTATGAAGTCAGAAAAGCAATACCAACTTACTGTTTGTTTGTATCAATTACAAAGTTTATTTTATCTCCTGTTTCCAGCTGTACATTTCCTTCAACGTCCTCGGGGGTGTAAGTCAGGTAAAATACTTCCTATAAATTAACATTGACCAATATTAGTCTATTTGCAGAATAGTTGTTACAAAGAAATATTAACATTATTTTGTTTAATAGCAGTATCTGCTATTAGAGAAATTAATCTAGAGAAAATAAAAAATCGTCAAACATGGCATGCAGAAACATTCTTTTTTCCATTGTGCTGTTTTGATGAGTCTGTAACAAGCAACTTAAGTTGAAAGGTTTGTACATGGCCATCTTTAAATGTCAATTTCTAAACTCTGAAGGTTCAAGATAGGGACGCATGAACATTACGTAACCCAGTTCATTAAGTTTTAAAAGGGGAAAAACAACTATTTGGTTCTATATAAAATTCTCCATAGATAAAAGCAAGTAAGCTAACATTTCCGTTTGTAGTAATTACCAAAGCATGCTTTTTTTTTTGGCCAAGAACTACAGCTCTTAGCCGTGTCAAAGTCTACATTAAATTGCGTCAGTTTTTTTTGCTCATGGACCACAGTGATGGATCAGTGAAGAGTTCAAGTAAAATACGTAAGCTTTACCCCATTACGTTCGTAGCATACACTCCCTGTTGGACTCTGACCCGGGGCAGCTGGAGATTTACTCTCTAAATTGTGAGGAACAGCGCACACAACCTACCAGTCAAAAAAAAAATCCATTGCTAGTCATTTCAGGAGCAGCATTGTTGAATACAACAAGAATCTCAGTATCCTCTACTATGCACTCAGGGATGCATGCCACGCTGCAGAGTTTCAATCTTACAGAGCACCTGTTGACTGTCAGAACTGCTTGGAGCCAAGTAAGAGCTCAAACTGAACCTCTGAATTTTTACCAGAACAACAAAAATATCTTTCAGTGTAACTGAATATCGTATGCAGTTAATATGCATGCTAAATGAATCTAGCCTTCGACACTGGAGTAAAGGGTGCAAATTATGCATCTATAGAAAACAGGCACTAACTTGTCCGTTTATTCGTTCTTCAGGTAATATTTCTGGTTTTATCTTCACCAATTTAATAGCAATGGGTTTTCCAGTTCGGCGATCAGAAGACACTTCAAACTCAACGTCGTCTACAAGACAATCAAACACGGTAATGACATTACAAAGTTTTGTGTTCGGTTTGTTTTGTGCAGTTTTTTTGTTTTTTTTTTTAAATCACTGAATGGTTACATGTTATTATTCATGTAACAAAGTACACAACAAAGTACACAACAAACACAACAAAGTAAAACTCAGACGCTTTTGTTACCAAGGAAGGACATTCTATTTGCAAATATTTCTCTGGTTATTCTGCTTATTCACTCTTGTTGCTAATGAACTATTCTATTGTAATGGCTTGCCCTTCAGTAATTCCGCACCCTGCCCGCCCGGGCCCTGCTCACTATACAACAGACTTCACACTGAAGTTCACACAACATATGCCATTAAACAGTTTAGAAACTTCGCTGCCACGTTAATTATGAAGTAGCAGCCTCCCCATTCTGCAAAACAACTGTCCATCTTCAAACTAATTTAAAAAATAAGAAATAGAGCTCATGAGATATATTCTTCCACAGTCTAATCGCTTGCTTCCATCTCAGTTACGCAAGTTTGACCTAACACCACACCGTTTACAGAACGGCCGCAATTGCACTAACATAATCTGTACAAAGCTTAAATGCTGTCAAGGTATCTCATCAGGAGTGGTAGATTATTAATTCAATTGTATCTTTAGCCTATCAGAAGCAGCAGCATGCATCTTTTCGTGCCACAAGATAAAAGGATTTTCTACGGCAAGTGAAAGAGACTGGTCTTCACCCAGTCAAGAAGCTCTGAAAGTCGCCCAATTACCTCCTACTTTGAGCTCCTGTAAGTTGCCATTGTACTGTGAACAGTGGAAGAACAGTCTAGCTTGCCGTTCTGAACACTGAATGAATCCATAAGAGGTCAGCAGTTTTTCTATAACCCCAGTCTCACGCAGTGCTGCCGAAGTACCATTGGGGTACCCGTTGTGTCCATTGTTGTGGAGCAGGTTTGGATCAAAGCTCATCTGTTTAAAAGAAAGCATAGGGGAAGAAAAAAATACATGAAAACCACTTTACTAAGTTCCCTTTCTCCATGCCAACATAACAGAATAACAAACACAATGAGCTTACAGAAGTTATTGTAACACGCAAATTCTAACAATTTTTAAAATAGAGTAAGAACATCAAAACAGTCAAGCTTTTGTAAAACAATAACCCTTACAATTTAGACAGGCAACATATGTATAAAATAGGCCAGAAATACAACACCAAAATATAGCTTGTTTAGACCAAAACAAACTTCTGACTTTCTTCAGTATTATACCTCGAAATTCTCCCACATTTGCTATTTCACATCAGAGCCTGAAAATATCTAAAGTATCTGCTCTTCCAAATTATAGAGGTAATTAGGAAAATGCAACGGTTATGAACCAACAGAATTAGGTTCACAACCCTGCAAAGTACGACCCTAGTTTGTCTGTTCAGCCTTTCATTCTAAAAAAAATGGGTTTAGGTATTTAAACATTTTTGCGGTTATGGAATTAATACCCAGAATTAAACTAACATTTCTGTAGCACAGGAGCTCAAGTGCTAGAGAAACTGAGAACACCTGAAAACAGCATTAAATTTAAAACTTTAAAGCTGTCATGAACAGTTAAATTAACCTACATCCATGAAAACCTTTTTTTTGGGGAGGGAAGGAGGTGTCTTGTCTTTTCAAGGCAGACTCAATCTTGAAATATTCACAAGTCCCTTCACTAACTCACTGGCTTTTTGATGTGCAAGTCTCATTTTAAAAGCAAGCCATTTTCATTTTCAGGTTAGCAGTTAATCCAGTTGAAATATATTGTACCTCACCAAACACTTTCATTCAAGAAAGACTGCTGAAGCAACCTTCCCCAGTCAATATGCATCTTAAGATATGATATTGGAGAGCTTTATTTGCTGCAGTTTTCAGCATATTTATTTTGGAAACAGAATGAGACTGTATCTGTTCTCTGCTTTCTTTTTGCATGAAGCAGAAGAGATTCAAAGTTAGTCAGCAATACGTTCGGTGGAGAGAAAAGACGTCCGAGTAACTTGTAAAACGGTCATACTTTTTACTCTAATACAGTTACTCCACATATTAAAAGGTATCATTATGGCACGTCTTATCATGCCATTTGGAAATCAGTTTAAAAGTGATCAGACAGCACCACTCTTTTGAGGAAGGCAACGCCTAGGACATTCCACACACAAGATGATGTCCTCCTGTGAAGGCAACAGTTGAAGTGTTTGATTTTAAGCCATCTTAGAGTTCGAAATGATTTTCAAAAATAAATCAGTCCCGCAAGTAGGTTGGCTGGGGAAAGGGAAAATGATACATTATTATACCTTTTCCCAGGAGAACAGGCAAGACCATTAAGCCATTATGAAAGCTCAAATCAGTGTGACAAATGCTTTTTGAGTCATATACAAAATGGCCACTTCCCATCTCTGATAAACATAAGTACACAAACACACATATACCCCTGCCACAGACATTAAGTAACAGACTACTACTAAAGGTATATCATATACAGAAAATGACAAAAATCTACCTAAAAATCAAGTTCAGAACAGCCGGTTTAGGATTAGAAAACCACACTGCTGCAATCTCTTGCTCAAAGACTAACATTGCATGATACCACTTGAACAGTTTGAGTTTAAAGGAGTATTAGTATAGCACAAAGAACTCATCATCAATCATCTAAAGCCTGACAACGTAAGTGCAAACCAAGACACACTCCTCAGGGTGGCACTAAAATTTACTGTAGAGAGAAAGATACATGATAATATCGTCAGCCTTTCCAGATGCTTCTCATGCTCCTAGACCTGTTCAAACATAATGTTATAACAGAGAGTAACAAAAATCAAACACAAAGTCCATTTACACACATGACCAGGAGTATTGTCATAAAACTTTAAGAAACTCCTAGTAATAGGCTACAACCTATTAATGTACAAACAAGACTTGCTTGGATCTACAATACAACAATTATATACTGTACCATGATCACTACCTGCCTGTGCTGTCCACTGCCAACAGCCCGCTCCCAACAGCTGTCTTTTAACACAGCTGACCTGTTTGTTCACAAGAGTAAGAACTATGAATCCCACCAGTACACTTACCCACAGGAAGAAAAACAAACTGTGCAGTAAGGTTTAAAGAAGACTAAATGGAGGTTATTTGAAAAAAGGGACTGCAACCACAACAATGATTGGAACCGTTACCAGAGGAGAGAGACATTAATAACCAGCTCTCTAGCGTTATAAGTAGATGTGGTGTTAAGGGATATGGTGTAAGGGAGAACTTTGTAGAGTGGAGATGCTGGTTGGACTCGATGATCCCAAGGGTCTTTTCCAACCTAAATGATTCTATGATTCTATTGTTAAATACAGCCATATTGCGGGTACTATTAATTCATCGTGCTTCTACTAAACCAACATAACAGCAATGAACTGCTAAAAAAAACCCCCATACCCTCTGTTGACAACTTGTTTCCTATTAAGTTTAGACATATAGATAACTCTTTATATAACATATGCACCAACCTCGCAGTGATATTCAAATATTGCACTTTCAGTAGTATTAGCCGATTCTTCTGTTTCAGCACAAGTTTCTAAGGATGAAGACTGCTATTATTAAAAAAAAAAAAAAAAGAGAGAGAGAGAGAAAGGAAGACAGAAAGAAAAAAAGATAGCAAGAGAACGTGATCTATCAAGCTAATAGAGAAAACAAGTGCTGCTGCCCTGGGCAGTTTCAGTACAGCACTGGAGAAAACAAAGACTATTAGCAGCGTTGGGACGTGCTCTTTTGAAGCTGTTGAGTAGGCACAAACTTCTTGTTTCAGATCAAGCCTTGTATCTTCAGTGTAAGTTTCCTCTTCTTTGGTCTTGAGTTGTTGTTACGATGTGGTATATTCTTTTCCTGATCTGAACTTGAAGCAGCAGTTTCAGGTGGTGAATTCTGTTCTGTTCCACTTCATACTGGAGAAAGGAAAAAGACACACGCTAAGTATCACCTTAAAAGAAATTATATATCAGTCCTAGGTGTTCCTACAAACAGCTGCATTTCCTCTACTTTAATACCCTAGGATTGATCCATGCTAGGAAAGACCGGTTTACACATGTATTTGGCATTCTCATTTTCAGCTTTGTTTTCCAAGAAACTCTACCTCCAAGCCAGTTATGCAGTATTTTCAATTTTGAAATCTTCAGAAGCAGTTAGGCATTTCAGGAAAGGTCCCAGTTTGTACAATTAAAAGAGCAACTTCATTTTGATGAACAGCAGCATCATTTAATGCAAGTCTTAGTCCTGCTACCAGTAACTTTATATGGGTGCTGTCTCATAATTTAATTAATAAGTGCTTGCATAGACCTTCAGAGTAGCAATGGAGGGGGGGATTAGAATTTCCTGACAATTTTGGTTCCAAAAGGTAAGTCAAGGACTAGCAATACCTGAAGCACCTTTAGCTTCGTATAAAAACAAACAATTTTCTCAATTATACGTAGAGGTGCTGTATGCGTGTTCTACACAGACCATACGCGCCCTGGCATAGCATGTAAAATAACTGCAAAGCCATTCTCTGGACTTCTTAAAACAGTGTTTGGAAAAATGTTGATTACATATAGATAATATTTGTGTAGATAACATAGGAGAGAAGCCTCTCTGCAACAGTAAGTAGATAATAGTTCCTTCCTAAAGTTTTCCAGTACCACTTTGCATTTTCGTGAGAAAGCTATTTAGACAAATGGCCACCTACCACATAAAACTGAAACCTTATAGAAACAGAAGCTTTTTTTTTAAAAAAAAGAAATAAAGTCTAATTTGAGTTTGTTGCTTACTCAGTACATATAGGAAAAAAAAAAAAGAGAAAATTATCGTGGACAAAAGCTGCTTATAAGCTACACAACTATGAATCTATGGATAAACTAGCATGTTATGCAGTAATCTAAAGGTACGAAGCATAAGAGCACAACTCTTCTCCAAGTCGCTCAACAAGTCCCACACCAAATGAGCAAAAATATGGACAAAGCCTATTTCTCCACTATAATGGGAAAGTGAATTTCACAATTTACATCGAGCTTTGAATTCCCGTTAGTGAACTTGAAAGAGTCAACTTAAGTGACTGAAATGTGAATGCAAAGATATTTAACGCTCATCACAGTGAAAATGCTGACTGCAGTCAGCTATGACAAATAACACCTCTAAACCCCAAAAGCACACAATGGCTGTATGCAAACTCATCACCCCATTTTCACAGAAGTTTGTATTTCCATGACCTCTGCTCCAGATGAAGGATCTTCCTTTAGTCACTACTCTGAAAAACTTTCTGCTGACATAAGTCTTCTTGTCAGACCACTACACGTACACGACTGAGACTAAGAAACTGGATGAGGGCAGTACAAACCAGTATCCGGTATGAAAGGTTTGCAGTGAAAGATTAAATTACAAAAAAAATATAAATGAGACGACATAAAGCTACTGAAAAAACAGCAGGATCACTAGACTTTTCACATACCTCTGTATTACATTCAGGCAACTGTTACACAATCTCTTTCACGACAGTATTATTTTTTGGACAGCATTTCACATTTCAAATGAGCATCTCCCTAACCAAGTTCAGGAGAAATGAAGGAGGCATACACTGTATCACAGGAACTGCACAGAGACACTTCTTATTCACATTCTTCTCTCTCATCTAATTAGATTAATATTATTAGATCTCTACTGGAGCTGTAACTTGTATTATATTACATTTCTCCTTTTTCTGCACATAGAATGTGTTAAATTTTGATAGAATAATCAAAACACCTCTTCTGCCCAAGGATGACTAAAGCTAATTTTATCGGGTAATGGAATAAGGCATAAGCTTTTCCCTTAAAAGTCAGTTTGATTTGGTAACAAGATTGTTTTACTACACTTAAGTCATAAAAAACAGGGTTGTCAAGCAAGCATAAAGGAAAAAAAAACAACCAAACAAACGTCACTCTGTGTGTCTGCCTCTAACTTTTTACTTTTTAATTCAGCTACTATAAATAATCCTCCAAACTGTAAACAGTCTAAACAGCTGCCCTGCTCCCAAGTCACACTGGGTTCTGCATTTGTATATTTACAGCTGAAAAGATTAATGAAAAGACAGGGAAGAGCTGTACAAGTCCTGTTCTTGAAGTCTTTCAGGTGCAGATTTTTCTAAATGACAGTAAGTCACATAAAGCTGTTCACAGCTGGAAACCATCTATACAGCCTAACAGTAGAACTTGACAGATTATAAACACTGTTTTGTTTACCATTCCCTACCTAAAAAGAGGTAACTGGAAAAACAAGTATTTTACTGGGTTAGAACATGCGCTTCTAGAAATACCCATCTCTTACATGACTAAGATTAAATTTAATAAAGATAACACTTTATATTTTCAGTATGCATGTACAACACAGCTATTAGATGATACTTGGAGATAAAGCTCTTATGTATCTTTTCAAATGAATACTGGAAAGCAGTACTGAACGCTTGCTCTTCAGCGCCCCAAACAATACATGACAGCTACGAGATCAGCTACTAACATTCCCTAGATTAGTGAAGTCACTTCTACATCAAAAAACATACATCTACGGGGGGGGAAAAAAAGTTAAATAACTTCTAAGGACACATGGCATCATTTTAAAAATAAAAATCCTAAAAACCCGGTTTCTTTTACCGGGACCGGGGCTGAGCCCTGCGCTGGTCCTTAATGCAGACGACAGAGAGACGGCCCCAGGCGTTCCGCCAGGGCCTGCGGCAGGGCCAGCGGCGGCCCCGCAGCAAGATGGAGGCCGCGGAGCGGGGCGGCCGGCCCGGCCGAGGGGCGGTGCCAGCGGCCGCGGCCAGCGGCGGGGGGCGGCCGGCCTGCCGCCGAGGCCTACGCTATGACAGAGCAAAGGCGGAGGGGGGGGCCTAGCCGGCGCTTCCCGTCCCGGGGGCAGGGCAGGCCCGGCGGAGGGAGTGGCCGCCCCGCCGCCCTCCCCGCACACAAAGGGGGGCGATGGCGGCAGCTCCCCCGCACACAAAGGGACGGGGCCTAGTCCCCGCGCCGGGCGGGGCCGCGCGCGGCACGCCGGGAGCCGCCGCCCGCCCCCAGGAGCCCCCGCGCCGGCGCCCCGCCCGCGGCCTGCCGGGACCCGTAGTCCCCGCGGCACCGCCCCCGGCCCTCCCGCCTCCCGCCGGCCTGCAGGCCCCAGGCAGCCCCGCGGCCTGCGGACCGCGCAGCGCGCCGGGAAAGCGAGTTCCAGCGCGTCCGCGGCCCCGCCCTCGCGGCCGGGTGGGCGCCCCCGCCCCGAGCGCCCCGGCGGCAGCGCGTCCGCCCGCAGGACGCCGGGAAGCGTAGTGCGCACGCCGCCGCGGCCCAGCCGCCCGCGGCCGCCGGTACGCCCATCCGCGGCGGCGACGGCCTGCCCGGCGGGCGCCCACGCTCCCCCCGCGTTCCGCGCAGCCGAGGCGAGGCCGCGGGCGCCTTTACCCCGCCGCGACGGACGGCAGGCGGAGGCCGGGCCCAGAGGTGCCCTCTGCCTCCTCCGCCGGCTCGCGGGGGGCCGCCGCGTCCCCTCAGCGTCGCGGGCGCGGGGTCGGGAGCCGGCGCGGCCGCCGCCCGCCGTACTCACCCCAACAGCTCAGCGCCCCCGCTCCAGCGCCGCCATGAGCAGCACGGCACCGCACGTAGGAACGGACCCGGCCTCTCGCGAGACCGTGGGCGGCGCTGCGACTGCGCACACCGCCGCGCGCCGCTCGCGCACTGCGCATGCGCGCCCGGGCACCGGCCGGCGGCGCGCGCACGTGCAAACGGCGGCCGCGCGCGAGAACAGCCCGGCGGCGCGCGCCTCGCGGCCCGGCCACCCCCGGAAGGTATTGAAACTCCCCCGCTAATTAGGGCCCACTACTAATGAATAACCAACTCATCAGTCGAAGCAGCTGCTGTTTAGTTTCCACTTTTCCAGAGGAACGTTCACCTCGGCCAGGACGACGAAGGTCGCAGCCCGTTCGGATAACGTTAATTTAAAGGAGATAAAATGCAACATTTTGGTCATTGTAATTTTTCACTTGGGCAAGGTGAAAAGTAGCCGGGCTGCAAAAGGCTTGGATACACGCAGAACAGAGGGAATTACTGCCAGGATCCACAAAACAGAACACACTTGAGAAAATGCTGCCCATTGGGGTCTTTTATTCCCTCTCAATCAATTTCCAATGGAAAAGGATTGTATACAAGAACACTCCCGTACAGAAATCCCTTGTATCCACCAAACAATCTTGCTGAATATTCCAAGTGGTTGCAAGAAAATGTAATGAGCACAGGAATGTAAATCACCTTCTGCATTTATCAAGATTCTCACTTGGGGAGGAAAAGTAGCATAAAAATTTAAACTAATATTGAAAACGACATGTTTACTGTTCTTGGAGGATTATTCTTTGATCACAGATAAGAAAGACAGAAATCCTTATATAAAAATGTCATTACAAATATCACAATATTGATAAATTCCTACAATACCGCAACTCTCATTTCACTCAATGTAGGATTCGGCAATAACTACGTAACATCTGTCACTGAACTTACCTGTGACGTAACATTAAAAACCTGCCCAGATGGTGCTTTGGCTTAGTTTTGAGGCAGACTCCGCTCTGGTCTGGACACACTGTGTTCCGTGCGGGTCCCAGCACAGATCAGAGCTCACCCGCACCCTGGAGCATTGGCAAAGGTCTGCCCACAAAAAAACATTAGTCCTTCAAAAAAACCAGCATCCTTCAAAAATGCACGGGTGCCAGAAAGGGTCATCCACTCTGAGTTTCACCCCTAAACCAAGGTAAAGCACGCTCCTGTTATGAGTTACCACTTCAGTGCTCTGTCGCTCTCTGCCCTTCTCTCCGTCTGCTTCGAGCAGTTGTCCGATGATAACCCAGCCGAGCGCCAGCTCTTCAAAGCAAAAAGAAAGCTCCGCGTGCCTGCTTTGTGCAGGCGGAGCAAAGTGTGTACCTGACATTTACAGTGTAGTTTTTGAATAATCTCTTATTCCTTCTATCAAATACAATCATCACAACCCGTATTATGTTCTCTAGTTACTGACAGGGTGGATTTAAGTGCCACCTGCACAGTTGGAATTATTAACTAAAGCTCATAAAAAAATAACAAATGGGAGAGGAAATGAACTATCACAACAGAGGACACATCAAATACTTAATTGTTAAGCATCTTTACGCTGCAATTACTAGGACGGAGCAGCAGTGCAAGCCTTTGCCATCAAGAGTACGTAATTTCAGAAAAATGCAGAGAAAACAGCCCACACATTTTGAAAGATAAAACAAACATACAAGGAAACACCTGAAAGGGCAAATCAAACCCCATCCTTGAAGGGTAGTTTCATAATAGTCTCTGAAGTCAAGATTTGGAGATAAGGTTATTTTGTGGCCTAAGCTTCACAGTCGGGCAGATCTTCTCTCCCCACCTCAAAAGATTCTTTGCTGATTGACAATAGTTCACGCAGCTCTTTGTTTTCAAGCTGCAAAATCAATATTTTTGCTGAAATAGAAGTGAGCTAATTCACAATTAAAGGACGATAATCTTTAAATAAATCTTTAAATAAACTCCTTCACAGCTGAATAAAACACTGATTTCGTAACATAAGCATTAATACGGTGCTAGCAAGAGGGGATCCACATCATTTAAAGCTTATCTTTTGCTTCTGGCTTCACATATATAATACGAAGATCAAGAACTTGCAAATAAACAGATCGTGTTCTGCATTTCCTGACCCCACCCCCAAATATTGGATTGTCATAAATCTTTGACACATGCAAACACAGAAAGTCCAGAGTAAGTCCAGACACTCACAAAGCTCGATGCATCCTTAGCACCTGTATCTGTTCTTACCTCCAGCTGAGCTAGCTTCTCCTGAACTTTAAAGAACTGATCATCATCGACTTGAACAGCTTTTCTCATCACCTCTCCCATCTCACATATTCTGTCTATTTGACTTGCAATTTCCTGAAAGACATAAAAGTAATATATTCAATATGTTCAGGCAAAAGCAGCAGTAATAATCAATTACTTTAATTTTCTTGATTTTTGGATTATTTTTCCTGATTTTAATTTTAACCCTTTCTTTCCAAGCACACGCAATCCTTTCTAACTTGTGTAACATTTCAAGATGAAAACATGTACCTTATTGTCCATTATCACGAGTCATCAATGAAAACAGTGATTAGAATTACATCAGTCAGCAAGATAAGGCACCCTTACTTACCAAGATGGAAATAATTTTACGTGTGACAAGGACTGACACAACAGATTGAAGTTCATGTGAATATTAGTATGCAGCAAATTTTATATTGAAAAATTTTATATTAGAAAAGCCAGAGTCTGAATTTATAAGAATGCTGAATATAAAAGCAAATGAGATTTCAAGACTAAGTAACAGTGTGAAGTAAACAGCAGCATCTCAGAAGGAAGCCAAGCAAGGAAACTAAAATAAGACCAGAGCCTCCAGAGGCGGTTTTTACAGAATCTGTCTAGATACAGCTCCAGTCAGCTCAGAAACGCACATATAACAAACACCGAAAAACTCCAACATGTAATGTAGCAACAGTTCCTATTTGAAGAGCACTCAGTTTCAAAATATTCAAAGTATTTAGGGAGGAACTCAAATGTGCAAACACAAAAATGTCAGTAATTGGCAAGAAGTAGCAAGACAAGAATTTGGAAGCTTCTGAAGCATTTAACATAACATAAAAATATAAGCACTTTGGGGAATACCAGATAATGTTATAGGGTGGAGTTTCTTTTCTGTAATTGTCAGTAGTTAATCCACTGCCTCCGGAAGGTAAATGTATCACCAGAGCAGAGAATTCAGTTTTGAATTCCATTATTCAGAAAATATGTAAACAAATTAGAGCATCTACAAGAGAGCTGGAAGAACAAGAAAGACTTAGATAACTTAATCTGGGAAGAAAGAATGATGTATTTTTCTAAACAGAAAGATGGTTATAATAGAATATAGGTCTTTAAAATATATTAAAAGGTTGTTACTATTCTCCACGTTCTCTTTCCCAGTAGGAAAAAACTCATAGACTTAATCTGAAGTACAGAAGATTTTGTGTAGACATTGAGATAGTCTAGGTACATTCCATCAAAGGTTCCTCCAGAGTGTCTTCAGCTTTGCATTTCCATGCCATTAAAATGGAGCAAAAGCAATGCCTGAGAATAACGTCAGAAGTTTTGTTGAAATGCTAAGTCTTGCTAAACCTAAGCAAGCACTGGAAGCAAGACATTGTTACGCTACTTAACTTCAGAGGACCCAAGCAACACAAAACAGAGAACTAATGTGTTGCCACATACCAGTGCAAAGACAGATTGTGCTAAGAGGCTGGCTCCAATTCCAATTAAAAAACAGCAAGATATGAGATGTCACTAGGTTGAACCAGCTTGCTGTTCTGCAATCACATAAAAATGCATTTTAACAAATGGCTAAATTAATAAGCCTTAGAGATTTGATGTTATTATATTGTTATTAGACACCCAAACGTAAAACAGGCAGCAGCTATCAGTAGCCACACCCTAAAGTTCTGAAGTCACTGCACCCAACATGGATGAAGGCACACTTCTGGGCCATTGCACAGAGTATCCAGATGTAAAAACATTTGTGAGTGATGATTTCTTAAGAATTAAACATACTACAGCTCACAGAGATTTAGGAGGTTCTTCTCCCTTTGTTACAATTACTGAACAGGAACAATGATGACTCTGATGTCTTTGATTTTACTGGAGAGACTCATGTGCATTAAGCTTAACCCATGAAATTTACCACCTAGTGCGTAAAGATCAAGCCTTCACCTGGGCCGTGAAAGGGTTATGCTTTTCAATGTCCTCTGTGATAACTGTTACAACCTGTGTGCTGTAAAAGGGATGGAGAAAAAAATACCAGCAAAGAGAGACAAGAGTTTCAGAAAATGTATTTTGGAGCAGAGATGTTCCACGAATGGAAACAAGGATTGTATGAAAGCTAGGAGGAGACAGGGCAGAGGGGTCTTGAGCCCTCTTCTGTCCCCATCCTACCTTACCAAGGAATTAGCCTGATGAACTTTCAGGACTGGTTCTGCATCTTCCCCTTTTCTCCCTTGTAAAAGCTGTAACATCTGCTTTCTGTATTTGCTCATGATAAGCTCTAACGCATCTTGGTGCTCCTCCAGTGACATCCATAGCTCTGCAAAGTACAGTATGTGATTGCCACAAACGACAAGCCATTTTTCACAGCCATGACAGAAGCCCAGAGGTGCTCTGCGCCGGCTGCTCTCTTGATCCGTGCGACCCCACCGCTCCTCCCGACAGCGCGGCCCTGGGACTCCGGCCAGGGCCGCTGCCCTCCCTGCCCCCCGGTAGCCAACATGCCAGCCCGGCGCCGGTAGCCACTGCCACAGCCAGGCATCCCGCGACGCTGACAGAGCGCAACAGCCGCACCGCTCTCGAGAAGCCCCCTCCGGCCCGGGGCACCAGCCCCCCCTAGCCCCCCAACCCACCTCGGTCCCCCCGCTCGCCACCCAACACGGCCCCCGGGGTCCCCCCCGCCCACACCGACTGCGGGTCCCCGCCACACGCCGTCCCCCGCCGCCGGCTCACCCCTGTTCTCCTGCCGCAGGTCGCGGATCTGCGTGTTCTCCTGGGGCAGTAGCACCGGGGGCCGCAGCCCGGGCGGGTCGGCCCGCTCCGCCGCCGCGCCCTGGCCCTGCCGAGAGACGGCTGTCGGTCCGGCCGCCCCGCCGCCCCCCCACCGCCCCGCCACCGCCGCCCCCCCGCACCTTCTCGGCCCAGCCCGCGCCCGCCTCGCGCATGGCGGCCACGCGCTGGTGCAGCACGGCGGACTGGTCGATGAGCGACTCGGCCGCGGTGTCGTGCTCCTTCAGCCGCTCCAGCAGCGTCCTGGCGTCCGTGAGGATCTTCTCGATGGTGCAGGCCATGGCGGCGCCGAGCCGCACGCGAGCCGCACCCTCACTGCCGCGGCGGCGCCATCCCGCCGCGCGCCCCTCGCCGGGCCCGCCGGCCGGGGACCCCGCTTCCGGCCGCCCCGAGAGCGACGCACGTGCGCAGGCGCCGGCCGGCGCGCGACGGCCATGGGCCGCCTGGCGGCGCGAGACCGCCACGGCCGCCCGCCGCCCACGGGCGGGGCGGGGCCAGGCCCAGAGGGGGCGTGGTCAGAGAACGGGGACCCCGGGCGGGGCCAGAGGCCGGGGGCGTGGTCAGCCGGCGGGGCGGGGCCGTTGCTCCTCCCGCCCTCTCACGGGGGGAATTCGGGGCGCTCGAGGGTCGTTGCTGCCGGCGGGTGCCGGGCCGAGGGGGCAGCAGCCTCCGCAGGGGAACGGCGTCACGAAGCCACCCGCAGGCACCTCTCGGGTGCGGTGTTCGCGGGGCCGCGGCGGAGGTTTCCCTCCACGGAGCCCCAGCGCACCTAGTGCCGCTCCCCGGCGGCTCCCGCGGGTTCCCACCGCGGCGCTCCGACGGGGGCCCAGGAGGAAACCCTCCGGTTCCAGTGAGCGCTGCTCTGCGCGGCGCAGTCTGTTTGCAAAGGGCACAGCCTTGACCCAAGGAGTCCTGGTTATCTTTTTAAATACTCCCTTAAACAGTGTGTGATAAATCCTGGGCTGAGATCGGTTGAGCTGTCATCTTATCTAATATTCTTGTTTGTCCCTTTTAACAGTAAACATCCTCTACTCAAGTTAAAATAACAAGTTTTGTAATGCTGACTTGCTTCTTTGATATTTATTTGCTAACTCAAGCTACTGTTAGTGATCTGGGATGCCCTTGATGCTTTGCTTAACTTTGGGCCACAAAGCTTTTTTATTTAGTATTACCAAATTTATTAATAATGTTTTCAGCAACGTTTTAACAGGACTCCCTTTGACTTGCGTCATCTTTCAAGTTGAAGTCTCCATTCAGACAGACACATAAGAAAAATCTACGATGCTTTATCTGATGAAAGTTTCTTTATGAGCACAGAGATAATCAAGCCCAGGGCAGAAGTGCTGAATAAGATTATTTTATATAAGCAATAACTTCAAAACATTCATACAGTCCAAAGGAGAATAAACAGCTGCACTTGGAGTAGTTCATCAGAATCAGATCAATTAGTAAAGTATGAGATACATTCTGCAAATTTGGGAAATGTAATGCTGCTTTATCGTAGCCTGTGTGGAACCAAAGGACTAGACCGTGCTTTACAGCATGTTTCACCTTCTGGTCCTTATTTTTCTTCTTATTAGAGAATACTGAAAAACTAAGACAACTTTTTGTCAGAATTCCTTTTTCATAATGGGTGATTCATTAACACTTGGAAAACTGACAAATATTACTGTGTTTACCATTGTGGTTATGGATCAAGTTGGCTGAAGACTGCCCTGTGCTAAGGCCAACGTGACATCCCTAAGTCGTAGCAACGCTTGTTTCCCCCGTCCCCACTATTACACCCTCAAGTGACCCCACCTCTGCAGCTCAGCACCTACTGCTGCTTTGCTCTTATCACGCTCCCAGCTCCATAGCTGCCTTTAAACTCAATTTTTGCAGAGCCTTTGAGCAGCCACACCGGAGTAGGCCTGATCCAGCTACGTGGAATGATATACGTGTACCAGTCCAGTATCTTCCCGTTTTTCACCTTATTCAATATAAGGAAGTTCTGTGAAATCAAACATGCAATCTCTCAAGGCTCCACTCAGCTTTCAGCGGGGAGGCACTCCATGAGCCATTTAGAAATGCAGCACTGGAAATTCCAATTCACATCTACTGGGAAGTCGGCTAAAGGAATGACCTGCTTGTGCAGCATGAAGGATCATCGCATCTCAGCAGAAGCTGCACCTGGATTGTACATTTGAATCTCTGGCTTGTTTTGTCCTTTGTGTTTATAGTTATGATTTAACCCTCACTCTCCCCTGCCTTCAGAAGTAACATCCTAGCCTTTCGTGCCCAGCAGAGACAAGTGAGACGAGGGCCAGCACTGCTAAATCAGACTCTCATTTCAGGACGGGTGCAGTCCCTCTGCGGGATTCTGGCTGCTTGAAATCAAATCATAGAATAAGACGACGACGGGAGCCCACGACATTACACCACACAGCGCTTAGTCTTGGGTTCTCACTCAAGGATGTGGCTCACCCCTCTCCAGCAGATCTTCTGACACAGAACCATTTGTTCAACTTCCAAAGGACAGTAGAATAAGCTACTGCGGCGCCAGGACACAGATCGGATCCCAGTAGGACAAAGCTCCTTGATTCAAATGCTGGGAATGCTTGTCACCACAACTTCTAGTGTGTAGCAACAGAGCTTAAACAAATCAACAGATGAGCATTTTCTGAGTAGCGGTGTCTTATAATTCCTTTGGCTTATCACATCAATTCTGTACAAACTGAAGAGAATGTATAAATTTGGCCTCTCAAACTTTTTAGTGTTTAACTTCAATTCGATTAAACACTTATGTATGTGTACAAAGTGAAAAATGAGGTTACAAGAGGTTAATGCTTTAATGCTTTTAATAACTCTTAACCACATGGCTGTATTTTGTCAAACAGAACATGTATTTGTTCTAGCAGGAAAAGTATATGCTAGATAGAAGCACATCCAGGCTCTCAAAAACAGCAAAGCTGCTACAGAACCAAAACCGTTTCTAGGCCATCTTTGAAAAATCATAAATAGTATTTCTGTGGTGGAATAAATACGTAGCATTTCTGAGTACAGCTGAGGAGGTTCTTGCTCACAGTAGGGAAATCAAAAAGGAAAGAAATCTAGACAGACAAAAAGCACAGAAAAAGTGATTAAAGAGACTGGTAACAGACACAGCACAGAATCCTGAGCACAAGGGAATACCTGTAAACCTGGGACGAGTTTGGGCATCGTCACTGAGGCTGTTAATATAATGTGCACCAGGTAATGCTCATAAACTTACCCAGAAACTGGCAGTGGAGTAAATGATGGATAATAACGCACAGAGGAATTGACCAGTAGAAAATGGCAACAGCTGTGACAGACTGAGTGGCATCTAAATGCAGGAAGTAGATAAAAGAATAAAGGGCAAATTTCTACAATAACTCTTGGGTTTCGGGTAAAGTCATGTTAACCGTAAGTGTGGTCAGCACAGTGAAAAATTTTGGCTGTCTCTGAAAGCACAAGTGTCACATAGTAATGCAGCAGAGATTAGCTTTTCATTTCCACTGCAAGTCCTTCCTTGAGTCTCTAACAGCCAAATATTTCAGCAGCTACAGCTTGTTTAAAACGCTAAACAGACTTCTCTCTCACACCACACACCCCAACACTTTTTGCCTGCTTGCTGTTAAAATCAAGCGCTGGTGTTAACACAACCACCAGCTTGTCACCATTTCACCAGTACTGCCCTCAACCAAGTCTGCAGCACAGAGACACACAGACCAGGCGGCGAGTGAATCCTCCTCGTGCACTTCCCGGCCTGCACCTCCAGGTGGATTACTGCTGCGTAAAACAGAGTCATTTGGTGACAGAAGTTATTACCAAGAAACTCAGTCTTATTGTTCATCTTAATTATCCTGCTTTGATAAATCTTGAAGAGTCACCCGTTGCACCTCAGCATTTACATTTATGAGCCTAATATTCCTTTTACTATTAAAACAAATGTCCTTAAGATGGAATCCAGGCTGGAAAAAGGGAAAACATTATCATTGATAAATGGATATATCCAGCTATTTCAGTCTCTCAGCAGCAAGACTCCACTGCTGATAAAATGCTGACCAAGGGATTCCACAAGAATTATTTTGTAATGCTTAATACAGAGTGTCAAGATATTCTGCTTTATGGAAATCGGGTCCAGGATTTGGCTTCTCTTTGCTGTACCTACAAAGAAGTACAGTAATTTAAGAAAGTCAGTGCTTAAAGTTACAAGTATTCTCTATGAACTATCAGTTCTGAGATCACTGCAGGAGATTGTAATCAAGCTGATATCTTTACTTTATTCCACATTGTGCCTTGCTGAGTACTGACGCGCTGGAGCATTTTATTGACAAATCTTGGTCTTCCTGCCAAGGGAAAACACATAGACTTGCCACAGGGTATTGAAAGGTGGAGATTTAAGGATACCCACACATTTTGTTAGTGTTGCACAGATGGGGTTATTAGTCCCTATTCTACCTTACGGTAGTGGGACTGCCCTGCATGCCAAGCTTAAGAGAATGCACAGAAGGAACAGGAACATTTTGTAGGCTGTCTTGAGATTTTCGAGTAAGTTTAAAGCAGTTTGGCTCTTTCATTAAAATTCAACATAAGTCAAGTGTTTAGGTCTTCAACATTTGTGAAAAGCCTGTAAGTAAATGCATAGTGAAACTAACCAACAAATTAATGATTAAGAAAAAAAATCAGTCTTAAAAAGGTCAAAATTGTTTTTCCTCTCTGGTCTGATACGGTCTCCTATTATTTCATCCCATGAAAGCTTTTAAGAACTTAATGAGAACTTTCATCTCCTCCAGAGTTATTTCTCTTCTAATTTGACTCTGACGATTTGTCCGATACATTTGATGTAAAGCAGAAGAGTATTTATATTATCTAACACTAAGGCAACTGAATGAACGCAGGGTCTACAATGCTAAATGGGAGCTGTTCGCTGTATAGATCCCCCTGTCATCCCTTTTGGGGGAACAGGTTGTAAGAAAGGCAGGTATTGCTTTTGCAGAGGAGAAAAGCCATTTCCATCAGAGGTGACATGATAAAGGAATGACTAAGACAAAGAGGCTCCAGCAAAGGCTTGTAGAACATCTCTTATCACACAGACAAAAGGACAAACTGATTCCTACTGGATTAGTGTCTAGAAGGGTAGTCAAACATTTAACCAGGGCTAATGACAGTGAGCAAATTTTTACCAAAAAGGAAAGAAATAAACTCATCATATAATCCCTTTAGGTGTAGCATAAAGAGAAGTAAACAGAGGCAAGGCATCCAGGAAGAATTTTAGGTGCCTCGGACAGACTGTGAACCCTGGAGTACCTAACCAATGGGAAACGGGAGGGAAAAATTCAGCCAGGATTAGGAAATAAAAAGGTGTGTTTCAAGAACTGAAAGTGTGCCCACTTGCTAGGTCACCCGCTCTTGCAAGAACGTGAATAAAAATGTGCTTCACAGAGGATTCTGCCTGAGCCTATTTCATTCAGACCGGAACTTATTTCTCACAAGGTGAATAATTTCATATTTGAACATTATATAAATTCATCAGGTGCTGCCTGATAAAATTTCCCTGGCTAGTCTCACTGTCATTCCTCTGCTGAAACATATAGTTTTGCTATGTAAAGACTATTTTTCTTTTATTTTTGCAAACAACTGTACTGCTTTAAAAACCTACATGTAGGGACGATAAAAGTTTTCAAACCAGTGCTCAAAGGAAATGACACAGAAACCTTTTTGCTTGAAGCTACAAAAATGAGTACATGTTTAAAACCTACAGAAGGGGGAAAGTACTGGGTCAACGTGTAGTACTAATAGCACCTTTTTTTTTTTTTATGTTTTGTTTCCTCATTAGAAGGACCACATTGGATCTTAAGCACTTCGGTCTGGCTGAGGCCCCATCCAACAGAGGCCATACATGCATATATATGCAGAAAAAGATAGTCCCTCGCCTACTACACTCATTCTTAAGTTTCAAATGAACCGACCAAGGTTCTTCCTCTGCTGCAGGGAATACAGGCAAATAATGACAACAAAACAAGTACATGTTTCTCAAAATTCTAGGTTAATTACATTTTACACAAATAACCACATAAACCAAACCAAGTCATCTCTGACAGACAAATCCCATGCCTTTTCTGCTCTTTGCAACCCTCCTCGTAACTGATGCCTATCTGCAGTTTGGTATCATTTCACACAGGCTTCCTTTGCCTGCCCTCAAGTTTTTAGAACAACTTCCTACTACGGTAGCTTCTGGACCTGATATGATCTTGGAACACATGATCTGACAAATCAAAACCACCACATACAACAGACACACATCCTATTCAAATTAAATCTTTCTCTCTGTTGAGTCAGGAGCGCAAGATAACACTGACCTGCCAAGCCGTTAGTCAGGAGGCTTTGTGCCGTTTCACACCCAGGGCTGAGGGTCCTCCATGCCAGGCAGAAAATCCTAACAGCGCCAGAAGCACTGCGCCTTTTGAAGATTAATAAATAATCCAGAAGAGAGGGTGAACAGAAAGCTTGCAGTTTTTTTAATGAGTTCCTTCACAAATTGCAAGTACCTCTCAGAACACAAAATTTTTGGCATGTATTTGCCGGCGTATTTCATGCCTCCAAAACATTTTATTTCTCTAAAACAAAAATAGGAAAAGATTTAAGCTAGATCATTTTAATACATAAGCTGTATTGTTAATATTCAACTTCAGTATCATTCAGAACAGTTCATTAACAGGAGAGACTTAATCCTATAATAAAATAATCTATAGTTCAATATAACCTTTAACTCATATATAACAACGATTACTGTAATTAACAATTAGTTTTCCAAAGGCTCCCAATTGTTTAGTATTTGACTCTTGCTTTCATCATTTAATGATTTACAGTAATGAGCTGGAACATCAGCATTTTGTACTGAAATGGCCAAAATAGTTGTCCAGGCACCATTGCCCTTATGTGACAGATCTCAGATGTTTTTGTGAAAAGTTAGCCAAAAGCAATAGACAATGCCATCACTTCTGTTTCATTTTTACTGAAAAACAACAACAAAGTGACCATAATGACTTGTAGTCAGAATCTCAGTAGCTTTTGAAAGACTGTTACTTTGCTGAGATTCTGCCCTTTGTTTAAGTTTTGTTTGACAAACGCTTTATAAATGAGCAGAAGAGGTGGTTTATGTTTCATTAATGAGGCTGATAGTGGTTAATTACTGAAGTTACGTAAACAATCCAATACCAGATCAACCCCAACGGGTCAGTTATGTAGAGAAGATCCAGCTGGAGCAGATACCATTTCCTTTAACTATTCAGAAACCAAACAAGTTACAGAGATCTAGGATCTCTAGTTCAGATGAAGAAAGAATTCTGCCTAGCTTGAAAATTAATTCTCTCAATGGGTATTGATCGAGGGAAGCCCTTTCTTGATCTGCAGTTTGAGCACTCGCCAAATTCTGAGACCTACCTGCATAGAGGCAGACGTTCTGCGCAGGTCGGACTGCGCGGAAGCTCACAGCCTTCACTCAGGTGGACATGAGGTGGCAAAAGCAGGTGTTCTGCCCAGGCCGATGTCACCAGCTCTGATTATTTCCTATGGAAAACATGTGTATCCCTTATTCTCCACTTCAGTGGCACTTCTAGATTTTGGCTCATGACATGAACTTGAGCTAACATTTTCAGGCCATATCTATGAGTAACATTTTGTTTACTCATCTCTAATAAAGCATGCTTGAAGTAGATGGTTATTTCCTTTGCCCATTAAAATGGCACTCGACACATTACTGATCAGAGACTTTATCAGTGTTTTACAAAACTGACGTATATACCGAAAAATAACAGAAAATAGAGCTGGTAGAGATCTCAAAAGTCCTTCCTCCTTTACACATCAAAATAACTCGGAGAGAACAATTCGTAAGTTCTACCAGGTGGCCCTAACTGATCTTCAAAACATCCAGTGATGAAGACTATAGAGGCAACTTATTTCAATGCTATTTTTACCACCATAATTGCTTTGTCTAGTATCTAATTTAAATCTTCCTTACTCCTAAATAAGCTTTTTATTTATCAATTCTTTACAAGCATGGAAAACAGTTTATTTTCCTCGTCTTTACAGCAGTTCTTTATGTGACTCCAGTGGGCTCTCAGGTCTCCTGTTTTTATGGTCACACTTTGAATAGAAGTGATCTGTTAAAATAATGTAAATTTATGTATTAAACATGGACCAGACACCTGGTCTGAATCACTGCACGACTATGCAAAATAGTTTTTTTACCACAGCTATGAAGATAGCATGTAGGTTGGAGTAAATGACCACGGACTGATACTTAACGTGGCACTGCAGTTGATTTCTACTACAGCTAAGGTTTAGGTTCTTATATACTTATTTTAGAAATTGAATTTATTCTGAACCCACTAGGTTTTATAACACTGAAGGGAATGGGGATTAGATACTTTCCAAAAACCTGGACTTCAGGCTTAAGTTTCTCAAAGTCAATTGGCTTTAAATACCCACACCCCATAGCTACGCTCGAACAGCTTACCAGTAAGGTATGTTCTATCAGAAAAAATGCTAAAAAAATTCAGGAGTGTTTAAAAGCTAAAGGCAACTTTTCACAAGCCTCTGCTTGTTCTTCAAACTTTCACGAGAAAGGCTGAAAAGCTGGACGAAAAAGCCAGTGGTATATGTGAAAGAAATGCTCCTATGAAAAAAATCTTATTTCTAACAATTTTAAATTCTCCATTTTTACCACTGCAGGTTTTTTTGACATCTTAGTAAGTTGCCATATAAGGCTGCTTTTACCACAAAGACAAATGCTAATCGTAATTAAATTTTCAAGATCACTCTCTCTGTCTCTACTGCATAATCTGTGCATTCCAGCCCTCTGTCACCACGCATTATCAATGCAGACCATTTGAAAGCTCAAAAAAACCTACAAGATCCTCAAATAACATCTGTGAAACAATCTTTTTTGTTCCTGAAAGCCAGACTCAACTATCCCATGTCCAAAGACTAACAGATTCTGAAGTGGTGCCACTAGATGGAAGTAAGTGGCACGCTCTTCTCTGGAACCTATGGAATACAAATGTGACTGTCCCTTAGAGGGTCACGTCAGTTTGCTGCATATTGTGCCACAGATCCCTGAATGCCTATTGTCCCTAAAGACTACGTTAAGTGACTTTGCAGTAAGATAGCCAACAGGAAATTAGTTTTTCTCTTTGCCATCTAATTCCATGAAGTACACAACAGAAACATTTTTCCTGAGGTAAATCGAGAATTTCTCTTACACAGAGGAAAAGTAACCTCCTCCTGGAGTTAGTATGTTCGCAACCTGCTGTGATTACGTTAGGCAGCAAGTGCAATGACACGATACCTACACAAGAAAATCTGCCATCCAAAAAGATCACATCTTGCATCTAGGAAATGATGAAAACCTCACATTGTAATGATTAATTTATTAGAAATTATTAATAATGGCAATACTTGGGTTTCCAAGAATGAGATTTTGCAAAATTGGTGGCAACAGAGGTTGCTAACAATCATTTTCCGTTATGGGGGCACACATGAGCCCTGTCTGTGCTGCATCAACACAGGCATGTCAGAATCAAAGTAGGGAGAACAAGATACGTGTTTTGTGTTTGGAGACACTGGCTTTATCAAGTGTTTCCAAATTCCATTATTATGTCACGTAGATATACTATTGCAATATTTTCTCTGCCCAGCAAATGAACGTTATCCATAACACTCAGACATGTCAATGCTAAGCAATCAAAATGGGAGAATTTTAAATTCTACCAAGAAAGCAGAATATTTAGTAATTGGACAGGGAGAACTCTGGGAAACAGTGACGTGAGGGTCCCCATGGCCTCTGTCCCTGATGACCCAGTTATTATTTGATTTATGTGGACTCGCAGCTGCCCTTGCTTCGACCCCAGAAAAGGCTGTGTGGGAAGTTTGTGTCTCAGAGCCGTAGCGTTGCTCTGCGGAGTGTCTGGAGCCCAGTGTATGCGCAGAAACTGATAAATAGGGAAAAGGCCCAGTTTGCTCCAGCTGGACTCGGAGCAGGGACCAGCGCTACAGCCCAGCAGACTCAGCTGTGGAAGCAAGAAACTCTCTGGAACCACCGTAAGTATTTCATTTACTTTCTGAATGCTCTGGGATTACAAACTATTGCGCTAGTCATAAATCAATTTGCCATGTGAAAATATTTCAGGTATTGGGCTTTTTTTTTTTTTCCTTTATTTTTAAATGTCTGACTGAATGAAAATAGAAAACATGCACTTTTAAATTCAGTATGCTGCTGCCAAGAATTTGTTCTAACAGTACTTCATTTGACATACGGAGTGAAGTAAAATGACTTCTAAATTCAATTATTTGTTTCCCTTCCCCAAAGTACCGGGAAAACTGTAAGTTGCAAACTATCTCTACCCTCTTATTTTACAATGTATAAAAATTACACCTTTGAAATAATTATTCATGCGGTAATAATTCCAAAGGAAGATTTCAAGATGATTGCAACACAACCCATTAGTGAAATAAGCCGATTCTTATTATGATTATTACATGACAAGAAAGAAACACATTTAATGAGAAGCGGTATTTCTTCAGGCTGCAGATTTGGGCAGCTTCTTGGCACATTAAAACTGGGAGAAACAGATAAAACCTTAATAATGATTGATCCTATATGCACCTTATATGCAAGTGATGCTACAACTTCCCCTGCAAAATCATTCTTTAATTACAGTAATTACTGATTACTGAATTGCACGAGTGAAACTGAATATATCATCTGGCATTACACATAGTTACTGCTGATTGTGCTCAGTTAATTTTTTTTCAGTTTTTGGTTTAAATGTCACAAATTAAAAAATTCAGCTATGCTTTTCAGAAGCAAAAAAAGTACCTCAATTAACACTGAGATTGAGCTGTGCCATCTAATTCCACTACATGATCATTAACACGCCACAAGGTGTGTTAAATAAATGTTGAAGACCTTCAGCTCGAGTTCCTAAAACTCCCTGTAAACAAGAAACTTCCCTATGACTCAACTGTCAAAATATTTATGATAGCAGTTAAAGTACTGTCAATACATACACCTCAAAGAGCTCCCTGGAGCTTCTTCTACAAGAAGTATGTTCTGCATCTTAATAAATTTAATAATATAAGATGATGACATGTTACTTTATGGCGTGGTATTTTATAGCAATAAAAATGATAAAAACAACATCTTTTACCATAAGTAACAATCAATAGATGTACAGTATGTGTTCTAGTAAGAACATGTACATTGTGTTAAGTGACTGGTTTGTGATTCTACTTTACTTTTATCAATTCATGGCTTTTTTTTTTTCTTTTAAGCTTCTACCTTTGATAAATTGAGAAGTCTTTCAGTTAGGACTAATAACTGAATGTTGCTGAATTTCTGTATTAGATGGATAACCAACCCCTTGCATCAACAAACATTCCGGTTTATATTGAACATTATTAGTTCAGAAGACTGATTACTGTAAAACTAAGCCTGTAAAAGCGCAACATTTTCAAAGGGGCTTAAGCAACCTAGAGTCTAGGTCACATCTTTTTCTGGGGAAAAAGAAAAGAAAAAAAAAGTTTAAATTCTCCTGCTTGTCTAGGTTTCTAAAATTAAGAACAACCAACCAACTCACCCTCCCAGTGATCAGGATTTCACACGTCAAAATACCCAGCAGAGCGAGCACCTGAGAAGTAACTGAGAAGGAAAAGCAGGGAACAGCATATGCCTTTATGCATACAACATTTTATTTCAGGTCCGTATGTCTGACTAAGGATTAAAGACTTTCATCCTAACTGTGTTACTGCTTGTAGCTCTACGAAACAAGTTATTAAAAAACTAATACTCTCTTGATTTCAGTTATTTCCACTTTTTAATCTAAACGCCTTTATGCATCATCTCTGGGAAGATATTTCTTTTTTTTAGCTTCCTTTTCAAAGCACACATACACAAAACATATGGCTATATTCTGAGTACACAGAAAAGAGAAAAATGGGCACAAAATACTTTGGTTTGGGGACAGCATGACTGTTAATTGCCTCAAACACCCAAAGCTCTTACTCCAATCTTATTTCAACTTTGTCCAAGTTACTATGTTTTGAAAATTACAACTGGGCATGTCTGCTACATTCTGTCGAGGATTCCACAGCTTCATAGTGCGTGGCTAAGCTCTGTGTGCATGCAGAATTTACTTGCCTGCACGGCAAAGGGTTAATGAACATATGTGCGGGCTGAAGAAGTGTCCTTTTGGTCAGGGTTCACTCCCAGTGAGGTGTGAGAGATTAGGGATGGCTACTGAACTTTTGAGAGACCGGCACATAATGTATCATGAAATTTCAGCAGCTCCTAAAGTTTGGAGGAGGCTTCCCTCCTGCTGACTGACTCATATATAAAGGGTGAGGGAAAGCTTGTAACACAAGACTATAACGGACAATCTTATAAATAATCAAAACTTTCCTGTCCTAGAAAATTAAGTTCCTTCCTTACATATCTTATTCTGTTCTGCATATTTTTTGTTCTAAAAAGCCCAACGCTATTTTATATGAGAAGAACAAGCTTGTTAACGCTAAATTCTGAAGTGTCAGAAAATGAAACAGTTAACATTCACGCACAGGCATGACCATTAAGTCTCATTTCAAGACAGTATAGCATTCCTCAAATAACCACCGGATTTACTATTAATACTGTTATAACATTCTCTTAATTTAAGAGTTTCAATTCACAGTGTCTCATTCTAAGCTAGGAATTCTGTGATTGCAACTGATAACTTTTAGTAGCCATAAAAATCAGTAAGAAGGGATAAATCCTCAAATCCATTCTCATACAATACCTGAATTGAGGAAACTTTCCTAATGAAAGTCTGCTTCCAAGATTTAGAATGTTTAATCAACCGACCACCTTGCATTTGGTGATATGTACTTCACACACCCAATTTAATATTTTTATCAAACTGGATCAATGTAATTTTATTTTAGTTTCCATTCTTTTATTATTTTTATTTAGAGAAACTACTCTAAACAAACACATTTATTCAGCAAATACACATTTTTGGGGAAAAATGTAGACTTTGCCCAGGCCAAATTGATCTAACTGATAAGGACCTCCTGATTCAGTGAGTCATTTCTCTTTCAAACAAATATTTACTAGTAGAGATAACAAAAAAACCAGCATTCCAGCCTCACTGCATCTTTTCACCTTCCGTTGACAACATGAAGAGAAAGTGTTCAGTTCCAAAGATATGTCGTTTTGGGGGAAGGGACGTGTGTCTTTTAAGACATTACTTCAATTCAGGTTCCCTGAAATATTTTCATTTTCTCAGCTGTAGCTAACCATAGGTATTGCACAAAACCCAACATGTCAGTCTTTGAAGGAAGATCTTTAAACCCAATTTGCTGTAAATTCTGCAAGAGGCATATACAGAGAATTCTGCCGCACACGTAGGAGGTTTGATTTTCTATACTTGCCAAATACTTGCCTTTTTCACCTTTTCTGTCTTTCCCATCTACTCAGGATGAGCCTGTGAGAGTTCGCTGACAAATTATCTTGTCGAGTCCTTACTCAATGGACATCAGATACAACATACTTTTAACTAGTGATGCTCTCATACATACCACACATGCAGAGGGACAAGGGGTCAAGGAAAATATTTCCTACTTACTTCTCTAACGGCCACTCCATTACCACTCAATTGCTAAGCAATACCAGAGACTGGCTATACACATATGTAAACACAAACCCAGCTGATGCTAGTATCCATACAGACATCCTTTTTTTTCTAAAACTCTTTTAAGAATTTTTAGAACACACTTTTTCAGAACCTCTCTATAAAGTGAAATTACTGAAAAATAAGGTACATGGTGAACTCAAAGCACAATAGCTATTCTGTCCCAACTGCATCACTGTGAGCTCTCAGTACACTTTGTTATGGTGAACGTCAAAGCATCCAACGCTGGAGGAGCCCAGGCGCCTTCAATAATCAAGGGACAGAGACAAGCTCTCTAGAGACCAGTACCTCCTACATGAGATCAATATTTTTGGTCTTCACGGGATGCTTTGTACTCTTAAGGGAATACAGGCTCTTAAAATTGGAACCTAATGTAAATTATGCAGTGCTTAAGTAGGCCAAAGCTAACTTTTACAGCATAAAAGAATATTTACATGGGGAAGACGAGATATTCTATACTGGCCTTTACAGACTGTTTTCCTATATTCACTTTCTTCAAATTTGCATAAAAAGTGAATGAAGCAAATTCACTAAAAGCCCATTTTTGTGCAGAAACAGAACATTCAGGACATCCACGTTAGTGCAAATGCTCTTAACTCGTTCTGAAAGCAAGTTTTTTCTACCCAGTGAAGCTCCTTTTAATCTCTTCCTGAAGTAGAGAATTCACCAATGATTAGTCAGATTCCCCCACGTGGTTTTGTGTAAAATCAGGAGCAAAACAGTTCTAAACGTAACTTGGAAATTTAGGAATGGACTCTACCCTGAATCTGTACTACTGCACAATCAAATGTTTTGCAACCTCATTTAAAGTATTATGTGAATTTGCACATAGAACTGATTTTCTTATGGTCTGTAAACTGTTTCATATTCTGGAGTTTTCTGGTTTCAGCTTTGTAGCTAAACCTACCCAGCAATTCTTTCTCACATGAAGTTTCTCTTATTTTTTCCATTTCTCTAGGTTCCTTTCTTAAAAGTCTATCACATAGCAAAGTGAATGAAACAGTGCAGTTGGGAGCAGAATATGGCAAATACATTTGTCACTGTACCTGATGGGTATTATCTTCCTGAACCCATACAGTATTATGGTGAGTAAAGCAAAATTTTTATGTTATGAAAAAGCAGTATAGTAAAATGAACACATTATTTTCTTAATTTCAGTTCATCTTTACAAGCTCTTAGAAGCTACACATTTGACTATCAAGCCCATACTGAAAGTGTATTGAAATAGAGAAGCATGTGCTCATACAGATTTTGGTATATGATGCGATTATGCTGGTGCTGTCTCCCTTTGATTTGTATGAAGAAGATATAGGTCTTATTACAGTACTCCAGATACATTATAAATATATAATGGTTATATATATAATTTAATATTAATTACATATATTATATATATAATATTTATATATTTTTATATGATGTATAAATATATAATTGCAATAACCAATTTGATTCTGGATGAGTAAAAGCAGGCCCCAAAGCCCATCGAAAAGAAAAAGACCTCCCAACTGCTCAAAAAAACCCTTTCCAATTTGTTTTTACAGAGATTTGGACAATCTAAAAGGAAGAATGAAACATGACGCATGTTGCACAAGCTTTCTTCTGTACAGCTGTGTACATTTAAGGGGGGCTGGACAAAATTAAAACTCTACAGACAGAAAGGAACTCTCCTCATAATTCTGTACATACATTTTGCTAAAATTAAATTTCTTAACTATAAAGGATTATAGGTGCAAAAATACTAAAAAAACCAAGCCTCTGCTTTTTACTCTACTGAATTTCAACTTTAAGACTTCTGTCACAGTAATTTTTACCACTCTATTATTTCTGGACTATCTTTCTCAGATTCTTTTTGTGCAACATTTTCAAAATTAAGCCCAAAATATGTATCAATATCGAACATTTCACTCATTAACAAATTCACTAACTTACAGGAAAATATTCTTCTGTAATGTGGACAACTTTCACTTCAGTGTAAAATCAAAGGTAGCTATATCATCAGTTGGCAAATGATGTTCAATTACGTACTAACAAGAATCCAGTGGCATACACATGACATTGCCCAAACTATTGCCAATCCATTTTCACTACATCCAAGGTTTTACTTAAAAACATTACAGGTAGCACATTTAAAAAGAACGTGCCAGTCTGCCCTTCTGTGTTTTTCTAATATTCATTAATAAATATTCAATCTATAAAACATTTTAAAACTTTCAAGTAGCTGATGTCAAGATACTCTTCAGGTTTTTATTTCATTTTCAATTTCTTCTGTATCTAGATGTTTTACCGGAGCACATCAACTATCAGCTGCAAGACACTGATTTTCAAACTGCGCCTTACTGCCAGTACTCAACAGTTCAGATTCCTCCTCCAGCATTACAGTCACAACCTTCTCAGTCCCAGTACAGCACATACAGCCTGGACTCTCAGTACAGCGACGGGCAGTGTGTCATCAGCAGCTGTGAATTAAGCAAACCCCCCTTCATGGCTCCCCACATTGATGACTCTGGATACCAGGGGCTAAAACGGCCAAGATTAAACCACTCTTCTTTGAGACTGAAGGGGCAGGAGGAGCTGTGTGTTGTCTGTGGTGACAAAGCCTCAGGCTACCACTACAATGCACTGACCTGCGAGGGCTGTAAAGGTAAGAAGATAATAGGCTGACCACTACCTTAGCCAGGACCTTGGCTCCACAGTGCTCAACATAATGTTCCACATCTGTGATTTAAGCAAACAGATTTCATTATTTTTTAAGCTGACGATTCTACAGTTTTCTACAGAATTCTACAGATTCTACTAATTTTTCTAACACGCTTATCCAGAATCTCATTTGTGTAACATTTTTTGAAGAAATGCTTTCACAGCATGTATTTAATACAAGCATTTCATGCAACCGATTTTTGCATTGATTATTCACTAGAATAGTGTCTGTTTAAGGAGGTGCTGGCTTTCTCATGACCATTTATTATACATTTACTTCAGTGCTATTAATTTTACTTATTATTAAATAAATGCAAGTAATAATTACTTGCTATACGGAAGCTGCTTTGGTCCTAAAAAAGTCATTAATGTTAGTCGGAAGGAAGACACAACTATGTTGTTAAAAAGCAAATTTAAAATCAAGGTAAAGTTTCCACTGAAAAAAAACCCACACAAAACCCCCAAAAGACACTTTAATTCCTTAAAACAATATGAGATAAAGCTCCCTAGATTCCTTCAGTCATAACCTGATCCTTGTCTGTAGGCTTCTTTCGACGGAGCATAACCAAAAATGCAGTGTATCGATGCAAGAATGGTGGTCATTGTGAAATGGACATGTACATGCGAAGGAAGTGTCAGGAATGTCGCCTGAAGAAGTGTAAAGCTGTGGGAATGCTAGCTGAATGTAAGTGCTCCTTCCATGCTGGCTACTTTACTAATCAACTCGGATAAAACCTCTTCCAAAGTCCTCATTAGAGCTAAATGGTATTGGTCTAAACTTCATTTAACTGTAAGAAAATGTACCTTTGGAGTCTGTAGCACCTGTAGCATTTTCATCTGCAGACACCACCAATGCTTGGGACATTCATCCTGAAGTTAAGAGAACTGCTGTTCAAACACATTACAAGAAAAAATAAGAAAGTACTAACAAGAGACAGCTAAATATCCTGAACCTTGACAGGACAGCAGTAAGCATATCAGATGTGCTTTTGTGTTTGGAAAAAAAGAAAAATCAAAAAAATTGCGCAATAGTTTTGCATTAAAAATTCTTACACTTGTATGTCACAGAGCCACAAGCAAGATAACATAAGAAGACTGCAAACACTCAGGCCTTTGGTGGATACTGAACACTGACTCGCCTAATGAATAACAATCGCCGTATTCTCTAGGAATCTCACTCCTTATAGGTGATAGCTCCTCTGATGCAAGACTCGTTATCAATAATAATAAAATTGATGATTTCAAATTGTAATTATTTGAAAATTTACATATTGATACATGTTTCCTCTCAGGTTTGCTGACTGAAGTACAGTGCAAGTCAAAGCGACTCAGGAAGAATTTCAAGCAGAAGAACAGTTTTCTTTGCAACATAAAACTGGAAGATGAGGGACTGAATAGTAAGCACGTATCATCTACAACAAGATCTGGAAAAGTGTGACATTTTTCTATTTAAAATATCTCTTTTAATAATTTCTTTCTGCTCCAAGTCATTGTCACTTGATTGGTTTATTTTTTTGACAGATCTCAGAGAAAATGGAACTTACTCCAGGGGAACATCATCTTCTTGACCACATTGTAGCAGCGCACCAGAAATACACAATTCCCCTTGAGGAAGCAAAGAAGTTTGTATGTATACAGAACAATCATTGCTAAGTTATTATTATCCTAAGCACTGTATCTGGGTTACATCAGATATCTAAACACTTTTTCACACAGCTGCAAGAAACTGCAAGTCCTGAGGAAAGTTTTCTCCGTCTCTCTGAGACAGCAGTTGTCCACGTACAGGTGTTAGTGGATTTCACAAAAAGACTTCCAGGTAAGTTCCTTCCTTTGGCAAATGTTACTGAACAGTGTGACTCTTTTTAAGAGGCAGAAACCATACTAAAGGCATGAATCTGAGAATAATACTGACTTTGAGAAAATTCTCATTCAACTGACTATTTTTTCTTACAACTCTTAACAATCAGGGTTACCATTTACTTGTCACAAGTTGGAAGCATTCACTTCAAAAGCATGCTATCATTATATTTCTTTTCGATTTCTGCCATGGAGTAGAGACATTTTCTGAAAGTACACTCAAAATACCATCTTGAGTGAATTACTATTTCAGCACATTCTCTGAAATCCTATTCAGTTTGCAATTTATCGTAGTCATCAAAGAAAAAAAACCAGATGTTCCTGGAAAAAGCAGCAGAAAAGGGACTAACTAGGTGTTCCTACTCATATTTTTCTTTCATAAAAAAAAAGGGAATATGTAATTAAATACATTTGTAAAATTTAATTACTAAAGTCCATCAACATGTCTAAAGCAGACATTTGATGTAATTTAGCACTATGGTGGAAGAGATCTGAAAGTCCCAAAGTTTTTACTTGTGTCTTCCTGTGAATCTTCTAACACAGGACCCTGAAAACCACACTTTTTTTTTTTTTTTTAAATTTTTTTTACTTGTCTAACTTGCAAACTAGCAAGACAGATCCAAGAGTCTTTGGTACATGCATCTTTTAACTATGGCTCTTCCTTTCCAGTAAAGGCATTTATTAAAAAAAACAATTTTATCAACTCCTGTTAGGGGCTTAAAAGACAGCCACATCCTTCGTTGATTCTTAACATGTATCTTTCTCTGCAGGATTTGAAAGTTTAGCTAGTGAAGATCAGATCGCGCTGCTAAAAGGGTCAACAGTTGAGGCAATGTTTTTGCGTGCAGCCCAAATATATAACCAAAGAATTAGTGAATGCCAGCCATCAACAAGTGAAAGTAAGTTTGACTAACAAGCTTTCTATTAACACCAGTAGGAGGTTCTGCCACTTTGAAACAACTTCTGTTCATTTTCGTTCACTTAATCTCAAATAATTTCCTATTCAAGCATAGTGGCATTTAGAATAGTAACAGTAATGCCCACACACCTTCTATAGGCACTTTTTTCCATTCAAAGAGCATACAAAAAATGAAAAAAAAAATAATAACTGGGTCTCTGTTTTCCTCTCATTAGTTCCAAAGAAAGAGCAACATTTTTGAGTGTTTTCGAAAATTGTGGGGTGCATCGATAATATTAGTCATATTAATGACATATTACATATTGTGTCAAGTTTAACACAAGAGACCTTGACCAGCAATAATGCCACCAAAGAACTTGGTGCTGGATGTCAAAAAGAACCATTTTTTCTACCCACATGGATCTGGGAAAAATTCACACATTTCCGGGTATATATCTGCAAAGCAGATGCAGACAAACACTTAAAGTCACATTAAGCTTAGCTGGGAACTGTCATCTATTTTGTTTCAGGTCATGTAAGACTTTCTGACCATGGGACATGCTGTCACATTCAAAGTCTTGATAAAAACATTTACTCCATGGAAATGTCTCACGATGAAGAGAGTCCAACTTCCACTACTACCACAGGTAATGGAGGTCTCAGAATCAAAACACCTGGGAATCTTTTGCTTTGCCGGCTCTGTTCTTAATCACAGTGAGCAACACTGTCAGCGTGGCCGCTGCGCGTTCTCTTCTCTTCTTTCTCTTCTCCGCTCCCTCCAGCTGCTCGGTTGCGTGCACAGGCATTACATCCTCAGGGAACGAAGAGGTGGTGGGTTGGCTTATCTAGGATAAAGGCTTGAGCTCTGCAGTACAACTGCAATTCAACTTTTGTTACTAATTCAGAAATTGTTTTCACCAAGCTGGCTACTACTTCATGCAATGGAACAGCCCAGAGTCTTAAAAAATTAGGGCAAAGATGACTTGTAACAGCAGTGCCCATTTCTGCATTGACATAACATTCTGATTGTTTTATTTCATTTTTAAGGTATAACCGAGGAGTTTATTACCGCGCTGTTTTACTTCTACAGAAGCATGGGTGAACTGAAAGTGACCGAAGCGGAATATGCCCTGCTTGTGGCAACGACCGTGTTTTTTTCAGGTAAACCGGGGGAGGGACGGACGGACTCTGTTACGCGTGTGATCACGGGCCCTCACTCACCTCAGGCGCTGCCCGCCTCCATCGAGCCCTCAGGGGCGGCGGTAGCCCGGCTCGCGGCCCCGCCCGCTAACCGCACTCTCCCGCCTCGGCCCCGCAGACCGCCCGCTGCTGAAGAACAAGCGGCGGGTGGAGGAGCTGCAGGAGCCGCTGCTGGGGCTGCTCTACAAACACTCGAAGATCCACCACCCCCGCGACCCCCAGCGCTTCGCCCGCCTCGTCGCGCGCCTGACGGAGCTGCGTAGCCTCAACCACGCCCACGCGGCGGTGCTGGTCACGTGGCGGACGAAGGACCCGCGCCTGACCGCGCTGCTCTGCCAGGTCTGGGACCTCCACCAGGCGGCGCCCTAACACAGCCGCGCGCCGCTGAGGGAGGGGCCTGCTCCGCCCCGCCCCGCCCCGCCCCGCCCCGCCCCGCCCCGCCCCGCCCCGCGCGCACCACCTCCCTCCCGCCTCCGGCGCGCGCGTGCTCGCTTCCCGCCCTTTTGTCCCCCCTCAGCCGCGCGCGTGGGCGTGCCCGCCGTGAGGCGCTGGGGCCTGCGCTCTTCTCCGAGACCATGGAAAAAGAAAAACCCTTTAAATTGTTCGTGCCGCCGCGCCTGAGCGGTGGCCAGGTGTCTGCAGTCAAACCCCAGGCGAGCACTCGGGCAGCGGGGCCGTGCCAGGTAAAGGGTGCTGCCGCCTCACCTGCCTCGCCTTGCGCTGCTCGGGAGCCGGGCGAGGGGTGGGAGGGCCCGTCAGGGCGGCGCGGGGAGGGAGCGCCCTTCCAGTTGTCCCCAAGCGAAGCCCTGAGCCGCCGTCCTGGAAAGCACGTGTATGCGTGACGGCGTGTGCGGTCAACTCACTTTCCTGCGAACTATTAAGATTGGTGCTGGGGGCGAGCACTTCAAAGACTTTTACTTTTTTCTATCAAAACTGAAGAGAGTCGCCTTTTCGAGCATCTGCTATGTATTTTAACTGTACATCACCGATGATAAATACATGTTTGATGTGGGTAGCTCAGAACAGTGAGTGGGAAGTACACCACTTGGGTACCTTCCTGGCTTTATCAGTCCCACCACATCCAGCGCGCAGTGAAAATGTTCTGTCGCTAGGGTCTGAGTTAGGTGAATTCAACAAGATGTTTTTTCATGTTGAGGGTCCTTATGAAATATGTTTAGATTTCAATGTGATATTCTGACAGGAGATGTGTTACACTATTTACAAGACAAATTTCCATGACTTTTAGAACACATTGTAAAATGAAATTTTCATGCTAGAACATAATCAGATATGTTTTACAAGTACTCTTAGGAATAAAGCAAAAAATAAGTATCAAATACTGGACTTGGAAAAAAAAAATCATTTTGGTTAATGAGTCCTTTACCATGCAACTGTGTAGAGGCATGCAGAGGCTAGTAAGTTCTTGTCATCAAAAGCTTCCACTTTGGACACAGTGTAGTCTATAAAGCAAACTACAGAAGACCAACAGTTTGAAAATCCACTGTGAAGTAAGAAGCAAAGTTCCAAAGCCATTACCAATACCTTGGGCTTTGAAAATCATAGGTAGTTGATTTGTTAATGGAAAATTCTATTTTCACATTAGCTGTACTTTTTTTCTGGGTTTTATAATCCTTCTTTACAAATCTACCCATAAGAAACTAATTTTTAAATTTGTGCAGGGTTTTAACAAATGCCCAGATGATGATTTTAATTTGCCATTTGTAATGATGAGTACACCGAACCGTGGTGAAATCACTGATTCAGGTAAGAGTAAAATAAGCATTTACCTTGCACATGCTTTTACATTTTTTCAATAAAGTCAACATTTTTCATAAGTAGTTTAACAATTTTGTAGCTATACAGTTCCACTGTTATTTTTTTAGAAATACATTGATCAAAATGTCTTCATATTTCAGATGCGATTTCACAGCAAGTAAAACTTTGCTCTGAGGTAGATGAAGAGGTCAGCTAAGTATAAACTCTACATATCTAATTTCTTAGGGCCTCTGTTCCCAGAACAGTGTCTAAACTACTATTCTAGTAGATGCTTCAGGGCTAAAGGACGTAGTCAAAGGGGAATAATAATTTTCCATCTCCTGTTTAAAGCTGAATCACTTACAGGAGGTATTTATCTATAAAACAATGTGTTTAGTGAAGTGGTTTCCCCTAGCATTTGATTCTTCTCATAGTGTCTTTACCAACATTTTTCTGTTTTAGTATAGCTCACTAAAGCTAATTATTTTTTTTTACCAGTAGCTTCCTGTGCTTCCCAGACACAAAATGCTGTTTGCTGCAACAATGGAACATATTTCTTGCAGTCCTTCTGATGATTTTTATATCCCTGAGGACTAAACTTCTTTTAGCCCAGGCAGCTATTAAAGTACAGTTACAACTGTAATAGTATTATGATGCAGCCAAAACAAGGATGGCATTAGGTGACATCATATCTGAAACAAACTGCAGAACTCCCCTGTGGCCTGCTGTACTATCACCTGCCTAAACCACTGAGCAAGTGCTGTTTGTACAGCGCTTTAAAGATGTTCTAAGAGCACGAGGTTTGTTGGTTTTCCTTTCTGCTTTGTGTATGAGCTAAACTGCAAAAACGTATCACAGGTAGTCTTGGACAAGATCTCTGAAGCTGCTTTTACTTAACTCAGCAGTATCTGTCAGAACAAGAGGGAAATGGTGTGAAAAACCTAATGGAAGGAATCTTGGCTCTACTGATAATTCTAGCAAAACTTTTATTGACTTTTGGTGGAGTGTGGTTATCCATATCTTTAATGGTATCTATTTAGCTATGTCACTATACCTGAAGGCAGTGGGGTGTTTTTCAGTTGTGTTTGTGTCTCTTACTTGTTCTGTAACGTCTGTTGATACATACACATACACAGTGGATACACAAAGATTTAAACTGTGGTTCCTGATCGTGTATATAAGCTTGTGTCACCATCTGTGGAAAAAAATTTACTCTTGTGATATTTCTAAGAGATAAATATGTATCTAAACCATTATTAATTAAATAACATTTGAGATTAAATTGTGGAACCTGTTTTAATAGCATGTAGAAACAATGAATGAATTGTATTCAAAACTCTACAAAGAGGCTGAGAAGATCAAGCGGTGGAAATTAACTGTAGAATCAGAACTAAAGCAGAAAGAAAGAAAACTGCAAGAAAATAGGAAGATTGTTGAAGCACAGCGTAAAGCCATTCAGGAATTGCAGGCTAGTGTTGTACAATATACACTTAATATGTAAAGATAAAGTTCTTCCTGATTTAATATGAAAATATTACTCATACAATTAAATATTAAAGAATGTTGCAGAGGTTGAAGAAATTTTGAACTGTTAATGTGATGACTTTAGAGAAGCCATTTGTCTAGATACCAGTGACCTATGGCTCTACTGTTACTAAAGGAAAAAGTAACATTTTGTTTTTTAAAAATAGTTTTCCTCTTTTTAACAATGTGCATGCCATCTTTGTACTATTTACATGCACCTCACACTGTGGGTATGCAGAAACCTACTCAAGACCGAATAAGCTCGAATAAGCTTTCATTCTCCTGGTATGTGTGAAGTGTGCTCATGCATATTTTTGTATTCAATGCATGCAGGAAATAGAGCTCTCTGCTTTATTCCAGTTTCTTATCTTGCTGGTAGTGATAGACAGAAATACATATACATACAATTGTGATTGAATTGTATATTTTATACAAATTATTTGTCCTTTTTTGTTGTTGTTTGCATTTGCATTGGCTTTGGTAACCTGAATCATCTTTGATTGTTTGACTTTTGCCTTGATAAAATGGTTATTCTGAGAAGGGATGTGCACATGTAGTAAGTATATGTATGAATAACATACCTGTGTTTCAGTTGCCGGTAAATTATTGTTTATTATTATTATGTCTTTCAGGGAAACTGTAAATGGTCTCAGCATGTAATATCAGATAAACCAAATTTCTGTCTTCTGATGCAAAAAATTACTTTTTCGTGTGAGATTTGAGAAGTGTATATTTCTAGTATATTTTTCAATAACGATGTGTTTTTGTATTTGTTCCCTATGAAATTAGTTTGAAAATGAAAAACTAAGTTTAAAACTGGAAGATGAGATATGTGAAAATAAAGATCTTTTAAAAGAGTAAGTAATACAGTAAAATACATTTTTGTGAAAATAATTAGTGCTAAGAACTGTATTGATACGTGAAGTTACATTTAGCTGTTAAATTGTAAGGGTCATCAGGCATTTACATTGTTACTACTTAGGTATTCAAAGTGCCATGCATTCCTGTGACAACATGTTACGGTATTTTTTCCTCTTTTAGAAACAGCGCTTCAAGACATCTGTGTAATCTGCTCAAGGAAACCTGTACTCACTTCACAGAGAAGTCCAACAAATGTAAATGCTATTTATATTTTTATTTATAAAAGTAAATGTAGCTTTCTCTAAATTCACGAAGGAAAAAAGCTATCATTCTGATCCAAATACATTCTCCAGTTGAGGTAAATTATAGGCGGCTCTGCATCAGAGTGAAATTGGAAGTGAAGCCATAGGTCTAATCCACATATGTTTCATAGTGCTAAATCTAGAGGTTTTCTGAAGTCGGTTTGATTGTTTGCTAAAAGATTGTAAGCCTGGAAACTATTTAGGTGTCTAAACACTGATACAGGTTTAAAGCAGTGTAAGCAACCCTGATTAGCTAGTAGCAGCCACTCCAGAGGAGGGCAGATCTCCTGAGGTCTTGTCTGTCCATTGACGTTTGTCAGTCCCATCCAGATACCCTGAATATGTGAAGACATATGAGGTAGCACTTCATGCCTGTGTCCGGGCAGTAGAATCTACTCTACTTCAGTTACTTTCCCCAGCTCTCTCTAACAAATTTCCAGAGTTGTCGTTATGCTGTTTGAAGCAGTTATAGATTCATGGGGAAAAAAGGTCCAAACTCCAAGACGCTATGAGTAACTAGCATTCTTCTCACTAAACAGGCCAAGCCAAGACACCTGGATAACTTAAGAAAGTTTAAATGCTGAGGTTTTAAAATATGTTCTTGACTTGGGATTTTATTCTATATGAAATTGAACACCCGTGTATAGATGTACTGTACTTCTTTGATAACCTTGTTTCTACTGTTCTATTCTAGAATTGTTTTCTTAGGGAAAAATAATACCAATTACAAAAACGAAAGGAAAAAAATATAAAAAGATGGAGATGGAATATTGTTACAATTCTATTATGACAGTTCTGTGCTCATGGGTATCTCTGATGATGGGAAGAAATTCAGTGCTAAACCTTATATTAAAGTTTTTAAAACCCTAACATTTTTGATATGTTAATATTCAACAACATTAATACTGTCAAAATTAATATAGTTCTAAAAATTGATCCAGAATTACACTATTCACAGAAAAACTGAGATTAGGAAGGAATTTGAAAAGCTGAGCTTGCTTGATGTTTCAATGGAGTATACTTTTTCTCCAGATTATATAACTTTTGTCACCTGTTTTATAATGGGTTTTTTTAAATAAGAAAAGAGCCTATAATTCCTTTTTAAATTCATTATGCTGTTTAAGCATAGTGGCTTGGACAGCTGGTGTTCTTTTTCAAAAGGAAAACTTTATGGTACATTCTTACTTTGATAGATGAACATGAAAGAGAAGAGACAAGACAACTATATGTGGAACTTAATAACAATGTTGAAGTAAGTGATGTAGCTTGTTAATAGGCTCAAATGTGATCTGAATTACATGGATATGTTGAGATATCTGAGTTATGTGCGTATGTTGAGATACTATTTGTACAAAGAATGTTCTCTGATAAAGTGATTAGAACTGTCGTGTGATGCAGGAAGTCAGGTTTTCAGTCCCTTTTCAAGAACTATTTTTGCATTGTATAGGGCAGATTCATTGGATAAAATGCAGCAGTGTTTGGGATGTAGATCCATATGATCTGTGTGATATGTATGATCTGCTTAGTGTGAGGTGACTGCCATAACTTCTGTCTTTTTGTACTGTGTTTCACTTAACTGGGCATTTCATGGAATGTCTGAGGTTGGAAAACATCCTCTGAAGAACATCTGGAGAACTTCCCCTGCTAAAAGCAAGGTCCAGTAGAGCTGGTTCAGCCAGGTTTTGGGGTCAGGTATATTAGGGTTATTCTGTTAGATAATTTTATTTAATGTAAAGTGCAATGTAAAATAAAGACGAACAAAGAAAATTAATTTCAGTTTTGAGTGTGACACAACAACAAAATTCATTATGGGAACTTGTGATTTTGTGTGCAATAAGAAGCATAAGGTGTGAATATTCCGTGACTTAAAGAGGGTTTTTACCTTTTTAATTTGCAAAAGAAGTGCAGTCTGGCCAAAGAAATTAATTATTCATATTTTTGTTATTAATTATTCCAGTGTGGAAGATAAGACCCTAGTATATTTATAATAGAGAAATGCAAGGCATCACTGTTTTGGGAGTGATGAACTTGATGTTAAGCAGAGTCAGAGAGTACACGGTGTAATGGCTGAATATTAATTATAGGTTGTGGTAGCAACCAAGAAAAGCACAACTGCTTCTCCGTTGTGTTAGGCATCTACAAACATGGACCAGTAAAAATATTTCATCCTTGAAATTGTTTAGATCTTGGGTATAGAAATTCTTAAACTTCCGACTTTGAATAATTACAACATTCTTTTAACAACAAACCATAAACATAATTCTTCATTACTTAGTTTTATATGAATGTATATATTGAATTTTATTTTTAGAGAATGATAATTGCGTTTGAAGAGCTTCGTGTGCAAGCAGAGAACACCAGATTGGAAATGTGTTTCAAATGTGAGAATTCTGTTTATTGTGTTTATGCTGCAGGCTTAACCATTTTGTACTTCATAGATTTTATTGCATGCATTCAGGCCAGAAAGATACAAAATGCTGGAATGGTGAACTGTAACACTGTGACAGACACTCTTTTATTCATGCTGTCTGCTATTAAATGCCTGGGCCCTTTTATTGTTTTTCCACTGTGTCAGATTTTGAACTTTGTTTTTCAAATAGTCACTCAAAGTCAAAGTTTTGTCTGTGAAGTACAGTCTAGCAATCACTACTTACTTTATGTAGTTGGTTTATTTAAATGATAATGCACTAGTCTACACCTACAGAAATTTTAATTTCATTTGCTTTATTTATTCTACTGTGTGCCTATTTCATTTTTACATGTGTATTTTTGTTAATTTCTTGAACTATTAAGTAATACATGGAATAATGGACTCATTCTGTGGAAAGCTGGTGCAAAAATAATTTGTCTGATTAGAAAATAATTTCAAATACGACCTTAACAATTGCTCTTTAGGAAATAAATTGTACAGCTGTACAATTATAAGCAATCTTAAACTGGAAATTTTATTTAACTTGGAGTATATTTTAGCTAGTGTATTAACTATGCATGTTACTATATCTCAAAAGTAAAAGAAGAAGCAGAAAAAGTGGACAAGTTTGAAAAAGAATACAAACTGGAAGTCAGTATGAAGGAAAAGCAGGTTTGCTCAATTTTACAGTCTAATATCTACAGCTTTATTTTTGAAACAAATCTTGCAGTTCCTTTAATATTCAAACTCTGTTTTGTGACTTACTGATACATCAAATGAAAACAATTACTTTAAAAGTGCTTGGTTGTTTGTATATTTGTAATACATATACAAATACATATACTATTACATAGTATGCATATACATAATAGATATAATATTTGTGTTTTGGAAGGATGGAAATTAATATTGCAAATGACCTTTTGATGGTATGTTTCTTCTGTATTATTTATTTTGAATAAAATATGAATTAGGCTGCTGTATCATAACAGGAGACATCTTAGTGACAGGATTTAAAAGCACCACGTAAACACTGACTAATCTTTCTGTTCTCTATACATACGCTTGCCTTTATAAAAAGTGGCTTGTGCAGAAGCATAAAATTAGAAAAGCAGTCATCACTCTTCATAGTTAAGAAAGGTATAGTTCATATCTGGTAAGAGGGAACTTTGAAGAAGGATTAAAATGCATATCAGAGCACAGGCTGGTAAGAGAATTTGGGAAACTGAGATCAGAGTAGGTTTTTTGTAGTGATGTGATGAGGTAGCCATGATGGAAGACTGATTAAGTTGAAGAAATTAATTGTGGTAAGAGTTTTCAGTTTGGAAGCAGGAGTCTGAGAAGCAGAGCATCTGTCTGTATCTGGGAAGGTCAAGAGTTGGTGGTTTTTCTGAGGATGGATATGACATTACGAAGGGGCAAGGAGTGTTTCTGGTCATCAGTAAAAAGGAGAAAAATAACAGCTGGAGCCACATTTAAGTCAGATTCTGCTAACTTTAGGGATGTTACAGTATCTTCAGTCTGTTGGAATTCAATGCTTTGATTTTGAACTGAAGAGCTTTTTCATCCAGGGTAATATGAGTTGATCAGTATTTGTCTTAAGACTGACCACCTTATTTAACTTGAGTGACAGCAGTATGTATGCTAATCATACACAATGCACAAATGAAAATGAGAATCTGTCCTGTTTTTCTACATTTCATTATGATATTATTTTAATTTTGTTAGATTTCAGTTCTTACCATACAGAGTGATGAAAAAGATGATATAATAAGGGACATCAAGACTCAGCTGCAGGAATCAAAAAATAAGATTGCTGACTTAGTGGAAGCAAAAAGTAAGAGTTCTCTCTGCTGTCTTAAAATGTAATTGGTTATAGAAGTATAGGAAACAGGATCATGGTAATTTTACCCTGTTACTAGTCAGCAGCAGAATTTTGGGCCTTGTGGGCCATATTTTCTTGTGGAAGAGAAGCTGCTGATGTGGGATCCGGACTGGTACAGTAATCTGCATATGTATAAAATCTATGCCCTTATTTCATAACAGAGGTTTTCCCTTTAGGCTTAGGCTACACTCTGTTTTTGTATTGACGTTAACAGCTTCATTGCGAAGGACTTTTCTTTCCTCTAGTGTGAACTAATAAACTCTAGTGTGAACATGTTATACTACTGGAAAGGTGCCATATACTGTGTCGTTCCTTTTCTGTAACTGAAGTTTTACCAGGACACTGTATAGCCCTGTCTCTGTTCTGGAGATTTTTCCCATTTCAGTTGGACTCATGTAGTAAACATGGCACTACAACAGATAAGTGTTTTTCCTGGTTACTGGATTGATCTGTTTCAAATCAAGTTAGTGAAAGGTCTTCAAGGTATAATATTTGTTCAGTAGTCCCTAAATAGCAGCCTTGTTCTGTGTTCAACAAGACTTATTTTCATGTCTTTGCCAAATAACCCTCCAAAATGTTACTGCTTTTAAATGGAATCTAGTTGCAAATAGGCAAAGGATTGTCTGGGGTTGGAAGTATAACTAGTTTTGAAGGGTTCTTTTTTAAGGGTGAGTCAAGCAGTGAGAGCTTTTGAAGACTGCAAGGGGAAAACACATTGCTTGAATTTTGCAAACTTACAGTCAGGTGCCACTGTAACTTACTTTTCAGAACTTGATTTTCAGTATTTGTAAGCCATCTATATACCAAAATATTTTTAGTATATTATGCAAGTACCTTTGTTCTTTAGAACTGATGCAATTTTCAGCCTCCCCTTCCCTGGGGAGTTGGGGGGAAGGCGTTAGTATTGTTTTTATGCCAGATACATATAAGTGGCTGCATTTTGTTAAATTTTATAAGTATATGTAACTTTACATTTTGCTTACTGTTGCTTAATAAGTTGAGTAATCATCTTGGAGGTTTTTTGCTTAACAATGACATGAATACATCGTGTAACTTGATTAAAGTGTAGGAATGTACTTATCTGTAAAATAGAATTGCAAGCATTTTTTAGTAAATATCTTATTTTGCTTAAATGTAAGCATATATCTTCTTGCTTAGGATATGAAGGAGACATGTTAAAGGAATCCCAGATCAATCAAGAACATTTGAGGGCAGAACTGGAAGAGGCCAAAGTTTCATTGCAAAAAACAGAGGTACAGCTTGCTTAGAACTTTCCGGTGTAAATAGATTAGACTAGTAATTGCATAAGTAATTACTTATACTTTAGATATGAAACAGTTGTATCTGTTGCAAAACATGTTCAGAAATTATATCTTTTTTTGTAGGTTGCTCAAAAGAGCTTAGAAACAGAGTTGCAGACTGCAGTGAAAGCACTGGTTCAGGTCACTGGAGAAAAAGAAGCAGAGGTGGAAGAATGTAAAAAAATTAAGGCTTTGCACGAATCCCTGAGAGAGGATTTTGAGACTTCTATTTCCAATTTGGAAAGCTTGCTGCAAAAAGAGCAAAATAGGTAAATTAAACAGTTTATATTCAAACAATGATCTTGCAGGTAAAATACCAGATTACTGAGCTACCGGGAATAAAACCTAAACTTCATATGTGATTTGGTGTAATTACATTTTTGTAATCTCTAATAACTTTTTTTTTCAATTTTATTTTCTTAGATTGGAGAAATGTGAAAATGAGTCAAAGCTACTTACCTTGGAGCTCAGAAATAAGACTGCTGAACTGGGTAAGATTTGTAGAAAGAAAGAAAATGAGCTATGTAGCATTTCTCTTCTGTTTCCTAAAAATAGACCATCCCTATTTCTTGGAAAAATGGTTTAGAGTACCCTGTACCTGTCAGGAATGTTTACATTTATTTTTACTCATCTGACTTCCTTCTTTTTGGTAGTTGTTGTAGCTGTCACCAGTCAAAGAGCAGTGCCGTGCAGACCTCCAATAGCAAGACCATATATGTATGGATTCTCCTGGAAGTCATTTTGGTTTCTCTGCACACTTTCACTTAAACTGATAGCACTGCAGACCTGTTTGAGAGGTAGCGTTAGGCTGCTGAACAGTAGTTTCCTGGAATGACTTCTGCACCTTGTAGCAGAGACAAAACACTTGGATTAAGTTTTCCTGCAGACCACACTCCCCATGTTGGATGTAGAATCACACTGCAGTAGTTAGCTTTAAATATTGCTTTGATATCCTGTGATTTATAGATATGCGCTTCTTAGCCCCCAGAGTAAGAGATCTATCTTTAGCACCGTTTTCCCAGTGTGCAGCGTATGTCTCTAGTCCTGATACGATAAATGAGAAATATAGTTTGGTGTCCTTGTATGTATTGAGGGCATCTAAAGATAAGTGTTCAAAAATTAATTGCTAATGCTTGTCTAAAACAAGATGAGATGTGACCTGCGAGAATTCCAGAGCAAAAATGAATTTGTATCCAGTACTTGCAAAAAAACCCAGTAATGTGAATGTGCACATAGAAAACATTTTCAAGTTACTAATAAGTGGTTTCCTTTTTCAGGATATCCATGTGAATATTTAGCAGTCTGTCTTTTTTTCTAGAAAATGCAGGTGCCTCAATACTTGGAGACTGTAAACATTCTTACAGTCCACAGTTTATTTGAAGCCACGATTGTGGAAACCATAATATGCTCTGAATTCTATTTAAGATGAATTATTAGTTTCTCTTCAGATATATATTTGCTAATGTCTTTCTGAATCATTTTTTTCAACTCTACGTTTAGGTTAAGTCATAATTTAGGTTATAATTTAGCTTTACATTTTCTGAAAGTTTTGAAAATTGGGTACTGCAAAGGGATAAATGCTTCATAGTGCCTGCTAAATATGTAAAATTATTTCTGTTCAATTAATTTTACATTACATGTGCTGTAGAAGAGATGACTAAACTCAAATGTGACAAAGAAATGCAACTTGAAGAGCTGTCAGAAACACTGGTAAATTTTCATTCTATTAGTCTCATGGCATTTACTTTTCATATGAAGTCTCTCTTGCTTTTTAAGTATCTTAAGTGCCACATATAAACACTGTCTAATCTGCCTTAATGTTGCTACTAAACTTTCTTACCTGTCTTTTAGACTATTTCAGTGTTTTCTTTGAAGAACTTGATTATTTCCACTGTTTTTCTTGTTTTGTTCTGCTTTGTTTTGGTTTTCCTTGTCAATACTTCTGGTCATTTCTTTCTTCATTCACAGCTATTCAAATGCTACTCCCTCTGGACATAAAGATTTCACATTTTTAGATATGTCTAGTACTGATCCTTTCCTCATTCTGAACCTTTCTGAAAAATACTTTTTTTTTGGTAATGAACATTAGCTCAAACCTTGTGAGCACCATGCATATGACATTTAAGGCTGAGGGATCAACTAACTTTCGACAGTAAAGATAATTCATCGAGTGGATAGCTTTCTTTGTAATAATCTTCTAAAAATTAAGCATTGTAAATTACAGGCTTACCTCATTTTGGTGTTTAAAGGGTAACCAATCTTCTGGCACCACCCAGAAGAGGCAGTGGAATTTGTGAAAAGGTTATGTGTGACAAATTGAGAAAACTGATAAGCAATCTCATAGGTTTAATAGGTTTGTTTCTTCACAAATCTGTTGTGATTATTTTGCTGTTTGTGGGGTGTTAGTTATGGAGATGTCCTCCGCACTGCAGCGTTTAGTATCTAGAAAGCATTGTGTACTGTGTTGATGCATGTCTCTTCAGAGAAAACATTTAAGAGCCTGCAGAAAGGTCTTTTGGGTTACAACACTCTGTTGCATCTATTCCCATTATGGTGGGCGTTCTGTTCTCTACTTATAGGGAAGTTTCCTGACGTAATTAGCTCTGGTATCTGTGAACCCTACAGAACTGTGACAAAGGCCTGTTCTCTGTTACAGAAGTCTAGGCTATATGAAGTGCACATTTGATAAGGATTATTTTAGTTATGATATTATATTTACAAGTCTAACAAGAAACTGCATCAGCTAAAGTAAGATAGTGTGAAACCAGGTCTGCATTTTACCATGTATGTTTGTTCCTTATATACTGTGCATTATATTTTTCTAAACTGAGTTTCACTGATCTTAAACAGAGAAAAGTTGAAGGACTTCTAGTGAAGAAGAAAGATCTTGAGGCTACTGTAGAAAATTTGCATGAAAGAGAAAAAGAAACAAAAAATGTTCTCCAAATCAGAGAGGTCTGAATAAAGGGTGATAGTAACATGTTTTTATAAATAGTTAAGTTACATATTATCAGTTATATATAAGAACATAAGAAATATTGCATAGTCACACCAGTGCTCCACCCAATGCGCTGCTCTGCTTGTGATAATGACAGCAGAAGGTACTGTGTAGTAGAGGATCCTGACTATTATCTCTGGTCCATACCCCTTACATTCCTGCAGTAGCTATATTAAAGATGTTTGAGGACACACCCCTGTCAGTTGCCTTTCCTATCAGTTTATGGACTTGTTCATGTTCACTTGTCTCATCTGTTTTTGGACCTCTTCAGACTATTTGCCTCCATAGCCTTCTGTGATTAGAAATTCCAGAAGTTCATTACGTGTTGTCCTTAAAAACTAATCTCACTCGCTCTCCCTCCTTCTCTCCCTCATCTCCCCCACTCCCTCAGCTGCCTGCCAGTGCCTGTGGTATCAGTGTATCACCAATTGTTTGGAGGAAACAGTATTCAAAGCATTTATATATTTTAAAATATATTACATTACAAGGCTTATCTTGTAATGGCAGCAAATTTGAGGGAGGAATTTTGCTTTGTGGTTTGGATGCATCTAAAACACAAGCTTATTCTATCACGTAATATTGGGATTTTGTGATTTTTTTTAAAAATTTTGTTTAATTTATATTATTTCTTAATCTGTAGTGTAATTTTGTCAGTAATTTTGAAGACAGGTTAATTAGACTTACAATAGGGAATGCATTCAGCATTCGTATCAGGGTTCGATATTTCACACTACTTTCATATCAAAATAGAGATGTAAAGATACAGTCTGGCTAATTTATGGCATGTATGTAGTTTTGTTTCATCTTAAAGCTTTGTGTTGTCAGTTCATTTATGATAGATTTCATGACTTGTATTTTATATATGTGTACTCAAAACACTTTCTTTTTCTTCTGCAGAAAGAAATCCATGATTTGAAAGTACAGCTGACTAGTACAGCTGAAAAGGAACAAAATTATTTAAAACGGCTTATGACACTGAATACAGATCTTGAACGAGAGGCGTATGATCATTTTTGAAAATATAGTATTTAATTTTTTGTGTGCTACATAAAAGATATGTTAGTATACAATGAAATGATCTATGATTGTTTTCTAATGGAATTTTTGAACCTATGCACACAGTCTGATATCTGTTACATACTTATATTTATAAATGGCATTTTCTGTATTTATTTGTGTTCCACATCTCTGTGACTTAGTTGGGTTAACATGAAGAAAAAGTTTCTGAATTCATTGTTAACCCTGCTTTGAGCTGGATATTGAACTACATCATCTTCAACAACCATTATATTTATATAAAAGTTGTCTCTAATTTTCTTTCCTTCTCCTGTCGCCTTTTTGCATCCCTGTAACTTTGCTGCAAAGCTTAAATTTCTAGACACAGGCCTGGACTTTTTTCAGCGTGAAGTAACATTTTGTAACAGATAAATTTAACTTAAAAGGAAAGTTCAGAATACATGTTCTCATTTCTCTTGACCATTTGTTTTAAATTAGGCTAAAGAATGAACAACTTACAGTGTCTATCAATAAGCTTTTATTAGAAAAAGAACAAATAACACAAGAGAAAAGTGGTATGGCTGCAGAACTCAAGAAACTGCAAGAAAGTCATGAGGTAAGTTTTAAACTTCCAGCTATTTTTAAAGGACAACATTCAATTTAAAATATAAATCATGTGGTAAACTTCAACGTGACATGGTTCGGTAGAGTATCTGTACTATTTTTTGTGTTTAAAATACAAAGGAAGTGCAGTTACCCTTGTCAGTATGGTAGGTCAAGATACTGCTTAAGAATCTTTGAATTTTTTAAGATGTTACTTTGAATTTTATTCATTTTACTTTCATGGGTCTTTATTTAGGATAGTAGAAAAAAAGAAGAAAATACAAAGCAGTTAGTTGAAAACCTGGAAGAAGCAAATGGCCAGCTAAGGCAAGTAAAAAGAAATGTATAATATTATTAAAGGAAGTTAGTGTAATGTTGTGATCATACACTGCTTTCTCTGATCTTTAGATTAATGCTTTTTTTAGGTTATATAGCTAAACAGAAACAATTTAGTATTGATGTTAGCCATGTAGATGTTTCTACAAATTAGCAGTGTACCTATTGCTACAGGAACAATTTTTGCCATAGCTTCGTGTTACATAAAGAGAGCTGTCCTTTCCTGCATTAACATCTTAGGTGTGAAGGAAATGAAAATAGAAGTTAAGGGTATGGATTAAACGTGAAAACGTGAAACTGGTTAAATGTTACTCTCTGAAGTAATCTCTGTACCACCAACCCAATAGACAGGCAGCCTTCCATGTTTCATAGATGCATTACAATATTACAGATTAGAATATATTTTACTCGGGTAAGGGGAACATCTTTCTGTACTTTCAAAAAGTATGTACAGATTGGACATTAAATAGCAGTCACTTTGCATCGTTTTAAGAAAATTTTCGTTGAACAGCTTGTGAAGTTCTCATCAACATTAGCAGCTCTTTATAGAAAATAAAGTAGTGAAAAGGAGTTAAAGTTATTAAGTAAATATTTACTAATACTTGTTAATTTGGCATTTAGAAATGAACTGGAGTCCTTGAAGGAGAAGATGGCAAAGAAAGGTGAAGAGATTAAAAGTAAACTGGATGAAAGAGAAGAAAATGTATGCTGTGTCATCTGCTTTATCATGAAAATATGTAATCTCTTACAGAGGCTTTCTTTCAGTGCTGCTACCCATTGAGTCAACATATGTACACATGCTGAGCCCTTTTATTTTAAAAGATAAGGACCTTCTGTGGGTTGTTTACTCTTTACATGGAGGCTTAAAAGTCCATATTTGTTAGATTTCAGGCAAACAGAGAACCCCATTTATTTATTTCTGTTATACCCATTTAGTGATGGATGGGGTATGGATTAGCTTTCAATATGTAATATGAGTTTTAGTAATACATTCAAATATTTTTACTTTAATACTGTAGTTTCAAAGCACACCTTTTTTTTAAATCATAATGGATTTCAAAATTTTATTGTAAAAGTCAAAGAAAATACTCAGGACTTGGGATGATAGCTTAGTTATTTTTTTCACAAATACAAAATAGGGAATACACTTACTTGTCAATTTTGAGGGAACTGCTTTGTAATTGCAATGCAGTAATTAATAGCAATTCTGCCATTACGCCTTTTGCTTCTTCAGGAGAGTATAAAAATGCTATAGTATTATGACTAGATTTACAATTATAATTCCAGGCTAAGAGTATTGAAAATGAAATTTCAAGGAAGGAAAAGCAGCTGAAGATTCTAGAAAATAAGGTATGAAAATTCATTTTTTTTCACGAACTGTAGAGAACTTAATACAAGATTATTTTTTAAATTACAAAGTTATTTCCCTCTCCCTCTCCCTCTCCCTCCCCCTCCCCCTCCCCCTCCCCCTCCCCCTCCCCCTCCCCCTCCCCCTCCCCCTCTCCCTCTCCCTTTCCCCTACAACCACTGAGAAACTGATACACTGCTATGATGATATTCACTACTGTTGATGACATTGGGCCAGCAAAATTCTTGTAGTACTTTATAGTTAAAACTCCAATCATTGTAACACATTAGTGTGTATTAGTGTGTATTTCAGTTCCATTGAAATTGATAAGACTTGTGCAAATGCATGTTTAAGAACCTTGACAGTAATCTCTAACACAGGGAGTCATTTTTTAGGAGTTTATTAATTAATGTTTGAAATATCTCTTTTAGTTGAATAATTTAAAGAAACAGGTGGAAAATAAAACCAAATGCATCGAAGAGTTGCAACAGGAGGTATGTACATTTTTAAAAAGTCACAAATGCATAAACCATGGTATTTTGTGGTAACTGTTACTTCTCAACAGTTTTTGTCTGGTGTGGTATCCTTAGATATACCTATGTAATTTATAATACTTCCTTTCTTATCCTAACTCTGAGCAAATTAAGGAGTCACTTTTGGAATTACTTGATTTGTAAACTCATCCTTACTTTTGAAAAATGCAATTACAGAAATAAAATCTTTATTAAACTTTTACTATTTTCGTTTAGTACATGGTGCCATTGATACATGTGGAATAATGACCTGTCTCAGTTACAAATAGGACAAATTGTTAATAACCATACTGTAAAAATATATAACTTGTATTTTTTGTCATGACATCTGCACACTTTCTGTGAGCAGCATCTTAGTTTTTCTTCCCATTCTGCACCCTTTTTCATTATTCTCTGTTGTCACCAATGAGGAGCCTTTCATAAGGTCATGAAGTAACAGTATTATTAAAGTGAGTAGTTGAGCACACTTTTGTTCGGAGAATTAATCTGGAACCTGAACTGCACAACAAAAAAAGTTACTTGCTTGCTGAAAGCTTGCATTTTTAAGATTCTGACCTACTTGATGCAGTTAAATCATTACATAATTCTGTTAACTTATTAAAGTATAGTGTTTATTTTACTTTATTTTAACAGAATAAGGCACTGAAAAAGAAAATTACTGCAGAAAGCAAGAAAACGAGCATTTATGAAGGGAAGGTAGGTTTAAAAAACTTCATGTACAAGATGAGGGTAAAGCACAAACACAATGTTTTAAGGCCTAGTGTAACTAATGATAATACATGTTAGCACGTTCTTAATTGTTTTATGGATCTGGGATCAGATTTTACAGGAATGATCCCATAATCTTTGTAAAATACTTCCATTTTTAATCATTGGACACTGACTGGACTGTCAGGCATTTGTAAGAGATAGAAATTACAACTCAAGGAATTATGTTCCTAATCAGTCCCTTTTTTGGTTGATAGTGTACTGAACGTTATTCACTACTGCCACCCCATTGAAATAGAATTAAAAGTGATTAAAAGAAACACATGTATTATTCACTTTAGGCTGTTCTTTTACTGTGTTCTGCAACGGTTAAGTACCTGATTAGAACATTGTGTCCAGTTTTGGGTACCACACTTCAAGCAAGATGTAGACTGTTCTGAGGGTATTCTTATGATAAACTTAAAGGAAAAAATTATAATCAAAGTGCACGCTTGGGAGGAAAACATACCATAAAACAGTTAAAATCTTAAATAAGGGAGGGAATAAAATTTCCGTCTGTTTGTTGGTTGGTTTTTTTTCCAAAGAATTCATAGCATCTAGGGTTACTGCTTAGGAATAGACTCTTCCTGTTTGTTTCATACCAAATTCTCATTAGTATTAGCAGCTCAAAGTAATTAATCTTGTTTGGAACTAAATAAAATTCTGAAAATAAACTATTTCTAGATAAACTGTTTCTCCACTTCTTAACTGAAGGAAAAAAAAAAGATTTAATTATAAACATAATACAGTCATACATTCATAGTGCTAAGTCTTAGGAGACTATCAATTATGCTTCATTTTCCTACCTTGTATTCCATGCCAGCGATACTAGAGTCTTTTGTGCAAAAGGCAGAATAGTGTCAGATTGCTAATGGTTTGTTCCCTTACATTGGAATGATTCTTTGTGTTTGACTAGCCTCTAGCTTTAGGACTGTTTTATCGACTCGTGTGCACAAAACTGTTACAGGCTGTCTTTCCCATGGTGGTGTTGCCATTGTTTCTATTAGTATTTTCTAATTCACTTCAGGCCAAAGTTCAACTCTTTATGAAAAAAGCTGAACGTTAAATAGGAAATAGTTTAGTCATACACCTGAAAAGTAACAGAGTGTTTCTGTTCGAAAATGAGAGGTAAAAAAAAAATCGTTGGTATATTTATTCCTGAACAAATAACAGCAATAATTCTGCATTCTCAAAAGGTGAATAAATTACAGTTAGAGATGGAAAATATGAGCAAGCAACATAAAGAAACAGTTGACATCTATCAAAAAGACATTGAAACACAAAAAGTAAATGAAAATAAACTTATTGAAGAGGTGAGAGCTGTTAATTTTTACTGCATGTTTTATTTTTTTATGTATGATTGTTTTATGAAGCTATATTGGCCAGATTCCTTGCTCTTACGTAGCCATGTTATCAACATAAATGGAACTTCTTGTGTATGCATGTGAGCAAAGCTTTAGTACGTTAGATCCTTAAGTTGACGTATTTGTATATGTCTTTAAAAATAAGAAACCAGTTAAAATTCTTTTTGTCAAAATAGCGTTCACAGAAATTCTATTCTTGGTATAAATATAGCATAAACAAATTAGATTATAACTTTTCCCGTATTAGTATTTTCCTGCTGACACTTTTTTGATGGCAATATCACAAAATGTTAGGGCAGAGTGCTTGAAATGGCCTTGTGGTTTGAAATGACACTTGTCCACCATGGAAGAATGGATGTACTTTTAATCTATTTTTATTTGCCCATTTTAACAATATGTGTAAAAGATGTAAGATTTGAAAAGCATCTTAGAAGCAAATGAAGACTACACTAAATGTAGTCTTCATATACATTGCACCCACAGGGGTAAGAAGAAATTAAAATAAGATTTTTTTAAAAATACATTGCTGTTAATTGTTCATTAATTAAATGAAACTTGTTACTAACAGGTAGAAAAGATGAGGTTGCTTGCTGATGAAGCAACAATAACACAGAGAGAAACTGATATCCGATGTCAGCACAAGATAACTGAAATGGTGGCACTTATGGAAAAACATAAGGTAGGAGATTTTACTGATTTCTGTGATTTGTAATGTATGATACTATGCTAAGTAAAAACCTTTCAAAACCAGAATATTACGAATATTCTGGAGGTGTTCCGAGGCCAGGTTGGACAGGGCTTTGAGCAACCTGGTCCAGTGGGAGGTGTCCCTGCCCAGGGCAGGGGGGTGGGACTGGATGGTCTTTAAGGTCCCTTCCAACCCAAACCATTCTGTAATTCTATGAATTAGAAACTGAAACTTGATAATAAAGACCTGAGTCTAGGAAAATTAACTTGAACACATGCCTGACTTTTCATCACCTAAAACTAAATTAATATTTTTTGAAAACATGCCTACTGGCAGATAAATTTCATTTATCTAAATTTGTAGGAATCATAACATGATGTGAACTAGTAGCATCTTGGAATGCCCAGTAATGCTTTAGGTAAGACACAGTGGCGGTGTTGGCCTTTTGAAATTGTCCCGCAGACTGCATCTATTCAAGATGTTACATTTGGATGCTGAATAAAGGAGTATATAGGTTTGTGCTTTGCAGGATTTTTTTTTATTTATTTTTTTTATATTCAGCCTTCCTTTGATACTGTCCTGTTCCTTGATACCATACTGTTCTTCAGTATCAGTTTGGGCCTCTTTTTATGAGGAGATTGCTTAGTGACCTTTAGCAGTTTAACTTAACATTTTAATTTACATTTCTTATTACTCTGTTTTGCAGTATATTTAGCTGATACCATTAATAAAAATAATATGGCTAGCTTTTATGTGCCGAACATGTACCACTGCCTAGAGATAAAGCATTCTCTGTCAGCCCATAAAATAATACTGCTTGTGTATTTTCTGTTTTACAGTTTCTGCTGAAGCATCAATATTTGTTCATAGTGCTTTCTAAATCTTCACAAGAGCCTTATTTGAAATAATGAGTAATGTTTTAAGATTAGGTAGATCTATAATTGTAACATTTAGTCAAATGTTTTGAGTTTGTTGGCTTTTTCTGTTTTGTTTTGAAACACAGCATGAATATGATAAAATGGTTGAAGAAAAAGATACGGAGTTAAAACTTTATAAAATAAAAGAGCAAGAGCAGTTATCATCAAAAAGATCATTGGTAAGGTATACTCTTCAGCACCAAATAATTAAATGGAACGGCTGCTGTCCTTAGGGTGTAATATAACTATAAATATCGTATTAGACTTCTTCCTATTTAATCCTTGGGGTGGTTAAGTATCTGCTTTAGTGGGACTGAACAGCAAAGATCAACCCACTAACTTCTGTTTACTGTTATTTTCTTACAGATTCTATTATGTGCATTAAAAAAACCCAGATGCTTCTGAAAATAAATTGGAGTAGCTGTGCTTTTCTGTTTACTTTTCCTGATAGTGCATCATGCTCCAACCTCCCTGTGTGAATAAGAAACTTATGTATTAAATAGTTGGATTCCACTCCACACCTCCTACCCCCCTGTTCTTGCAAGGGTTTTAAGTTCTTACCTTGAACAGTTCTGGTCAAGTACTTGTTTCTTAGTAGTATTTCAACTCTTTTTCAAACAAACAAAAACAAAACTTCCAAGTCTAGAGTTGCATCACCTTTTTTTTTTTTTTTTTTCCCCTTTCTGGGAAGCTTAGCTTTGAGAAATGTTCTGAGAGCCAACATCCCTTCAAGGCTTTCACGAAAGTGTAGTTCTACAGCATCTACTTAAAACGCAGTATTTTTCTGACATTTCCTTTTACAGAATATTTCTTCACAGGGTTTTTTTTCAGTTAGATTTTTTTTTTAATAGAAGGTGATGTGACTCAAGTCTATGTGTTTGTTGTGGTTTTTTTTTTTTTAATTTGGTAACTGCTTCTCTGATCATCTGTTACTCTAGTGATTGAATCATTCTGAAAATGAATCGTAGATACCCCTCAGTCTGCTAACTTTATGGATAAGTCAGCTCTATTGAGCAAATGGAATTTTCTTTTGTTTATAATTAATATCCCTATTAATTACTGTCTTATGTGGACCATTTTCTTTTTTCCAGGTTAAGCATAGTTAACCCTATCCTTTATCTATTTGTTTTTAGGAAAGTGAGCTGTCATGTTTGAAAAGTGAACTGTCGTCCCTTAAGGAGCAACTTAAAGCAGAAATTAAAGAGAAGGTATCTTTTTCTTTTAAGAAAATGTAGCAGTATGGGTGACTCGCTTGGCCTGGTCTTATACAATATAATGAGGACAGCTGTGAAGTGCACTTTTGATTCTAGGTCTTGTTCTCACGTGCTGTCTTATTTCAAGAGCTTGACGCTCTCTGAAGTCATTATGTCTCATTTCTGGTGGCAGTGAGTGTTTTGCATTAAGCCTCAAATGGTAAGTATGAGGGAAGCAGGGGGACATTGAAACGCTATGAAGAACTGGCCAGGCTTGCGGGGATGATGTCAGGAAGGTAAAGCCAATATGGAGGTAAAACGGACAAGAGAAGTGAAGAGCAACAAGAAAAGCAGTATGACTAAATCTGGGTCATTATATTTGTGTGAACTTTGTAACAGTATGATTGTGGACTGTGTTCTGTAATTACACCAAGATTTTCAAGAACTAAATTAAAATAAAATATTTACTTCCTAACGCTTTTTTTTTTTTTAGGAGAATCTTGCAAAAGAACCCCCCCAAAATATGGTTCCTGAAGATGAAAAGAAGCACAAGGTAGCTTTAACCTTATCCTTAATCAATTTTAGAATTTGGTAATATTTATACGTATGCAATCTGATTGAAGTTCCATGATAAATTATGTACACTCGACCAAAGACACTGAAATGCTTTTAATTTAAACCTTTTTTAATTTTAGAAAATACAAAATCATTTTTCTGAGACTCCTAAACTTCATTTAGATCTAGACTGTGCATCTATTGATGTAAAAAATAAAAAGTCTCCAAATGATATTCCTATAAAAGTCAACATGATGGAAAAGAAAAAAATGCCTCCTTCAGCATCTGCAAAAAGTCCCTTGGGTAGTCCATCATTAAAGGTTTGTAACTCATAATAGTGAATTGTTCTTGTTTTATTTTTCTGACTGTATTTCTTACTTCTCTGTAGATGCTTATTTATTTTTTGTTGTGATTTAAAAGGTAGACAGCCACAAAAAAACCCAACGTATTCCACAGCGATACTAGAAAGCAGTTTGTGTAAGGGCTCCCACTGTGTGTCATTTTTCATGCTTAGTTACTTAATTTGTTTGTTAGCATTGATAAGTGACAATTCCTGTCCTAGAGAGACAGTGAAATTAATAATGTCTCTAGAATTCTTTTACTTAGTCTTAAAATTAAAGCGTTGTCTTTAAAGGCATATTTTTCTCTATGGAACAGAAAATAGCTTGCGTAGCTGTAAAAAGTATCAACTGCTTCGTCGTAACTGTAAAACCTTACGCTTCTACCCTGTCAGAAGCTCGCATGTGATGTTTATATCTTAACAATAGAAACAACTACCATTTTTATGTTATCCTTTCGAAAAAAAGATTGCATTGTTCCATTGTGTTGTTTCTGAGAAGTTTAACTTCTAGTGAAAGAACTATTTAAGTAAAAGCAATCCTGTTCTTGATCTCACTATCAGTGTCTTCCTGAAAGCTTTTTCCTGCAGTTTTGTTTGCGTTTTCTTAATGTTGGTTAGTTTGCATGTACTGACCACAGTTCAGAACAACCTGAATTTCTGCAGATAAGCACGAAGAAGTTAGATGTACATAGTGTGCCATAAAACTCAGTTCTTCCACAGCTTCCTGTTCATTTTCCATAGGAACAATAATTGTTCCACAGCATCTTTCTAGTGTCTTCCTGGATACTCAGTCTGTAAACTCAGTTATGAGTTTGGCTTTAGATTCTATAATTGCCACTGAATATGTAACTTTAAATGCCATCTTTTTCTTTCCCAGACATATATTATAAAGACTCCTCCAGTACATAAACTGCAAAGTGAAAACACAAATCTGCATTCCGAACAGTGCATGAGGAAAAAGCAAAAAGTGCTTCTACAGCTGGACACTCATTCAGACAGCTCTGAACACAGTGACCTCTTGGTAAGAATCAGGGAAAAAATAGTGTACTTAACAGTTCTTTATGCACACTGCTGTATCTAAGAATGTTCTGTATCCAAGACAAAATTTATATGTAATTTTTATTTCATTGGTTCTTTCTGGAATTGTATTTATATGTGTATAATTAATAACTGTATGACAAACAGTACCACTATATAAAAATATATATTAACTTTTATAATGATTTTTTACATTGTTTTTATTGAACTGTTAAGGCTTCATAGTAACATCCGAACTTTTTTTGTTATACTCTAATAAATCCTAGTGGGAAAGAAAATAATTTTTTAAAATATTGTGTAATTATGTAATTTTTTTATTTTTAATTTAAGAGCATAGTCTCAGAGGAAGAAATGTTTAAAAAATTATACAAAGATTATCCTCAAGCTTCACAATTATATGCCATGACACCAAAAAAGGTACCTTAGCTTTTCTTTAGATCAAAACGAACAGTTAATCAAACTGGTTATAGAAACTGATGGATGGCTTTATTTTTCTTCTTAGAAACCAGCTACATCAAACGTGAAAACTCCAGGCTCTGTACTGAAACTTAAAACCATGAGAAAAATGAGAGAGGCTGGATGGACTGCAGTTTCTAAAATGGACAGGAAAAGAAAAATTAAAGAAGCTGAAAAGCTCTTTACTTAAAATGAAAAAATGACTAGTGCCCTGGCATTATTTGATTAGTATAACCACAGTATTATTAGTCCTTCAGAGTTAGTATGTTGTTACGTTTTTCTGTCATACTCAGTGTGTTTAATACTACATTAATTTCCTTTATGCACATAAACTTTATAGGTACATAACTACATCAACCTGCAGAGCATTTTCTGTATTGCATTCCCTATGCTATAAAAATTGAGGACATAAATTAGCTACTTTTAAATGTAGAAATAAGTATAAATACATAGAAAGATGTTTCAAAAAGAAAAAAAGTCTGGAATTAGAAGTACTGGTTTTAAAGAAATTCAGTTTTGTTCTCTTAAATGTCTTAATACGTAATTCACAAAAGGATATTGTTTATTGAAAGAAATACTGAAGCTCTTGAAATGCATGCACTTTTACCTGAAGTCATCTTGCTTTTTCATTCATTTTAAATGTTGTCAGAACTGTCGTCTTAGGCTGTTTTGTTTTCAGTAGCTACTGTTTCAGTATGTTAAAACAGTTTTGAAACTTTTAAAATTGAAATTTCAATATAATTACTTTGGTTTAAAAAGATTTCAGCTTCATAAGGAATAAAATACGCATGCATGTTTTAAGATTGTAAAAACAATGTGAAGATGTTATTAAATTGTTTATCTGAAACATAAAGTGTGGGAGCAAATGTTGTTGCTTTACGTACTAGAACACAGATACAAATCACCAGGCAGCCTTCCCAAGGACTAAAAGCTTCTGCCACATAAGCGTAAGAATAGTTTAGAACAACGTACATTTCTGCGTTAATTCTTGATTAATCTTGGTTTCACAACAACAATAAAACGTGCTTCAGAGCCTCGAGGTAACAGGAAAACTAGGGGTACCTCCTAAAATACTATGAAAAATCAAAATCTCGGATTCATCTGAAGTGGGTAGCAAAACATATGTACTTCATTCTTTTTGTGTAGCAATTTTATGTATAGGGTAGTAGTTTGGGTTCCTTATGAATTATCTGTTGATTTTTTTTATTGTATGTAACTGACAAATACTCTCCAAGGATCTGAAAAAACATACTGGGTTTTTTCTCCATATTTGGAAACCAAATCTGTTATGCAAGCAAATTTTCTGAGATGTTAGAATGACCTTCCTTGCTGGAAAGATACTTCATATGTTTGCAGAATATTGAGTTTTTATAATATATCTGCTTAAATAGTGTAAATTAGAAAAAATAAAGGACAGAGAAGCTGCTTATAGCACACAAATTCCAGATGTCTGTCCTTACCAAGAAAGATTATTTTACCATAAGTCCTGTAAGGTAATCCATTTAAACCTCTCCCAGATTCATCAATTACTTATTTTTTGATCTGATACAGAGAATGTCATGCAAAAAGTCAGTTATTCTTCATTTTAGTTTGGGGTGTTACTTACTAATATCTCTTCAGCTACTTTGCAGGAAAAAGACAGTACGTTCACTGGAAACACAACATGTATGTGCAGTTTATAATTTATTTTAATAGAGGATAGTGTTTTATACAAGATCTAAATACCTGCCAATGTTTGTTACTTCATTTCAAGATGGCGTATTTCTAGTTTTGACATCCTCAACAGATAGGCAGACTCGACCCCTAAGCTAGTTACTGAGCAACCAAAAATAAAAATTCCAGTTGTTTCTGAGTATAATGAGACTTCTACTCTCTAGTCTTCTCAGCCACGGCTCACATACAGATCCAGGAAACTATAATTTTGTAATCCTGAAGTTGATATTCAAAATCCACATCAAGTCTAGCCTACCCCCATTCATAGCTTTGCTAATTCCAGAATATGTGACATTTGAATGCCTTACTATAAAAAATAGGATTAAAATTATTGTTATTTGAGACTTTACATGAAAAATAAATTGGTATCTATCAAACATGACTTCCATTATAGTGGTGTATGTACAGTATCTGACATCCTTATTTTCCAGTACTGTTGTGGCAGAGCTGTGACTCCATGGTGCATCATATAATCCTCCTGATACCATGAGCGTGTCATGTGGTGTACTGTATAAATCATCTGCAAAATTGCAAAAATATTCTTAGTAGCACTATAGAAAGCTTACAGGAAAACTAATCAGCTAGGAAGGGTGTAAAATCATATTTGCCTCATACTACACCTGTTTCCATCAATGGACTATATATAGTAAATAAAACTGAATATATAAACAACTTTATGTTAAGGCATTAACCCAGTTTGTATAGGAAAAGCAAATGAAAATTAATAAATTCACGTGCTTTGGCTTGTGAATCCTTCAGGTAGCACACAATTCAAAAAAGTAAAAACGAGAGCTACCAGTCAGGAGCTCTTCATAGCAGTGAATATTGACGCTTTTATCTGTGGAATTGTATTGAAGTTTTAAAGGCTATGTTCTGATATTCTTGACGCAGCTCCTCATCTGTATTATGCATTCAACTGAATTAACCCGGTCTGGCCCCAGCGGTTCACGGAAACGCTGTCATATGTAGTGACACCGACCTGAAGCCTGGGCTGCGTGATCTGGAGTCAGAGCTTCGATGAAGTTTACCGGTACGGTTCTGAAAAGCTGATTGCTTAGTTTGAGTGTTTCTGATGTTGATGACTCGCAGCTCTTTTAAATGGTAAAAATGCAGGTGGCAGAGTGATAACCAGCTTCAGCCTTGTGATATCTGAAGGCTTCTTGCTGTGAATGGCGTTACATGCAACACGTGCCAGGTGTGATGTGGCTGTTAAAGCAGAGGAACTGCTGCTGTCCATTCTGATCCTTTTTGGGTTCCAGCTGAAAGCTGCATTTTGCACCTTGGTTTGATTGACTTCAGCTGAAATACTGGAGGCTGTAAAACTTGTTGCTGGTGTTTTTCCAGATCCACTCTGTACCTTTGTTTGTATGTCTCTTTTATAAGAAATAGATAATCTTTGGCTTGAACAAAGTGCTTTGCCATAAGGTAACAACAGGTGAAAAGGATTGGAAAATGCATAGGTTGAATTCTGTTCGTCTATTGTCTCACTTCTCTTGTTCAGCAGTGGGTTTATTTGTCTTTGTCTAATCTGCTCTGTCCTCTTTTTCTGAGTTGCCTTGGGAACAACTAAATTTTCCTTTAATTTGCTTACTGGATAACTGAGTAGCCCTGGGTCTATAGATTGTAAAAAAAAAAAAAAAAAAAAAAAAAAAAAAAAAAGGAACTGATTAAATTTAAATACTTATCCTGGCCATATGTTTAATGCCTGATCTTAAATTTCTGGTGCAGATATTTGCTTTTCATTGAGAACTATTTTTTCTGTATGGTAAGTAATAAGTTTTTAGTACACCTGTTTGTTCCAACGGCTTAAAACAAAAGCAGAAGAGGGGAAAGCCTAAAAAGCTGCATTGAAAATTCAGTTCTAAGTCTTAGAAGACAAACAATCAGCATTTACCTATTCTAATGCTTGTCTTGGATCTCTCATAAAATATTCAAATGTCAAGTCAGTATCATTTGCCCATCGTGGCTTTATTAAGCACAGGAAATCTCAAAATTGTTAGCTTGCTATTTCATTAGTACAGAATGTTGGGGTTCACTCAAAAGTTGAATTTTTTAAATTAATGTTTCAACCCCTGTTATTACCCCGTACTTATAGTTAACTCCTGTCCTGGATAATACTGATAGATCCAGCAAGACAGCCATACCTTTTGGTCGCGTATGAACGCACGCCTTCCCTCAGCAAATAGTCAAAAAATATATCTCTTTGGTCTGTTTTCTTTGTTAAATGCAAGGCATGTTGTAGCAACAGTGGTTTTTATTATGTACTGTGTCATGAAATGGAATACTCTAGAATGGTGGCAAAACTTGATACAATATTACCAAGTATTTCAAATTAGACCACAAGGTTATTTTGGCAACTTGAGAAAATCCACATTTTGTATCTATCTTACTTAAAAAAGAAGAATGTAACCACTGCCAGCATTTAAAACTACAGTGCGGGGTTAGCCTGTGCAAGCACTTCCAGGTGTGTAGTAACTGTCGCTCAACACTACCGACCTCCAAATGGTATTTGAAAACGTGTTTTGTTTAAAGCTGCAAGAGCAGAGAGTGCAAAATAGAATGTGGAAAATAAGAGCAGATTTTAAGAAAATCACACTGTGAGGACTCACCCAAGCTGACAAAGGCAGGAGTACGGACTGGCAGGTAGTCCGGAGTGACAGATCCGATGTCCTGGCTGCGCCTGTTCCTTCGGGATCTCGATACCCAGTGTCCATGGAAACCAGGGGAGCTCAGGGGGTAGGGATTAGCCAGTGTACCCACACAGCGCTGACCGGGCCTGATGGAGACTAGCTGGGAACGTGAGAGGAAGGGGAATGTTACATGTCGGCAGTTGCTGATCTTACTTCACAGTAGCTTGAAAAGGTAGCTTTTTCAGAACTGGACACTGCACTGGACACAGAAAACTTTAAACAGTTTTCCCCAAGCGTATGTAAGGAAGATATTAAAATCTTGATTAAAAAGATGCGTTAAAAAAATCCTCAGGTGTGCATGATAGTTATTATAAAGAACAACTATTTCTAAACCACTAATAATAATACTACTTTAAATTTCAAAACTAAGAGGATTTTTTTAAAAAATGCTATAGGAATTAAATGTCTCTAATAAGAAAAAACAAAAAACCAAAAACCAGGGTTATTCCTACAACCTTTTCTGTCCCTAGGTATCAAGGTATTTAATTTAGTTTGCCTTGGTTCTACCGGGAGTATCCTGGGGGAAGGGTTCATGAGGTCTTCCCTTTTCCTTCTTTACAGCCATTTTAATTTTCAGTTGGAATCGTGGAGTGGCTTCCGCTTTGGGGGGCATTCCCTTTGGCGTGCTCCACAGTCCGTCACAGCTGTGGCAGACCCTCCTTTTCCAGGTGGGCGTGTGAGGTTGCCCGAGAGGGCAATGAATGGCTCCTGGGTACGAGCAGCCTCCGGCGGGGCTGCACGCCTGACGTCTGAAAGGAGAGACAGAAACATACCCCAGTGCTCGTACCCAGCGTATGTAATTAGCATAAATTCTGATCTAAAAAAAGTCAATTGTACATGCATAGTGTCACCTCTCCATGCCAGACCTTCATCAGCAAAGATCTTGTCTGATTACCTGTTGACTGCTTATCAGATTGGCAGTCAAACCAGGAGAACACTACAACCCTTAGGGACTGAAAAGTGCCTGTGACTTTTACCCCTTAGCATAGTTCTGGTATCAGGTGGGTAGTCGTTCATCCTCGATAGCGCTGCAGAAGGCTTCTGGATTCTCTTTGCTGTTGTTCTTTGGGCTTTTTTACATTTTGTCCTCAGTGTAGCAATTGTATATCTTAGAATAACAGAAATATCTAGCACTTTCCAAAGAAGTGAAACCAAATACGAAGCAGTGTATCATATGAGCCAAAGAGCAAACGGGATTATGAAGTATTTGCAGACCATAAATGGAGATCGTTGGCATATGACAGGCAACAAAGAGAATTGATGGTTTAATCTCTGGTTGATAGAAAATGCTGCAGCTAATCCTAGGAAAGAAAGAGAAGAACGGTCATCTGTGAATCTGTAAATTTAAGAGATGGGAGCTATGTTTCAAGCTATTACAGAGAGGCTCACAATAGACAGATTAGCTTTGAAAATTCAGCAGCCACAGTCTGTTTAAATGCAAAACCTGGCAAAATTGCTTGTTTCTATGGCAGCATATTAGGATCGTCTTTCCTTTGATCAGTGGAGGTCTGTGACAGGATGGGGTTGGAAATAATTCCTCTACCAGAATACTAATCTTCTGGAAATGTGATTGGCTTTGCCTGTTTTTCATCAGCATAGCTTCTAATTCTCTGTTGTTTGCAAGCACGGACGGTGCTATATGCAGTGGAAACAAGAGTCACCCTGCGGTGTAAGTTAACCTGCTCATTAGATCACAGAGTTTTCATTGTGTTGTACTACTAACAGGGGAAGAGTGAGCAGGAGTAATGTGTGATAACTTCTCCCCCTTGTTCCTACTTTTATCTTAGGCATTGGTCAGTGACAGAGAATCCTATTAAATTACTTTTATATAAAACCTTCTGGTATACACTGAATTTCTCTAGCCCATTACACCATTACAAAGATTCCTGGGTAATGAACCCAAGAATTTTATGATTACTAAATTCTGTTTACAGAGATCACTTAAACCACTTCTTGTAGAACATCAGCATACTGTCTTTCACTTAATGAAAGTGTAAAATAACTGATGTCAGTGAATGGATTGGTTTAGTTAACAGAAAGGTTAAAGATAAATAATTAACAGTGTAACTGGCTGTTCCAGAACAGGGCTACAAAGCTGATGGCTGTAAAAACACATTAAAAATTTCTATCACTGAATAGTCTGCAGGTCAGCAGGAGGGCAACCAAAGAAATGGATCCATAAACGTGAGACTTTTAACTACTGATTTTAGGGAAGTGTATGAAAGAAGCCTCAGGCATTCACAGATTGCCACACTGGACTTCATTGTCCTGCCATGGTCTTTTGTCTTGCTGCACCCTGTAGGTATCGGGATCTCACTCCCATCAAGTGTTCAGAGCGGTCAGTCGTGAATGAACTCTACGGCCATATCCAGAAGGAAAATCAAGGAAAAGTTTTTCTACCAGCTTAATAGTTTGTGTAAACTACTGAACAGACATGAGTGTGTATATCGCTCTGGGGATGTTTAGTGCATCTCTGACAGATGGGCACGCTAATGTGATGCCAGCAAAGAAGAGGTAGTAGCCAAGAGGTTCTGCGTCCATATCGGTGTGGGGCTGGTCTGAGTACGAGCAGCAGTTGTCACATTAGTCTCAAGGTCCACTCAGAGTAATTTATTGTGCTTCCAGATAAATTAATTTCAATTCTTAGTACTTGGTCAGCTATTTCTGTAATGCAGTGCGGTGCATTCAGAGGCTGGGGAAAAAAGTTGCAGTGAATAAAATGCACTGCTAAAATTATACTACCTGCTCCAGTGATTAATAATTCCCGACATTCAGTATACACCACATCGTACTCTGCCTAATAGCTCTAAATCTTCATGACAGTAGGGCTCTGGACAGATGGAACGAAGGACATTGCGTCTATGTAGTTGCCTTAACAACCAAATTTGTAATCACCTCAAAGAATGAAATCAGGTTTGTGTGGCATGACCTATTTTATGTAACACCATCTTGACAGGCATTAATTATGTTCTCATCCGTTAATTCTTTATTGCTCAAATCCTGTATCAACTTTCTGTTATTTTACCTGATTTATCAGGGATAGATGTCAGGCTAGCTGGTTGAGAGTTACCTGGGTCAACATTCTCTCTTTAAATATTGGCATAATAGCACTTTTCTTAATGCTTTGAAATTTCCTTAGTATTCCAAGACTTGTTGAAATTAACATTAGCTAGCCAATGATGTTAATTTTAAAATATTTATTTCTTATACAATTTATTTAGGTTTGTTTTTTCAAATATGTACGTTGGTTGTTCAACCGCTACATTTTCAAATGCACATGTACTTACTGAAGACTTCGCACTTACTGCATCAACAGCTTGTCTTCATCTTCATTATTTCCTAGTCTCCAGCGTCACATGTGAGTCTTTTACATTTTCTCATTTCTAACAGTGGTTGTTGTTTGTTTTCCTTTTTTTTCCATGGCTATAGTTTTTACTGTTGCATTCTCTTTTTCTTTCCCTATGATTGATAGACTTCCAAGCATTGCTACAAATCAGCTGTACCTACTTCAGCTGTACATGCAGGGGCCACATGCGATATTCTCGCTTTAGGAATGCCATTTTCTATTCTTATTTTGGGCACTTTTTGTCCTCTCCAGGATTTTGTTTTGTGAATTGTTTCCTTTTCCTTTCAGGATCATTGTCTGCTTTGAAATACTCATAAGATTTCCCAAGAACGAACATTCTTTTCTGTGATTAAAGTTTTAAACAACCAAACCCATACATATATATGTAGCAATATGTGTATATAGAGAGAGTGCGTGTGTGTGTATATATATATACACACCACATTATCTACATATGGGGGTATGTATGTGTATACTCATATAGCCTGTATATTTAACTGCATTTAAAACATGTCAGAAAAATGCAGATTTAAATAATGTACTGGAGCAGTAGCAAAATAAGTGTTATACTTCTGTTGCTAAGTGTAGATGGACAGATGTTACTGAGAGTACAATTACTGTCCTTCAGCCAGAAAGAGTTGTATTTAATTCCTGAGAAGTTCAATGGTAGAAATTAACCCATAATTAAAGACTCCATGAAAACAGAAGACTATGGCTGGTCTTAATAGAACAAGAATTCTACCATATTATCAAAAAAAACCCTTGAAGAATTAGTCCAGGACACAAAGCTGTGTGCAGCAGCCTGGTTATTCAGGAATTAGCTAAACGCCAGTTGGGACTGACTGGATCACTCCTCCAACAGCCCAAAGTGACCACATTTACCAGCTCAAACGCAACTTTACCATATTTCTTATGGCTACGTAAATCAAGAATGTGGTTACCCGCATGAGACATACATCAGACTGAAGTCCAAACGGCAGGCAGGGGATTAACTGAAAGGGTAGGTGTGAGCAGAGCTGCAGTGGTTCAGCACAGTGAGAAGGCTGGCCGGAGGCTGACGAAGCCGTAGAGGACAGAGGTTTTGTGCCGAGTCAGCGCAAGACGTGCACGCTCACCGGACCCTTTCTTACTTCTTCTCCTCCCAGCTCTTCCACAAAGCCCTAAACACAAGTGTTTTACCTCATCTGTGGACATCTTAGTTTCACTGGTGGTGGTGCAGTATTTTGCTTCTCATTGTGCTACAAGGAGTGGTTTCCTAAGTTCTTTGCCCTATCATTAGTATTTCAGAGTGAATTGCTTGTTACTTCAGTATTTGCTCAGTAGGTTCAAGGACAGATAATTTCTCAGTGGTTTTTTTGAGTATGTAAGTCAGGCTGTACCTAATCACACTGTAGAGCAATGGCTTTGATTTGAGATTTGTTACTTTCTGTGTACAGCACTGCATCTCTCAGTTGTGCCTGCCTGGTAACGAGCAAACTGAGTGAAACAGACTTCATTAAACTTCTGCAAAACATACGTGTAGAATTAGTCATATGCAATTCAGGATGACTCCGCTTCCATGCTAGCCTTCCTGTCATGATGTTGCTGTCCTATGTAGCAATTAAATTAATCAATAATAACTTTTTTTTAAAGCAGTGGTTAGTTTAAAAGCCTGAGAAGAGAATGACTGTTAAAATAATTAGATTTCCAGCTCCAGTTTCCAGGTTAGGATATTATGGACACATTTGTTCCTATCACATTTGCTTCGTGGTTCAGTATGAATTTTCAATAGATGACTATGCGATAAGAAAGCGGCAATTCAGATGCAATTATATAAACAGTAAGATCAGCCTGGAATTAGCCTGGAGAGTATAAAGCGCACACAGAGCTTGTGCTGGGTCACTGCCTCCCCCAGCTCAAGGCAGAATCAGGTTCCTGTAATAGGGAAGAATTCAGCTGACAAGAGGTTGGTCCTTCCAGACTTGCATTGTTGCAGCTACAGGGTAAACCAGACCGTGTAACGAACGGCTTTTGCTAGGGGAAACGGACCGCTGGAAGAGCCTAGAGGGTGATGTCCATCTGTTTGTAGACACTGTCATTTACAGTTTGTAGTTTAGAGGCTATAACGTAGACCTTGGAATTGTCTGGGAGCTAACCAAAGCTTTGTTCTCGGGATCCCCCAGCAGGTCTGAGAAATGAGGTCAGCACAACAGCCAGATAAAGTGGGCATTCATTGATTTGAACTCTTTGCTGATGTTCTCGATTGTTATTTGCTTGAATCTATTATTTAATTCTTGGCAGTGTTCCCATTTTATCATGCCTCTAAGCCAACTGTAAAAAATACAGTGGTATGCCTGATATGCACAGCTGTTTCTTTTTCTCTCTTAAACATTTTATAACATGCTTTCTTTAGAAAATTATTTTTAAAGCAGAAAGATTATTTTAGCATCTCTGGCTAATTCTAGAGCTCATGTTCTCTCATATATGTCACATTTTCAAATCCTTTAGCTCCTGTTATTTTTCTGTGTCAGCATTTTATCACTTATTAGTGAAAAGTTCCATGTAATATGCCTTAGTGGGGAAAAAGTGAATTTGTTTTATGTTTTTAATGGCCTGCTTACACTTTTCTGTTTAGTGGTTAATACTATTTCAATTAAATGTCTGAGACTGAAAAGAACTTGTCAGGCTGTGGCTAAAAAAGTTAAGATTACTTGTGGTCTGTGACTATCATAACTATTCTTGTCAAATTCTGAGAGAAGGCCTGGAAGGTACATCTAATTTTACTTAGGGTTTGCTTTGTTTTTTTTCCCCCCCATCTAGCATGACTCCCTTCTTTGCGATGTCTCTCCTCTTTAGCCTGACTTTCGGTCAAACAGCATCACTTTGTGCTCCTTCTGAGTATATAATCCACGTGGAGAAAAGGGAATGTGCCTACTGCCTGGCCATCAACACCACCATCTGCGCTGGATTTTGCATGACTCGGGTACAAGGCGTTACTCTGTTTTAGGCAATGGTTTCTGTGACGGCCATCACTGCAAACCAACTGCCTGTTCTCACTGGAAAACTGTGTGTAAATGATCCCACTCTAATAATGTTTGTCACAGACAGAAAAATCACACTACCATCATGATTCCAAGTTAGCTTTTTGTGAAGGTATGGATGAGAAATGCCAAGCCTCCGGAATTGCGGAGTTTATCACACCAGTGGCATAGCAGAGAAGTGACTGCTGCTGTCACTGCAGAGCCTCTGTAGTCAGTTTGTGGGGTCAGGATGGAACAGGTGAGAAGCAGATGATATTTAGTCACTCTTATTTAATGTAAATGACTTGGGTAACTGTTAATTCCACTGCTGTTATGACAGCTAGCTGTGCAGAATATCTTGCATGTAGGCATGCCAACGACTGTGCTTGCGCTTCACTGTTCAACACGGCATTTTAATTTCCGCCTTGGTCAGTAGGTAGCCAATACGGATTACAAAACACTGTTACTACTCTGAGCCAAGCAGATTAGTTAAAACCATAAAAGCAAGGTGGACATATCTACAGGGGTAGAGAGCTCCAGTCATTGCAGATTCAAAATTACAGATCTGAACAGAAGTACGCTGAAAATATCAGAGCCGGTCTAAGTGCAAAGATGTTTGCTTTCTGCACATTTGAGAAAACATCAAAGGAAATCTTCTGACACTCGTGTGCATCAGTGAAACAATGCATTTCTTTTTTCTTTGTAGGACAGCAATGGCAAGAAGCTGCTACTCAAAAGTGCTCTGTCCCAGAATGTGTGCACATACAAAGAGATGTTCTATCAAACAGCACTGATTCCGGGCTGTCCTCATCACACCATCCCTTATTATTCCTACCCTGTGGCTGTGAGCTGCAAGTGTGGTAAATGTAACACTGATTATAGTGACTGTGTTCATGAGAAGGTTAGGACAAACTATTGCACTAAACCACAGAAGCTCTGTAACATGTAAGCTTCCAACAGAACGTGGTCAAAATGTACCTCTGCCCACAACTAAGCGTAAATAAAAGTGTATTTCGTAACACGTTTGCAAATTGGTGTGCAAAAAGTTTTATTCAAAGATGCATCACTGGTTACTTCAATTAACAAGATATTCTGTGACGTGCACAAGAGCAGAGTCATAAGACTGCAGGTTTGTGTTCAGAACCCACCTGTAATTTACTTCAGGGAAGAAGGAGAAATTACTATGTGTATGTATAAAATTTTGCTCATAAATCCCAGGTATTTTGTGATACTCAGAGACAAAACATTTGATATATTTCAGAGTTAAAAAAAGGCAATGCATACTCTTAGTATTAAACATCTTAATTAGATTTAGATTTTGACATATACTTACAGCCTTCCTAAGAGCAACAGTATTTTCCATATATGTAATATTGGGTTTTTTGAGTGTAGTCAACTGGGACGAAGCACATACAGTTTGCTTATCTACACTATGGATCATTACTACAGGTCATCACCACTCTTGTCCATCACCACTGTGTTCCTTACGCATACTCCTTCATGCCTGCACTGCTGGAGTAAGCCTCTCTTACTACAACTGCAGAACCAGTTAGAAAAAATCAATAGAGCAGGTTTTTGGTTTGTTTTTTTTTTTTTTAATTTTATAGTCTATACTATTCAGTATGTAAACAAAGGAAAGTAGATGACAGAAAAAGGAACAGTCCTAAGGTAAGCCTATGTTAAGTTTATATAACATTCCATAGTTAACAGATTAAAAGTATTAAAAAGAAAAAATAAGAAATGTCCTGTCTTGGCAAGGTGACCCTAAGACTCTTCTGAAGTCTTTTAATGGGCTCTGTGTGCACGAACCCAATTGCTAAGAATGGGCCATTCTTCTACTGAGCACAGCAGGTTTGATATTACACACTTTAGTCAGCAGTGGGGTGATACCTACAAACTTTCAACTAGGTATTGAACAGCAGACCTTACTCAAAAGGTACTGCGATGCTGAAATGAAGCAGCAAGTAACTTATTTCCTTACGTTTTCTCCTGAAAATCCAGTTCTTGCTCTTCCTCGTCCCTCATTAAGGATGATGCTGGAATATTTGATGTTCTTGCCACCATCCATAGCAGTATCTCTATTCACTCATGCAATTTCTCATGAAAAGTAGTGGTTATTAATCTGTACCTCTCAGAGGTAGCACTGAAGACATCGATGGCCCACTCTCCACCCTTTCTCATCTCAAGAGTTCTCTCTGCCTCCCTGCCCTCCCTTCCAGGATCCACGTGCTATGTATAAAAAATGACCTACATTGAATACAGCCCTCAAGCAATCAAAGGTACAACCTGAAACAATGCCAACTGCCATAATGCTTTGAGCCTAAAGTTTTGCATAAAAGTGTAAAAGTTAATTTTTAGCAGAAACATCAAATAAATAATATTTAGAAACAGACACTCAAACCAAACATGTACTCTATGAAGATGATAAATAAATATACAATTGCCCACTCTTCTAGCATCCTGTAACTGAATTTTCAACATCTCCATGGGAAAGGTGATAATGACCTGGCATGTTTCAGCACCGATGTCCTATGGTGATCTCTTTACATAGAATTAGCCCTTTCTCACATAGGGGGAGAAAATTTTATGAAATGGTAATATTATCCTTCTTTTGCAGCAGGAATCATAAAGACAAAATAATCTAGTTTGCCACGCGTGTAACCTTATTCTCATGCACAGGAGCAAAGTCTGAACAGTAATTTCAGCCTCCTGATATATTCATTACCCAGCTCTAATCCTACACTGTATTGCATCAGCTACAAGAAAAGAAACATCTTTTCTGACCAACAAGATGAATTTTTAACCTGATTACCAAAGTTTACTCAGATTAAAATGCAAAGCATATAATGACAAACAAGAAATTGTCGATGTGTGGAAAACTATCAGATTCCTAGTTAATACTACGTACTGTGTTGTAAACTCACTACTGCTCATTTTTAAAAAATTCTACCAGCTTCCATTTTTAAGTTAAATATTACATTCAGAAAGGCCATAAAGGTGAATCGAAGTACTTAGAAAAATTTAATCAAGCTGAAAATCAAAACTGTGACATATACAAAACATGAATGATCTAGAAGATTAGAAAAGAAATGTTCCCATCCCTGGCAAAGAAGTGCCTTAAATAGTAATCTCCTGTCAGTTTAACTGCATTCTCTTGTTACCAATGTCAAATTAACCTCAATACCTAAAAATACTACTGAGATGCAAGATACATTTTTTTCTGTTTATGCAAATTCATTTTTAGAAATATGACTCTACCTCCCAAGAAATTAGATATTCCATTCACACTTTCCTTGAAATAGTAAATAAAGGAACCAGAATTCACAGGATACAAATAGGAAATTTAATTTTCTTAGAAAAATCTTGCTTTCAATTTTGCAGTTTTCATGAGTGTTCCTGGAATCTGATACTCTATTCCAAACACCTTTATTTTGTTTCAGCTGCAGCGAAGCCTTCATGAAAGACTAAGGGAATCTACTAGGTGGCCCTCCTTGAGCAGGGGGGTTGGACAAGATGACCTCCAGAGGTTCTTTCCAACCTCAACCATTCTGTGAAACAGCAAAAGCTTTGTCCAGGACAACTGCAATAATAAGCTGACAGCATTTGTGTGCTTGTCACGGACTCTACACACGGCATGAACTGTAATTGTCATATGCATAATTTGGTGATAAAGAAATGCCTTCGCAAGCAAGGTTTGAAAATTTAAATTCTCAAAAATCACTGTTTAAAATTAATAGAAAATCCAGAGGATTTTGCAGGAACAGTAGGTGCCCTACTTCTTTAAGATATGTCCCTTACACCTATGGTTTAAATAATCCTGGTATGGCTAGATATATACAAGACTAATTCTACAACTGTTGGACCACGAGAGGCTCGTTTCAATTAAGTTACAAAAGAGATTCTGGTAAAGTCCCCAACACAACTGTAAAAACCCTGTCGTGATAGCACGCAAAAGCGCTATGGACTCACAAGTTCTCAGCAAATAGCTGCAACGTGAATTGCTGCTCTCTAGTTTGTGAAGAGCATAGAGAATGATAGGAAAAAATTGGGAAGCAGGTATTTATCCCACAAAGCAGCAATTATTTTACCTAGTAAATGGCAAAGAAACAAAATGTTCAGCTTGAAGATCAGATAGTGACTTCTGAAGGTGCCTGACCCTTTAAAAAAGGATATTAAGCACAGTAAAATTTAAGTCAGCTTACTATTAAGCAGCACTTGCGCTTAGCAAAATAAAAAAGGGAACTAGGCCTACTCACAGTAATAAGCACCACTGCAAAACTACTGTAATGCTCCCTTACGCCTGAGACTGACAGATTTATCTTCAGTATGAAGATATGCATGCAAAAAACAGCAGTCTACTTTTATGGTTAACACCTGTGGAAAATCACTAACATGAATCCTTTTACACTTGAGAAAAATCCAAACTAAGACATTTGGGTTGTGTTAATGCATCTACTTAAATACATATTTATGTGCCCTTGGAGCACAAATATGTGTTCAAGACCCTCAGGTCCAGTGACAGCAACCTGTCGAGGTGATGATTCCTCAGGGTCAGGTGTTTGTTTGCATTTACTTTATCGTAATATGCCTTTTCACACAACTAAGCAATGGATTTGCAGAGAATCCTAACATCTTACCTCTTCTCAACATCTTAATTCTGGCGAGGAAGTAACAGAAAACATGGGCGCCTGGAACACAGAGCGGGCTTGTGGGGGCCCCTGGTCTCTCAGAACCCACCCTGAGGCAAATCTGTCCTTTGGACGCCTCCTCTTCGGTACTGGCATTTCTGCGGCCTCTCTTACCTGTGAGAGGCTTGAGAGCCGGGTCTCCCTCTCACCGCCCCTCACACACAACGGCCTGGGCCTCGCCCCGCTGCCGCACCAAGGGCTGGGGGGCCCGGGGTCGGAGCAGCCGCCCCCGACGACTCCTGCCGGCGGCGCCCGGCGGTCGCCACGCTGCGGTCGGTTTGGAGAAGCGCAGTCCCAGACGAGCTAACACCTGAAACCGGGGAAGGAGAACGCACCCGCTGCCCGCGCCCGCCTGCCCCGGGGCGGACCGACCGCGGCAGCACCGCCCAGCCGCCAGGGGGCGCCGCCGCGCGGTCCTTCCGTCGGGCGGGGCGGGCCCGCGACCACCCCGGGGGAGCGGCCGGAGGGGGCGGAGCCGGGGCCCGCCCCGCGCGCGGAGCCAGCGCTGACCGGCCCCTACCGAGCCGCCGCGCGGCCCCGACGCATCCTCGGGCGGGGTGGCCGCCCTGAGCGGCGGGCGCCGGGACCCGGCGGCGCCCCGCCTCGGCCACCGCCCTCCCGCCTCTCCGCCAGGCAAGGCACCGCCCGCGCGCCGGTGGCCAATGCGGGGCGAGCCCCGCCCGCTGCCCCTCCCCGCTGGGCGGGGCCGCTCCGCCGCGCGCGTCCCTGAGGCGAGTCGTGGGCAGGCGGCGGCGGCCGCCAGGTCCGGTCGCGGTACGGGGTCGCGCTCCCCTTCCCTCTCCTCCCTTCGCCGGCCGAGGCCTGCTCCGTCAGCCAGAGCCCGCGGCCCGGCGCCAGGGAGATCGCACCGCCGAGGGTGACGGGCGAGCTCTGGGCAGAGCCGCCCCGCAGCCTGCGCTCGCGCCCGGCCGGAGGAACCCCTCGCCGGGCGGTCGGCTGGCCAACCCGCGGGCCTCTGCTGGCGCCGCCGCCGCCGGGTGACCGCCCGGGCTGGTGACCAGCGGGTGTCCGGAGCGCCAGGAGGTGAGGCGAGGGCAAGCGCTGCCGCGGCGGGAGCGCCCGTCGGTCCGGCCGGCGTGTGGCCTGGGGCGGGGGGGGGCGCGTCGCGGCGCGCGTGGGGGGACGGGGGAAGGCACAGAGACCAGGTCTCGCCGGTAGTCGCTTATTTCGGGTTATTTTTATTAGAAAGTTGTTTTAAATTCAAGACAGAAAAGGTGATAAAACGCCACTTCAGAACACGTTAGACGAAAGGGAAGTGAAAGCTGATTCAGCAACAGGGTAATTTGGGTTTTTTTTTCCTTGCAAAGAAAGCTGCTATAGAGGTAACTCTGCTACAGACTTTGCAGCACAAACCGATACGCCATTTCTGTCCAAAATCAGAATTCGTGCTATAGAAACAAATACGTTATATTGGAAGTGGTTTGTGTTTTGGAGAACCCAGCGTCTGGAGCACCATTAGAGAGGAAGAAGTAAGATTGAAAAGCTTTACTTATGTACGTTTTCTGTGACCAGCATCCCACGCTATTAATCAGTAGCCTCCAAAGGCTGTAAAATACAGCATTTGAAGGCTTAAGATAACTCAGTTTCTTTTTCAATACATACAAAATATATATATGAAAGGGGAGACCTTATCACCATGTTCCAGTATTTAAAGGGTGACGACAAAGAAGACAGAGACTCCCTTTTTACAAGCAGTCAGATGGAAAAGATGAGGGGTAGTGGGTTAACAAGTTACTGCAGGGGAGACTCCGACTGGACTCAAAAGGAAAATTTTTCACAATGAGAACAATCGGCCACAGGAATAATCTCCCAGGGAAGTGGTGGATTCCCCACCACTGGACACTTTAAGGATTCAGCTGGGCAGGGTGCTGCACCATCTTGTCTAGACTGCGCTTTTGCCATGAAAGGTTGGACCAGATGATCCAACCTAGTATTGTATGATTCTATGAAATTTATTTTGCTATAAAACTATCGCTTTCAGTATGAAGAAAAGTGAAATATGAAACTTCATTGTAGGTATATTACAGGGCTGTGCTTCATCAGCTCCTGTGCAATCTCTGCAAGACATCAAAACTGGTTGATGTTTTCCTGTAACAAATGAAGCTGCCACTAAAGTCAGTTACTTAGAAAAATTAGACAAGGGAAATGTGAATAATGATGTCTAGAGATGTAATAAGGGCATCAACAATTTACATCTTTATGCTTTAGAGCAAATGGTTTGACAGTAGAAGAAAACGTGAGAAATGTGCTTTCAGAATTATCACCTGGAGGGATTTGATCTTTTGTTACTTTCTTCTGAAACAGGTACAAGGGACAGGGCTAAATGGGTACTTCCGCTGACTTATATGGCAGTTATATGTCTATGTATCTGGTGCATACAAGCATTGGAGTTTGTTAATTAAATCCTGGCATGCAACTCTGGAGTGTGAACTGTATTTGAGGAAGTTTAGATACTGGTTTGGATTTAGTTTGCTTTAAAAAATCTTTCTTATTGAAGGCATATGGTGTAGTTGCTTGGAAATTATTTTGTACTGCTGACAAAAATCAAAGATTTTGCACTTTCAGGAGCTGAAATGAAAGAGCAGCAGCACAATAAACTGTGGGCACTATATATCCAGTTTTGATAGCCATAACCCTGCCTGTGACATTTGAACATTTTAAAAAGGGCTGCTCAAGCTAGTCAGTGGAAACTGGAGTTGTTAACTAGCTACGATCTAAAAGCAACAGGATCGAATTCTTACAGCTTTGACAGGGAAAGAACAGCTGTATTTTCTGTCCCTTAATGAGTTACAGAAGACTTTCAGTTACTAAGATGCACAGACAACTGCAAATATATTATGCACCTCACAACAGCAGACAACAGCAGGAAACAACAAAAGAGGCTGTATCTCTGGATTCTGTTACAGGTACTAGTAGATGCATAACATGTTGATTTCCAGCTTAAATTGTACCAATAACTTAGAGAACTAAACCAATAACTGGTATTACTCTGTTTCTGATATGCAAGTGCAGGTATCCCCTATACCTAAATAGTAGTAAACTCTAGAGTATAAGCAGTAGTTACGCTCAGAAAAACAAATGCACTGTTCAGAGGATTAAAAAAAAAAAAACAAACACAAACCCAAAATGCTTCAGCAGAAAGTTAGGTTGTTCAAGTCTGAACTTATAGAAGGTTTCTTTGTACCACTCTTCCCTGTTTTCATAAAGCACTTAGATGTTTTTGTACTTCTGGGGGAGTGGGGCACTGGGGAAGCCACAGAAGTTTCTGCAAGCTGCCTTTTAATTCAGTGCATCTCAATAGCAGGAGTGGGCATCTTCCAGCTTACTGAAGAAGCAGTAAACAAATAAAGTAGTAAACTCTGGTCCTATCACTACATTCTGGTGCTACAAATTTGAGGAATTAAAACCAATTATATTTAGATGTGTTTAAAATAATTAAAACGTTGTTATTACGAGGGGGTGTAACAGAAAGAAATAGCTTTATTTGAACTTAACTTCTGTCCCTGTAGGGCAATAATCTTGGAACCTGGACCACTGTCTTCCCTATTGTGCTATTTTTACTGGTTTTCATGGAAAGCTATCTTGCTTTGAATGGCAAAAATGACACTATGCACAGGTTTCTTCTTTCTGCCGGTATTAGCCGGTGAGAAAACACCCCAGTTGCACACTATCCCATTATCTGTTTAGAGCAGAACCAGTTGTAGGGACAGTTTCAAGTGTACCTGGGATCCAGGAAGCTGCTTTGCCTGTGTCAGTTTGCTGTGAGAAACTTACTTTCTTCATGTCAGCTTGAGACCCTCGGGGATTTGTTGCCAGTGTCATTCTCCCAGTTGAGCCTTTCCTAGGAGCAGACAGCACATGGGGGACCATTTTCTGGTCTGATGTTTGCAAAATAAGGTCCCAGGCCCTACTTTTACACGGCATCCATAGCTAATCAGCTGTGAACAGTGATACAAGCCTAACTCTTCTTTGGCATGCGATATAGTGTCTCCCTGTCAGCTGGGTGCCTGAAGCTAGGCCCAGAAAATGCTCAGTTGGTAGCTGCATACCCAGCATTTAGTGCACAGCTGTCTCAGTGTCACAGTTCGTGGTTGAACAATTTGAAGAAAGATTTATGTAAAAGACAGCAAGATGTGTCAATTAAATCGGACACATGAAACAGCAACACTATTTCCAATCCTGAATTAACAGAAAAGCCATGGGAGTTGGTCCTTCTGTGGGAAACGTGAGATAAGTATCCCGAGGGATGTATATTCCACACAAACACGTGCACTAGAATGCACACGTTTTCTGAAATCCCATTTCCATTTCAGTGGAATAAAGACCCTATAACTGGTAAATGCCAAGTCCTGTTAGACATCAGGGACCATTTCAATGAGCTGAACTTTTCCCCATCATGTATGGAACAACTGCATCAGAAATCTGAACTACTGATCATCAGAGAGACAGAGCTGCTGCGTGGATTTTGTTAGCAAAAAGCTGTTCTCTGAAATGGTGAATTATCTCGAGTAAGCCAAAAATTAAGAGATTCTGAGCCTTTGATGTAATTTATTTTCCCCTTCTGGGGACAATCTTTCTCCCTTCTAGGCTGCTTTAAAAAGAACATTCTCTTATGAATAAATATGACAAATAGAAAAATAAAAATATAGAAACAAACTATGTAAACGCAAGCCCTGAGGTATTTCAAGCACACAGTGTAATTTTTATACTTGACATGCAATCTAAAGGTGCCAGTAAGAAAATTTACTTTATGGCTCTAAAAACGTCCTGTCTTTCTTTCCTGCCTTACACCCACAAGAAAGGGTGAGAGGTTGAGGTAAGAGCCCCATAGAAGCTGTGATAGTCACAGAAGCAGAAACAGAGGATATTAAAGTGCTGCGTGTCGTTCCCTGACCATTTTCACTCTTTGGTTGGCTTCCGCATGCCAGTTAGATTCTACAGAGTATCTGACAAAGCTGCTGCTCTTCTGGATATCGGCTCCACTCCTGCGCCAGCACATATACCATATAGAGTGTTGCAGGATAAAGGGACTTCTGAATAAAGATTTTAGTGGCCCCTTTAACTCATAGATTTTTGTGTGTGTGTGTCTCAGGCTAGCTTGGGAAGCTTGAGCATGCTTTGCCCTGCAATTGCTCACAAATGACTGCCATCTTCCCACCTCTTTCCCCCTCTTCCCTTAGCCTGGATCTCCTTGGACATGTTTCCTCCCCCAGAGCTTTCTGCCTTTGCATGAAGGGTTCAGTCCTAAAAAAAAAAAAAAATAGTCCCTGCATGACAGTGAAGTCAATGGGTCTACTCACATAAATTAAAGTTTGCTAGAGCAGGCCCTGAGGCATTAAATAAAGTCCAATTTTATTAATTCTACTCTGTTTGGGCTTTGGAAAGAACAGTTACAAAATGGATCATGAGTCTTACTTTTTAAAATGGCACGTGTTCCTCTACTAACTCTTTGTAAACAGGGGCTCGATATGAAAGGGTTTCAAGCACTGTATACCTATGGGTGTGTGTACATTCTTGCATAGTGAGACTCTGGAAGAATATGCATGCAAACATGCACACACAACATATTCCATTTGCACATACTTACCTAAACAAGGTACTGCATATACAGATACCTGCTCATGTGCATATATTTGTAAGGAGAGATATGCATGTGCTTATCTGCATGTCTACATATGTATAAACTCATAATTGCACATACACAAACATTAAAAATCAAATTAGTGTTAGATGTACCTTTGCTTTTTTTTTTCATTAAAAAGGACATTTTAAACCCCTTTTTTGTTCACTTTTGTTTTACTGTAACTAATACAATTCACCTGCTCACCTAATGGGATATTTTCCTCTCAGTATGTTAAAACACTAATTAAAATGCATTACAGTTATTAAATTGGGTAGAAGAGCACTTCTTGTGAAGCTTAGTCTGGAAATCCTGGGACATAGTTGTGCAGTGAAAGTTTTAGATCATGTCTCTTGTGTTACGGATCGCACAGCACAGAACCATGCTGAATATCATGCCAAAGATCTAGAAGAGAAGGGAACCAATTTAGGGATCCACTTACAAAACAGTTATAAAATAGTCTGCATATCAGAACAATCTGAAAATAGTCTGCATATCAGAACAACCTGAAGGTTCTTACGGAAGCGTAGCAAGTGACTGCTTCCATCTACAAACCCCGAGACATCAGACAATTAACATAAAAGACATTTCACTGATACTCAAAGCCAAGGTTTAATCTGCTTACACTAGTTTCACTGTTCTTTGTTCTAAATGTTAAGGCCAGCATAGTAACCCCAACCGTTAATATTATTGACACAGATTTCACTGACATCAATAATTGTGATGACTGGTATTATGCCTAGGATTGCACCAAAAGGTTCTCAGTTTCAGAATGCTTCTACATGAAATATTGTATACGCATTTGAATAAGAGCAGAGAATGATCCCAGAGCAACCAGGTCTCTGGAACTGGTGCTGAGAATTGCGGTTTTACAGAGAAAGCTATGTTTTTAACAGATACTAGTCAAGACCAAGATTATGCATTGAATATAAAACTCGGTTCGTGATAGGGAATTAGTTAACTAGAGGGAATGTTAAAAGCAGAGAACAGTTGGTATTGCCAGAGTCTCCAGAAATTTCTTTTTTGCCACAGGCTGATCCTCCAAAGCAGTTAGCAGCTACCTCCTGATGCTTCATTGCTAATGATGGGAGATGAGCAATACTATCCGGCAGTTAAACCACTGAGTTCATATCCCCTCCCCACACACCTCCCTAAGGAAGAGGAGACAGGTGACCAGTCATACCCCATGAAGTGTCAGAAACAAGCACAGAAAAATGTACAGACGTGTTTCTGCTGCTTAAGAGGTTATAGCTTCTTAACTTCTGCTGTATCTGAGGTGGGATGCCATAGAAGAGATGTTCATATTTTTAGTGTATCCTTGTTGAGCAGAGAGGTTATTGGAATTCTGTCCCACCCATAGTGCTTTGCTGTATTTTTGAGTACACGTTCATGTTTTATAAAAATCATAGGATTCTTTAATCCCCTTTACCCATGACACAGTTTCTATTACATACATAAACCTTTCATCTGCTCCTAAGTGCCCGCATAAGTCCATGAACCTCCTGCTCTTCAGAGCAGCTAAAAGGGGTATTTCTTTACTAATATTCTGGCTCCTCATACTTCTTCAGACTGCTGCGGGTTTCTGAATCTGAAGGAAGTCATGGGACACGCATGCTGGAAAATGCTTTCTGTTAAAGCCTGTGTTTGATACAGACTGCCTGCTCCTGCTATATTCTTGCAGCAGGGTGACATCTATTGGTCACAGCTCTGTCATGAAGGAGCAGACCTTGGGAATGCAGCAATGCACACTTGTGGGAGAAGGTGGACTGTAAGAAATGTTATCCATGCTTTGATGACATAATTCAATAAACAGCTGCCTGTAACTAGGTGCTACGTTTTGAGGAAAGAAATACTGTTCTGAAAACTGTGCAGTTTAAATCCTGTTCCGTTAAGAAAATACGTATTGATCACTGGAATCTGTGACCTGGAAAACCTGTTTATCCTTCACATTGAACCAATGGTACAACCAGCATTTTCCAGGAAAGCCATTTCTATACAAAGGGTAGGTACTCTCTATTCCTTATGAAATCTAAGGAATGGGTCCTCAGAGGGCTTAAAGCATCAGCCTGCAGCTGTTTTGGAATAGATGAAATGCTGCTACAGCCTTTTGCTTTTCAGTTTGGTTCATGTGAACTCCCCTTTCCTACTATTACAACAAAATAAGTTTACCATTGGATACTTTGGACACTGTCTAAGGACACAAAATAAACTGGTAAAACAAAGTCACGCAAGTGTGCTTGCACCAATGTGGGCAATTCCCAGAGAGAAGACACACTGCAAGCGATAAGAGTAGCTGCACCTCTGAGGAATCTCACCAGCTGCTGCAAAATACCTTCCACAAAGCTTTGAGTAAGGGGCAGGGTACTGGGCTCAAATATACATTTGAGAGTGAGAACATGGATTTACTCACTGTGGTGCCAGCAATTGCAATTCCAACAATTCCAACTAAATGCAGATTAGCATCAATTATGTTCTGGATTTCAACCAGGCAGTTCTATTTAAAACAAAATGGAAAGATTTTTACTCCTAAAAAATATACTCCAACCGACTCTGTCAGCTGCTCTCACTAAACAACACATAAACATGAAAAATATTATTGCAGTCACTGTCCTGATTCTTGCATCTATGCCTTGTGTTTTGTTTCACAGCATATTCCCTTTTCTAGTGAGACATGTGGACGTCTTGCCTGTACAGGCTGACACATACAAGTCATTTGCTTACAATCAGTTTTCCGTAAATTTAAAACCCTTTATGTGACAGGCCATGCTAAATTAAGACGTTTGGCCCTTCAGATTGACATCGTACTCACAAGCAGATTCCACAAATGTCAGAAATAACAGCATCCTTCTTAACACCAACAGAGTTTCTAGTCAGGAATCCCCATGCATGATTAAAGCAGGCACTTGCCAAAATTCAGCTTTCAGGGGGCTTTTCATTTAGGACTCCTGTTCTGCTACCTCCTTTCCACTTTTCTTCTCAGATGATGTAATATCGTCTCAGCTACCAAGGTAGGCTACAAGCAGGCTTCAGAAATGTGGGCTGGGCATGTTCAGTATGATCTCCAACTTAGTTCTGCCTCCACTCTGCTCCATTTCATATGGAATTTCATGCCGGAATTTGCAAGGTAAAAAGAAAGTTCTTCCTTTCTTTTACTTCTAGAATGTGTCCAATTTTACTAAACTATTGACATGAAAAAGTGATTAGAACAACCAGAACAGAGGACACTTGCCTTCTGAGTATTCTCTGGACAGGGTAATCCCATTTGTTGTTCCGTATTACCTTTACCACAGCATTGGAGCTAAATGAGAGAGAGAGATCAAGAGTCAAAGAAGGGTAAACCATAGACTTCTTTCATACTGAAAGTGAGACAATAAATAACTAAAAAAAAAAGAAACAATACAGATCAAGTAATAAATTTATTCCCTGTATTAACTGCTACCTCTGGCAGAGTTCCAACTGCGTGGGCCAGAATTCTCAAAAATCAGTTTCAGTTGTCTGAAGCCATAGCAAACAGATAGATTTGTATTAACAGCAACATCCAGAAGCAATTTTTATCACCGTATCTCATAACAAAGCAAACAAGTGGATTTTGGAAAAGCAGATCCGTGGCTTACAAGGAAACCAGAGTTGTTAAGGGGAGAAAGCAGAAAGTTCAAATAGTGCATACAGAATTACGGGCAACACACAAAAGCTACACCAGAGCATGCTAGAATCTTTATTTCTGACAAAACATAGTGCGGGGTTTGGAGACAGTAATAAATCAGAGTGTTTCAGAGGGTTTGTTTTTCCTTTTTGCCTATCTCCCACAAAATGCTTGGAATTCCTCTTGGGGTCAGAAATAACAGCTATGGGAGAAGGACAAAAGGGTCTGAGGTTGTGAAATGTTTCTTCTAAAGAACGTGGGAATGCTGTAAGGAGCAGCAAAGCTTGGGCTTGATCTCTGTGGGAGGCAGTGTAGATACAGGATGGACACAAATAGGATTCAGGAAGTCACAGGTGGTAATTCTGATTCAGACACTAAATTTTTGGGTGTCCTGAACGGAGTCACACGTGCTTTTGGTTTTTTACCTACTTGGCTCAGACAGCAACAGGATCTACCATAATATAGGTCCTGGGACATGGGTCACATTTTTTTCTCTGACAAATGCGGAGAGATTCAGACCTTTCCATCTCTCACTGCATTTATAAGTATTTATTCTTGGATTTTAATATCCAAAAGGGCCATAACAGTCCTGTCTTCTGCTCAACAAAGACGAGAAGCATCAGCTGAAATTTAAAAGCCTGGGCATTTTCACTTTAAAAGGTAGGGATCATTTGGGATCAGAATTCGGACAGATCCATCAGGAAAACAGGTTGTGAGCCTCTGGCCGCATTTTAAGTAACGCTCAGTTCTATTCTTTCATACCTCAGCGCAAGGTGTTCTGATTTTTAAAGAGCAACGTGACAGTAAAGTAGTAGTGCAAGTTATTAACGCTCAGGAGGACTACTCACGGCCACGTGGTAGTGATAGATAGTGCTGTTGACCTTCCCCACTGGGTTTTTCATATAGTCGTCATAAATGTCTTCATAGATTTTCTGGGCTTCCTGTATCGCCTGCAGAAATCAGACTTTCCAAGTGAGTGGCAAGTAAGTCTCACCCCAAATCCAGTGCAGACTTCCAGCTTGTGTCATCAACCTCCAGAGCAGAAAATTATGCCTGGTAAACTGAGGTACCATGATTGGAAAGATAGGTTTTGTGGCCTGATGGCATTCAGAGGAACTCTGTGTGGGTCAAAATGTACATATGCTGTATTCTGTGTTTTGGTTAAACACTGTTAGTTGGAGAAATTCAGTGCTTTTTTCCCAAGCAATACCCTCTTGTATAGTTCTACTTGATGTTCCTTGTAGATGTAAGGTTGAACCACACCTACAGATTTTCTTTAATAGAGAGGGGCAAGACCTGCATGCCATTCTGGACTTGTGATAACACAAGCTCTCATTGACTCCAAATAAGAATGTCAGAGAGTCTTCCTGGGAAAAGTCTTCTGGAGACTTTTCCTATGCAAGAGCCAGACAGTAGGTCAGTTGGCATTGGAATCCATAGCTGCCCCATTACTACATTAGAAGTTGCTTGCTACTTACCACTTTCTTGCCTATAAAGGCAAATACTCCAGCAGTAATCTCAGCTGCAAATATCACCAACAAGCAAGCAAAGAACTGCAGAGGAAGAAGAGAATCTCATATTAATATACTTCGCACAATTCTGCTTGATATGGACTGCCAGTCAGTCCCTCATCCTTGCCCAGGCCTCAGCAGCCCACACAGTAACTGAAAGAAAGCTGGTAAGCAGGGTCTGTAACAAGGGTGTCAAGTCAGATTTGTTGTAATATGGAAACAGAGGTGGGAATGGCAAAGATGTGGCTCAGATGGTAGCTTCAGAAAAGACAGAAGGTAATTCCAGGAAGTATATCACATTAGACAAGCAACGGAACTTCTTCATGTGTGGAAGCTCTGCAATAGCACGGTGGCTAGGGATGCTAGATTAGCCAGTAAAAGGACATAAGACATTTCATGTCTTGGACAGCAAAGATCTTTCCACTAATGACACAAAGCATAAGCTTTTGAATTATTTTCCTGCACAGCCCAGGCCCTTGAAACCTTTTACTTACTGCTCCAATTAAGCACTGAGATTCCCGCGCTGCTCCACAGCACCCAAAAAATCCAACTGTGGTCATGAGAGCCCCTGCTCCCACCAATACATAGAGTCCTATGAAAAATCAGAATCAGACAAGAATTTAAGAAGGTTTCTCTTCCCAAAGTCTGATACCTATTTTGTCAAACCCACACATTTGCAAGAAACAATGGTCTCTGGCTCTCACAAAGGATACCTGTTACACAGAAAAGTTGCTCTCGCCACAAAAGGAGACCAATGATTTATTCAGATTTCTTGGAGAATCTCATGAAGACAAATGAGAAGATTTACACCTCCCAAGTTTCCTGTCCCAAGGGCAGCTCAGTCCAGGAGGAACATACACCGTACCATCCAGAACCACCTTACAACTCTTCAGTGAGAAATGTAAGGCAAAACCCAACATTGCTAGAGGGCTTATTTCTGTGAAACCTGGGGCTGGAAATGTGCTGTACTGCTATGTAGAGGTAGAACTTAAAACAGCTGCCTGGCAGCTATGCTCTATCAATTGCCTGGCAGTACATAAAAAAGGACATTTTAAGATCTTCAGGAAAGGTACAGGCACTACAGTGTCATGTTCCTCTGAAATCAGTGCTTTGGCTGCAGAAAAAGCTGATTGCTGTTGGAAAGAAGAGGATGACTGGGGAAACCCCTTGAAAGCTGTTAGAGGAAGTGAATGAAACAATGAATTTGCACCCTCTGGCAAAATAATGAGTGGGAAGAACAGCGTGGGGGAGGTTGTAAGCTCAGCCATGGTCCTGAGCTTGGTTACTGCAGAGAATGGAAGCTGGTCTACATTTCAGTTATTTGGAGCGTGGCATCTTCTTTCTATGATAAGTGGCTGCTTTACTGCCTCCTGGGCAGGCATATTCCAGCGTCATTACTTTACATTTTTTTCCCTCCACATACTGATGCAAGTGTCAGAATACGAGATATCAGCAGCTTTTAAAGGCTACTGTTATCAGTGCGTTATGCTTTGGAGTAGAGCTGTCTGAAAATGGAAAGAATCACAAAACCAGACAAATCACATCAGATGTTACAAGAAGGTGATTCTGTGTGAAAGGAGTAGTGTCTTAAGACCTAGAGGCCAAGACCCTTGCATGCATGGCCTACAAAAAGCATCTCATGATGCGCGCTGCCTTCATCTGAACTGTGGGATCCCCTCCCACCACTTCATTTCAATAGGCAGAATCAGAGTGGCTCTACAGCAGATGGTGGCCACTCTGCGTTGCCTTCATGTTCTGGACATTCACAGTTAAGTGTTACACAGCTACTGAATTCATTTAGGGAACTTGAGGCTACTGGCACAAGGAGTTATTTGTGTGTAGACAAATTTAATAACATAAAGAAAGAACAGCAAATAGTGGATCATCAGACTAAGGGGATAATGAAGCAATCTGGGGATGAGACTGCAAGCAAAGCCCAAGCTGAGACAAGTACGCAACACTGGAGCTGTCAGTATAGCCCCATACATAGCTAACAATCGAGGACCCTAGCTATGTTCAGAACTTGACAGGACAAAAACTGTAGAGGTAAGGGGAATCACATTCCTCTCTGCCACCTGTAAAACTGCTAGAGATAATCACATTCAACAGGCTTTTTTTTTTTTTATGGGCTTTATCTAGGACAAAAGGAAACCAGAGCATAGGATTCTGCTTTTCTCACTTGTAAAGTTGCATGCTTGATCTGTTCTTAGGCAATGTATCTGTTCATGTGCTGCGTCAGTTCCTTTCAGACCACAACAACTGTGTTTATGCCTTGTCTCCGGGTACCATGTCAGCCAAAGTACAACGGGCTCAGTGCATGGCCGTGTAAATCTAGTCTTTGTCTTGTGTGGGCAGCGTGGAGGACCGGCAGAAATCTGCAATGACAATCCACTGCTAGAAAAACCAGCATCATTTCCCTCATGCCGTTATGAGGGGATAGTGGAGCTACAGACTGTGCACACTAGAGGGCACAGCGAGCCTTGCTCCCAGCTTTGACTACGCAAACTTTCAATGAGAAAGTTTAGTATTTTCAGTTACCAATTTAAACATTGTTTTAAAATCTGACCCAAATCTTTAGGGTTAATCTTTAGCTGCTGGCATTTACTGTTAGCAGGCCTTGCGTAACGTAGACTAGAAAGCCTAACAAGTTACAGTTTGCAATGATTGCTAGGAAAATGAAAAAACAATCAATCAATCAATCAATATATGAGTGCAGAGCATCTAGCTACTCTGCCACACAGATGCAGCCTGCTTGGGGGAGGCAAACTCCTGCCTGCTGCCCGTTCATTGGCACATCCCTGTCCAGTCACTGCATATTGAGCAGATATCTATCCCAGCTATTGTGATCCTTCTCCCCTCCTTCCTTCTTGCCCCGGTACCTTTCTTGTGCTAAGGGTTGCTGCTGAGGAACATATTCTGCTAAATATCATTAAAACAATTATAATTAATATAGCTTTGCCAGGTCTGTGATGCCAGATATGTGCGATTTGCTGCTCATCGTGCTGGCAGTTCGTATTCTGTATTTTCTAGATTTTTAGTATTCAGCATCTTGTGATTTACTAGGACTGAGCATTCATGAAGCTAATGCTTGTACACGTATTCACAACGCAGTGGTTTTTACTGAGGGAGGGATACACAAAGATATGTATGGCTCAGGACTAAAGGTCAGCCCCTCGTGGAAGATGAACTGGAAAAGACAAAAAACTTCTCTCAGGCGCAGAACCTGCTGTTCAACTGCCAAACACCAAGACTGCCATTTTCTGAGATCTCCATGGTAGCAAACAGAGTGTGTAATTACAAAGATGCTTCCTGGACCCTTTTCTGCATGTCACTCCCACCTCCAGTCCCTGTAATTACTTATCAGAGAACTTAGCAGAGAGACTTTTTGATTAAGAAGGCTGGAAAAAAGTCTTCCCATTTCTGTTTGTTTCTTCCAGCTAGCAAAGACAAAGCTCTCTGAGGCTCAGGGGTGAGACCACTTTCAGGAATTTGGATTTGCTTTTGTCTGAGAAACAGACTTAACATTTCACTTGCATGACTCACAGCTAAACCGCTACCTCAATCAGAACTTCCCTTTTAAGGCGTGTTACAGGAAGAACTCACACCACTCACTGAGCAAAGCGGAGCTTGCTGTGCGTCTGGCCCCACAGCTGAGCCAGCCGAGAGTTTAAAAACACCTTCTTCCATCTTCTGTTCGGGAGAGTTCATTCCAGACTTTGTCCTTTCTCAGCCTGGGACTGGTAGTTGCTGATACTCAGAGAGCTATTTCTAGATGGAAAATAATGACGACACTTAAAAAAAATTCCACAAAGCTAAAGATGTTTTTACTCGTCTGCTATATATACGCATACCTAGTCGTTCACACAGGAATGAGACGCTTAAAGAGTAGCTTGGAAAAAATTCAAAGGGACCAGGTTACTTCTCAGCTTGCAGTGTGAGGTTTCCTAGCGCCCAGATCCAGGTGTGCTCAACTGGAAGATGATTTCCAGGAAGGGTATCAAAGCAACAGATTCAGAAACATCCTGATGGTATAGGAGCTAGTATTTCTTTTCCTAGTGGGCTATACGCAGCAATGCAGGCACGTTTCTCTTACCTAGAGACATCATGCACTAATAGCCACCAAGTTGGCCCAGTTAGGATCAGCAAAGCAGACAAATCCAGGAATTTGGTGGTGTTAATGTCATACATTGCTATGCAATAGTATCATGTGTCAGAAGGATCTAAGCTTCACTAAACCCTGTTCCTTTCAAAAAAGCAGGATGGAAAGCAAAGCCTTAATCAGCTTCTATTCATAAGCACTTCCATTGTAAAATACAAAGCCTTGGCATGGCCTCCAATTTGGCACAGCAGAGAAACAGAAAAACCTCTAAGTTTACAGTCACAAAATGGAATACACTTGATAGCTAGAAACACTGACACAAAAAAACTTCACCACAAAATTCAGCATGGCGAAAAGAAATGTGCAAGTCAGGTCAAGGTAGAGAGCTTATTTCAGTGAATGGAAAATTTTGAGAAGACTGTCTAGCTGCCGCTTCTTATGCAGCAGAAGTAAAAAAGTACAAGGTAGAAAGGAAGCAAATGTTTGTGGCCTGTGTGAAATTTTTCCTCTTATCTCTTCTTGCCTCTGCTCATTTCCGTATTCCTAGTTTTGTCACTTTGATCTGTGTCTGCTAATGAAGAGGAGAGAGGGTTTGAAAACTAACTAGTCTCAGAGTTCGTTGGCAGCACACGGCCCACACAGGAGCAGACAACGGATGAAGAGAGAATACTGGGAACAGGCACACTGCTACGGCATAAAGGAGGGCAAGCACTGGACCTAATGGCAGAAACCTGTCATCTGTGTGACTGCCCACAACTTAGGAATACTTATTGCACCTGCCTGCAGGACCCACAAAGCCAAGTCACTCTCAGCCCCTGTACACAAGGGGATGAAGAGGCGCATTCCAAAGAATTAAAAGCCCTGTGCAAAACGCAGCAGAAAATTGCTTGATCTGAGCAGATGCAGCCAGGACACCAGTGACTATGAGGGGTAGTGGAGGAGGTTTGGGCTTCTTTGTAAACACAAGAGGATGAAAAACAAGGTGTCATAGGACTGGATTTGTTTTTGACGGAGCCTATTCTTTTGACATTTTTTGTGGGGAAATACTCTGGTCTCGGGGTGTTGGGTTTTCACGTTGGTTTTTTTTTTTTTCTGTTTTAGCTGGGCTAAAACACTTCCGCACACAAACATGCACATTTTTATAAGCTGTGAAGGGAAATCAACACTTCTGCTTTTAGCAGTAAGTCAAGTGATAACAGAGAGTGTAAGAGGGGGGGAACCCCATACATCAGCCGTATTTTAATTTCACAAAGAAAATGTTGGAAAGCAGTAGCTTTTCTATATACTTGTTTTTTTGATTCATCCCATGGGAAAAATCAGTATTTCCTGAAAGGAAAATATCTGATGGGGGCATTCCCTGTGAAAATTCCACCAGGAGAGAGTCACATTTTCTTGCAGACTCTGCTTTGCAATTACAAGGAGAATTAAAAAGTTACCTGGCAACCTCAGAGCAACCTATGGCTCCCAATAGTGAAGAATGGCAAGTCCATAACTCAGTAGAGATCTCTAGATTGGCATCTATGTTTATAAATGACAGAGTTCTTCCATAAGCCTTCCCCTGAGTAGGAGCACAGTGGATCTGCAAGTGTGAAGAAGCACCTCAAGAAGGGTAAAGGGTATTCTGTGTGTCATTTCTGGATGAATGAGACCTTTGTAACTAGCAGTGAATACAGAATTTCATCATTTTAGACCAAGAAGAAAAGGATGGAATTTTATAGCTGCTGACTGCAGTATGTGTTTATTTGTATCAAAAGCGAGGGAGGCATCAGCGTCGTTTTTAGAAAAATGGTGAATGAAATCTGCAGGACGATCTGCAGGAGCAATTTAAAAAAGCTCTCAAGGTAACATGCAAATCTATGCATAACTAATCTGAAAGGAAAAGTCACCAGTTCTTTAGTCTGTCACATGGCACTTGGACAGAGCAACAGCTGTGTCCTGGAGCCAGCATCCCTCTGTGCTCCCGTTGCACAGCGTAGCGTGACTGGCAGAAGTGCGTACTACCAATGTTTATGAACAGAAAGAAACATTACAACACAAACCAGGCCGGTAGGAACCAACTAATGTGAACATTAAAACAATTCGTATTTCAGAGCAGCTGGCTACCCAGGCTAGTAGAGATCTAATTTCAGAGTCTGGAATAGAACCCACTCCCAGAGTTCTTGGGGGTTTCTTTTTGGTGTGTGTTTGTTTTGTTTTGTTTTCCAAAAATCTTACTGACAGCTTCGAGATAGGAATCCCCGTCTAGAGCCTACTGCAAAGAGCAGGAGCAGACAGACGTACCCTGGCTGGCTGGCTGGCTTTTTTTCACATGGACTTCTTGTTTACCTGGCTGCTATGGTCACTTTCCATTTTAAATAATCCTACTTTTCTTTTTTTGGGCTGAGTAACTAATACTGAACAAACCGCCAACTGTTCATACTCCGCTGAGAAAACAAGCAGCTCTGTTGTTGGTATAAGGTATAAGGGATCCAGAGGCAGTGATGACAGGAGTCCTAGAATCCAGACCTGACTTGGACAGATTTTCCTGACGTTGTATGTGTGTTACGGTCTGGGAGGGAGATGTGCTCCTCCACAGAAGGACTGAGGCTCTCGAGCCCTCAGTAGGGCACCAAGGAACCTGTAGTGCAAATGCACTATTGGAAAAGATGAGAAACACATGTAGGAGTTGGAAATAACAGGCCAGACAGGGACAGCTGTGTATGCTGCACATGGTAGCAAAGTCAGTTTCTGACACAGGCCCATTACTAGAGATTACCATTTTTGTGTTAATAGATTTTTAGTGTATTTAGGTGTAAAATGCATTTACAAAACTGGAGAGGAGAGCAGAGTCCTCTGAAGGAAGATGCATTTCTGAAGAATTGGAACATACCCTTCATTTGAGCATAATGCACAGACATAATTACATGTCTTGTGTGAATTCAACAGGTGTTTTGTGGTTAATCTTCCTGGAACCACAAAAGCATGACAGATACCAGCCAGTCTGTAGGCATCTGCTCATGCACAAATCCTGACTTTCAGTTTAAAGCAAGCTCGCTGTAATGTAACGTCCCAGTCCACTGCCTCCCCCATCCCACAGAATACCAGCACTTGTTACATCGCTTGCTCACATGCATCTCACCACCCTAAATAATGATGTCCCAAATTCACGCAAGCCAACATGTCAGCTATCGCCTTCTCAGTAGTCTCCAATGCCTCTGTCGATATCTACTTCACCCTACACCAAACTTCACCAAAGTCAGATGTAATCAACATACCTGTATTAGGCGGATCTGTACTATCACGGTTGAACTTCACAGAATCCTGTGGCAATGGATTCTACAATTTAATGACGTGAATAGTGTGAAAAACTTCCTAGTATGGAAGTCGTTTATAGTGCATAGTATGATAATAACATTGTCAAAGTTCTTAGTACTTTTTAGAGTTTTATTACATCTTTTTTGACCAGAACCATAGACAGCATTCAAGACACTGAGTACACTGCAAATTTACACAATGACATCAAAATTTTTCATTTGGATTCTCATTTCCTTTCTTAAGACATTTACATGCCTTTTTGACTGCAACTAAGCAAGGCGCTTTTGTCAAGAGCAACTGACAGTAAGTCTAAGATTAGGTTCCTGTGTGGCTATAGCTAATTTAAAGTCTGTCAGTGTTTATACTGTTTGGATTGTGTTACCGCTTGTGTCACTTTGCTTTACTGTTATTGTATTTCATCCAACTTTTTAATACTCACTCATTTGGTATTCTGAAATCCTCTCACAATTCTCTGTAATCCTCTCTAGATTAGGACACCCGCAAAAATCCTGTGTGTGTGCATACATTTCCATGCAGATATCAACAACAGTTACATGCTTCTAATGCTTAAATGCACAGGCTCCGAGCCACCCAAAACACAAAAGAGAAAATGGCCGTAATGCACTCACAGAAATGTGCAGCCCCCACAGTAGCAAACGTGAGGACTCTGCAGGTGGCTGTCTTGACCCACCCAAGTGCTGGAACAAAACAAGCCAACTCAATCAGAACCCTCTCTGCAGATGCTTTTGAAGTGACACACCCCAAAAAGGAGGTAAAGGCTTTTTTGTTGCTGTTTTATTTTTTCCTCTTAACAGCTTCATAGGGGACAGTCCCATTGTATTGCCAGTGCTGTCAGAATGAAACAACACAGGACATTTCCCTTGGGTTATATTGGTTTGGTTCTTCTTCTAGAAGCCGCTTTAGAGACTGTCATCCAGAGCAGAGCTAGTTCTTTTAAAGAGGGTATGTATGAAGAACAAAGCATGTAACTGAAAAAGCCTGAGCGTTCCTGGTGTTTAGCATGCTGCTGCAGCAAGAGGAAGCATCTTGATGTCTTTCTGCTTCATGCAGGACCAGTGACGGGTTTATCCCCAGTCACCCAGGTCACTTGCTGCAGGCGGCTCTTTCTGGAACAGTAGAAGTCTTGAGCCTGTGGTGCTGGGCAGATATGACTGCTTGATCGCTCGCGTGCTTGGTGAGCGGCGTTGTCTGAGCTCAGCGTTCACAGCACTGCCACCGCAGGCACCGGGAGGTTGTGGCTGCCCAGCGGAAGGAGAGGAGGGTGCATCGAAGAAGGAAATGGCGTAATGGTTGGTTCAGCTGCTGTTGCTGCGTGGAACTGGTGAGCTTTTAGATAGCCACACACAAAGAGAGCAGGGTGGGTTTACCCAGGAGGACGGTTTAACAGGCAAAAAGCACAAAATGCATTATCATGCTTAAGTGATTAATTAAAAAAACCAACCAAACAAAAAAAGCCTCCTGAATCTCAGCATATTGCAAATATAAAACAGGCAACCTGAGCTAGATGGACAGATTATTCCATTAGGCTTAACTAGCTTGTTTTGTCAGAATTCTAACTTTGTGGTGGCCTTGCCTTTACTCTGCCAGGTGGGATACTGTCTCTGAGGACTTTTGAACAACTTTCATTTTGAGTAAGGTTTTTTTTTTTCGGGGGTGGTGTCGTATTTTTTAAGCAGATTTCTAGTCCAGCAGCTTTCATTTTCCACTCAGGGCCAGTAACAGCCTTTTTTAAACCACTTACTCAACTGCAGAAGAGGAGACCTGCACACAAGGTGATAGGAAGAAAAAAAAAGTTCATTGCTTAAGTCTTAAGTACAGACTAAAAGCCGCTAGAATACACATGATGACAGGACCGTTTGATGCTCCTCTTGTGCTATTACATCTCTACACAGAGGCTCCTTTGCCAATAGCTCTCATTTTAAAGGCTGATAGAGTTTGAGAGGCTATGGATTTTGGAGAGAAAATACTGTTGACTAAGGGTATAGTGTTTGACTCCAAAATACATGAATAGAACTAGAATAAAATAAGGCATAGGAGCAGAGAACTACAGTTTACATGGATTTAACTGCTGGCCAACTCATATTTGTACGGGCACCCACTACTATGGGGAAAAACTACTAATATCCTTCAGCTCCAGACATGACTTCATATCCTAAGGCATTCACCATCTAACTGTACCTTTCAAAGCCAGAATGAGCACTCATGCTCTCACAGACCCCAGGAAAAAAGCCATAGCCACCCTGAAGCTTTTATCTACAACTGGTTTGGCCCTGATGAATGCCTGGACCACAGATTGGATCCTGGAAGTGGAGCAAAGAGGATGTAACATCGCACAAAGTTTGTGAGCTCTGGCTGTGCAGGAGAAGTAAAGTGCTGCCGGTTATGAGAAAGAGTCATCCATATTGATTCATTCACATTCATCAGTTTGTGTTGCCATTCCTGCTGGGGCTTGTTGAGTACACCTCATTTTTATTGCTGCTGGCAGTGATGTGACCCTCTGCACTTCATTTATTAGGGATACAGAGAGTTTGTCCTCCACGTTGCCCAGGGAACCAGAACAGACTTTCCATCCACCAAAAGCAAAGGGGGAAGAATAGATGTCTTGAACTGACCCTTAAAAAGTCCTTGTGTTGGTTTTTACTTCACGAATGCTCAGCTTGCACTCAGCAGGCACTTTGTCTTCACTTCTGAGCTTTAGGTATTTTTATATTTAAGGACAGCAGTACTACAGAGAATTAGTTAAGGACCAATTAATTATGAGACAGCAATGCTGACATCTTGGGTTCACACAAGCATCTCTCTTTTCCTTCTGATTGTTGCAGACTTTCCTGCTCAGTAAAAAACTTGCCAGAGTCTTGATACAGGAGTTTTAAGAAGGATGAGCAAATTGAGGGAATTCTCTTTATTCTACAGATCTTTTCCCCATTTGGTCAGTACAGTGTCACAGACAACTCAAGTAAAAGCTGTAACTAACCAGCTATTGACCTTTGCTGAAATTATCTTCCTTCCTTCTTTCTTTTCTTTCTTTCTTTCTTTCTTTCTTTCTTTCTTTCTTTCTTTCTTTCTTTCTTTCTTTCTTTCTTTCTTTCTCTCTTTCTCTCTTTCTCTCTTTCTCTCTTTCTCTCTTTCTCTCTTTCTCTCTTTCTCTCTTTCTCTCTCTCTCCTTCTTTCCTTCTTTCCTTCTTTCCTTCTTTCCTTCCTTCTTTCCTTTCTTTCTTTCCTTCTTTCCTTTCTTTCTTTCCTTCTTTCCTTTCTTTCTTTCCTCCTTTCTTTCCTTCTGTCCTTCCTTCCTTCCTCCTTTCTTTCTTTCTTCCTTTCTCTCTTTCTCCCTTTATTTTCCTTTCTTTCTCTTTCTTTTTTTTTTTCCTCTCAAGTACAGCTAAGAGGAATATATGAAATCTACCGGAGCTGAACTGCAATAGAACAGGAAAGCTACAGTTTTGCCTCACCACTTGAAGCACAGGCACAAAAGACGCACTGTGAGATGGAGTAACATAAAAATATTGTCGTGCTTGCCACTGCAGGGGGAACTCCAAAAGTTGGGGAGCTGCAGAGAGAGAATGTTCAATTTTAGGAGGCTGCTCCAGTGTAAGCTACATCTGATAAAGTGGATGGAGACTGCATGGGTCAGAGTTCCAATTCCAACCTTTTAGGTAGGTTAAAAAACTGCAAGCTGCAGTGGGGAATATGGATCACGGAACACAAAACCACAAGCAACAGAAAACTAAGAACACATACGTGCTTGACCTCAGCACTGCTGCCTGTAAGTTGCTCTCAAACCAACAAAAACATTTCAGTGGCTGGAAAAGATGAACAGGCCTGGTTGCCAAGTTGTGGCCTGAACTATTCCAGGGGGCAGAAAAGACAGCTGGTAAAGAACAAGACTATTTAAGGAGACTCATTCTGGCCTAATGGAAAATGCAAGGATATAATTATCAATTATTTTAAACTAAAACAACATTTCAGATCCAGGAAAAAGACCATCACAAAGAAGCACAAGAGAGACGCTGGTTAGATTCAGCTGGTGGCTCAATCCAGGTACAAAAAGAGCAGAATGTGCTGCTCTTTAGAAGCAAGAAAATGAGATTTTTTTCCACAAGATGGTGATTCTGGAGTGCTTCAAGCTACAAAGCAAACTCTGAATACAGCTGCAGTGTTGCTCCAAGCACTGACACAAAGCTGATCTAATCACAGGGGGCTTAGGTTATCACACGGCAGCCCCAAAAGTGGTCAGTGGAACAGAGCTAAAGCAATTATTTTTAAATATATATATATATATGGCCGTATGTTTATATCTCCAAGTCATACTGATGATCTGCTTTCTCTTTCAGCCCTCTGGGCAGCTGCTCCTTGTGTGCTGCACAGCGTTCCATATTAAGAATTCCTATGCAAAATTCTGGCTGTCACCCAGAATGCAAACACAGAACAAACACACAAAGCCAAATAAACAGCACTCCTACAGTCTCTGTGAGAAGGGACCAATACACAACTGTCAGGAGGGACTCAGAGCTGAAATCTCCTAGAGAGGTAAAGCTCGTGAGCATGTCCATCAAGTGCAGCCTTGTGTGCTGCAAAAAACCCCACTAGTTACTGAACTTACCACCATTCTTTTACCGCTGTCTTAGTCACAGATTGTTAACAGCCTCAAACTAATGAATGGCTGCCCCATCAGATGCTCAGAAGTCACAACAGCATTTAACACGATTTGTAATAAGGGAGAGCAGCAGAAATTATTTTTGTTTTTCTTTAACAGGAATGCTCCATTCCAAGCACAATCCCTATTACAAAAAAGGGCCAAAACTTTCCTTTAGAATTCAGTCAAAACTGCAAGTTTAAAAGAATTCTCAGCATATTTATGTCCTGTTCCTTAGTTCTTTGTCTGCTAGCAGGACATATACAGCATACAGCTCTATAAATACATGTGACAGCCTATAGCTGAATGTCACGGTATGTGATGGAACCTTTACAAGAACGTTCCCCAGGAGTTCCCAAAATTAACAACTCTGAACAGCTTTTGTAATTCTTATTCAGGACTGAGGCAGATTAAATCTTTTAGAGATTTAAATACATGTGCACCAAAGAACATCTTGTTTGCACAGCGTTTCGGCCTGCACTGCAAAGCTGTGAAATGACTGTGGTGCTCATTCACATCACAGGATGTATTACTTTCTAGCTTCCAACAAACCAGCAGTACTTGATTTTGAAGGGCAGAACATCCTTCTGTCTTCTTCAGTCTCCTGGGTCAAATATAAGTGGATGAGGCAGGGAAGAGTTCCAAGATACAGCATAGGAAATTCAGCAGGTATAAACTGCATCTGGAAATTAAGTTGGTGATCTAATATGCTGCTGACATAGCAGCTCAAATGTTAGAGAAAAAGTAAATCATACCTCCTGACTCTCTGTGTCAGTGGAGGTGCTACAGAGTATTTTACAGTAACCCTCAGGTCCCAATCAAATCCTCATCTGAATGGTTTTATTCAGCCTCATAAACTCCCACAGAAACTTTGCTGGACGTAACGTTCTACCCCTCTCTTCCCACAGTACTATACAGTCAGCTCTGTGCCTCTAGCCTGGTTGCAAACATTAAACAAGCTTGGGGTTAGGACTGTGGTGTATCAGAGCCAAGGTCTCCTCTAAGAGAACCGTGGTATTTCAAATAACTGCGCAGCCCAGGCAATATTCCTGTGATGGGTAACTGACTGCTACAGGACATCTCGGGTCAACTTCCACTCCTGGCCACCCTGTCAGAATGGCTTGATGGACAAGGCAGGGCTGGGTACTCATTCACACTTGGCATTTGTAGACGGCAAAAATGTTTCCAACAATTGGATTTTATTGAGTGAGTCCATCTCCAGGGGTGATATATTAAAACAGAAAAAAATCTGACTTTTCTGGTGTAAAGTCATGTTATGATTGACAATGGACAGAGAAATGCAATTGCTGGCAGTCCTAGGCAGCTGCTATTTAAGCATGTCTATAGACATGTAATACAGGTGGCGTTTGCAGAAAACCCAACTGGAAATCCTAGGGAGAAAAAAAATTATCTTAAATGCCTAAAATTACAGATGACTGATACCATTCAGTGGGCTTGGGGAACTAGATGATTCCTGTCTAGACTGGAGAAACAGTCCTTGAGATGACTGAACACTGTGTGTAGTTTTACTTTTCAGCTGTGGAAGGATTTGCTCTGGTACTTGAAGTCCCACTGAGGGCCCCTGTGTGCAGACACAGGGAGAACTGGTGAGCAAAAGTCTTACTGCTGCATCGATATAGGAAACGTTCAGAAGTGACACTGCTGCTTTGTTGGCTAGCAGCTGCACAGAAAACTCTGGAAGGATATATTGGTGAGCCCCACGTTCCAGGGGTCTCTGACCCATCTCAGCTCTTATTCTGACGGTATTAGCACAATTCACTTAGGATGTGTGAGGACTGGATCAAATCTGAGAGAAGAGCTCAGTTAGGCCTAAGGAAGTTGATGCCAAGCAGAGAAAGGATTAAAGCCATCATGCACATGACACACAGCACCAGAATGTCCAGTTTTGTGTAGTTCAGCACAGGAATTGCTGGCCTTCATATAATTCAATGCATAAAGTTTGTCACATGCCCCAGGATGAAACTAAAGCTAACGGCTACTGTCATCACAGGCACTTTAACTTACCCATGAAGAAATACTCTGGAGACTTTTTGTCTGAAGCAAAGTCTGCCATAACCCCACCAAACCGCAGCCATAGACCAAAGGCAATGACAGCCAATCCTGCCACCTGGAAGATAAACAGACCAGTCAATACTTTAGTAACAATTAGGTGGAGCGCATCAAAGAGGTGTCATGGGCACCTTATGCTTTCTTGAAATCCCACGGCTCAGGATTGCACTGTCAGAAAATTCAGGAAGGCCATTCATGTATTGCAGGTCCAGCTCCAGTGTCACAGGATGTATGGTGCTGTAGAGATACCCGCTGGACCTCTAAATCATCATACCAAACTGCAGGAGACCATCTGCCGTTTCAGAGTTGCTGCTGCTGCTCAGTTGTAAAAAGGGTTCTGTTTAGAGGCTTACCAGAAAGAGAGGCTTGTATTGTTCTTAGGGATGTGCTGAAGTTAAGCGTGTTTGGACTATGACAGGGCATTTTTCTGTAAATTACCATGACACCCCCTACCAGAACCAGGAGAGAAAAGGATTATTACAGTGTAGAGTATCTTGGATCACAGAAATTACTAACAGACAAGTGATGGATGCTGTCAAATGCAAGGCAAAATTCCCTTTAATGTGAACGAGACTGGATCAAAAAGGAGCATCAAGGCATGTTTGAGGGGAAAGATCTACAGACAGTGGTCTCGGACCTACCGCATGCCAGACCCCTTTATAAGCCTACCATGCAAGGGTGTGTGTCCCGGCAGGCAGCTTCAGCATCCTGCAGGACCAGGCACAGTGCTCTGCTGCCGTTCTGACGGAGGCCAGGGCCTGGGTCTGTAGCAACTGTGCAACCTGAACAAGGTTCACAAAACACCAGCTGCTTACCACATCCTCGGCAGCCTGGCGTGGTGCTTTTTAATCTGTCCTGTTACTGCCTGGCACTTGGTTCATCTGGCATAGCTATGGCAAGCCCAGAAAGCAGGCGAGGATACGGCTGAAGAGCTTGGGATCACAGCTGTCCTCACAGAAGCGTCACGGCACAGAGTGTGAGGGTGCCCTGCCACCCTGCTCACAGCATTCGAACCACCCTGCTTGCTGGCATGGGCTCAGCGTTCCGCCTGCCAGAGCACACTCGGGCCACCTCCCGTCAGCCCATGAGTGCCTCTGGTAGTTGGGGTGTGTGAAATGAATGCCCCCAGTCCGGCAGAGGAGATGGTTTCTTCCACCTCAGTGAAAAGGCAGATAATTGTCACTTTTGTGAAACAACATAACGCAAAGCTTTGTCCTTCAACTGAGTTGCAGCTGCAGCTGGGCAGCATCACTCTGCTCCTGCAGCTTGAGCACAGCAGCACTCTGTACCCGGAGCTTGCAGTGCTGTCACCAAGAGGGGAAAGCATTTGGTTTAACTGTGTTTCAAGCATAAAGGAGACAAAAGCCCAAAACTGCTTGCTCCAGAGAGGCTGAACAGGATTATTTTGTGACTTTTTTAAAACAAAACTGTGAATCATAAAGAAAGAAAAAGACATTTAAGAAGATAACATTGCTAATTGTTTTCCAGTGTGAAAAAACTGGAAAGCTATTGAAGGGAGAACACAGTGTGAGGGAAAGAAAGAAAAAAGAAAACTTTAATTTAATTGTGCTATGGAACTGTGAGACTATTAAAAAGGTGCAATGAGGAGAGGATGGACATAGCATTCTCTAAATCTCTGGAGGGTTCTGCAGTAGACACTGTTCATTGTCATGTTAGGGTGGCTTTCAGCAAAGCAAGTGCAAATGATGCAAGGACTTTCTCTTAGGATGAACTTGTAAAAGCAGCAGCTGTTGTCTCACTATTTGAAAATTACATTATTAAAAAGCATCGTGATGCTGTGAAGAAGTGTTCCACAGCAATACGCTGCATGAAGTGCTGGGAGAACCTCTCACAGCCTCCGTTGTTTGAAGTTTTATGCTTGTTGCAGAAATGGTCACTACTTTAAATTGCCGGTTAAGAAAGAGGTTGTCTTTTCTCAGCGATGTCATCTTATACCAAGCACGTACTTTCCCGGGGAGAGCTCTGTCGTTGTAGCAGCGAGCGAGCCTCGGGAGCGCTGCCGGGCTCTGGGGCAAGGCGGACAGGGGCAGCCCGTCCTGCGCCGCTCCCCCGAGGGACGCGCCGCCCCCGCCCGCGCTGCCCGGCCGCCTCCGCGGGGACCGGCGGCGGCGGCGGACCCGGGGCGCCCGCGGCAGGTGCCGCCGGCGGCCTGTCCCGTCCCGTCCCGTCCCGCCCCGCCCCGCCCGCCCGTCCCGGCGCTCACCCAGAAGGTCAGGTTGAAGATGAACAGCAGGATCTTGATGCAGCGCATCCCCCCGCGCCCCGTGCCCATGGCGGGCGCCGGCTCCGGCAGCAGCTCCCGAGGCGGCTCGGCCCGACTCGCCGGCGGCTCCGGGCGGGGCGGGGCGCGGGGCGGCGCCGGGAGGCAGGTGCAGGGCCGGGCGCGGCGGGGGCCGGGCCGGGGCGGCGCTGCTCGGGCGGCCCCGCCGAGCGGGACCCGCCCGGGGCGGCGGGGAGGTGCCCGGAGCGGTGCCCGGAGCGGGGGGTGGCGGGGAGGTGCCCGGCGGAGGCAGGCGGGGTCCGCGCCGCCCTCTCCTCCGCCTGGACTCGCTGAAATCCCCCCCGGCCCTCTGGGGGCGGCCGTGTCTCCGGCCAAGACTTTAAATTAGGCACTTAAATTTAGCAGATATTAGAATGCGTGCCCACAAAATGATAAGCAAGATCGGTAATTTGATGTGTGAACTCCGAGGATAGCAGGATAGGGTCATTCTCCTTACAATGGTTTTCACACACACGTATAAACTAGCTTCATTTTCCAGTCACTAATACTTCCACTTTTGTTCTAAAGATTTGGCCAAAAATGCCAGCTCTTTCTCCTCTTACGATATTTTCCAGCTGCTGTTTTCTTTCATAGTCTTCAGAAAGTCTGAATCCGAAGCTGCCTGCGGGGCTTTGACAAGGGAGCACGAGGTACAGTAGGTTCTCTTGAGAAGTGGGTTTCTGTGTTAAACATTTCCTCTCAAGTTTAACGAATAAAGCAGTTGTTTCTTGTTTTGTGCTGCATTAAAGTAACTGTACAGTTTTACCTATCCAGGGTTTTCATGTTTAGAATCAATTTTTCCCAAGTGTGCATGAAAACCATGCAAAAAGGCATAGGAAAAGATGTCTGGGTCTTGTTTCAAATGCAATTGCACTCATCTAATGACCCGGTAACACTGAGGAATGTTGGAGGTGGTTTCTATTTTCACTCACTTTGCTGTTCGTTTTCAGCTGCTTTAAAGCCTGGCAACATTTTGGGAAAATCATCCCAAATAGTTTATTTGAACTGCAGCAACAGAGTTTTATTAAGAATCTCTTGTTCCATTTGCAATGAAATACACTTTATTAGTTTGTTGGTTTTTTTTAAAGAAACGTTCAACCTACCTTATGACATAAAGCAAAACCCTGCGATTTCCCTTTTCTGCTTCAGAGCAATGCTGTGCTAATTGGTATTGACCTACCAGGTCCAATGTATTCCTTCTAAAATAACAAAAACATGAATCCACTTGAATAGACAAAATAACTTAATGACAATTAGATGTACGAAACAGTAGGAAAAGACTTCAGTATCCCCCAATACATTTGAAGCAATAAAAAATGTAAAAGAGGGAGCAGTTTTATGTTGGCTTCTGACAGCAAAATAGATAATTTTTGAAAGTCTTTATCAGGCTTCTCTACTTCTCTAGAAATTTTCATGCTAATTTTTCTAAAAGTTAAGGAATGGAGCGTTCAGCCTTTGTAAGTAGTAGGTCTCCTTGCTACGTAATTCTTGCAGTGAATGAAATCCAGTTGAACTGACTAATTTACCAGGAAGGTTTTGCCTTTTCCAGCTCGCAGTTTCAACTGGTGTCATGAGTAGCGACACCAGTTTGATATTCTACTGCATGGGGCTATGCTTTTCTCATCATTTGTTGTTGCAGATACGTGTACGTTAATACTCCATTGCTTCCAGAAGAAAGTCATTCACGGTGACAGGAGCATGTTCTCCTGTTTAGCTCTTTTGACTGTATTCAGGAAGGGTGAGATCACTCGATGTGGACTTGATTCAATCTTTTTGTGATTATTTTTTTCCCCAAACCGTTTCAGAACTGGTGATTTGCTAAATGCTTCTGCATTGTTCTCAAAAATGTGTTCCCAGGGCTATGGCGAGGGGGGCAGCAAACAGTCCACGCACAAAATATCAGCCTGTGAACTTCAGTCCTGGTCCCACTCCCCTCAGTCAGCCTTTTAAGTTCTTGTAGATGTTCTGTAACACAGAATATCTCTTCTTCCACAAAGCAGATCAAAAGATCATCTTTAAAAATCTGTCCCTTTGTAGTTCCACAGTTTCTCAGAGAGCCCTGGGAAGGATTTTTAGACCCCTCAATATCTGTTCCTAAGAGTTACAGGCAATTTTCACTAACAGGGAGCCATGAAGAAAATCCCTTTTTTTCAATTTAAAAACAAAATCTGGATTTGAATAAACACTATTTGCAAAATTCTACCATTACAAATTGCAATCCAGGTTCCAAGGGCAATAAATGACATTTACATTTGGGTTTTAATTTAGCTGTCAATAAAACCTTTCATCTAGGAGACAGACAAGTAGGCAACAGTGGAAGGCAGGAGCCATCTCTGCATAAATCAGCATCCACAGCTTTACTGGGTGGACAGTGAACTGGGTGGTGGGATGGTGACTGTGTCCTGAGCTCTGCCGTAATCTCCCTGCACCGTCCAGCGCAGACGACTTCACTGTGTGCCCCGATTTGTCCCATCTGCTCGCTGTGCGTGCTCCTCACGGCAGCGTGGTCACTCTACGTGCAGGCAGCCGAGAGGAGGAAGATGGCGCCTTTATGTTGGGTAGTGCTAACCAGGATTAAAATTAAATGTGTTTTTTCAGAAAAGTACTTTTTTTTTATTTTTTTTTGAACTGGAGCTCAGTGGGAGCTGGCGATAGTAAACCAGATTCCGGAGGGCCAGGGAGGACCCGAGCCCCTGGGGAGGAGCTGCGGGCAGGACCCTTCGCTCTGGAGCGGGGAGCGTTCAATGGCCGATACCTTCATCTCCACAGAAAACCGATTCGGGCAGGAGAGCGGATTTAATCAAGTGATTGCACAATCACTCTACAGAAGGTACAGGTGAAGACGAGACAAACGATCCAGAGGTAGTGGCAGGGAGCGTGTGGGGTCTGTATCTTGCCCTTTGTCCCCAGCCTGTCCCGCCTGAATTCCCACCTGCTGCTTCCCACCACAGAGTTCCCGGCTTCCTCGGGAAGGGCTTCACAGCGCCCTCCCGCCGCGCCCCATCCACCGTCGGGCACGGTGAGGCGGCACAACCGGCCGCTGCGCTCTTAGGGGAGCTCAGAGGGCCCCTGTCAGGCCTGCCGAAGCCCAGGTGGCGGGACGGGGTTTCTTCTGCTCTGCTGCTGCCAGCTCGGGCAGACGCCGGCTGTCCCCGGACCCGGGACCCGGGACCCGAGCCCCGAGCGCGGCGCGGCGGCAGCCCCCAACCCCTCTATGGCAGGACGGGGGCCGGGCAGAAGCCAACAGGTCCTGCCCCCCGCCCCGCCTCAGCCGCCATCGCCGCCCCCGCGCGCTCCCGGCGGCCCGCCCGCGCCATCTTGCGTGCGGCAGCGCCCTCTGCTGGCGGCCCGGGGGGGTCGGTCCGAGGGGCCGCCGTGCCGGGGTCCGAGGGGCCGCCGTGCCGGGGTCCGAGGGGCCGCCGTGCCGGGGTCCCAGGGGCCGGCGTCCCGCCGCAAATCCAGTGCGTTCGTTGCTCTAAAAGCTGCCGCGTCTCCTGCTGCACCTCCTGTCTCCGCGTTGCTCTGGTCACCCGTGGCCGTGCAACCCTGACCTTTATTTTAACGGTGTTTGTGATTTCCAGGTTTTCTATCCATTAAGAGACTTTTGAGAAAAACTACAAAGGTGATAAATATTTTCATTTCATAGTCTATTATGGAATATAATTAATGAATGAAGGGACTCATGTTTTTGTCAATAGGATTATCAAATTGTGAAGTAAACATTCAGTTGGTAGACAATTCACAACATTATTTCATGAGCTGCGCTAGTTAGTCATATTTGTTATGAAGACCAACATTTTATTTCCATCTTGAACACGTCCAGCTTCATGATCCATGGATTGTATTGCTTTGGATGTTAAAGAGCCTTGTTTTATCAAAACGTCCTTTCCCCTGTAGGTTCTTACATAGTATATCTTAGATGAAACGAGCGTATGGGTATTTGTAACAGCTTTCTAACCTGGGAATGTCTTTCTTTGCAGTTAGATTTGCAATTATGCAGATCCTGGGGCAAACACCATTTGGTTTTGGTTATTTTCTCACCGCAGAGCATGCTGGGAAACATTTGAAATGAGTGATATCCAGCTGTAGCACTAGTTATTTAGATACTGCTAAACATATGGTATTATTTTTGTTTGTAATGATAGATGGAAAAGAAACTATCCTTGCTTGAGCAAGTGATGTTTAATTTCAATTACTAGAAGCAAGCCTGAGGTTTTAATCCCACAAAGATTATCCCTAAACTGACTTCAGAATCAAAACATTTAAAATGTATCCCCACTGGCCTGAATTTTACTATTCTCCTTCCAGGTCTGCCCTCCTCTTGCTCTGTTTTGCATCGTCTTCCAAATTGTTCTCTGCTAACCCACTGACATTTGAGAGATTAGGAGGGCAGAGTATTGTCATTTCTTTCTGGTGTTTGACTGTTTCCTAAGTGTTTTGCAAACACGCACCTACAATGATTCCAGCTTTATGCTTTACAAACAGCAAAATTTTCATATCCATGCTTCTTATCTCTGCAGAGGATTGTTCAGGTTTCCTGTTTCTCCGCTCTTTCTATGCGTGCTAAGCTCCTGTTCAAGGTCCAAAATAGCCCTTCAGAGCAGCACAGGCCAAGGAATGAGGAGGAGCTCCCTTAAAAAATAATCTTATTTCCTGGTTTAAACGCGTGATTTACATGGAACTACAACTGACTTTAAATTCCAAGCAAACAGCCCAGAAACCGTAACGGACTCCCATTCTGACGGGGACAATGAAACTTGCATCACACCACTGGCATCTGTTGCTGTTTCCATTTTCACTGAGTAGTTGCTGGAATGCTGGGCCTGGCAACGGCTCAGAACAGCTCAGGAATTGCTCCTTGGGCTACAGAGGAGGTCAGAAGGGACTGTGCTTCTCCAACTCTTTAAGCAAAATAGTCTGCTCCTTTGTTTCCTTTCACGCTTTTTAATTTTTTAAAATAGATTTACTTGCTTTGCGTCAGGAACTTGCATGACAGATCAGTCTGTAAATCTTATACGAGGCTGTTGAGAACTACAGTTGGATCTCCTGACAACTGCACTGGCCTGGTTTTCTCTTTTTAGGAGTGTCCAGGATTTCCTGTGCTTCAAATTCTGGCCTGTCTCCGAAAGCTGCTTTTCAGACAAAGCATTGCAAGTCTGTAACATCACTGAATCCTGTAAACTATGTAATTTCTACAGCAAGCATGATCCTGGTATTATTTCTAGCATCTCCCCTTAATGGCCAAAATGGGAATGGGGATAGAAGAATACCTCGCACTCTTTTCTGTTCTCTCCCAGTAAGCTGCTTGCAGTCTCAGTTTGGCTTTTTGAGTCCCCTCCCAGCTCTCTGTTAAATAAATGAGAGGCGTTCATCCAATTACCAGCTGATATACTCTCTTTGCGGATTCCTTCTGCTCTGTGGGCCTGATATCTCTCTACTCAGGTAGATTTCCAATTACTTGAGTTGCACACTTCCAATTTGATTCAGCAGCTCTTCCTACTAAGGTAAGTTCCTCTGCAAAGTGCAGATGAGTGGTCCTTAGCGTTGATAGAAATGACCATCCCGTGTGTGTGTTCAGTGAACAGGGCATGTCTGCAGTCACAGCATGCACAAGCCTCTTAGGCATGACTGCGTGTGTTCTGAAGGAACATTTCCACTAACTTTTGCCCAGCCAAAGGAAGAACAGAAATAAGGTTCCATACCATAGCTGAACTATCTGCTGTCATCTTTAACTTACAAGAATGCGCTCCCCTCCAGAAAATCAAAGGAGACAAATACATAATAGAAGCTGGAGTTGGCCTGCATGTTTGTGAAGGGCCCCTTTCACGCATTTTTGCCATGGCAACATGCAGTTCTCAGAAGTGGAGTGTTTCCTTGACCTGGCATGAAACAAAGCGCTGCCCAGAAGGGAAGCTTTGTCCCTGGTTAATGTTGTCCCTGGACAAGAAGTGACTGTTATAAAAAGCAAGTTTAGTTGTTTCTGCTACCCACTAAGCAGTAGCACGTTCTGGACAATTGACACTGATAGGTCCATGAACTATCTATGATAAGATGTAATGAATGCCCATGAAATGTTTTAATTTGGCTTCATTTCCTTGGAAGGATTAGAAGACTAAGGAGATGCCTTGTTTCCCAGAAAACCTGGGCTAGAGGGTAATAACATGATCTGTCAAACTGTGAAAAATACTAAGGAAAAACAGGTTATCAAAACTGTAACTCAAGGTTTAATTTGGAGGAATTCTGCTATGTATGATGGCTAAGATCATAGAATCATAGAATCAATCATAGAATCTTCATGGTTGGAAAGGACCTTTGAGATCATCGAGTCCAACCACACACACACAAAAAAACCCTCAAAAGGATTAGATCCTTTTGAGCTAATCTAGATGGTTGGGTCAGCATGGAAAATGAGGTATGGAACTAGTTCTACGATGAGTCATAGTGGGTCCAGAACAGCTGTACAGGGATAAACGTATTTGGCCTTGTCCTAAGAGTCTCCACTGTGGATTAGAGTGTGACCAGCTACTGAATATGAGTGTTTTGACCAGAGAAATGACTGGCATTTGCCTATGCATAGCCTGATTTCATATTATTGAATATGCATTTATTTTCTTTTCTATCATGCTTTAAAACACAAACCCCTTATATAGCTTAAAAAACATGCCAGCAATAATAAGAGTGTGAGATACTGTTTCTTCACATAGCCTTTCTGTCCTTATAAACTGGCAATTTCCAGGACGTAAGTGATATTACAGCGCAAGCTTTAAACACAAAGTAAAACATGTTTTGAAAAGGGCGTCTGTAGAATGAGTCGTTAATGGGCCTTGACTTAGAGAGGTGAGACGCTCTCCCTGAAATACAACATATTCTGACACTGTCTAGCTGCTCTTTTGAGACTTACTGTGTGCTCTTTCACATCATAACTGAAACTGTTCTGGTCTGAGGCAGATTTCTTCATGATAATTATCCCAAGAGGAACCATCCTCATCTTCCCCATGCTGCTTGGCAATGGAGAATATGCTGGTCTGAGGTAGTAAACGCTTTTCCTTGACCCAAAAGGAGAGGATCCAAATGCATGTTTTGTTTTGTTTTCTGGTATGTTCACTTACATATGGCATGCTAAAAAATAACTGTGCCTTTGCATTCCCACCACTAAAAAGAATGCCCTGTTCAACCTGAACTCTGTCCCTCCAAAATCAAGGTGTGCTGCCTTTCACTTTCAAACTAAAAATACCACAAGGTAGAATCTAGTAACCTTGCTGTATGCACTGCTTGAAAAAGCATAAAGATCACAGAATCACAGAATGGTTCGCGTTGGAAGGGACCTTAAAGATCATCTAGTTCCAACCCCCCTGCCCTGGGCAGGGACACCTCCCACCAGACCAGGCTGCTCAAAGCCTCATCCAGCCTGGCCTTGAACCCCTCCAGGGACGGGGCATTGACAACTTCCTGGGCAACCTGCTCCAGTGTCTCACCACCCTTACCGTAAAGAATTTCTTCCTGATATCCAATCTAAATCTGCCCTCTTTCAGTTTGAGGCCGTTACCCCGTGTCCTGTCATAACACTCCCTGATCCAGAGTCCCTCCCCATCCTTCCTGTAGACCCCTTTAGGTAGGCCGCTATAAGGTCTCCCCGGAGCCTTCTCTTCTCCAGGCTGAACCGCCTGAACTGTCTCAGCCTGTCCTCACAGCAGAGAGGCTCCAGCCCTTTGATCATCTTTGTAGCCCTCCGCTGGACCCGGTCCAACAGGTCCATGTCCTTCTTGTGCTGAGGACTCCAGAGCTGGACGCAGTGCTCCAGGTGGGGTCTCACCAGAGCGGAGCAGAGGGGCAGAATCACCTCCCTCACCCTGCTGGCCACGCTTCTTTTAATGCAGACCAGGATGCAGTTGGCCTTCTGGGCTGCAAGCGCGCGTTCTCGTCCACCAGCACCCCCGAGTCCTTCCCAGGGCTGCTCTCAAGCCGTTCTCCGCCCAACCTGTGTTTGTGCTGGGATTGCCATGACCCAGGTGCAGGCTCTTGCACTTGGCCTGGTTGAACTTCATGAGGTTCGCACAGGCCCACCTCTCAAGCCTGTCCAGGTCCCTCCGGATGGCATCCCTTCCTTCCAGCGATAGATCCCACCCTGTACATGTCATTATAAAGTAAGATCTTAATACTCCAAAACTATAATATTCTAAAATACATTCTCTGCAAATTCTTCTTGGACTGCCATATACCAAGAAGCGGATGCATATTTGCATGTGTACTTTTCTCCTATATTTATAGACTTCTCAGTGTGAAGGACCGCCATAATCCTCATTCTTACAGACTGAATGCCTTGAGGTACTGCCAGTGCTCCCTGGTTTTAATGCCTAGTGACGCATGAAAAGGCTGGTTTTCCTGAGCTTTTGGCTTTTGTATGTTCATTTATTCTGGGTTCAGGATGCTTTCACAGGTCTATGAGGCACGTATCACAACCATCAAGAAGCCAGCATGAAAGTGGAGATTTTCTGCAGAGACTGGGCTACTGGAGTGATCCCAGAACTGAAAGTTCTTGAGTACTTGTCCTAGCTCAGCCTTGTGGTTTACTCCCTTGTAAATCTGTTCTTCTCTTCAGGGAATTAAAATCTAATACATAAAAAAGGGTCTAAGAGTCACTTATTTCATAGTGGTCTGGGACTGTTTATTAGAGAAAGCCTACAAAAAGCTCCACTAATCTCTGTGCTGTATGCCATGATCTAGGGGGGAGTGTGCAATTCCACTCTTTGCCTGGAAAGTAACAGGGTTCCTGTACTGTGTCTCAACAGCAGAAATTCAGGGTGCTGTATGGTACCGCAAGCATTGCTTGTCGTTCCAGCAACACCCCTGGGGCAATTGCCCTGGGGGCACATGTAATTTCATCCAGTCAGCACGGAGGTCTTTGGGACCGTGCTGCCCCGACTCACAATCTGCACCACAGGATGGAACGTGCTGTTGCTGCTGTCTTGATTTGAAAATTGCTTGAGCCAAGTAGGAAAAGGAAACTGTTCCAAAGGACAATGGAAAAAAAGAAAGTTACTTAAACTCAAAGCGTATGCCTCAGGATCAAGGAAGTTTACTAGACAGGTTTTAAACTACACATTTCTGTGGTCCTTCAAAAATGCGTCAAGACTGGAATGTGAAATAAGAGAACTTAGTGGTGAAACGTGCCACATATTTTTTGCATTTCACTTTACTGACATAAAGGACAGTGATGATTTGTAACATGATGAGAAATAATAGTTCCACCAGTGAGTTCTGTAACTTGGGTCAGCTCCTGCGGAACGAATGAGCGATGCATTGCCGGGCATGGTCCCACCAACAGATTCTGGCTTCAGTTCAGATCCACCTCTGGCTGGCATAAGCAGTCCAGCAACAGAAGATGAAGACCATAAACAGCAGGGGTTAAGTAGTGCTTGCAGGGTTTGCATCTTATTATGGTGGTGGATGGGGCAGCCCAGCAGACATCATTCTGATGCCCTTAGAGAGAAGTGTCTGCTTCCTCAGAACTACTTTAAGCTAGAAATTGATGGAGGTTTAGACATTTTTTTGAGTTCACTATGTAATGACAGCAGCAGAAGAATGAACTGTGGCAGGTGCTCAGTATCACAGAGAAAGGCTCACTAAAACCCAAGATGGGTATCTGAACATATATTGTTTATTGTCTTAAAGATTGTAAACTTGTTCTTTTTGTTGGTTAAATAGAAGAAAACAAGGGAACTGAAAAACTCTATTAAGCCCTTTTTTTCTATTTCACTGAGTGCTTGATGGCTTTCAATCAAGAAAGACAGCTTTTAAAACAAACAGACAAACAATTTTTGGAGTTAAAAAGCTATACCATTAGTAGCATTTGGTTAGTGTTATATCTGGGCAACCACCAAGTTGCTTGTTATACCCTTACTACGAAATGTGATTTTTCTCTTGGCACAGAAGAGCTCTGCCTGTGTTGTATCAGAAGAATATTTGGACACAGAATTCGGTTATCTAAGTGAAGTTTTGGTTTCTGTTGCAAGGAATCTTCAATCCAACAAGTTTACAGTAAATTATTTTGTTAATTTTTGGGAAGATTTGTCTGCTGTTTAATCTGTTCTACAGGCTACATAATGGTAATGGCTCCACTTCCAATAGCGTGACTCAAGTTAGCCATGTGAAAGACTGGCAACAGGAGTGCTTTTCTCCTCCTCACTCACAGAGTAAATTTCTCTGCTGGAGCACTGCATTTCTGCTTCTGGCTTGAAAATTTCACAATTCACACCAATTTCATGCATGTCAGAAGAACAAAGAGAAAGCCATTATGCATAACAGTCATATAAACAAATTGATGCAAGGACGTGCCACTGAAGACAAGGAAAAAAATGAGCTGAATAGTTACGAAAATGACAAGAACAAGGCATGTTGTGGGAACTCCTATTCACAGGCATGAACCTAGAAAACAAAAGGGGAACTTTAATCTCATACCTGACTTGCTCAGAACTTTTAAAAAAGGGAATTTTGATGAAGCAAGTGTTTTAATAAGAGCCAAAGAAGCAAGGGAAAAAAATCCAGCCTGTTTTAATGAAAGTTTAAAAATTATTCAGCAGTAATGCTGGTATCCCACCAACAGCTGTGGGATACCTGGGCTGTTTCTCAAAAGATTCCCAGTTATTAGAACACACATTTTACAAAGAGGATTCATGTCTAAATTGTCTTCTTCAGAATTAAGTACTAGCTGACTTTTAAAGATGGTTAAAATTGCCATGGTGTAGGGCTTCACTTATTTCTGAACTCAAATTGACTACAGGGTGGGCATAAAGAGATACACAATGATGCAAGGGGAAAATATTACTGCAATGGCCATGTTGGCACACAGACACATACACAACATCGAAATGGAGCATATGCAGGAGTTCTGGGGAAAGAAGGTATAGAAGGTTTAAGAAGGATAAAAATACATGAGACAGAATTTGAAGGAAATATTTCGATGCAGTCATGCTGTGCTATCGTATGTGTACAACAAGAGAAAATTTCTGCCAGGGAGAGCTGCTGATCCTGGCCACAGCTGCTACTGCTGATTGGAAAGTTGCCAGGGTTTTAAATAGACTTCTACATTTTCCCAGGTCTTAGAAGTCACAGAAAGGCCATTAAGAACGGAATAGGATGAAGTGGTTACGAAAAACGGGGGAAAAGGTATTGGAGCTTCATTACCTTCTGTGAACTGTAGAGGAGAATTTGAGACACCCAATTCTAGTGTTTACATTTGTTTGTGTAAAGATGAGCCAAATGACAGGACTTTTCCTTTGAAATCATTCCACAGCTGGATAGTTCAGGCTGTCCTTTGTTTCTGCTATTCTCACTCTAAATTTTCTTTTCCTGTTCTTCTTAAAACAAACATTACTGAATTCCAGACAGCCAATACTAGGAAAGTACTCCCCGTATTCTTACACTTACATTCTCAAGCTGTTTCCTTAAGCACTTACTGGCGCTACCAATAAAAGTAGATGGACCATTGGTATGACCAGAACAGGTATTGTATACCTGGCATTTCTTTCAAGTCAGTTCTGAGACTGTCACTACTCTGCAATATGTCTGAAACAATTACATTAGTCCACAGCCTGTACTCTTCCCATTTCTACCTTCACTTTGGAAAAAAATAGACTCCATTTGGTGCCGGAGTCTATTGGCTTTCATGGTTTGCACACTACTGAAGCTAAATAAGTGTATTAGCTTAAATGGGAAGCTTATTTCAAAGACTGTGCACCACAGCCCCGAAAGCTTCCAGAAACATATGCTCGAGATGATCTAAGCGTGTTCATTATTCAGACTGTGAATAGCTTTAAAAGGGCCAAATTTCTCAGGGTTGAATCAGCTAGGAAAGTAATTCAAAAAGAAAAGTAAGAATCACTTGAGCATTTCAGAACAATTTTATTGTGGGCAAAAAGGTACTAAAAATGTAGTAGAAAGAAAAATAAAATTTACTTTGATAAATACATATTACAAGTTTGGAAATAGAAGAAACTGAAAAAGTAAGTAGAAAGACCATAATTTTTTTTCCAGAATGGTGATGCTCTAAACACATCTATATCAAGAAAAAGAACCCAACAACAGCACCACTGCATAAGCAGATATAATGGTCATGCAAAATTCAGACATGGTTAGTAAATTTTGCGATTTTTGCATTTTGGGGATCAAACAGGTAATATGCCTGTGAAACTAGCCATAACTATCATTCAGCAATTTTACAAAAAAATCACAATCACCATCAATTTTGCAGTCAAAGTATTTTTCACAGTGGCTTATGTCATAAAATTCTATGGAGCTATAAAAATGTTTCAAACCAAATTCAAACCCTCTCATTTAGTCCCACAAAAGTGGAAAAAGCGTGGACTAGATATTCTGAAACCACACTAGGGGGCACTTGAGCTGTTTCTTCCAGCGTAGGTAAAGGTCAGAATAGTAGGATGCGTACTCAGGAGCAGCAGTGGACAGAACTGAGCATGGGAATTAGTAGGATTTGTCAACATCAGGTTGGTAGAACAATTAGTGATTTTCCCCAACAGCCTACTGTGGGGGAGTGGGTGTAAATTTCCAGGTGTAAATTTTGTTTGTGGGTAATGTGAGAAATGAGAAGGAAATAATCTAAAGATTGCTGATTGATTGCAATAGTGCTTTGCCTTTGTACTTGGATCGATCACAGAAACGTGGGGTATTTGGGGAGTTTAAAAGAAAATCTAGCCTCAAATAGAGCTAATGTTCAAGAAGTTGAGCTGCTCTTTGGAGTCTGTTCCCACTTTATTGCTCTTGGTCCAGTTCTGTGCTCTCCCCAAGTATAGCGTGATGCTCTAAAAAGATTGCTTTTGTGGAAGTAGAACAAATAGCATCTGACAGCCTTTCTATAAAGCATCCATAACAAAACCTGGAGACTAGCAAGGTAGTACAGGCTTGCCAGTAGACCCTAATACTTAGTAACACACTTCAGAATTTCAGAGGTTTTGTTAAAAAAATTTAAAAATATTGATCTGGTTCCCAAGGTGGAAAACACACGTAGAAGTCTGAGTAAAGATTTGAGTTTTTGTTTGTATCATGGGCCAAGTATTCATTGCTCTTCAGCAACATGCGACAAAGACAAGGTCTTTGAGCTTATATACTGTCCATCTAATTGAGAGGCAACAACGCCAGGCCTAAGTGCTCTGAACTAATAAGTCAGATCATGATTTATACGCATAGCCCTTTTAAAAGTTTTTTTCTGAATATTTAGTGTTCCTGCAGATCAAATCTTGTAGGTTTTCTCTGTAACCTGATGTTTTCCTTATCCACCAAAACAAAAAAGATGCTATCATAAAATTCCATTAATTGGGCTTTAATAAAAGGCATACAGTGTGATCCCCTATGTATGGATACACTGTACCGTTGAATGGTATTGCGTTAACCTGTTCCCGCCCCCAAGTTAACCTGTTCACTCTCTGCAGTTTTATTTACTTAGCAGCTATAGAAAGTGAATTTATATCTCTCTGAGATCAAGGCCTCCCTAGCCATGTTGAGGCTGGAGCTCGGCCCCAGGCAGCTCCATGGGCACTTTCCCCATGCTTGTTAGTAGAATCCATTGTCTGCGGGCGGCTGACTCCAGATGTTGCTGCACTGCACAACTGAAAATTCATTTCCATCAGATGATCGCAACGTATTGGTAAAACAAACTTTGCTTGAGAATTGGCAGCTGCCTCTGAAGCAGGCTGTATTTGACTGGTGAGTTTCAAACAATTCTCCTTACATCCTGACACAGACACAACTAACCTTCAATTCACAGCATCTTCACTCACAATTGTCAGTGAAATGAAGCTACAAGCTGCAATTCATTGAGTTTCTGGGCAATTTACAGGCTTTCTGGTGAGTCAGATTTCCTATGAAGGACGTGGACTCCTTTTATGTACTGTGTAACATCTACTTCTTGTTAATCGCACTCACCCACTCTTAGGGGAGCTACTGCCTAATCTAGTGGTCTTCCCACCTTTGTCTGCTCTCTCTTTAACAGTCTCTTGTCTTCATCCTTCCCTGCCCCATCATCCTGTCCTCTTTCACATCTTAATATGCGGCTTGTTCTGTGTTTGCCACAACCACCTTGGCATCCTCTGCAGCAGCCTTTGTCTCTTCAAGTCCTGTACCCCCATTTTTCCTTACACTTCTCCCTAGGTAATTTCAAAGCTGGAAATACTTCACAGGATGACAGAACTGCCCATGTTGGAAGGGACCTTTCAGATCATCTAGTCCAACCATCAACCTAACTCTGACAAAAACCATCACTAAACCATATCTCTAAGCACTACGTCTGCCTGTCTTTTAAATACCTACAGGAATTTAAAGGGGATGGTGCCTCAACCACTGCCCTGGGCAGCCTGCTCCAATGCTTAATAACCCTTTCAGTGTAAAAATTTTTCCTAATATCCAGTCTAAACCTCCCCTGGCGCAACTTGAGGCCGTTTCCCCTTGTTCCATGGCCTGTTCCTTGGGAGAAGAGCCCGACCCCCCCTGGCTACTCCCTCCTTTCAGGGAGCTGCAGGGAGCGAGAAGGTCTCCCCTCAGCCCCCGTTTCTCCAGGCTGAACACCCCCAGCTCCCTCAGCCAGGTGACAGCCGCCTGCTATCACAAGCACCACACGCCGCTCAGCTCCTTCCAGGCTTTGCAGGGGCTCCTGCTGGAAGGTTCTTTACCCCACCCACCTCCGGGAGGGTGGAGGGGCTCCGGAACTGAAGAGCTGCAGCCGTTCCAGCTAGTCGGCCCGGGCCCGGTCGAAGGGCTCGGTGCCGCCGGGTGGTTCCCGCTCTTCTACCCGGCCCGGCCGGGTTCGGCGCGGGGCAGCGCTGGGCTGCTCGCTCAGAGCCGCGGCCGCTGAGGCAGCAGGTAAGCGGTGGCGGGGCCTGGCGCTGGGGGTGGCCCGGGGCGGCCGGTGGGCGCCGGGAGGGCCCAGCCGTGGTGGGGGCGGTTGGCGCCGCTGGCCTGTCCTGGGCTCCCCACCAGCGTGGTGCGTCCTCGCTGCTGCTCTCGCTGCTGGGCTTACTGTCCTTTGCAAGGTTGTTCCTGGTTTTAGCTCTCTTCAGTCACATTGTGCCTCTTTCTTGTGTGGAGTATTTTAATTCCTGATTCTTCTTTCCCTGAGTTGCTCTTTTTTTGGTCTCATTTAAACCTCTGCTTCTGGCCCTGATTTGGGTCTCCAGCTGCATTTCTCCTGGGTGCTTTCTTGCATCGAGTTCCTTATGCCGTTCTTACCCACTGGCACGTGCTCGGCTTCGTTCAGCTGGGTGAAGGATGCCCGGCTTAGGGAGAGGCGCTTACAGCCAGCCAAACTGTAATTTCATTTTTTTCAGTTCCCAGCTCTGTGGGCTTCCAGATAAAACCAGTATCGTACGAACATATAAAAATGCAGCTTTCTGATCAGAGGGGGGTGCAAGAGGTATACTGGGAGACAGATAAATTGTCTTGGCTGGCTGTGGTTAGTTAGTTGGCTGCCATTTTGCCCTTATTAAATTAAATTATTTGAATTTGGGAAAAGCGTCTTTAAAAAAAAAACTTGTATTGCTGACCTATTGCTTTTGGCTTTCTGTACTTGTTGCCTCATGAATGTCAAGTCACAGTGGGAGTTTTTCCTGTTCGCAGTAGCTTGAGGTAGGACACGTTACTTGACAGTCTGACATGCATGCATGACGTTTCTTGTAGCAAGGGAAAACTGCGCCGAGGATAAGGCTTTGCTAATAGCTGGCTGAAGGCTGTTGGACAAGCCCTCACAGGATCCATGAGCCAGCTCAGAGCTCTTTGCATTCCATTCAAATGCAAGGTGTGCTCTTTTGATCTGACTCCAGTAGCAAGCTAGGCACAGGGTGAAATAAAAGTACCTCTATCCGTTTTCCCACGGATGAGGAAAGAGGGAGAACGTCTTGTGGCAGATGCCAGTTTTGCTCTTTGGAGTGTTCTTGGGTTGTGCTTGGAAACTGCTAATGAGGTTAGTGCAAAACCCTGAGTGGAACAGAGTGGATGGGACCACCTATCCACTTTTTACTACAGGCATGTTGACCTAGTCTGTTGCTTTCCATGTATATCCTGTATGCTCATGTCATAAGAGCACACCAGCGGAAACCCTTGGCACCTGAATCATCCAGTTTTTATTAGCTTTTGTAAAGCTCCTCTTTGAAGTATCTTGCAGGGCTGTTTTGTGTGTTTTTTTTTTTTTTTTTTTGTAGTTTAGCTGTAATCAGAATTTAGAGCGCATGAGTAATAAAACGTGTCAAATTGTAGTAACCTCATGAATAGTTATGGTGTTGTGTATAGGGGAACCTGTCTGTCTGCACGCTTAACTTCTTGGGTGATAGGAGTTACCACAAGGCCGTGTGTAGATCCTCACTGCTGTAGCGTGGTTGGTCTGTGGCATAAGAATCCCTGTACTTTATTAAAAGCAGTGCTATAAAAATAAAAGTTAATGTGAATGGGAATGATCCTATGGCTTAATAACTTCTTAAACAGAGAATTGGGTAAGCAAAGAGGAAAGACTTAGTCTTGTTGCCATCTTGTCTCTTTTTGAGCGAACTTGTTTTTACTAACCTGAGACATTTAATGTAATCCCTGAGATACCATCAGACAGAACAATAATTATTTTAACTGCACAAGACACTTCGCTGAATATTTTTCTTTAACTGTTTTGCTCTGTAGTTGTATAAAACTTTAGCTATAAAATGTCTTGTTTCAGAAGGCTATGATAACTCTCAGCACACTTGTATCACACTTAACTGATTAATTTCTAAATTTTAGAACTGAATATGATTATGAGGGTCAGCTAGGAACCAGCTATCAGAGCTATGTAGGCTGTATCTTAAGGGGAACTTCATTACAGAATATGCAGCCTGTCGTGGTTTTGGTCAGTGAGAGATGCTCTCCCCCAGCCTCGCGTGCAGGGAGAGGAGGAGGAGAGATAGAGATTTAGGAGTTTAGAAGAAACTAAACTACTTTAACGAAATATTAATAATAAAATAAAAAGGAAAATAATGAAATAGATACAGTATATACAAAACCATATTAAGCTCCCAGGATGATGTCACCGGCAGGCACTGGGGAAGTCCCAGGACTCAGCGACAGGTGGGAACTGGATTCCACAGATGGAGTCAGGAACCCACAGATCGGGATCAAAGGCAGATGCACAGGGTCCTCCTCGGACGTCAGCCATTGAAGGAAGAGAGATGACCCTTTGATCCCTCAGCTTTTATACTGAGCATGGGGCAAATGGGATGGAATACCCCTGTTGGACAATTTTTGGTCACCTGTGCTGTGCGCTTCTCCCCGCAGCTGGGACCTCTCTACGCTTTTCTGCTTCTGACCCTCCAACAGGGCAAATAACGAAATTAGCTGACCTTGGTTGATATAGCAATAAGTATAAGCAAGAGCCTTTCTGCACACCATTCCTTGGCACAAACTGTCTTATCACTCTGAATGAACCATTTTAGACACAACATGCTGTTAATTTCAGAGAGTTAGAAGAGGCCTAGCTAAGAGGTAAAAATTACCGAACAGAAAGTTGGTTCTGTTTTACCTCAAACCAGGACACAGCCACAGGTGTTGGGTGTAGAATCATAGAATGGTTTGGGCTGGAAGGGACCTTAAAGATCATCTAGTTCCAATCCTCCTGCCATGAGCAAGGATAAAAGTATGTTCCCTTAACTCATCCCAATGTGTAAAGTACTGGTTAATCCTTACTATGTTCTTGCATTATTGTATTGTTTTACTGCATTACTGTATTACTGCACAGCTCATTGCGTCTGCTTAGAAAAGGGAGCTTATCTTTTAAGATTGCATAGTGTTTACTGTAGGGCAGCTTTCTATGTCTAGAGTAAGAAGGAATTCCCTTCCTTCTGCTGAGTGGAGTTTTTGCAAGTATATTTTACTTTTTTTATCTATCTATATCTATCTATTTCTTTTTAAGGCAAATAACATGACTTGCGGTTAGTGGTGAACTTTCTCCTTCCTTAGTATTTTTGGGTGGAATAGAGAACAGAAATGAAGGTTTACTGTAATTCTGGGGCACTGAGTTGGGCTAATGATTTTGTTCTTTAGCTTAAATTAGATTGTTTCCAAGACAATCCTTTTAACTGTATTTAAGCCACTAATACCACAGTTTCTTCTGGGCTTCCTGTGCTTCTGCGTGTGTGGCCTGCTGCCTTCTATAGTCAGGATCTTTCTTAGAAAAACAGCTGAAATTGGCACCAGAGAAGGCATAGTATATAGAAAAAGACGAGAAATGAGGAAGAATAACAGAACAATGGATAATAAGTATTAGCCTGAAAAAAAGGGCTGGGTTGCACATGCAGCTGTGAGATGATTTAGACAGAGAGGAAGGAACCTAGAGTAAAAGCTTCTTTGGACAATAAAAGACATAAACAGTACTTTCCTGAGCTCTTAATAAAAACATATAAGTCTCTCTAGTTGCTGAGGTCAAACATGGAGGAGATTGACTATGTAGAGAAGGAGCCTTAGGATGCCTGGAGCTGTCAGCTTTCAATTAAATTACAGAATAGTGTTCTATTGTTTGAACATGGAAAAACATGCATAAAGAAAGCCTACTGACAACATCATGTGACAACATATGACTTAATTTGGACAAGAGGTAATTAAAAAAATTGTGCATAGACAGAGTTGGTAGCTGGTTTCAGAATTTTATCCTGTTATTGAAAAAATAGCATTTCAGATTTTATGTATGGTATTGTTTCTTTAAGCTGTGTAGCTGAAGAAAATAAGACAAATGTGAGCAAAGATCTGTGACAAGTTACTGTAAAGTCAGTCTTTTTCCTTCAGTGTTTTCAGTAAAATAACCTGCATCAGTTACTTGTGCTTCTTAGTGCATAGAAGAATGTATCAAGTGAAGTTATTGGGTAAACGGCAATGAATCTTGTGTTGGCCATTATTTTCTTCATCATAACTTGGATAACGTAATGGAAACTCCATAAGCAATTTATAAATGACAGCAAGCAGCAAAAAGCTGCCATAATGGAGGAAGACAGAACTAGAATTATAAATGACTGACAGATTAGAGAAAACGTCTAAGAGAGTAGCTATAACTTAATAATAACATAAAAGATCATGAATTTGTGTAGGAATAAGCATCATCACACATGTGGCATTGGAGGAAAATGGCCAGGTATGGTTTGTAGTAAAGAATTTGGGAGATGCTGCAAACTGCAAGCTGAGCAGAAAACGCTATAGGGAAGGAGGCAAACATACTGATTATTATGGTCAGATCACAGTTGGTGAGATTAACATAACAATCAGCACTCGCACAGCCTGTTCTGGGTTCTCCTCCCCAAGAAGGGTGGGCACCACTAGAGGACAATCCAGACCAACTTTCAGCTCTCTTATCGCTCTTTGAGTTGTAAATATGAGATAATTCCAGGCTGTCTTTTGCAGATGTCCTACATATGTCTCAGGTCTTCGCACTGTGAACTCTGTGAACAAATACTGCAGAGAATAATATTAAAGTGCAGCCCAGATGAGGTAGTATCAGGCTCAGAATATAGACAAAAAAATATGCAAGTCACAAAAGCAGGACGAATACAGAAGCTTGCCTCTTCATAGCATTGTGATCAGAATACTGCTTTCTGTATTTAGCTGTCTTGTTTTGATTGCTCAGAAATGTAGGAAGTCTAAATCCATTTCCTTGATTCTTACAGTTAGCAATTGAAGGCCTTTTTATAGGTCTCTTCTGCATTTCCAGGCTAGGTACATAACTTTTCATGGGCGCTTATAGAAGGTGGCGATTCAGAATACCTTTGAAAATTATTGTCTGCGGTGCTGTTCAAACGATGTTTGAAATCACAAGGTTTCTCTTGCTTCTGATGTGGGCTTATATCCGGTTTTCTTTCATGACTTTCACAGGTCCTTCAGAATTAAGCAATTCTGGCTATTCTGCTGGAATTGAGATGTTATGGGAGAGTCACTGTTCCCAAATCACCAATTTGTCTTTACGCCCACGTTTATGTTGTGTGTTATGTGCCTGCCTCTTGTATACTTCACAGGCCTGCCCTGTTGCAAATAGTTGAGTAGATATATACCGGTCTTTTTTCTGACTCAGTATGCTGTTTTAGTGCTTTTAAGGTAAAGATGATTTTTCTTTTAGTGGTGAAAATGGGATTATCCACAAGCCTTTCCTGACCTGACTACACAACTGATGACTGCCAGCTTCTCTTCATCCTGCACAGGGAAGGACACGGATATCCCATCAAAACAATGCTTATTACTGAACATTTTGAATTCTTCTTTTCTGAGCAGTAACTTGGGCATCGGGTTTTGGTGACTCTGTAGTGAATTCTGCACAGAGTTCAGATACCCGAGGTACTCTTGGTGCTGTATTATCGGTGAAACTGCTGACTAACATTTAAATATGTATTGTATCCTATCTGATAAACCTGACAATTTGCAGCTTCCCTATCATGACACTTTGTGTAGCAAATATTTTTAAAGCAGTATCATCTGTTTTGTACATTTTGTTTCTTTCAGGATAACAAAACCCTCCCATGTTTGCAGAGGTCTGGGCTCTTTGCTCTTTGCAAGAGTTGCAAACTATTTACTAAGGATATAGCCTCCAGTGTGGGCAGAGGTACAGTAAAAAGAACCATACGACTGAATTAAGATCCTCCAAGGAGGAAAATGGCTGGAAGCAGCTCAGGTCTCTGCACTGAGTTGTTAAAGTTGAACTTCCAAGTTTCTAATCAAAAGCTGAAACCAGATGGAAGTAAAATGTGAAGAGTAATATGAAAAATATGTTGCAGAGAAGATCAAATGGAAGAAAAAAAATGAAAATGTTCTCAATTGACTGCAGTATTCCTTCAGAAGCAGCTTTATAGGAGAGTAACCCTGTTCATACTTCACCTTTTTTTCGTCTCTAGGTGTACACAGGTGAAACAAAGTAGGGCCTTGTGGAGCCAGGGTATGCATTGCAACATTGCTCATGCCAGCACCGAATTGCTCAGGTTTTCTGTGTTACCAAATTAGATTTAGGAAACTAACAGGCATCCTGTGATCTCTGAAGGCTCTCTTTGCAGTATCCATCTGAAAAGACAAAAAAATTGAAAGCGTCTCCTCTGCTGGTAAAATTTTTTTCTAATTTCTTTTACTTTGAGGCAGTAGGATGACTTCTGTACCCTCTGAAGGGCAAGGGTTAGAAGGATTTGAAGCCTCATGATCCAAAGATCCAACAATTCAAGATGGAGAAGGGAAAATAAATAATTAAGTCACTCTAACGAGCAAGATGTGTCCTTATTCAGAGAACAGGAATACCATTCTTTCCTTCTTTGGGGAATACATGAACAGAAAAATGAACCGGGAGACAATAACATAAGCGTGTTGTCCAAGTATTCCAAAAAATAACTTGAGACTTGTGCAGATGCCAAGTCTAACTTTGGCTGATTCTCTTTTAGGAATTTTGTAGAGCAATTTTCTGAATTCTATTAATATAACAAGCAAATACACTTTAGATGCTCTGGGTCTACATTGTGGGAAGTAAAGGTGACTTCTTGGTAACTTTTCACAGGCCAAGAGCATGTATGCTTTTGAGATACAAACTTAAATGTTATACATAAATTAAGCGATGGTGAAATGTTAAGGGAAGGTAAAGGGGAATGAAAAGAACGGACAGCAAATGTATAACCAAATTTCAAATGTAAGAGTGATATAATGATAATATTTGGTATTTTTTTGGACTACATGCCACAGTAGTGGGCAGTAGCAAGTTTCTTCGCGGCCTCCACTTACAGCGTTCTGAGTTTTGTATAAGCTAGTGTTCTGTCACTGCTGGTATCGTAACAGCACACAGTAACGTGATCTGTGCTGGCAGCAATATGAACGGGGCCCACTGTTGTTTAAAATAAGAAAAGTTGCCCTGTCAGTTGAACAAAAACTGTAATTTGTTGATGACATAATAGAAGTTAGCGTTGTTAACCTATCAAGTGATCCAGCTCAAGGTGGTCGACAGCGAAGTTATCAAAGGTATGACAGAATGTGGAGCCTATGATACATTCTGATAATGGTATGGGATACATGCAGTCCATGGTAATGGATGATTATGATGATATATTCTACATATACCAACTGTGGCAAGAAAGATGGTGAGGGGTGATATGTTCTTGTCTCTTAGTTGATTGCTTTCTGTAACGTTTTGCCTCCTGCTACAGGTTTGTGTCATGCAACTGAATGTACATTGCTGTGTCCTGCGTAATTCAGAAGGGACTGAACTCTTTCCACTGTTGAAGTGCACTTTTCTTTCCCAGGTGTGTGTTTCCCAGACTCCTGGTAGTGTTAGCATGTCCTCAAGCCCCAGTTCAATTCCAGAACCATAGCATTTTTGATCATAGTGCAATGAATAATACTGTATGTAGAATGCTTTCACTCTAAGGCTGTTCAAGAAGACAAAGATTTGCCTGAACGTCCATGACCTGTGAGTTCAGGAAGCTAATAAAATCTGTTACTCTGTGTTTTAGCCTATAACTTAATGAATACAAATTTGAGTTGTCTCTCAGTGAAGCTGTCTAATGAGGATGATGTAATAATGCAACTGCTAGCTAGAGTCTTTTTGTCTTGCTGCATTCCTCCTCTTTTTCACACATGCTGAGATTTGCTGATAAATTTTTTCTGCTATTTTTCTCCTTCCTGGGAAAGCATAGGAAGTATTTCTTTATTGAGTGGCAAGATATATGCTATTGATTAGGTTTTTCAGATCTGGTAGATCTCACAACCATAGGGATTTTAGTGTGTTTTGTTTGGGGTTTAAATTGTATCCAGATCTTTACCAGCTATTGAGTAAGTATGCATACTGGCCTTTCTTCTCCTGTAAGCATCCAGTTTTGGCCATTGTTGGAAACAGGGTGCTGAAATAGCAGACCTTTGGTCTGACTTGAATATATGGTCTAAACATATTCTTAAAAAGTGCACTGGAGCTACAGGCAGCATGGAATTTTCAGGGAAGACTCTTCTTTCAGTTAAATCAGATTTTCCCCTTTGTTTTCTTTCTGCTGTGCATATTATCTAACTTCAAGCAATTTTATCTCAGAAAAAGATCTTGTAATGGGGTTGAAGAGGTGGTGCGTTTGTGTCTCATGGTGCTCTGTTTATATAAAATGGGGCCTCAGTTGTGCAACTCCTGGAGTATGTTTGTGTGAATGGTAAGATCAACTCTTGTTAGTATTTTGAGTGGGGGTTGGTTTCCAAAGGTGTATGAAACAGTCTTCTAGAATGATGAATACATTAAAACATACCTCTCTCTGAAAAAGGAAAAGAATTCTTTGATGCTCTGGAAATAGACTTCCATTCATGTTCCTGTCATCTAATATAGCAGAAATGAGATGCATTGGATGAGCCATAGTGGAACCAAGTGCCGCACTAAAGTCTCTTAAGTAGCCATTGAGCTTTAACTGCTTTACGCGTCACTTTTTATCCAGGAGTATAAAAATAGCCCATAGCAATATTGCTGAGTCATACTAACCAGCCTCAGGCCTGCTTTGCAAGAATCCTCTCACTTCTTATGCCTTTGCATTTAAAAACATCGTCTGCTTCACAGAGACACTGTTTTCACAGCTGGCATGGTGTGCTACCGGGTTGGGTGTGTGTACCACCCCCCCCGGGTGTAGCTTGCTGCAGGGCTGGCAGTTTGGATGGGGTGGCCAATGTAGGAGGCTGAAATGTTTCATTCCTTGTTCGTTCACAGCTCCCTCAGTGTCTTATAAAAGGAAGAGTCTAAATAGAGGATTAGGTACTCTTACAGTAATACCAAAATCCTGTTTAGGTCCTAAAAACCGTAGAAATTGTTTTTGACAAGATTGAGAAGGTTTTTGGTTCCACTGCTGTTGGCTCAGAGGTCCTCTTATTTCTTCTCTCCTTTTTTTTTTTTCTTTTTTTTTTTTCTAATCAAATGAACCATTCTGCCCATGGACCTTGAAGTTTAGCTCCTCCTTCCTGGACCAGGCTGTGCAACAAAAGGCACCACAGTTATCAGCTTCCCAGGTTGAGAAAAGTGGTCTCAGCTTTATGCTGCTATTGCTTCAAAATATGCCTCAGATAAAGTCGAAGCAGTTGTTTTGTAACGTAAGTTAATGTGATTTGTCATAAAGTAACACCCTGACATTCTGCTTATTCCATCACACTGAGAAAATAAATATAAGAAATTTCACATTGACCTCTGGCTTAGAAATGAAGTGACTTTAAACACCAAGAATAAACATAAAATGAAGGACGTACAGTTTAAGAACTAGTAAGTCATTGGTAGGTATTCTGGCTGTTTATCTTTTGCTGCTGATTAGTCTCTGGTTTACAAAGGATCTTTTGTGCATTCACAACAAAGATGTGAATGAAAGTAACTAGAACTACATCTAACAGCAATTTAATAGTAATAGTGAATTAGTTTTTGTAATGTTACCAGTGATCAGTAGCAGACAAGAAACTGTCTCCAGATGATTGCAATTTCTCACATCATCTACGTTCTAAACAGCTTTAGGTAACATTCCAGCAAACAGAGAGTATAAGAAAAGCAGGATAATGGTGTCACCGGAGTCAGAAAATATATTCATAGACATTCTTACAGCTATCTTGTGATAGTACGCAGTTTAATGAACTTGTAACAACATATTTCATTGTTTCTGAGTTGTGTCAATGTGCACGTATAGTAACTGCTATTCAGAGCACTCCTCTTTAGCAATAAGAGTAACAAAAATTGGTAAAACTCACTTGAAGTGAAGATGCAAGGCTATGCAGCTTGCGTAGTAGTCTTCAAGCAAATTGAAGGCAAAGGCAAAAATGCCTTAGAGAGGAGAAATGTCTTGAATGAGAAGTGTTACACAGATAACTTCATTGCCTTGAGTGGAATCTGTGCAAGTAGAACGATTACAAACAACTCTAATACAAGAAGGAAGGGGAAACCAATAGAAAGGAACTGTTTTGGAAATGTTGATCCGAACTAGTTGGTGAGAAGAAATGAGTAGAGGCATCGGCTGGGTTTAAGTGTTGGAAATTGAGAAGGCAAAGGCTGTTACGGAGCTGAACTGTAGTTAAGGACATGGAGCTTCTGCATTTGCTGTCTCATTGGTTCTTGTTGACAGAAATATTTTCACAGAAGTGTTTTATCACTTTGCTTTGTGTCTGTTCACAGTGGAACAATTTGTGGCCTAAGCTGCTATCAGAGCTCAGTCTTTAAAATACTTGAGATGCTAAAGAAGCCATTGGTATTACCACAGAATTATAACTTGTGATGGATATAAACTCTCTGCCCCCGACCATTACGTGCTGTGTCGCTTCTGACTGCGCAGAAGGAGCTATGGTTGGATGTTAGCTGTTCCAGCATAACTCTGCAGTGAATGGGAAGCAAATCTGTAAGTAAAATGTGAGTACAAGTAGAAATGTTTGAGGAGGCAAAACTACTTAGATGGCAGACTGGCCACGACTGGCATCCAGAGCCAGCCACTCACTGAGTTCCATTTTTCCCTGGTAATAGTGACCCTGTACTCTTGGTACTTCCCTGTGGTGGTTTTGATCCCAATGGTCTTGCTATTGATCTTTTTTTCTTCTTTCCTGTGGAAGCTGTATAGGGGAATAGTTCCTTCTCTCAACCTGCTGGTTATACTGTGGCTGGTGCAGCGTAGTAGAGGTGCTAAGAGCGTTTTCCTGCTTCCAATTTCATGCTGTGCTTGTGCTTTCCAACTCCCAGTCCCCACATGCTTACCTCTCGTGTTTGATCACTGGATGAGTAGTAGTCTTTTTAGCTAAATATTTCGTAAGGACTCTCAAAACCTCAAATCTCATGGGTCAGGGGGGAGAGTGTTTGGAGGAGAGGGTTAAGTGGTAGCTTCCTTTTCTAGTCTCCCAATGTACCTCCTTTCTTTTTCTGGTTGCCATTTCTGGACTGTCGTGATAGTTGAGGTGTACAGAGCTGCACCAAATGGCTGGTGGTAGAGATGATGAGCGTGGCAGCACATTTGCTGGATGCTCAGTTTTTTTGGCCTGAAATCTCTTTGGACCCTGTGAATAGGTCATTCGCTCTGAAGCATGCAATCATATTCTGTAACCTGACTTTCTGTTATGGGCAGACCACAGGCACATCTCTGAGGAGTGTTATTTGGTGCAGTACTTTGTCTAAAGTTTTTCCCACTGGATCTAATCCAGTCTGGGATCGCAACTGTCGTGAGAATGCAACAAATCATTCTGGGAAGTATCTAAATTTGCCCCTATTGGTCAAAGCAATGTTTATGCACAGCCAGAACCACATGACAGAGGAGAGGGTACTCTTGAACCCTGTTAGTAATATGTGCTAAAAAAATATCAGAGCTCCCAATTTTTTGTATGAGTAAACCACAAAACTACTGTTTGCTAGTTTGAACAACCCCTGATTTGAACATCATGGGAAAAGAGCCAGGAAAGCAACTGGAGTCAGCCCAGAAACATTTTTTATCCTTGCAGCCACTTTATTTATTAAACCAAGCAAACAGAAAAACCCCATGAAACCTTTTTTCAAAAATGTACCTTTTCTTTGAAAAAATATTTGAGGGCTTTACAATGATTGCTTGAGATGTGCTACCTACATGAAGACTGCCAGTAGGAAACTGTCAAACACAAAGTAAATGCTGTAAATGTACACATTTTTGCTCATTTTCAGTCCTGCTTCTGATCGGCATAAATTGTTGTTCATTTCCTGTATAGTAACTTCCTTAGATCTGTAAGATACCTGAAAATGATCAGCCTTGCAAAGAGGTATATTTAGCAGTTTTCCAGTGGAGTGAGTTGCAGAGCTCTCATACAATCAGGGCAAACGAGCAAGGAAGTCTACTATTTCCATGGGTTGCTCTGAACATGCTAGAGTGGTGTTTTTTTCTCCAACTGTAACTGATGCTCAAGTTGCAAAATACAGTAGTTAATACATACCTGACGAAAGATCTGAGGTCCTTGGATGACAAGGCCCTGTCAGGCAGCGGGTGAAGCATGTTGGCAGCACTGGTGGTGCTGCAGCCTGTTCTGCGTGAGCTTTGGAGGGTAAAATGTGCGTTTGTTCCTCCATCACTACTTTATCATAAGCAGCTAAAACTGTGGCCTAGTTGTTCTTGCCTCCAACTGCCGTTTCAATTTAGCGTATTGACAGGGAATATCCTTTAGGTAAGGAACGATACCTGTTTTGAAGGCCCAGGTTGATTGACTGGGCCCCACTGTGCGTGGTCACCTGCCTGGGGACTGAGGTACAGCATTTTCTGTGCCTTGCTGATCAGGGTGACAGTTTGAGAAACAAACAGGCAGCAAAATAGAAAATGAAGACTTATAGGAATAGATGCAAAGTAGGTAAGTATTGTGAAAAATGGGCAAAAATAGAATGAGAGATGCTGCTCTTGAGGAGCATTTAAAAAAATAACATTAATAAGCTAGATGCTGAGCTTAGTGCATGAAGATAGCTTAGTGCAGAAGAACTTAGTGCATGAAAATAAAAGAGAAATAAGAATGGGATGGAGAAAATACACTAAAACAAAATGGAAACGAGGAAACGGCAAGGTAGCCTGTTTGACTTTAAGTTGTTAGCGTCACCTGGGTGCTTAGTAGTACAGCTGTTCCCTAAATATGTCAGCATTATGAAAAAAGCAGCAGTTTGTAAGTGTAAGTTGCTGAGAAAGCAACAATATTAAATGTTTGTCAAATCACCTTTTATGCTCAAATGTAAGATCCTGTTAGAACTAATTAACAGAAAACCAGAATTTTTTGACTTGGCTTGCAGTGTGAGATCAGTGTCAAGACTGCTGCGAATGTATACTTTCTCTGAAGAATGCCTGGTTCTTATGAAGATAAGGAATAAACTCTTAAAATAAGCATCATTTTTCAGCCTAGTGCTGAAGAAGCTAGGAGCAGTTCCAGTTTGCCAGATATCATTTATTAATTGGATTAAAGCCTATTTGCCCTTGTATAGCTTTGATGTTCAGAAATCAGTGTTTAAGTCTTGCTGCAGATGACAGCTGTATTGGAAGTCAGTAATCACTGAATGACTCATCTGTTCACCTGCGTTAGACAAAGTTCAAGCAGTATGATAAAGTTGCAGATGACCTGAGTTTAGGGAAGATGGGATAAATATTACTTGTTTCAGTTTGTCCAAAATCCATTGTAGATAAGACAGTTTGTATGTTAAATTCTCCAAAGAAATGTCTGGTTATTTTTAAACAAATCAGAAAATTAGGACTTGTAATGTCTTTAAAACATTGATGAAATAGAGGTCAATTCAGTATTTCAAGTGCAAATTTGAAGGAAATTTCTGGGTTGATGATAACGTAAGTTTCTGGGGAGACCATCTTCTAATTTCAGAAAGATGTAACTTAATTGGATGGAAAGTGGTGCATTTGTCAGTAGCGCAGAGCTAATACAGAAGTCTGCTACTCCTGGAATGTATGGCCTTAATTTTCATAGTGCCACTCTTCTCCCTGTGCTGGCTGTGGAAATTGTAATCAGAGTAACTGATTCAACTCAGGACAGAGCAGAAAGCCTTTAACTTTTTTTCAGAAACTTTATCACCACAGTTCTTCTGGCTCTGGGGACTCTCTTATAGCACCAACTTGGAGAAAGCATAAAAACTTCAATAGGAGGTTGTCAAGTGCAAGTAAACCAAACATTTATTTTTTTCCTCTTTCATATGTCAGGAATTAGTCGTTAATTGTAACAGTACCTTCAATGCATACTAAGCTGCATTATGTGTAGGTCACCACACTTACGTGGCAAGAAGTGGAGCAAGAAGGTTATATTGTCTGTTATAAATGGCTTTTCTGCCATTTATAGTAGCTAGTAGTCTTGTGGCAAAAAGTAGCTGCATGTTGTCTGGGTTTTGCCTGGTTTTTACAGTCCAGTGATACAGTTGTGTGTAGTAATACTGTAGTTGGCAAATAACTCTGCAAGAGATGCGTGTTAGATGGCTGCTGAAAATGGTGTTAGTGCCTAACTGTTCTGAATTTAGCTTGTCTGATAACTTGCTTCCATCAGACATCTGAAAAGTTGTTTGCTTCAGAATACAATAGCCCTTGCAGAGTTTGTTGTGTTTGGCTTCAATGGTCTGCTTTGGGAGCGGACTTTGAAAGAGAACTTCAAGAACTCTTGTATTCCTAGAATGAGAGAACTGGACCTCCGTCATTAGTCAGTAAACAGTTCCAGTTTAGAACAGCACTTTCCCAGTAGATACTGCCTTTTCTATGTTACTAATCACCTAAATGTATTTCTAAGATACTAAGATCTTCTTTTTACCCTCCTTGTCTATTCTATTTTTATAGTCTTAGGAAACTAATGGAGGACAAGGGACTTCTCATATGTTTTTTGCATTCTGGTCACCTTTAGTTCTTCATCTTAATTAGTTACATACAGCTGTTCTGATTCAGAATATTTTTAACCGAAGCCTTTAGTTTTACTGCGTGCTGAACAATATTTGTGGCTAAAACTTTTTATAATTGTTGTCAGTTGACATAAAAGCTATTGAAAAATTTGTAGAAAATCTGTCTCCTCAGTTTATTTACTACCTTAATAGAAAATAGTTTTTCATGACTTTCTGAAAAGTATTCTTAATTTTGTGTGGGAAAACAGAATAAAAACTTGGATCTTACAATTATAAGTTTGACATAGTGGACATTGTCTAATGAATTGTACGCACTCTTTCATTATTTACCTATTCAGCAGCTCTTTCCTATGTTCAGTACACTCCACCCCACTTAATGTCATCCCACGGTGTCTAAAGACTTACACTGCATGTGTTTTCAGAAATTTAAATTCCGGTCTGTTTGAAGAAACTAGATCTGCAGCAATCATTTGCAGTTGGTGACATGAACACTTTTTTCCCCCTTCCCTTTCTTACTGTGCACCAAGTCAATACAAAATGAAAATGAATAGAGCTTGCATGTTACGCAACATATCAAACTGAATTTTGGAATTAGTACACAATTTAACTCCTAAATCAAGACAAGTTCAGTTTCATTTCGAACCTGCAATAAAAGTCTTGTTATTTATTGGTTAATAGGTCTCACAAGAGAGAATTCAGACTGTATACGTTCCTGCTTGCCTGCTACGGCTTAACTTGTTCTCAGAGTTGGATTCTGTGCAGTAGAACTGGAATCTAACCAAACCAAATGATTCACGAGAAAAAAGGAAAACGGAACAAAATCCCCAGAGGATGCATATGACCAGAAGCAACAGCGGATGTGCTTTTCATTGAGATGCTGAGAGCATCTGTGCTGTGTTCATCAGAGGCTAAAGGTATTACCTACGTTGAATGTTATTGTATAGCTTTCCAACTGTATGATTCATTTCTCAAATGATCATGCTTTGGATCACAAACCTAAGGGCAAGATCTTGCTAAATGCCTAAAGCGGGGCCACTGTGTATGCTGGTTTATGTAAACAGAAGTGACACAAAAGAGACAATCTATGAGTCAATGCATTCAGTACAGGCTTGCCTTTTCTAGGCAGAAGGAGCCATCGCACAGCGGCTGAATTTAAGTATTAAGTGAAGCACCACTTTGCAGAGCAAGTAGGGTAGATTTTGTGCTCCAGTGGCTGGCTGGCATTATTTTATTTAAAGACCATGTGTGCCAAAAGCAATGGTTCAAAAGAAAAAGCCATACGCGTTTAAAACAGGAATCCGTTTACCTGATTTAGACATGGGCATTTTTGAGGGGGTTTTGTTTTCTTTTGGTGTAAAGCAAGAAAAATTTGTCCTCCAGAACAGTTTGGCAGAAGCACAGTGGAACCAACCTCCTGCCCAGACACGGGTGACTTTAATTATAGTCAGATTGTAATGTCCCCATCACTTGGACAACAGGTACCAAAATGATGACTTTCCTGAACAAAGATGCACAGTAAAACTTTTCAGCTTCATCATTCCTCTTAATTTATTGGGGAGTTTAGGGAAGCACTCCAGAAACTATCAATTTCTGACTGCATGGGGAAGTATTTGGTGCTGTTTGACGTCTGGAAGGGCTCTAAGGAAATCTCAACACTAAGGAAGTGCTTACTAGATTGATCATTGCAGGAACAGTTATCACTGGGAGGATAAGGGCAAAATACTTTATCTGATAATTTGAGGTCAGTGCCAAGCCAAAGGAACATCCATTTTTCTAACGAGATGTTGGCCCTGTCACGATTACCTTATGCTGTCTAAAACAATGGATACTGTCTCCTGGCCAGACTGGAAGTTGGATAATTCTTTCTTATATTTTCTTAGTTTCAACCCTGCTTCCTGTGCCCAGGTGTTCTGCTGTTCTATATTTTGTTCCACTTTGGGCTGCGACATTGCGTTCCTTAGGTTTTGCTAGTTTCTTTTCACTTCATAAAGCAGCTTGATTGAAAGGTACTACTGAAGTGTCAATGTGCAATCTTCAGAGGTTATACAGACCAAGTGCTGGAGTTCAGGATTGCATATCAGGTCCAATGACTATTATATAATGCTAGAGATACCATATCAGAATAGCTTTTTTGTAGGCATACAGAAGCTGACTGTTCTAGACCAACAAATTCCTCTAGAAGACAGAGAAAAGTGAAAATAGGATATACGGTGATGGCAAGCCCTAGGTTAGTTCCCTGACAGTGGTTGTAATTGCTCTAATGAAAGGTGTTGCTTACTAAAGAAAAGCTGACAAGGGTGTGGCTTCTACAGCACTTCTCTTTAATGGCATGTTTAAATGAGGGATCAGATAATGAAGCAGCAGTGTCCTGTAAGGGATGAAAGGAAGCATATAGAGAACGCATGACTGTTATGTAACCTGGCTCTTTCTCTGTCAATGTCAAAATTTCCTGTCTGTATTGCAGTTGAAGTAAAAATAATCAAGGCGAGGCCCGATGAAGTATAACCTGATGGCAGGTCTGGGCATTAGAATGGGCTTTCTGGCATTCCAGGCTTTTGGCATCAGCTCAGCAGTAGGAATGATTGTGAAACCAGTAGGATTTCAGACATGTGTCATTGTCCCCCCCAACAAAAACTACCACCAAACCAAAACTGTAATAACAGCAGTGACGAGAGGATGCGTCCCATGCTAGGTGATGGAAATTGATCATGGTCCACACTTTCTTCATCTTTCTAGAGAACGATCTGTTTCCCTCCAGGCAAAATTTAACCTGCACTCCTTAGTCAAACCAAATGAGCACTAATGAAATTGTTGGTGTCATGCATGTGGCATCTGGCTAAAGGTGAAACCAAGTCTGGTCTGATTTACTTTTTAAATATAAGGATCTTGTTTTTCTTTCCTCGGAATTTAGAGAGATGCATTTGAGATTCTTGGAAGAATTGCATAGTCACTATTACAACAAATATGTCATTTTCATAGCAGTCCGTCTAGTCGATCTTATTTTATATGAAGTAGCTTTCCTTTTTCTTGGCCATAATTGATGGGGACTCAGCCACTTCCCTGGTCAGCCTGTTCCAATGCTTGACAACCCTTTTGATGAAGAAATCTTTCCTAATATCAAATCTAAACCTCGCCTGGTGCAACTTGAGGCCGTTTCCTCTTGTCCTGTCTCTTGTGAGAAGAGATTGAACTCCACCTTGCTGCAGCCTCTTTTCAGGTAGTTGTAGAGCGATAAGGTCCACCCTCAGCCTTCTCTTATTCAGACTAAACTCCACTCCTCATAAGACTTGTTTTTTAGACCCCTCATCAGCTTCATTGCCCTTCTGTGGACATGCTCCGGCACCTCAATGTCTTTCTTGTAGGGAGGGGCCCAAAACTCAATACAGTATTTGAGGTGCAGCCTCCCCAGTGCTGAGTACAGAGGTACAATCACTTCCCTAGTCCTGTTGGCCACACTATTCCTGATACATGCCAGGATGCTATTGGCCTTCTTGGATACCTGGGCACACTGCTGGCTCATATTCAGCCAGCTGTTGACCAACACTCCCAGGTCCTTTTCTGCCGGGCAGCTTTCTAGCCACTCTTCCCCACTCTTCCCTGTAGCGCTGCATGGGGTTGTTGTGACCCAAGTGCTGGACCTGATACTTGGCCTTGTTGAACCTCACACCATTGGCCTTGGCCCATCGATCCACCCTGTCCAGATCCCTCTGTAGAGTCTTCCTACCCTCCAGCATATCAACGCTTCTGCACAGCTTGGTGTTGTCTGCAAACTGTCTGAGAGTGCCCTCGATGCCCTTATCCAGGTTGTTGATAAAGATATTAAAGAGAACTGGCCCCAATACTGAGCCTTGGGGAACTGGATTGAACTCTATTTACCACAGCCCTTTGGGCCCAGCCAGCCAGTTTTTAACCCGGCAAAGCATGCGCCCATTCAAGCCATGAGCAGCCGGTTTCTCCAGGAGCATGCTGTGGGAAACAATGTCAAAAGCTTTACTAAAGTCTAGGTAGACAAAATCCACAGCCTTTCCCTCGTCCACTAAGCAGGTCCTGTTGTCATAAAAGGAGATCAGGTTTGTCAAGCAGGACCTGCCTTTCATGAACCCATGCTGACTGGGCCTGATCGCCTGGTTGTCTTGTATGTGCCACGTGATGGTGCTCAAGAGGATCTGCTCCATACCCTTCCCTGGCACCAAGGTCAGACTGGCAGGCCTGTATATTAATAAGTAAGGCTTTAAGAAGATATGAAGGCACTTCATCTTTAGGCAAGCAGTTGCTTGTCAAGCTCATATAAATAAAACTTGGTAGACTTAAACACTCACAACAGCATCCATCAGTGTGTAGCACTTGCTTCTAAAGAAGTAGAGAAGCCGTGGGTACCAGGGGCGCTCTTGAAAAATGAAGAGTACTGCAAGCTAGCAGTTACGTAGAACAAAACTGATTTGTAGAGATCCTTCCTCACAGCTCTTTCAATTGTTGTCACTTTATATGCATAAGCGCGTGGGGTTATCAAGTCCATTTCATTGCAGAACTGTCCATGCTGAACCGCAGTCTTGAATCAGCACATGTGTTAAAACTGCAGCTATTACAAAGGAAAGTAACTTACGAAGTATGGATGCTCATGTCATTCCTTGGATACAGTGGAAATAACAGCAAAATAAGGTATTTTGGGTGCCTTTAACAGTGTTTCAACAGTGTAAGTTGAGATACGATGTCACCTGGCTCTTCAGTTCCTCATCCCTTCTCTTGCGGTTGTGGTATGTTTGATCATGTGAGATCTCATTCAGAATCCAGGAAGTTCCTGCTTAGCAGTAATCCTGTAATTGCTTTCCTCTTTCCTTAAAATCATGTAGGAAAAAATATTTCCACCTTTGCTCTACTGTATATCCTCTTAGCATGATTTGCTATAATCGCATCAGTTTGATTTCTCCAGCAAATAAGTTTGTAACATACCGCCATCTCGTCTAAGCCACTGAGAGAAGGCACTGTTGAAAGCACTGTTTCTCTATCAGTAAACATAACACTGACATTACACTGGAATGTGTATCAAAATAAAAAAAGGAGAAAGGTATTTAAGCAAGGCACAATTGTACCTGACTTTGCAGCAATAGAGGATTGTGTACATTGGTAATAATGTGAGTTGCAGACAAAAAAATGGCAGACTACCACATGCTTGATTGGAGAAAAAGAAAGAAAAAAGCTAACCAAGGTAAAGAACAGTTTCTGAAAATATTTAGAAGCTGCAGACTTAACAAAACAAGTATGTTGACAGTTGTTATTGGCTGTCACAGCTTGCCAAACAGCAGCACTGAATCAATTCACATTAAGTATTTGGAAAACTACTTGCTTCGACATTGAAAATAGGTATTTCAAATTAGAATACAGGACTTTGCATTGCTGTTCGCATTTAAGCTGCATAATCTATCTATAAAAGTTCTGTCACTCTTATGTGTTGGTCTGATATTCCTCATGGGTGTACTTTCCAGAAGAGCAAACTGAAGACAGGCGGTTTTGTTCCCCTGTCTGTACTCCAGCCAGAAAGCATTGTGTACGACAACGTACTGTAACCTAATCATAGAATCATTTAGGTTGGAAAAGACCCTTGGGATCATCGAGTCCAACCATCATCTCCACTCTACAAAGTTCTCCCTTACACCATATCCCTTAACACCACATCTAAACGAGTCTTAAATGATGTAGAAGATCAAGTCAGTGCAACTGAGGAGATATCTCGGGTATCTCTAGCTGGATTTTTCTCTCTGGGGGGAAAAGAAATTAGCAACATCTCATCACTGAGTTAGTTTTCTAATTGAATCTTGATGTAGCCCTTTGTTTTTAAGATACCAGTTGTTGCCCAAGGAAGCAGAGAGCAGTCAGGATAAGAGTGACAAGTGCACACACTGATTGACCTTCTGGAGACATTGCATTGTGATGTGGGAAACACTGGCTTTTGAGATGCCCTCTCAAGGTATTTGTGTAGAGGAGTTTTCCGTCACAGTTCACCTATCTCTGATGTAGGATGCTAAGAGATACTTTTTGTTACGATTATCAGAAGGTCTTTATGAAAGGTGTCTTGTCGTTGGCTTCACTATGATTTGGAAGGCTAAGCCTCCAGAGTATCAACAGTGGTATCAAAAAAGCTCTCCTCTTGTTCTGTTTCTGATTTTATTAACCCTCCTATGCTGTAGACCAGTAGCATTTGTGAGGTGGAGCCTTATTTTGCCATCTAAGCACACAGTTAATACAGAAGTTGAAATACGGCAATAATTATCTTTCTAAGAATGCCAGGTTTTTCCTATTTTATAATCATAAAACCTCACATTCTCATTAAATTAATTTCTTGAAATACTTCACCACTTCTCAGTAGATCATCAGTTACATCAACATGTCGCACAGGCATAACAATAACATCTGTGCAGGGAGAGCGACAATGTACACCCTTTAAAATTTAAGTTACAGGCTTGGGTTTGTAGCTGCAAGTCTGGAACTTTAGATGCTACAATTAACAGTGGGATCAAGATCAAGTGTGAATGCGTTAAACTGTCCTTTCACTCTTCCACCCTCCCTTTTGAGACCTATTTTATGAACAGGTAAGAAACGTCAGTCGTATAATAGGTCACTGTCACGAAGGATGAACCAGTAATCTAGTTTCAGTCTTGGGAGCACAAAATAAAAATCAGCTGAAGGGATAAACGTGGAATAGATCACATCAATATCTGCAATGATGAATAGCTAAAAGGCTATTAATAGAAATTTTAATCAAGGTCCGGATCTATAACAGTAGTTCATAGAGGTTTTACTGACAGCTGTTTGTCCCTCAGACTGGGTGCTATAGGTAGTAGTACCTTGTTCTTGGCAAGAATGTGCTTTAAGGTGTAGTCAGAGGAACTCATAAGTAGGCTGGATGTGGAAGGAATGTCAGCTCCCAAGACTGCTTTATGGAGTAAGTCGTCAGTTTCAGGACTCATTGAAGAAATGCCAAGTCTTACACATGTTTGGAATTACCAAATGCATTCATGAGACACTTTGAATTGCAGTTTTGTTATGTCAGTGTTAAAATAATGGCAGTCTCCATAAACCTGAAAGTCCTGGATGAGTAGCGGCTTCATTTTTCCCTAGTCACATTGTGTCATGGACAGTAAAAGGCAGCTCTAAATCAGATTTCTTACTTTTATCCATTGCTTCAAGGCCACCAAAAAGCACAGAGGGGACTCTGCTCCAATGCCGGGTTTTTCTTTTCTTCAGAATACTGTGTGTTTCACTGCTCTCCCTTGATCTCTCCTGTGATGACTGGCAGGTGGCTGCCACTGCTGTTGTGTTCTGCTACTGTGTCAGAGCATCTGATGCCTACATGATTGCACTATAAGTATTCCTTAGTCTTCATTGCCTCCCCCTGCTCCAGAACAAGTCGTCATTATTTGGAGGACACAGGACAGTTAGGAGCCTGCCCTCTCCTTGACCTTTCAGATAAGTGACTATTCATGTAAATATTACAAATATGTTGTTCTGGAGAGAGAAAAACATTCTCACTGGAATACTGCTGTCCCACACCATAACCACCTACTACAGGGGGCTGAAAAGTGGCATACCAGCGATTATCAGGAATGTCTCCGTGCCTTCCACTTCACACAGACTGGCACTATCCTGCCAGAAAGCGTCTTTTGCCTAGGTTTGGGTATTTCAACTGGTGCTCTTTTACCACAACGCGTTTTCTCTAGAGATCTGCTGCTCTTCTTTGGTGTTTATGTGGAGGAAGCGTATGTCAGGTTCTGCTTTTTTCATTAAAGAAATAACTGTGCATGAGGGAAGGCAAGTGTGAAAGCGTGCCCTCTAGGATTTGGAAGAAATCAAGCTGAAAAACCTTAATGGTATTTGTTTTGAGAGAGTTTCTTCAATGGTTAACAGCTGCACTTCCAAAGGAAACAATGCGAGAAACAGCAGCCTTATTTAGTTTGCAATGACTGAAACACCCATCACAGGCCTCAGGCTGCACCATGTACTTTTAAGAGACCAGTGTTCCCCAAAGCACAGGAATTATGAGCATAGGGTTATTTTTGAGCTCCTTGCTAACACATAGCCTCAGTGACTGACTTTGTTTGTTTTTTTTTTTTTTAAATCTTGTTCTGTCATGCGTGAAAAGACTTGCTCCTATGTCAAGTCCCTGTTGCCACAATACTAGCTTGAGAGAATTTTCAAATTTTAATTATATTCCACATGAGCTTTTTTATTTATGTATATTGACGTTTTCAACACCATCACTGTAATATAGCACATAAATGATGAGTTGTAAAATATAATTTTAATGCAAAAATACATACATCTAGATTCTACTCCTGTGCAGACAAATGTTCCAAAATAATTCATAATGGATTATTTTTGTGGTGAAAATAATTTGGCAATTTAAAATAATGCACTAAAGGTCTTACTTAGAAATTTATCTAGCAACATGAAGAACTGGTATTTCTCCCAGGAGTTCACTAAGGGATAATTAGTAAAAGTGGAAGCAAGTTTTGAAAGGTCTTTTTCAGTCTCTTGGTAGTTGGACTAAATGTTTCAATTTAAAATAAACCTACAAGATTTTTGCCGTAAACTGCCAGGTCTCACCTGTGAAGAAAAGTCTTTTGTTGTGGAAGAGAGGAACATGTTTGAAAACTGTGAAAAATGTTTTCTTTTGGTAGAATGGCAAGCAAAGATTGTTCAGTGGCTCTGCGAACATTTTGGAGTTGTAGGGCTGACTAAAGTGAACATCTTTTGGAGGGTTCTGCCAGTAAATAAATTGCAAAACACAAAAGGTTTCCAAAAGAGTTTAATAAATAATGAGGTTCTTTCTGTACTGTATAAACTATAAATATACCATGCAGTCCTTTATAACTTAAAATAATTTACAGACTGAGGTAGGGGGGTAGGAGGATGTTTATTCGGGGTGCAGATCCATCTCAGGGTCTCCCTGACTTCCTGCTGAGCACACAAACACAGGCTGTGTCAATCCGAATAAACCGCCAGGCTGCTTGCTTGCCCTCCATTGTCAGCGCTTTGACAAAGGTGTGTGTTGTGGTGCAGTAAGAGTTCCAGTGCTTCGCATCGATCCCTCGGCACCCACTGGAGACTGGCTTAGGGTCTCTGCACTTGGTCTCAAAAAAGTACTGCTTAAAAACGTTGTTGTTAATGTTGACCTCTCCCAGCACTGTCACCTCTTTGCCTTTAATGTCAGTGGCTGTGGTTTTGTCCCCAACCCACATGCTGACACTGTCGCACACTGAGAACTCTCCCCGGTGTAATACGGGATGCGCGGTCCTCTTGGTCCTGGCAGTCCTGTTAAGAGGACCTGCGTTGCTGAGGAATCCTGTATTCTGTCCTTGCCCTGATACTGGGGGGGGCTGTGTGCTGAACAGCACCCGAGGGGACCGGAAACGCCTCTTATTAAAAAATTTTGGGTCCATGGTGATATTTATAGCTTCTCTTCTACCTGTCGTCCAAGTAGAGTGGCCGTGGGATGTCTGTGGAGCTGCCTTGGGAACGTGGTGTCTGTTATTCCGGTGGGTATTGAGCGGGGAGTGTTCTGCAGGATACTCCAGTGGAGCATTGTCCTCTGACTTTGGAGCTGCCTGTGTGCCGATCAAAAAAGCTAAAATCAGAGTGTAGTACAGCATGGACATTACGCTATGCACCTAGAACAAAAGAAAAACGTAATGTTACTGTTAAGCCATGCTGGCACAAACGGATGCCGTTGATGACAATAAATTTATAAGATACCTAGGATCATACAGATTTCATCAGGTATTCATGTGGGTGCCAGATGTTGTTCTTCCGGAAGAGCTCATTCAGACAGCATAAATGTTCTTAGTAAAGCGAGAACATTAGAAAAATAATAGCTAGATTATTATTAACTCCTCTGGTATTTGTTATTAGAACACTGTTTATGAAGCACTTGCTTGGTGTTATTAATGTGGAGACCATATGGCAACAGCATGTTCCCAGGAGTAAAATCTCTAGTGATTTTTGCAGCAACCTTTTTGGCCAGAGCTCATCTCTTGGCTGCAAATACCCTGCTGAGCGGTGAGAGTAGAAGCAGTCCCTTGGCTAAAATAGCTATCCATTCAGTTAATTTGTCTGCAGAGGTGTCCTTGGGGCTAGGGTGGGGACTTGTGGAAGGGAAGGAGCCCCAGTGAATTGTGCCATTATCACACACTCAACGGCCACGCTTACCTGCCCTGCGGACAGGCCCCACCACTCTGGCTGGTTCAGCAGCCTCCATCTATCCCACCTGCCCTTTTGGGACGCACCACATTGCTGATTTTGGGCAGATAAAGCCCAGGCTCCTTCCCAGAAGAGCTCAGGCATCACGTGTCACAAGTGCAGATGGGATTTTTACACGTTCAGGCTGCCTATTAGGATAAATATGGTTATTATATTGGAGCACCATGGGTGACAGGCTACTTCTGGGTTGGCATCTTAGGTATAGCATAGCTAAAACCACCGTGGACGTAGTACTGGGAATTATGTACAGGAAAACACCTTCCTTTTTTCAGAGTTCCGTGACCAAGAAGCTCCACAATGTCACTGCATAGCAGATCCAGTGCTAGTCTTCCTTCGATCTGGAGAATGTGCACATCTGTTTAGACGTGGAAAAGTGTAAGACAGAAGTCTAAAACTTCACTAAGAACAATGTTATGCTAGAAGACCAGCAGCAGTAATACCTCGTTAGGTAACTACCATGTGTTGACTAATTCAGCCACACATTGGGTTAACAAATCAGCAACAGGCATTCTGGGAATATGAGACACTAAAACTGATCTGAAATTGCAGTTAAGGGCAGACATTGTATTTCCTCTGTGAAGACTTAATAAGCAGAGACAGGGTATAAACAGAAAAAAACTACCAAGCGAGGCTCCTCCCCTGTCTCTTTGCCTTCTTTTGCCTGACATGTCTCAGCTGGCCCTGAATTACGCTGTGTCCGGCCAGCAGGCAGGCAGCCGCACATAGACTGGACAAACAGGGTTTTGTAAAAGAGGAATCAGGCTCTGCAGTTCCACTGTGATTTCCCAGCATGTCCTGATGTTTTTTCTGGGTGTGGGTCAATTACTGTTGAAGTTCCCCCTTATTCGTTCCGTTCAGCTTTCTCAGACTAGAATCCCAAGCAGCGCTAAAGCACTCAACCAGGGCTTTAGCTTTGCTAGAGCAGAGTCTTGTAGAAAATGCAGTGTCCTAAGATGTCCCATAGGAGCTTGTGTAGATAGTCTTATCTCAGACAAGAGCTGAAATGAAATAAACAGCAGTGTTTGTGCAGGGCTGGGCAAACATTTAAGAAATCAGCAGGAGATGCCAAGTGAAGATAGCGGCTGAAGAAGGTGAAGATGCTACAGTCTCTGTATTAAGGGGAGAAGAGGAGAGAAAGCCCAAAAGCCACATTAGCAGTTGTTTGTGCAGCAGTTGGGCTGGAAGAATTGTGGACAAAATGATGATGAGGAGAGTCAAATCTGTCTCTCAGAGAAGATCCTTGCTGTTTCAAAGCTACTTTAATTTGCTTAAAACAAGGCTGAGGGTTGCTGGTTTCCCACATGCTGCTCATGCTTGAGCAGTCATCATCTTCTGTATAAGGAAATAGAGCTGGGTGTAGCTCAATAGCTTGGCTGTGCATGATTCAGAGAGTAACCCCTTGTTCTACAACCAAATTAAAATCAGATGGTTCATTACATCTCTAAAGAGTTAGCTTTCCCGACAGAAATGTTAATGGAAAAGGTTTGCAGAACAAAATCCAGGCGCAATTTAGACATGCCAATAGCAGCCTCAACCTATTGTGTTTATACATAAACCCTTTTTTTATTATTTCCTTCTATAGGAAAGAGACATTGCAATGTCAGCAAAGAGCTGTTTCTGGTTTTATGCTGTACAAGATTCACTGCTCTAAAACCAGCTACATTTATCTCCCTTCTCTGAGTTTCTTGTGTTGCATATGTCAAGATTATTGCTTTAATGCCATTAACACAAAATCAGAACGATGTCTCCTGCTTGCCTTTTTTTTTTCCTTTTTTTTTTTTTTTTTTTTTAAATCTTGGCTTGTATTTCCTCTCCTTGTGGTAAAGCATTTTGTGGAAAGTGTAGCTGAAGAAGAGACAAACTGTATTTGGGACACCTGGTAGTTTTCCTGAAGATCCAAAATTTAATCTTTTAATCAGTTATCAAATTAGTGGAGAATAGAAACTGATAGATTAAAAAAATGGGCTATACTTGATGACAACACAAGCAAAAAAAAGTTAACATTTAAAGAATAGGTATGCTTTAGACTGTGAGGATTGTGGACTTTTTTGCTGACACACACAGATATTTTACAGCCTATTTTGTGGGGTTATTGCTAAACTTTGTCACATACTTAGTTACTAGACCCTTTTGTGGTGCTTTCTAGAGGTGTTCACAATGCTTGCCGAGTGCAGCTGCCTGAACTTCCAGGGACAACTGCCAACTCTGGTGCTCATAGTACACGGGTATCTGTTTGTAGCATTGGCCACAAAGGTTGTGGCAGGCATTTCAATGCCGAAAATAAAAAAAAACACTGTCCTAAACCAGAGGATGTTAATGAAAACTGTGACTTCTAAGTGGACCATCTCATTATAAGTAAACATTTCCCACAAAACAGATGACGTCTGGAGACAGAATACAAGAAGACAGAGTAAGTGGAAACTCCTATTTTAGCCAGACAATAGCTAGCTAGTGGGTGTAAGTGAAGCAACTTGTTTAATAAGTCAAAGAACTATGTTTTTCCAAAAATATGAGTATTAAATGCAAACTGCCTTCATCTTCTTTTTTTGGAAGACAGACCAATGATATTTTAAGTTCAAGATGACAACTCTCTTCCCTGCTTGTGTGTTGGTCAAGTGTCATTTAAACACTTCTTCTGGTATAGCTGTTCAGGCTTCTGTGCGATACTGGCAATAGACAATTTCAGTCTGCTCTGAGAAGAGCGCACGTGTTGTGCTTACCTCTGAGTACACCGCACAAAAAACTGCTCCCCCAGCAAGGTCTTTATTTCTTCCAGAGGCTGAGCTGGGGCTGGCTGCAGCATGCCATCGGGCCAGTTTGACTGCGTAGCTGAATCTGGGAGTTGCTTATTCTGCGTTCCACTAGAAGTAGAAGTATTTGTTTCAATTAGCCATCAAATAAGTGTTTTCAGTACCGTTCCCCACTTGACAGAAGGAATACAGAGACAAATCCACTTGCTTGGCTCTCTGAACTGTGCCTTTTTCACTGTTACGGTGTAGAGGCTGCCTAAAGTGCAGTTCTCAACTTTCAAGAGCAGCACGTTTGTAAGACAGAGCTACCTTTATTCAGCACCTTCACCAGACTGTAGTTAGCAATCCTTATCCTTCTCGGGTGTCTTGCAGGCTCACCAAAACTAGGAGCGATGTAGCGGAGTGAAGCAATACCTGCTGAAGTCACTGTCTGAGCTCAGTTTGCACAGTAGCGACAGACAAATGAAGGCTCAGACCCACTGTCATCTTTGTCTGGGAAGCAAGTGTGCTTACAAGTAAAGGCACCGCAAGTTGTTTTGTTTGCTAGCAAACGCAGAACGGTGCACTCCGACTGTCAGCACTCAAACACTCAAAACCAGCCATGTTTGTAGTACCTGCAAGACACAAACCTATCTATGCCCAATCCACAAATCTGCTATGCACACATCTCAGTTATGCAGTTCGTGCCCCGTGCTTTCTCTTTCTATGATGCCCCAAACGCTGGAAGTCCTTTAGAGACCCCGAAGGAGGGTTGCCAACCTGCATACTACTGTGTATCTGAACAGACAGTGGGAAGTACCTGGGGTTTCTCCTTTTGATTTTTTTGTCAACATATTCGGTAACATTGTTGGTGATTGTAATACTCCACATGAAATACCAGCTACCTACAGGATAGTTCTAGCCTCCCCCATCACTGTTTGAGCTACGTGTGAAGAAATGCCGTTGCAAAGATGGCTGGGCCGCTTTGTAGTAGCGTCACGTTCAGTGAAAGTGAGTGGAGGGGGAAAAAAAAGTGTGCAGCTCAGCAGAGTGAGTGACGAAATATCTCACAGGTTGTCCAGCGATAGTGACTGGACTCTGCTGATTGTTATACACGAGTTCCACTTGAGTAATTTCATAAGAGACTGCTGAGGGTCTGTTTCAGTGAAGGGATGATGCTTAAGATCTTTTGGAAAAAGAAAAAAAAAAGTTCTAAGGCTCTTATACCGCCAGAGCAAAAAGATACTCTGTGTTAAAAGCTAGCAAATTGGTCAGCCTCAGCGCTGGATGTTTGCAATTTTAGGAAAAAAAAACCCAGAAGATCAGTATGCTGTACAAAATGAAACTTGGAGATAAGCTTGGGATGACATTTTAGGGTGTGAACCAAGTGTGTGCTTACTTGATGGAATCTCTTAATCAAGACTTTGGGCAAACTAGCACTGGTGAGGTGAAAAGGCAATGAGTTATCCTCTTTCTGTTCTAGGCAGGCTTCCTTTTTTCACTAGTATTCAGGCAGGAATCGGGTGAGGGCCAGAGACATACTTGAGTCTTGGCTTAGGAGAGAATCTGAAGACCTTTCACAGGACAAAGGCCTTAAACTTTGGGGTATTTTTCTGGTGTGTGGTTGAAAGTGGGTCCAAATGACCTATTTGGCTGGGATAGTCTTTTTCATTGAGGCAACTTAAACTGTAGACCTGCTCCCAGATTTAGTAAATCGGACAGAAGATAAGGGTAGCTGCTGAAGCCTAGTGAAGAAGAGGAAAGCACTGGGCTGAAAGCAACAGCTAGAACAGCAGGGAAATACCTTGGTTAGTTCAGTAGGTAATCAGAAGGAGAATCACAGATTGGCATTTGTTGGCGGAGAATTGTCTGATTGTGGCTGATATTTGAGAATAACTGAAGATACAAAACTCGCAGACGCAGGAAGGCACGTACTTAAATGCTTGTTCTCTGGCTACTGTGAAGGCAGAAATAACTGGAGTCTTAACTACTACACTATGAATGGTCGTACAGACCCCAAATTGAGGGAAAAGCATTATTTTCTTCACCAATTAAATACAGCATGCTGATACCTTCTCAGTGGGGTACATTTCCAATTGTAAATTCAGGAATGCCATTGAAAGTGACAGAAATACTATTTAGATAGCTTATCTGTTCCATTTAATAAGATAAATTGCGGGTACTGGTGGATGAAAAGCTGGACATGAGCCAACAATGTGCACTCGCAGCCCAGAAGGCCGGTTGCATCCTGGGCTCCACCAAAAGAAGCGTGGCCAGCAGATCAAGAGAGGTGATTCTGCCCCTGTACTCTGCTCTCATGAGACCCCACCTGGAGCACTGCGTCCAGCTCCAGAGTCCTCAACACAAGAAGGACATGGACCTGTTGGAGCAGGTCCAGAGGAGGCCATGAGGATGCTCAGAGGGCTGGAGCATCTATCCTATCAGGACAGGCTGAGAGAGTTGGGAGTGTTCAGCCTGGAGAAGAGAAGGCTCCGGGGAGACCTTAGAGCACCTTCCAGTCCCTGAAGGGGGCCTACAGGAAAGCTGGGGGGTGCTGTTTGCAAGAGCATGGAGCGATAGGACGAGGGGCAATGGTTTTAAACTAAAGCAGGGCAGGTTTAGATTAGACATTAGGAAGAAGTTCTTTACACTGAGGGTGGTGAGACACTGGCCCAGGTTGCCCAGAGAGGTGGTGGAGGCCCCATCCCTGAAGACATTCAAGGCCAGGCTGGATGAGACTCTGAGCAACCCGATCTAGTTAAAGATGTCCCTGCTCACTGCAGGGGGGTTGGACTAGATGGCCTTTAGAGGTCCCTTCCAACCCAACGTGTTTGATGAGTCTATGAAATAAGAGTTGTATAAAGTACTCTTGTACTGCAAAAGATCCTGCTCGTTTCAATGTGGAGATTCAAGTGCATTTGCTCAGGAGAACGTGCTGCTAATGCCAAAGCATGAACTGGATTCATTTTACACCTGCACAGTTTCTGTCCACAGGAGAGCTGGCTGCCAGTAACTGTAGCCACTGGGTTTGGCTCTTACCAAGATCCAAATATAAGCTGTTTAATTTTTAAAACTTAAACTGAAATCTTCCAAGCCCATTTTCAAGCAGTGCAGGGCACAGGAGTCAATCTGTTACGTGCTCATTGTATTGCGTTGTGCAACACTTCTGCGATGATTTGTCCACTCTTTGGATTTGCTGCTGTCTGTAGGTCATGGCTCACGTTCTACTCTACCGGTGTGGTTGAAATATTTAGGAGTTGAGCTAGTTACAGTGATATGAATGTGTCAGAAAGGTCGTACAAAGTTCTAAACTCCAAAGTTTCATGCTACCGTACTGAGTATGCTATATTTTTGCAAGAATGTACTAGTAAAGTAATAACCCTTTCTGTGGACTCTTGACAGTTTAGTAACAGTAATGATAGAGTTGTAATATGCTGGCCGCTGCCAAAAATAATCCAACAACTTTTCCGACTGTTCTGCCACCCTAAGAAAACACTGCTTCAGTTCCAACTGGCTGGGTTTTAACCACAAAAGAGTTTATTTTCAGCAGGGCTTTTTTTTAAAGTTCTTTTACTGTCTTTTTCCCGGATTCCTGGTTGTGGTGGAATCCAGTAAATGATGCAGTGTTATTCAAATGATGCTGAAGACAGCATCTGTATACTATTCCTCTCTACCTGCCATTCCCAGAGATTAATAAAATATCTTACTGATTTAAGTATTTCTTCAGAATTTACATGCATTCAGGATTAAAGATCTGGGGGATAAAAAACCTCACTTCATTCTTATTTCTTAGTCCCAGCACATATGGTAGGAGAAATGGCACATTATAAGTACATAAAATGTTATTTGCACATGAATGCTTTATAGGGGTTTATGGTAAAACAAATACAGTATTTACCCACTGATCTAAGGGCTGTCTGAAAGGCAGGTTGTGATGTATTCTTGCTTTCCTTGAAGAGTACTGTATTTTTTTTGCTTTGAGGTTTTTGTCCTAGCATTATACAGTTCTGTAAATATGGTGATTGTTTTGCTTTGTGAAATCTCAGGATGTGAGACTTGAAAGACCAGGAAAATAAACAAACACCTGGTGGACAAATGATTGTGTTACAGTTTTACCAGCATGAAGTGGAAACTAAGACCACAAGCCTTGATTTTTATGCCAGGACACCTCTGACACCTCACGTAATTACTGTCATGAGCAGGTGGGAGCATCCTCAGCTTGCATGAAGTGTGCTGCCGCTTCAATTGAAGGAATAAAATTTTCCAAAATGCTTTGGCAAGCCTTTTTGGTTTTTGTCACCTATAATGCACCAGTAAATTTTTAATTATATCCCAGTTTTTATCATAGATACTTACTGTTTGCTGCACAGAGTACTGATTAGGCTGTTAGAGCACAGAAACCAATGATAATATATGAGACCTGTCGGTCTTGAGGTTCTTGGGTATCCTGCTGCTTCCAGTAATGCCTGACTGGGTAAAGTGAAGCACTAGAATTGAATTGGGCTATCCATAAATGTTAGTAAAAATGAAGCACGTTTGTCTGTAATATAGAATATTTTAGTGCCTTATTTTAACAGAGAAGACGGTGCAGCCTTCTAATTGCACATTCACCATTTTCCATTAAAGTAGCTCCTACGCTAGTAAGAGACAAGATGAATAATGCTCAGTTTAGCTCAATCAAATACAGCAAGTAAATTATTTTTTAAATAAAAATAAACACAGGCAAATAACATAGGCTAAGAATGTTGTAATCTAAAGCATGATACAGTTTGGAATGTTGTTTTCTGTCATTCTTGAAGTTGTTGGCATATTTTAGGGATATGCAAAAAATAAACAGAATATTTGAATCTTTTTGTCCTCATAACTACAGAAATGCTGATATATCTTGAATTTATGAAATGACACGTGTTTCAGAAATGAGCTCCCTAATGCAAATAACCTAGTTACTCACAAATCTCATGCAGTTCATGAAGAAGGAATGGAAGAACAAGGGATTAGGCTTGTGAGAACACACATCTGATTTACTCAGATTACAGGAAATGGAAGAAAACCAACATCGTACAAGCAGGAAATAATAGTTTTCAGAGTACTGAATAAGCCAATGGAGTCCACAGAGTATTTGATTAGACTTCTCCATTTCAGAGATGAGAAGTGGTTGCTTTATTTAGGGATGACAAAAGAAATTGTTTGTACTATACAGGGCTTGACCCAGCAGTGAAGTTTGTGCAGTTCTTTCCAATGGCACAATATGGAGCGCGTGCGCTGTGCTAGGGCTGCTGGTAGCAGATGGTTTGCAGCCAGTAAACTGCTGCTTGTTTTCTGGTATTATTTGCAATGATGGATGATATGCTTGGCTGTCTATGCAGCTAATGGGGTCATGGAGGTCACCAAAATAAGCAACAAGTAGTGTGTTAGTTTTATCTTGCTGCTTCTGGTAGTAAGCGAGAAATGAGGGAGGCAGTTGCTGCTGAAGTTCCTGTTAAAGAGGAGAGGAAGGCGTCTAGTGGCACATCTTCCTCACTGAAACATTTCAACAGGTATATGAATTAAAATTTAGCAGTAACAATTGAGGGAAAAAAATTTCTGAGACCTGAGAGGCCTTGAAGGGAATCCTTAAGCCATTATGACTAAGAGGAGTGTCAGAGGCACTGCATTTCAGCTTTCCCTTGATCTTAGCTGATGAGCAAGAAGATGGGAATTTCTAATGGACTCAAGATTTCATTCCTCTCTTGTATCTACAGTGACTCATCCTGAGCTTTATGTATGCTGAAGAGCCAGTTGGAAGCTCTCTGTGTCTCATACACTTCCTTTTGTTCCAAATACCTCCAGTACTGAAATGTTCCTTTGAGTATATCTAGGGAGAGCAGTAGACTGAGAAAAATGCTGCCCTGCAGCGATGAGCATGCACCATGTCAGCATGATCATCGTGATCACAGGATGTGCAACAGATATCTGCCTTTAGACTTCTGACTCAAGTTTAGTCTAGGCAAGGGTAATAACAAGAGTGCTTGATAGCCCATGATGCATCTGTCCATTTTGGGTACTTAAGGGAAAATAGCACTATGAGTCTTGACCTGCAGGGTGGGGATTCACCAAATCAGAAACCAATAAGGCTTTGGAAAACACTCCTTCTTAGGGTTTATTTTATGCTTATTGGGGCATAAGTAACGGGAATGCAGGAACCTAGTTTTATTGCTTCTGTCCTCCTGAACCAGTACATAAATATTTCAATTGCTAGTGCCTCTGCAGAGAAGCCCAAAAAAAAGGAAAACAAGTCTGTTGCCCATCACCTTCATTGACGCTCCTTTCCCGCTGAGCACAGGGTGCCGAGTGAAGCTGCCTGGTGGGAGAGATCCAGCCTGCAGCAGCAGGCGGGGGTTTCTTACAGAAGGTGATGGAGACTTGTGACACAGGACAGACAGAGCTCAACTTTAAAACGCTCACTTTGTCACTGCTGAGTTGTAGAACATAATCGAGACTTCTGTTTCTAAGGATTTAATGTTAGGCATCATGACACTTTCGCATGTAGAATACGGTCATGGGAATTTAGAGTCATCAATAGTCATCTAAAATGTAGCTTTCTTGGGAAAACAATACATGATCTTCAGGTCACGATGGCCATACGAGTAAAAACTGGCAATGTGGTGCAGCTCTCATTGTGAGACGTTGTCTGTTAGTACAGTGTTAAACATGCACAGAGCCACTCTGACAGAAAATTTTATCCTATTTAAGATAACAAAGACAAACTGACAGTCATTGAATAAAAGATAAAGAAATTGTCTCTGTCAGGGTAAAAACCTTCTTAAATACAGTGAAGGAAGAATAATTCAGTGGTCACTTATCAAAACTAGTGAGAAATCTCTCTGAAAATAAGTAACAGAAAACAGCCTTAGAAGGAGCACGTGAATCTGATTCTCCTGAAGGCAATAGCCTGAATGGCATAAAACTGGTAAAATTAAGTGAGCTAGAAATAAAAATGCTGTCTAGAAATAAGTTAATGGAGCATACTACAGTTGTATATCATCCCTACATTAACATCTGTAAAGCAAATCCTAAAATTAATGATTGACATGTGATGATTACTTTGGAACTTCCAATATAGATTTCAAACTGTAAATATATTTTATAGGACTCCAGGGTTTCATAAATCTTCATTGGCACAAAGGAGTGACTAAAGATCTCAGTCACTAACGGAAAGGAAAGCTACTGCAGCATAAATGGGGTAAATCCATCCCGCCCGTATAAAGGTGGGTGCCTTTGAGGTCTTTGGAAACAGGCGCCTCCGTCCTGCCCAGCTACCAGCCAGCCCGAAGGATCGCTGCTCATCCACAGCTCCCGTCCAAACACAAGAAGAGGAGTTGTTCCCTAGCTGCTGCTTAAATCAGTGGGTCCAAAAGAGCTGCCTGAGTGTGTATTTCTCTCCCTCTACACTTTTCCCAAGGTTTCCAATACGAAATGATCGGAAATGAAAGAGCTGGAATTTCAGACTAATTCAAACTGCAATTCATCTAGGAAAAGAAAGTATGAGGGCAATCAGACTACAATGTTACTATCCCATCTTACAGCCAAAAGTAGTTAAGGCGGAAAAATACAATATCTTTAAGGGCCAGTAAACTTTTCCAACTAGTGATCTTATTCTAGCTATTCAGAAGGGAATGTAAATCCTGATTCTTGTCCAAACCCTGATTAATAAGAAGCAGCTGAATCCTAACAACAATGCTAGCATTTAATTTTTATGAAAGCTCATAATTTTAATTTTTGTTACCCTTTCTCACTTTTATACCACTGTACAAAGAAATTGAAGAAAGAAATGAGATTTTTAGCGATTGGACGTGTATTCTAGTGTAATGCATAAAATGTGGTGACTCCATGAGGTAGAAAATAAAAATGATCTGGCATGCCATGATCAGATTGCCAAAGATAGATTCCATCATTTGTAATGTTTCTCTAGATCTTGAATTTGGAAAAGAACATTTTACGCATCCAGAAATTATAGATGTCATCCTCATGACTTTTAATACTAGGTGCCTGTGTGTTTCAGGCTTTACTGTTTTATTCATTCTTTACATTTAAAAGGAATTTTATCTTCTACAAATCTTCCAGTGCTTTTATAACTATTTTAAAAGCCTCAATGATATTTTAATAGGGCAGGAATTATGAACGTACAAAAGGGAAGCTGAAGTGTGTCTGTACTTGGCAAGCCAAAAGACAGGAAGGATGCAGCAAAGAAGGCTAAAGTTGAGAGAACTTTAAAATGTGTGTTCTACTGAAGCTGAGGATCTGGCTGCACTTGATAAAACATTTTATAGCTGGAGCAGTTCAAAATGACATGTTAGATTTTTTCCCATTAAAATCCCCTTAAGGATATAGACAAAGGATTGCAAAATAAAACTGCCACCTTACCAAGTGGAGGTGCTTTTGTGTCCATTCACAGATTTCTGAGATAGTAGAGAAACAGTCAATACTGAAACAGAATATTACTTGGCGTATGTAGGATTTTCCATCTGAAAACCTCAAGTCGTTTTACAAGCACTTAATCAAATGGGCCTCACCAGTAGCTTATGGTCTATCAGTAGAAGTTACTTCTGTAGCAAGTGAAGAACCTGAAGAATAACATAGGATTCTTGCCAAACAACAGCTATGTTCCTTTTCTCCCTTGCCCCCCCCTTCTTTTTTTTTTTTTTTTAAATTCCTAGGTTATTCTTCCCTATTTCTAAATCTGTTTTACCTTCATGAGACCTAGGGAATTCAATTACCTTCTTAGTGATTTCATTTCCTCTCTAATGATTTACTTTACATGACAATATGGAAATCGTGACAAGAAGACTCAAATGAGAGCTTTAGAAATTGACTTCCTTATTTTCATTACCGTTGAAAATGGGTTTTGACCGCACAGCAATCACATGCCTTCTGTGCTTACTGTAACTACATTTAACTCATTTTGTTAAAAGTCCACATAAGATATGTGAATAATACTTTTATGTAACTTAAAATGTTAAGATTTTTCAAAAAATCAGCATGCCCCAAGTTGAATTGAATGTATAAAGAACTAGGAATTGGGCTGTTGCCCATTAGCGGTTTGCCTTCTTTATTCTTTGACACATCCTGTAAATTTGAGAAGTATATAATTTCTGGATGACTACTGGACATAAGCAATGGAGAGCGGTGAGCTGTGTCCTGCCATCCGTGCGAAGACTTGGGCAGATATTTGTGTATCTTCTCATTGCAAAGCCTGAGCTTCTTCTGAAGACGGCGAAGATGATGTAGTGATGCTCAGACTCTTGTACTCCACCGTGCCTTTCCCATTTAATTTGCATTTGAAACAATTTCCTTACAATTCCTAAGTACTCCATTACAGAGTTGTGAAATATGGTGGGTTTTGCCATCTAAACTAAGCAAATACAGAAACACTGAAAGAGTTATCAGATTGCAGCGTCATCTGTGTAACTGTTGTAAGGTTTTCTGTAAGCACAAGTAGCTCTTACGGGAGAAGTGAGAGTCTCCTGACACTTAGGGTAGTTTACCAAGGTAAACACGAGGTTCTTTAAGCCATTTGTTCTAATATTTTGGATCATTTGGACAGATCAGAAAAAGGAAACAAGCAAATAGGATATCATCTTGGCGTTCTAGCACTTCAGAAGCAATGAAGCTACATAATTTTCTCTGAAGAAACAGCTGTTTTGTGAACTGTGGCGCTGCTGGAATTTTTACGCATGTGCTTTCATACTTCATATGTTTGTACTCAGTACTTACTTAGGATTAAAGTATGGTTTCTGTGTAAATGTGCTGACATTATGTAAAATGCTCCATACCTGCATTTTTTTCCCCTCTGTGTTTTCTGGTCTGAACTGTTTTCAGCCTAGAAGATTGTCTTGATTAATTGGCAGCAGAGTAAACCAGTGCAACGCTGATCTCCCTAAGTGTTCAGGACGTTTGGGAAACAGATCCTGCTTCTTTGCACTCTTACTTGCTTTATTGTCCTGATTTGTTTGTTGTAGTTTTGTGTGTGCGCATGCCTCAGGTGGTAGAAAAACAAGTGTGTTCTGCTCATTGTTTGTAATCCATGTGAGTACTAGTTCCTTCTCCCTTTACCATAACCCTTTTTTGCTCCTTTCTTTATGGAATGCGTGGATTAAATAGCAGTTAGGGGGATGGGGTTACCATCCCCAAGTCCAGCCTGTGACTGCTACTATGACTTAAGTGGTACAGCAGCAAACACACGCGATATGCACTTGCACTGAACCATTCCTTCAGGCCCAACCAACCTGTGCATTCCCTGCCTACGCAGAACAGCTGTTCTGTGCAACAGTTGTGCAGATTTGATAATGATTTGCTGGGTAGCACACTCAAGGACCAAGCAATATGTTCCTGCTGGTAAAATCTCATATTCTCCGGAACTCAGTTCTGCCCATGCTCGTGCCTATGGCTTCTTGACATGCTCTTTTTTGTTTCCTCTCCAGCTCCAGTGCTGTCTGCTCCACATGCCTTCCGACCGTGCCCTCTCCTTTATTTGCAAGTCTCCCTGCATTCTCCTTTCACACACCGAGACCTGCTGCCTGAGTTGCTGCCCTGCCCGATCTTCACCTCAGTGCACGTTGGACCTCTTGTTGTCTTAAGCATCTTGCCTTTTATCTTCTGTGGAAGGTATCTGCTCAATACTGTATTAACCCATTGCACAGTGACTCACACAGTTGCAATGGTAGACAACTGCTGGCAACCATAAGGAGAGGTAGTAACAAAACGTAGTGGATCCTGTACATTAGCACCAAAATATATATTCAGAAAAACTAGTTCAAACTGCATGTGCTTGTACTGAGTAAGTAAGTACAGTGACTTGATTTAGGAGGTTACTTCATTCTTGTGCTCTGAGAATCTCAGCTCTGCTTTAGTTGAGACCCCAACACTAAACCTACGAGTCCAGATAAATACAGTCCAAACTTCTGCACTGTCCAAAGCTCCCAGCATCCTGAGCGTGTCAGGCAGCTGCTGCACAAAAAAATCTGACTGATGCTCCCAGAGAGCAAAGACAGTTTGAACTGGGTCCATATTTCAGCTCTACAGTGTGGGCTTCTGGGCGCAGACCCAGTCAGCAGTGGGAGAGTAGGAGTTTTCTGTCTTTGTATTATGTCAGAGTTTGAGGGGAGGCAGCTGCTGTGAATGTTTTAAGATAGGAGGTTTTTCTTCCCCACCCAGATATTTAAGGTGAAATTTAAATGTGGGAAGGAGTTTGTCTGGATCTGGAATCAGTGGCCTCTGGAGCCTGACGGCTCTGCAACATCCTTAGTTCACACGAAGCTGGAGGGACGATCTGTGTAATATGCAGAGAAGTGAATGATGATACAGAGTGCAAGATGTCCTCCCTTGCTGGGAGTGCACAGCTGTCTCTGAAATAAATGCCTGTGTCTTTGAACAGTTATCCTGGTCATACGGTTATACTGTGCAAAGGGACGGTTAAACAGAAAAGTGTTTGAAAAGAAAAGATCTGATCCTTTCTTGTACTCTTCACTCCCTCACACATGGGAATCCTTTAAGCAAAGAACAAAGTGCAAAGAAGTTTAAATGAAGTTCAGACTTCATCAACTTCTGCTTAAGAACAGGCAACAGGGTGTTGGACTAACCTGTCAGCTTCAACAATTCTTATAAATCTGCATTTCGCGACACGCTTGCGTTAGGAACATTTGTGGGGTTCTTACATGTTCATTTTCTGTTTTCTGGCATCATCCGGTTGCTGAATGCATTTTTTGCTATAGTCAAAAAATATAATGGGGAAGATGCATCTCTTTCCTTTTAATTGTGCACTTGCAGGTTTCTATCAGTTTTTCTAGAACTCTCTTTGGCCTTATTCTAAGTTTGAATAAATATGAATGCCTAAATTGCAAAGCGATGCTAATCGCTGATGTCATTGCATGTCTTTACACTGTTCACACTTCAGCTTTCTGTGAGGTTCACTGACTTCCCTGGTATGCAGAGTTTGAAATGTGGGAATTCTAACAAAAGTAGGCCAGGATTAGAAGTTTACTGTTACTGTGTTTACCAGCATATTATTTTCCTTGCTGTCTTTTATTATATTAGGTATGAACCTTTTTTCCATTTCTATAGTGAGGACAATCAATAGATTGAACGTGTGAACTCTTGGAACTGGGATGACTAAACTGCTGTAACAATTTTTCTCACCCTACATTCATCAAAACAATCTTGCAGAAGCTGATTAAACAAAAACTTCTTTTAGTACTGTATCCTATACTGTATCCTTATAGACGATACGGGGGAAGGAGCCAGAGTGGGAGGAGGTACTTCTGAAAGTTGTGGAATGGTAACTTGCTGTAGGAATGAGAAGCTACAGAAATAATAGCTTGTAAATAATATTTGAAGGCTACAGCTGGTAAGTGCAATACAGTTTGAAGTTCAGATCACGCTTCTTCCAGTTTAATAAGGGAAAAAATGTTGCAGAGAAATGCACGTATGTTCCTAGCATGACAGGGTGTGAAGTGCCTTTGGTTGCTTAACTACTGAAAAGGGTGGCAATTCCACAACCTGTACGTTCATCAGCTTGAGGCAGCACTGCAGATAGCTGTGGTATGCAAACGCTGTTGATACCACTACTACGAAAGGGAGCATGTTATTCAAACCAGTGTGGATAAAGAGTTATGGCCTGCGAGGAAGAGGGCTATCTTTGTGCAAACTTTGATGTTAAAATATTGTGACTTGAACTCACAGATACACTGATTACCCTGCTAAAAGAAGACATGGAATCTCTTCCCAGAATTACAGCATTTTAATTAGAAGTATGCGAGCAAAGTCTTAATCTTGTTAATAGGGATAGACACATGATTCTATGATTCTATAAGGCAGAAACAAAATCCACAGCAACACAGCCTAAACATGAAAATCAATGGCTTGGAGGCTAGTAACAGCGGTGCTAGCTGGAGCAACGAAACTGCTCCCTGTCCCTACCTTTCATACAAGACTAAGCTTGACAGTGAATAAGTTGGAAGAAATACCTCTTCTGTCTTGTAACACACAGCTATTTGAAAATATATAGTGAAGTGTAGGGAAAGGTATTCTAAATTTACAAATCAAATCCACAGACATGATTATTTTCTTTAAATTTCCTTTTAGCTCTTCTAAATTCTTGTGACATTCAAGGATCAATAAGAATCTCATCTGTAGCTGGTTCTGGCAGATGTTAATCTTTCCCTTGGCTTTGCAGTCTGTTTGAAATAGTACTTGTTTCTTCATGTCAGGCCTCTGGCAATGCTTACTGGAGTTAGGATTACAGTCTCCAGTGAATCCCATTTTTACTGTCATTAACTTTCTAAACTGTTCCCCATAGCTGGCAACCTTTCCATGCTTGGAGACCTACTTAATGGGAAGCTGGGAGAGTGATGGTTTTTGTCTGCCTAGAATCATTGTGCCTTTAATTGATATTTCTTTGACTTTGTCATTAAGCCTGTTTATGTTGTAGGCATGGCAATGATCACGTACTTTGCCTGTACGTTTTCTGCATTTCTGTTGCGATTTACCTATTAATGAAAGAAAAAAAAAGGCTCTGTGTTTACTTAAGATTTTTACAAGTAGCTTTTTTTTTTTTTCCTTCTGTTAACTTCGTTAGTAAATTCGGCAAAGTTTTGGGTTGGAAATGAGCGACATGGTTCATCTGTAGATCCTGTCCTATGTTCTAGCTAAGGAAGTGTCTAAATCTATTTCGCAAAATATAGGTGCTCTGTTTTCAGTAGCTACTTATCTAGATAGCAGTTGATGCTGCTGTCAGAACCCATAAACCCTGGGTTTGTGGTTGATTCCAAATTTGGGACAAATCTTGACCAGAAAGTAACAAGAAAAGAACATATTTTCCCCAAATTACATGGACTTTATAGTGATCAGAAAGTGCTGGGTATAGTATTGCTGTTTGTGTTCAGCAGGCATGTTGCTGGGTAACAGACCGAAGGTTACAAGTCACTTTCCTTCTCTTAGAACGTGAGTTGGGGTGACCAAAACTATGTGAGTTACAACATGAGGGTGACAATTATCACTTTAGCAGCTGAGGAAACGAAATACTTGCTTCTTATTAAGAAAAAAGAATGCTGATTGGAGCTGAGTCATCCTGCTCTACTTCAGTGTTGGTATGAATGGCATTCCCTATGGATCGGCCTACACAGAGGGAAATGCCAAACCATAATCAAGACTGAGTGACGGGAGTTCAGTCAAATGTTTCAAAATCTCACCCATGAGTTTTAGATAGAAGAAAAAAAAAGTAGTGACATTCTCAGTCAAGCAGTTAATTGCTTCCTAAGAACTTGGATTGTTCTTTGTAATATTTTGAGGATTTTCACTAGGGTTCCCTCCAAGTAGAACTTTATTTCCGTTTTATATGTTTACATTAGGTTACACTGTAATGTACAGATTAACAGACTGAAACACGGCACCTGCCCTCTCTCACGTTCTGAATGATGCTGCAATGTTGCCTTGTTTCTGGGACAGATAATTTGCAGAGCCTCTAAGAATTAAAATAAGTTTTTAGAAGCTTTTAGAAAGATAAATAATACCAACCTCTTGCAGATTTTACTACTAGCAGCAAAAATCACACCTGGGAGGGAAATGGGGTATTTTAGAGTGAAGTCGGTAGGTTTTTCAATTATTATTTTTAGAGAATTAATCCCAGAAGGATATTTTTATGGGTTTTGTTTCTTACATCTAGCAAAAATTGCTTCAAATAGGAGCTGAAGACAGTTGATGTAAAATTTTTTGGAAGAGTTTGTCCAATTGAAAATAACCATGGTTGTTTAAATACTTGCCTGGTTCCTGATGTGCCCCAGGTTGCGTGCAATGATGAAAAATTTATCATCAGCATTATCATCTGTAAATGAATCATCTTTTTTCCTGCACCCACATAGTTGCACAATTTTACTGACTGCTTGCTTTGATGAATATTTGATATTTGTCATGTGAAGCTATTCCATCACATTCGTAATATTGGAAATTCCAAGCACACTTAACCTCTTAATACAATGTCACAGTTAATGTATTCATAATCATTTTGTGACCCGATACAATATGACTCAAGTAGTCTTCTTTAATTACTAATCATATAAAGATAAAAGTTACAACACAGACATCTGGCTGCAAATCACGCACCTGGATTAGGCATTTTCTCATCTGGCTGTACTATACCACGTAGCACAGACTGTGCAAAGCAGGTGGGAGAATCTTAGGTAAGATCTGTTATTACAAAGTAAGCAGTTACTTTTCTTTCTCTTTTTTTTTTTTTTCCCCAGTGGATCGAGATGATAAATTTATCTCATGCCGATAAGGCTTTACTTAACACAAACGCTGGAAATGGAGGATTCTTCCTTTCCCTTTTTATTTTATGATTTGTTGAATGATGGCATTGCTGGGAGAAAACTGAAATAAAGCTAAAGGAAATAGGAGAAGGCGGTTAAAGGGTTTTGTCAGAGCTCTTCTTCTGAGTTCAGTCCTCTTTCCTCTTTGTGCCCTACCACGAGTCCATACTGCATTGCTTCTAGAGCAGGTAATTGCTTCTAGAACAGGTGATCCTCTATATGAGTGGGGAAGGCAGAAAGGGATATAAATTCTTATTCCAAATTCACACTAGACCTTTCACTAACAAGTACAACTTTTTACTAACTTATTCAGAGTTTGTAATACTAATCTTTAATTCTGGTTTTCTGTGCTGGGTAACATAAACCAAAAATTGTTTCTTTTTCTGCTGTTATGTTCAGCCCTGCAAAGAACAGTGTCTGTATTTCATAAAGAATCTAGGCACATTTACTCCAATGCTTATATACTGCACCTACAACTTGTGACCAGCTGGGAACCTGCTAGTGATATACATGAGCTATCTGACATGGTTTTGGTCTTCATTTTCTAGTCATTAGTCACAATAGAGGAAGCGTAATAAAATACGTAGTGCTTTCCCCACATAATTATGACTCTAGCTTGTATTTCAGTTTAGTGCAGATTACTCAGCAGTGTGCAGGACAGAATAGAACAACTGCCTGAACAGAATACTTAAAAATTAACATTGTATGTAACCATGTATTTTCTTTGTCTGGATATTTAATATGCACCTTGTCGTATTTATCTTAGTATTATTTGTTACTGCTTTTGTCTGTTGAATCAATTGTCAGGAACAGTCATAACAGTTACAAGAAGGCAATCTTACTCTGAATTGGAAGGAAGGTAGCATGTGGGAGCATATAGTAAAGAGACAAAAGATGACATTTGTAGCCAAACCCCCAAACTGACTAATAAGAGAAAGGATGGGTGGTTTCTTATATGGAAAACCTCATAGGTCGTTCTTTGAGCAGGAAGATGGATCAGATGACCTCCCAAGCTCCCTTCCAATTTGATTTATTCTTGGATTCTACGCTTCTTCTCAGTATTTGAAGGTCGTCTTCCTCTCAGGGACCCCTGTATAGCTGACTTGCTTAATTTGTTCTGTATGCTGTTTTTTAACAAAAAATTATTTATGTTTGTTACTTTGAAGTATTTCCCATGTTGAAAATCCAGTACAAAGTTTAGTTCTTTTCTAGATGTGTGAAGATGGTAGCAATAGTTAAAAAAAAAAAGAAAGGTGTAACTATGCATTTATTTTTCCCCCTACTTAAGAATTCTTAGGAGATCAGAAGCAAACAGAAAAGTATACAAATGTGACATTTTCTGGTGATCAGCAATCTGAGCAAACTTGTCAAACATGATGCTCTAGGTGGTGTCCAAAATTCTATTTGTGTTCATAAAGTGCTAACACACAAAAAAAAGACAGAAAGCCATGGAAAACTTAAGATGTGCTCTACGTTATTAATTTTGGATGCAGAATTTCCTCGTCTCTTACTGGTACATAAGGAGGATGTATCCATTGACCACAAAGGACTCTTAAGAGATTTTCTTAATTCAGACAGAAGGCTGTAACTTTAGCAACGCAAAGTGTGTTACCACTGTCAGTGGACAAGGCAGACGGCCGGGAGCACTCCCTTTATTCACATGGGGCATGTGTGCAACATCACTCTCCAGAAGGGCGCCCAGTAGAAGATGGAAGTGAAATAAGCCTATACTTGGGTTACTGAAGTTATAACCAAGCAAACCTATGGAAGCTTGATATATTAGTACAAAAAAGAATACAGTCAGTGGTTACTTGGGAATCCATTGCCTTTCTAGAGAATATGAAAATCACTCAAATGTAATGACATGTAGCTACACAAAGTAATACGATCCCTATATCCACGTGCATATTTAGTTCATAAGAATTAATATGTTAATGTAATTTAAATCCCCCTAAGATTACATGCATGTGTATTTGTCTCACAGGTTATAGGCACTTCACACTCATAGTGTACTTGATTCCTTGAGACCTGTACAGGTAAACAGCGGTAAAATTCGAATGGAGTATGAGATTCTACTAAATGTGAATTATTAGAAAGCATTTCTTTTGTTTGTTTCTAATGTAATAAAACCTTAGGAATAAATGGACACAAATTTAAACACAGAAGCAGCATGATATGGCATGTCATGTAAATTAGCATACTTCTCTTAGCAAGTGCCCTATAGAACACATTGTTCGTGGGTATCTTAGTTTTTAAATGCCCAATTTTCAGTTCCTGGGATCAAATTTCCAAAGCTGTTGTGCTCCCAAACCCCATATTGATTTTCAGATGCTGCTGAACCTGCTAAGTGGGTCCTAAATATGACACACAAATACAACGCAACTGGCATTAATAGCTGCTTTTGAAAAAAAATTGCCCTTTCTTTTGTAGATCATCCTGCCCGGAAGCACATTGTCCTATACAGTCCCTCTGAACAGCAGCTGCCAGCAGACTGTCCATCAATTGCAATTAGAAAATTCGGTTCATGCTTCTAAATGAGATGAAAAATTTCTGCATCTTCAGAGATGGCTATTCTGTGCCCCCTTGCCCATTATTAATGAGGGAGAATGCCATTGTTGAAAGGCTGCTGTGTGGAAGCATTATTTTCAGTCTGAAATATGAAAGCACCAGAAAATTAAGGGTATGGACAGCTGCAGTGACAAGAGACATTTACGCTTGCACCGCTTGACAGTAAATTCTTGCCTGCTGACCCACTGCTGACATGCCCTGCTGACCCTCCCTAAAGGCCACAGCGTAATAATGTTCGTGATTACTGACAGTACAGTTCCAAAGTAGGGCTGAATTTATAGTTCTGTTCATCAGAATTGTGAGTTCTTGAAATGTGTTAAGCAAAGAATAGTTCAAATGAGTGATTTCTATGGTTGTAGTAATGCATGTGCCCTAAACACCTTGCTGGTCTGAGGCTGGTACGTAGAGCGTCTCAAAAGGATCACGAAATAATGGGCAGGAAATGATGCATTTTGGAAAATGCAGGCTGTGTCATTCACCACAGGGCAAAAATCTCTCTGTGAACAAGCACAGGTCTTTTTTCATACCTGAGTCATCCAGCACATAAAGCCGTAAAAAAAAAAAAAAAAAAAAAAAAAAAAAAAGAGAGAGATATTTCAAAATAGAAAAACACATATTCTGTGAGCCAGAACTGTTAAACATGTCACAATCCAAGTAATACACAGCAATGCGGTCCTTGGCAAATTTCCATCACAAAAATTTCTGAAGAGTTATTTATTTTTTTTAAGAGCCTGGATCGCATATGGTTGTATAAAGACCAAAATAAAGACAATCAAAGTAAATCAGTGAACCAGACCACAAAAAAATCCATGTTACCTTTATACGTATACAATACAGAGGGAAAAATATGAAACGGTAAGAATAGGAAAAAATCAAAATAGTAATTTTTAGAATAGCAAAGCCATACTTAGTAAATAGAAAGTTGTCAAAGAAATAATCTGCTTCCCAGCAGTATTTATACTGAGCTCATTTACTCGTTGTACATCAGAACTGGCAGAAAGAGTCTAACCTTTTATTATATTCCTGAGCAGTTAACATCTAACTGACCTAAATCAATTTGTTGGATACTCTTTAATGCAGCAGCATTTCTCACAAATATGGCAGTTCAAAATAAATGATCAGCCCTGAGTGTAAGAAGCAGATTAATTTTATTGGTTATTCATTCATTTCATTGATTTTATTCCTGGAAGGAGATTCATATTTGCACAACATAAATGATCATTATGATGTTGTCAAAAATATGTAAAGCAAGGCCCAAAACAAAGTCAAAGAAAGTGTCTTACCTTCTGTTTGATTTTTTCTGTCTTTTTCCACTGAAGTCAATGGGAGTTTTGATACATAACAAGTCAATGGGAGCAGAATCTGATCTTTGATTAGCACATTGTTACGGACCCTGTGGGAACAGGAAATTTGATTTTGGAGCCAGGAACATAAATTGGGGAAATATTTTTTTCTTTTAATCAGTTTAATGGTCTGTATTCAATGTTCAGTTTTAGAAAATCCCTGAACAAAACAAGTCTTGAACTACATCAGGTGGTCTGGTTACTGCAGGTATGATTTCTGACGGTGATCAGAGTTGTGTTCAGAAAATATTTGTAGGGATTGTCAGACTGAGGGAAGACTGCATTAGAGTTTGGGTTTTAAAGTTCAGGCCAGGCAATTCCTCAGGGTTTTTGCTATGCGTTGTCACCATCTCACGGTTTCTTCCAGGGAATACCACTATGAAATGTGGAAGCCATGTTCATGTGATAAAACTGATCCCAGCAACGGAGAATGTGAGTCTGATAGATATTGATTTGGGTCATCTGATAGCGTCAACTACTATGCCATAAAATCTCAAAGCATTGTTGTAAATGCAAGAACCTAGGACAGAAGGAAGAAGGGCTCTTTACTGGGAAATAAATGTTGCCTCCAAGATAAGGAAAAGTCAGAGGTGTTTCATTCATTCAACAATGGCACAGGAAATTCAAGTGATGCTACAGAAGCCTGGCAGTTAAGCCATCAAGCATGTTATTTAATACTACCTCATGCAGTCATTTTAATTTTGGATTTAGATAATATGCCAGAGGAGTCTCGTTCATATATATATATACACACATATATATGTATGTATGTATGTAGGGCCTGATTTCTCCATGCATACAACAATTTTCATCTAAATATCTGTATGCAGGCTCAAAATACTAAGCAGTGCTTTTCATATTTTCTCCTGCTGTACCGTAATGGTGTAACCAAAATGTCTTTCACATGAATATAGTCACACAGACGTAATGTCTGAAGGTAGTAAAGTACAGTATCTTTCTGTCTCTCCTTCTAAATACATGAAAAGAACTGTGCAGTGTGGTGTCCTTGACCCGAGGATTTTGGAGCTAATGCCTTCGAGAGGCGTGCTGACTAGTGAATTGCTGTAGCCAACTCTGTACATCTTTGGTGACTTCCCAACTCTCTTCGCAACATCTTCATTTGTGTATCCATTACATTTGATTTTGTCCCTTCTCCTGTGTCCCCATAATTGTTTACAAGTGCCAGACGTTAATGTTCCACTACATCATAACTCATTTCCAAGTACTTAATAATCTCAGAGAAGCAAAATTTGTGGGCACAAAATACCACTTTTACACAAAAGAAGTTCTGTATAATTGTAGTGTTTCTTTATGCATGCTACAGGCTGAAAAACACATTTAACGCATCAGCAGCAAGTCACCTACACTTGGGGATAGGTTAGCAAAGTCAGGTTGACGTCTCACATCTCTGTCTTTCAACCTTGGAATACGCCAGCGGTTTTTGGCATTCAGGTTTCACTGTTTGCATTGCTGTTCTCTGGACTGCTGCATTTTGCTGGTTGATGCAGTTCTCAGAGGGAAAGGTATATTGTCAGTGTAATTAATGATGTAGTATTTCCACACTAGTTTTTACTTAGATGTTTCTAAAATATTTTTAGTGAAAGCAGGTAGAAAAGATTTGAGTTCAATAATGAGTTTCAAATAAAATGTCAGATCCACAAATAAACAGGCCACGGGCCGTGTGAGATAAAATTGTATTTTCCCATTCGCAGTAGATTTCAGTGAATTTCACGAGATCAACCAGTTACGTACTTTCACAGGCCTTTCTTTAGTATCTTAGTCATAATCTATTTAGACATTGGTTTGCCTGAATAGCTGTACATATCAGCATTAATGGCCTTCTCTAGTGGAAACTTACATGAACACATGACTACACCTAGTTCTTGAACAAAAATAAAACTAAAGAAGGCTATCTTTACATTTTCATTTTGCCACAATCACCATTTTTTGCATCAGTGAACCAGCAGCCCATAGTAAATATTACATAGCTTTCTTCTTGCTAGGACCGGTCAAGTATTTGACAGGCTAAAACACTGAGAAGGCTGGGGTGTCTGTACTAGAAGAGAAGTTCACCCAGGTCAGTATTCTGTCTCCTGCAGTTTAGGGAGTGATGTATGAATAGGGCAGCCCTACAGTGATCTTCTCTTTGGTGTACTCTCCCAGTGAGGAGGCATTTTTGAATCACAGATTTCCTGAACCACAGGTAGTCTCTTTGCTTTTAGTATGTTTGATGACTCTCTGAACCCCTGCGAACTACAGTGTCCTGTGGAAAGGATTTCCATAGCTCAGTTATGCATGGAGAGAGGAACCATCTTCTTTTGTTTGCCTTCAGCCTGCCACCTGCTAGTTTTATTTCCCGCTCCTCGATTTTTGAACTGGGAGGCATACAACAGCCAATTCCTTTTAAACATTTTAAGGACAGTCATGACTATATCTTCGTTATACCCCTCCTTAGCCATGTCTTTTCCAGACTTAGAAATCATGATCTATGTAGTTTCTCTAAATATGGAAAATGTTCCAGGCCTCTCATCATCCCATACCTTTTCTTGTTTTACTTTATTCTTTTCCTGAGATGTAAATGATGTAAATCAATATTCAGGATGTGGGGATAGTATAGGTTTATATCGAGGGTCTGAGATTTTCTCTCCAGTATTAGTGGCACGGGGCGGATAAGAGTGCACATAATTCACAGTAATAGATACTACGATATCTTGGCAACAGCAAAAATGATCTTGTTTTTCTTGGCCACATGGTTTTTGGTATAAATACACACACACACACAAATATTTAATGAATTCAGCAGAGCTGCACAAAGGGCATTGTGTCAGGAGAACAAGCCACACGCATCCCATAGGACATCTATCCCGCAGCGGGAGACGCTTCTGTCGTAGAAATGCTCGTAAATACATTGGCCTCTGTGACTGGGTTCAAGTCAAATTCAGAACAGGGAGAATTTCCTCCTTACTGTGAAAGAAATGCAGTTGTAGCAGCATTGTTACATGTGCCTTTCACTTTCTTTACCATGAGGCAAGGTCGTGGGAAGAGGTGTGATCTTACATTTTGCTAATTGTATCAGCTGATCTAATAAATGTTTTAGTTCATGGTTCACTTTCTGAAGAAGCCCTTAAAACTTCCTTTCATGAGAGGGCGGTTGCCAGCAGAGGTCACCATTGCCAGTTTGAAAGGAGTTGAGTTTCCCTGGCTTTTATTGGACTGAGATTTGAAGGATAGACAAATATTTCTAAACCCACCAATCCAGCATTGACTTTTGGTGTTAAAATATTGAATCTTTTGGAGTGAAAGCATTAATTTTATGAATGCTTTATTTTTTATCAGTAGAGTTTGTTATTAAAATATAGGCTAAAAAATGGCAGAATTATGTTAAGTTTTTAAAATTGCCAATATTTTTTCCACATGCCTTTAATTTAATTCAATTAATACTAACTAATTTGTATTCCATATTCTGTTAGTCCTAAAAGCATTTTGAAAGGCAACAGAAAACCAATTAATAGAATTTGCATTTAAAGGAACGCTTTTACATGGCCAAATCCATGGAGAGCAGTAGGAGAATTTAGAGGACTTATTCTATTGATTCAAATAATCTAGTTTTTAAATATGTTCTATCTAACCCTCGTTCTAGGTATCCCATTAAAGAAGGACATTTTACACTTGAAAATGCTAATCTGAATATGTATTTTAGGTATTTTTCTGACTTGATGTTTTAAATTTGACAGTGATTGCATAGACTGCCTAGTTATTCTATGTAACAATTGTTTACTTAGGATGTGGGTTAGAATGATCTTTTGTGCTCATTGTAATTCTCCACTGAACTTAAATTAAGACATCTGAAAAGGTAATTTAAGCTTTTGATTGAGAAAATAGACACTGCTTAGCTAAGAGGACGAGAAAAAGAAAGCCACAGTTACTTTCTTTACTACTTTATTGTGAGACTGACAGATCCCTTTAGGGTGAGTGTCTGGGATTGACTGAGATGTGAAATCACTATTAGTCTATTGCACAGATTCATCAGGAGGGCTCCTCTCCAGACCTTGCTGGGATTTATTAGAAAATGATTTTTATGTATATATATGAATATATTTAAAGGCCAAATCTTTCTTATCATACTCATGTGAACACTCCCATTTATTTGGTTCTTCATTCCATCACTGTAACCTCTTAGTGAAAGTGTAGAAAACATTGTAACCTTCCGAGTTTCAGGCAAATGTCTGAAATGGTTGTTGTCAGGGTTATTTCAAAAAGCCTGTTATTCCATAATATCTGAAACAGCTCAGAAGTGCAAAGAGTAGGAACGTACAGGCAAGTTAACTCCCTTTCTATCTTTTTGCAGATAATTGTCACATTTTATTTTGGCTTAGCAAAAAAGTGCCAAAAAGACTTTATTGTGATACTCTAATGCATGAAAACATCCATAAATCATGTCTAACAGTTACAATGCAACTTCGAAGTTGTCACAACTTGGAAAAACCAGCCTGACAAGCATGCTCACTTTTGCTGTTTTTCTAAAACTTCTTGAGCATATAAGGAGAGTTTAAAGTGAAGAAAGGAACTGAAGCACAAACACTTTTTGTTCTCAGCACACAAATTCCTTCTGTCTCCCTGACTGGGATCCCCATTTTTGTTTCTGACTCGTGTATCAGGTAAAACAGTGTTAGCACCAGGTATAAATCAACAAACGTTGTCTGTTCCATCCTGTCACTAACAGGGAGGCAGGAGGGCATTTGTGAGCTCTTCCAAGTGGACATCCTAGAGGAAACACAGTCTCTAGTGACCTGCTGCTCTGCCTATAGCTAAAAGGTTTCTGCCTTGGGCCGATAATTCTTTGATTTACCTGTTTATTCATATTAGTAAAGAAAGAAAGGAGTTCTTATCTAGAATAGAATTATCATAGAAAAAAAAAAAGGAAAGTGTTAAGTAAGCCTTAAGATTTAGAACAAAGACAGCAAAGAATTCTCATATAGGTGTAACTGCTGTACGATGCAAATAAAACTTCTCATAATAATAAAAAGTTATCATATAGCTGGATAAAAAGAATGAGAAGAATAGTTATGTTTCTTTAAGATTAAGCTGTTCTTACTAAAGATGTTTTTAAAGCTTTAAGCTTAAACACAGATGCTTTAGGAACACCTTCCAGATGTGTGTGCAGTTTAACCTGCATTAGTAGATGCAATTTTCAGTTTCACTAGACCATGCTTTTCTTGCAAATGCTGTTTTTAAGCAACGAGCGCTCAAGAGAGTGAAAATCACTGTACAGCAAAAACACATTAGCTAATTTTGAAGATACCAAACTTCACAACTGGTGCAGCAGCCGCATTACTTGCTTTGCGAAAACTGACTGTTGCGGGGTCACTCACCTCAGAGCAGTGCCGCTGGGTGCCGGGGGTACAGGGAATCCCGAGGGGTGTCCAAGCTGTTCTGTAGGCTCTGGCACCCCAGTCCGTGGACACTTTCCCAAGCCAGAAGAGCCATTCACATTCCCTCTGCCTTTCCAGCCTCATTCACTGCTCTCGGGGCTCTGCTGCCTGCACTGACTCACAGAAATTAAGCTCCCTCTGGGTCCTAGTGCTGTAAACGTGTGGGAGCTGCGCGGACTCGCAGGAATTCGGCCTTTGGCTCGGTGCCTAGTCCATGCAGTGATGCACAGATGTGCAGTGAAAGTTTCGAAGCGTGCACTGGTTGTATGACTGTGCAAACATAACACTGAGAAAACCCTCCGACTTCCTGGTTCCACTGTCAAGAACTGAAACCCTCTTTAAGGGACGTTTTGTCTTCAGCCTCTCTACTTTGCATCTTAATCCTTGCACTCAATTTAAAGATGAGAGCTCACAGAAAGAAACTCCGAGCTCCCTGATGAACGGCTACTTTTGAAAATCATCTCTAGAGCCCTTTACTCGTGTCATGAGTCTATAAACAAACCTACGGGAACACCAATAGTTAACTGGTGAAGCAGTGGACTGGGTTCCCTGCAAAAATTTTGCAGTCCCGGTTATCAGGTGTCTTTAACAGGGGTCAGCCAAACACTGATGTAGAGTAGCAAAGAATTATTTTACCCTGACTTGGAGCAGAGGAAAAGATTATATAAGAACCCTTCCAGCCTTGATATTCTGTGTTTAACATGCTTACCTTAAGCAACAAAGAGACATGGAAATGTTTTCCATTATGCTTGTGGAGGAGGATTAAGTACTTTACGAGGAAACAACAGTGTGTTTTAAGCAATGATAAATACAGGAAAGAAATGCAAAAGTGAAAAATTTCATAAGGTGAAAAAAAGCAGTAAGTTGGCTAAAAACTCTGCTCAAAAATACATGGCTAACTATGTAGAGGATTATGAAGCAGCCCCTTAGAATTTCACAGTTCTTATTCTGGCATAATGTAACCTTTGTGATTACACAGACACAAGGAAAAAATGTAAATCGTCCTCCATTGAAAAGCAGACTACTGTATTTTATCTTTGTGGAAATTATTGAACATTTTTTGATTCCATCCAGAAGAGGGCAGCCATATGGAGAGACTTGTCCTTAGAATCCTTTGGGGAGGGGAAAGATGTGTGGAAGGTACTGCGGAAAGGCATAGAGCAAGAAGGCAAAGTAGCTTTGAAATTACATTTCTTATTTGCCACATGGATATGCCGCTTTCTGAACCTGAAGCAAGCGTATCTTCATATTTCATTAAAACTAGTAGATAAACCTTAAATTTCTTCCCCACAGTGCCAAAGATAACCGCGGCGTCAGTGCTAGACTGTTTCTTGGAGGTGGTGTGCATTTAAAATGGACTGAAATATCCTTAAGGAAATCGCAGCACAAATTCTTGATGCAAGTGCTAAAATTACCTTCCCAATTTGCCAGGATTACGCAGATTGCTTTGTTTTTCTAAAAGAAAAATGCTTTCCGTACATGATAGCAGTCACAGGCCAAAATGTGATGTCTTCATTTACACAGCCATCCATCAGAGTTTCTGAAAGTTTTGCCTGTAAAACTTGACCTCGGGATTTGGCCTTAGCTTCACATTTCATTGCAGAAATGCCAGGCTATTCTTGTGTTGAGCATTTGTCTCGCTTCATTAGAATATCCTCAGATTAGGACTTTGTGCTGGAAAATTTGAAAGAGCATTATAGCCCATTGTGACTGTAGCAAACAGCATCAAACCAGAGCTATAAAAAGATATGCTTTTTTTTCTTTACTTAAAAATTATTGCACACTTGCGTTTAGCATCTCTACAATTGATTTCTTGGCAAGAGCTGGTTTTTTGCCTTTTTTTTTCTTAAAACTGTGGTCACAAAAGCACATTTGGACACAGTAATCAATAATATACTGTGTTCATACTTGATCTGTATCACAAACACAGTTCTGTCTTGAAGAAGTCCTTCTCCTGTACCTTATTCTTGTACCTCTTGAGTTTACACCGGCAGGCTGATCTAAGCAAGCAAGAAGGACAGCTGCGACAATCGCTGGGAAAAAGCACTCACTTGTATTCTCTTTACTTAATGTTCCATGTAAGCCAAACGAACACCGTTTCTAGCTTTCAGAGTAGGAGTGGCCCTGCCGGCACGCTAGCAGTGCACAGAACGCCCCATCCCAGGTGCACTGCTGTACTCCGAGCTGAGTGTCTGAAGGCATTGCGTGGTGGTCACGTATCTTTCTCTTTTAGCAGTGGTCCGAACATCACATTTAAAGAGAAAAGCCTTACTACATGCACGGTTCTTAACTTTCATCCTCCTTGAGCTGAGGATTTTCTTGCTTTGGCAGGTCACTGCATACAAGATGAGGGACTGGTAATGTTAGGCTGAGTGAGTAAAAGATGCGCTCTGGGATCAGAGAAGCAGCTGCATAAAGGAAAGTTCTGTGAGCACAGAACTAATGAATCCTGGTTCTCTACAGATTTGCATCCACTTATTTCTCTGCCTCTACTACAGTAATTTCAGGTCTCCCATGATCTCTTGTATGAGCTTCCTTAAACAAAATCTCCAGTTCCCCCTAAGAGTAAATCAATCCAGTGTGTGCCTGAGTGCTGCCATGTAGTGCACTGACACATTTCATTTCAGGAAAACAAAAGCGCCCGGACCAAAATGAAGAGCAGCACTGTTGAGAGTGATGATTACAGGTAAGATGTGTACTCTCCTGACGGTAGGGCTGTCTGTCCTGAGGTTCTGGTCTGAGTTCAGTGTTGCCCTAAGCCCCACAACAGCAACTGTGGATCGTCACAGACTCTTCCTTCCGTATCAGCACTTCTGTACAAGAAGGCTGGCAGGTGGAGGAGGCACAATGTGTGAAAAAAGTGCCTTATGCTTATGTGGTATATTTAGCATTGTAAGAGGGCTTCACGACTGCAGGTGAATTCCTCCTGGAGTCAGTGTCTTTCGTGCTGCTGAAGGTCTCAGGGAAGGCATTTGGGAAGTTGCTGCGCGTTTCTGTTTAGAAGCAGCACTCTTCAATGAAAAAAGCTCCCCAAAATGATGAAAGTCCTCATTTATTTCTGAAATCTTTGTGGGTTTGGAAGTAACACAGGTGAGTACAGCTGCTATTCCTAAAATTTTGTCACTTTAGGGACGTGTTGGGTCGCTGAGAGAGGGGCCCACAGAGCATCAAACAGTTTTCAGAGATCCCATAGAAGTATAGGGGGATGGGATGAGCTTAACAAGTTTTATTTTCTTCAGAGACACTTATTTACATGTGTGTGTGTGGACACACATTCAATACTTCCTTGTAATACTAAGTCTCTACATGAAAAAAGATATATAAAAAATAACCCATTTTCCCTAGCTGTCGTGGAGGCACTTTGATGTGAATGCAGGAAAAGTTTTAAGCATCTCAAATGAAACATTCAAAGTGTAAGACAGTGTCTGTTTTACCTAAAAGAATGTTTATAATTTACGGTTTAAAAAATTTCCAGAAAATAGAACACAGCTATCTTGCATAAACTTGTTTGAGAGCTCTCTTCCTAAGGCTAAATTGAATTAAACTTTTCCCTCAATATTCAGCTGGAGGAAACTTACCCATGTTTGGCTAAGTAGAAGTTAACCAAGATGTTGGAAGGAATGATCACAATGCAAATTATCTTCTTGTGTTACTTACAAAAAATAAGAAAGTTGATACAGGAATCAAGTGGTTATTTTGTCTTTATTAGTTTGTGTGACATTACTTTGTAGTATTATGTGTATGGTAGAAGTTACTAGAAAAAAGCAGCGGCTCACTGACAGGTCATGAATAAATAGGTCAGACAAACAAGTTCATTACTGATTTACTGTAGGACTCAGTCTCCTGTAAATGTTTTCTTAACTGTTTCTGCCACATGGCTTCACAGTTGGGTCGATAACGCATACAGAATGTAGCTTGGGTGCGTCGGAAAATTGATCTTTACATGATGCATTTCCGATACACTGCAATTCAAACCAAGCGGTGATTAGAAATGTTCATTTATGGTGAATTATGGAAGTGATTTGCACTAATCTTTTCTTTCGCTTCTTGTTAGTTATGTAGTGCACAGTAGAAAGAAAACATCTCAAAAGCCTGAGCTTGCTAAAAGCAATGTGTCTGTTGATTGTTCAAGTGCTGTTACAGGCAAACAATATAATTCTAATGGGAGTGACATATAGACACAGCAGAGCAATGAGAAAAACTTCACATTACTCTTCAGACTCAGCAGAGATTTTGCCCAATAGTTGTTTGTAAAGATACATAGTAACTAAAAATATTTCTGGAACACACAAGGCCTGCGCTTCTGTTGGAATACCTTTTTTATTAATGCTATTGATTGGCAGTGAGGGTCAAATGAGAGCATATATGCTATTTAAAATATTAAAGGAGCTATGGATTTTGAAAATCAGCACTCACGTGTTTATTCTATGCTCTTCTGTGAGAGGATAAAAGGTTTTCAGATACTCCACTTAGTAACTGTAAATTTTTTTCCCAGAATGTATCTTTTTGCACTTGGCTGAACCAGGCCTGGGTTGAAGTCTGAATTCTCCTTGGAAATCATAAAGAGTTTGTCTGTCAGAGTTCACTAGTTGTGAGGTCTCTCTCCGTGGACAAAAGCTCTTTGATGCAGTTTTATAAGGAGCACACGTGGTCTGGTGTGCCTTTCATATTCATCTCCATGACAGGAGCATTTCAAGAACTAGTAAAATGCGTGCTTCCCTTGTTTTGGGGTTGGGTTTTTTTGACTGATTATATGCTACTAACACTGTGCTCGCACTAATCTTCCTAAAATCCAGAGTCTGACAGTGGTATCCTTTTTTGGGGGTATCGGCACCGTCAGTGAAGCTCGTAGCTGTTTAAAGACTCACTCACCCACTGTCAGCATGAAGGGAGGCCCAGATGTGTTGCTGGGTAGCCAGGCTATCATTTGCAGATTGCCTGGGAAACCACGGCTTCCAGCATGGCTCCTCTGCGTGCTGCAGAGCATTTGGGACCAGAGAGGAGTATCGACTCCCGCGCAGAGCGACTCCTCTCTGCTCTGATCTATGAAACGGGCCTGATGTTTTCTCTTCTTGCTCTCTACTGCTCTTCTACCGTGCTCTAACAGAAACTATGTCTCCTTGTCAAAGTCTGGCTTCATCACATGTGCACAGTGTGCACTGAGATAATGGGAATAGTTTCCCGGTACGGCCATACTTTGCTCATGACCTTTGGAGTTGGCAGCCGCTTAAGAGATTTTATATCCACAGGGGATGAGTATTATAATCTGATCCTTTTTGCCATGTTAGTGCGCAAATGACATATGAACGTATCATAATTTTTCCTTCTTTCAGGCTTGCAGTACTGAATCTTCATATAGAGCAGCAGGTCTTGCTAGAGACACACGATGTGTATCAGAGTCTGCCCTTGGGCAGTCCCCACAAGGCACCGCGTTGTGCTTGTTGTTAAGGGAGGCGTCAGTGGCCCTGAATAGCAAGTGGCTTTTGAACATCACAGGAACTATAAGCACTGTCCCAAAGATTCTCCCACAGACGTATCTTCTTTTTTCAGTGTGCCCTAAAACATTTCAGGGTGCCCCTTGACCTTCTGTCATAAAGTAGACCACAAGAGGAGAGCTTGGTGCTGTAAGAGAAGGTTGCCTCACTACATAAATCTCGTAGAGGAGGTGGGAAAAACACTTTGGCATTTAAGTTGCTGGTATATAATTTTTTTTAAGTGTAAAATTAGGCTTTTCATTAAATATCTTTTCCTGCTCTTTGGTCTGAACATGGTTATAAGAGGTCCAGCTTGCTTGGCCCACCTCTTTTTCTATAAACGTGCTGCCTAAAACTTCTTTTTCAGGGGCACCAGTTTTGCTGAAAGTTTTTAAGCGAGTATTTGGGCCACAACAGAGGAGACTAAAGTCCTAACTAGCAAAATTTCACCATGCTGTGGAGTTAAGGTAAAAAAAAGTAATTTGGTAAAGTTAGCAACTACTCTGTGATAACAGGTATTACGTGGCTGCTTTAAAGTTCATCTAGGATTTGTCCAAGCTCAGGTGCCAGGACAGGCTTTACAATATAAGCAAATTTCTTTGAACACTTACACCTTGTAAAAGTTTTCAAGCTAGCTGTACTTTACTGTAAGTCAATTACCATGCTAGAGGCCATACTTTGGGGAGAACTACAGATGGCCTTTTTTGAAAAAAAAATCTCATCTGCAGGATTCTCCCTGACCAATGCTCCTCTGTGTTTCTAATGCGGAGCACACATAGGGATTGCTGTAAAACATGGTTCTCTAGTCCTAGCAGTGTGGCATGGCAGTAATTAAAAACAGTACTGTTATTCGCTCTTTATATATCAATGCCTGAAAGCACTGGCTTTGTTAGTCTGTATTCTGTGGTAAAGGTGTTTTGTTTTGTTTTGTTTTTTTTCCATCAAAGCTTTAGGAACAGAAAGGAATGTTTAGTGACTACAGCAAAATTAGGTTAATAAAAAATGCACTTTGTCCCCAGAAGCAGCAACAGGACGTAAGATTTGAAGTAGGGATGTTGAAAGTACACCATACCCTAATTCCATTTATATCTGCGTGAACCCGTTGTCCGTGAACTTGTCTGGTTCTTTTTTCAACCTACAGGCACTATTTACTTCCACAACCTTTTGCAGCAACAATACCCAGAAGTTCTCTACCGTCTCTTTGAAGTACTTTTCAACGGGTGTCCACGAGTTTCAGTGATGTCAGGTTTCCTGAACAGCAGTTCCATATTCACCTTATCCACCGACTTCATAATTTTGCAAGGCTCCATCATGTCCTGTTCCACCTTCTTCCTCCCCAGTTCCCCAATAAGGCAGCTGTTTCATCGTCTTAATCTCTTTACATGCCCTTCTATGAACCTTTTCCAACTCCACTATGCCCTTCCTGAGACTAGAACTGCACATAGACTCAGCAGGTGTCAGGCGGATCCCTAGTTTTTCTGTTGGTTCAAATTCTGCAGATATTGACAAGGCCTTTCTCCTTTCGCAGTAGTAAGGTCAGAACTTGACTTGACTGCAGTTTTTCTTCAGGCATGTGAATTATATCTCAGACTGAACACCAGTCCACCCTACTGAACACCACTTCATGTTGATAAGAGAAGCTGGTTCTCTCTCTTTTGGAGGGAGTCCATTTTTTTAAGGCAGTCATCACTAATAGTTTTTTAAACTGCCTTTCTCTTACTAGATACCAGAATATGAACATTATCTTAAAGCACAAGGGTTATGCCCTGCATTTATAAGTATTCTCTCACTATATGTATGTGTACACACACAAAGGAAAAATTTCAGTGACTAGCTATGACTGACCCTAGCTTCTGCACTCAGCTGTAGTCCCTTCAGTACTATCTGGGGGAGGTACAAACGGGTTAGTAGGAAGCCCTGCTTATGAAATTAGGACCATAGGCTTAAGGCCAAACTCGGGGTGAGGTGCGTTTGACTACTGAGGGTGGGACATTTTAAAATAGCTTAAAGAATGTGTCAGTTGGAGGGACCCTCCCCTGACAGCAGAAGACTCAAAGGATGGACTTGCTCTTCACCATCTCTGTGTCCAGTATCTTCTTGTCTTTTGTGATAAATCTTGAAGAAGCTTTGGGGGAATGCTGAAAAGAAGTGCAAATGATTGGATTTAAAGCAATGCTGTAAAAGTATTTCCTATCATACTTGTCTTCCAGGACCTGAGGTCTGTATTGTGTAACAACAATAGAACTGGTGAAAGTGTAAAAAGCTGGGACTTCCTGCCAATGTTACAACTTGTCTTTACTACTAAAAAAGGCAGTAAACTGGGAGGGTATGTCAAAGAGTGAATTGCTCTGCGCTTGCCCTGTTTCTTGCAGTTGTTTTCTACACGTCTTCTGGACACTGTTGGAGACAGAACTCCAGGCCAGAACAACCTTTGGACTGAGCCAGTGTGGCTCACTTTGGTGTGTCCTGGACTTTCCTGCCTTGTGCACTACTGTGGGACCACAAGCATTAACAGGGAGTTGTGGGAGACTGGAGAATACAAAGCTTTAAAGAGAAATAGTGAAGCAGCTGTAGTAGAGATGTGTGACGCTGGAGAGGATGGGCTGAAGTAGTGGCGAGAGGCACTCAGGAGATGCAGAAGGCTGCTAATAACCGTGAGGCTGTGTTGGCGCAGGGAGAAATTAAAAGCGTGCGTGTGCTGGATTACAGTTTTCTGTGCTGCACAGATCTACATAAATAGTAGTATTTTCAGTGGACTAGCTGGAAGAGGGAGAATGTTGGGGGAAAAAAACCACCCCTTTTTTTGGCCAAATCAGGGTAGTGGATCAAGCCTTGAAAATGGGAACACCTGTGCTTTTCAGGGACATTTTCTTGCACACCCCCTCCCAGGGATACTGTGAAGAGGCTCTGTGGCGTTGTCAGTAGACTTGCAATACTATAAAGTGAAAGTACATTTGTGAAAGTCAACCATACAAATCAAAATGCAGGTTTAAGACATGCAGCTGTAGCATTAGTGGAAAATGCTCTCTGCATGCACAGGAGGAATCCAAACCAATTTGGGTTTGAAGAAAGCAGGGTTTACTCCAGGACACAATGCGCAGCGTTTGCAGATCATTGGACAGCTCAGTCTAGTACAGATCATGCCTTTTTATGGGGACATTCCAGCTCCAAAGAAAGCAAATTCTTCTGAAACACATTGTCTTAGTTAAACTTTTAATATGTTTTGATATTGCTAGCAGCAGCCTTATATAATGTGGTCATGTAGTGCTCAGCAAACAAAAACTTACTCTGCGTGCTATTGAGGAATTGGAGACTACGGATGAAGTGGATATGTTACCACTATGAGATTTGCACAGTATTTTGTAGCTGCAATCAATGGGTTAATTACTATGCCCGCACTGCCTCGGGTCTGGTGAAGTTCAGACTGTTTCAACGAGAGTGTTGCTCTTGAAGCAGTGGCAGAAGGCACGTGTTTTGGCTAGCTCATCTTGAGCCTCTTATGAAACTCATGTGGGCCCTCTTTGGACGGCAGGAAGAACCCCACTTAGACCAGATGGTCCCCGAACAAGAGACAATTACTGGTTCTAACCTGGATATCAGTCTTATTCCCCCTTTCCTTAATGCAATGCACATGTCATATCCTCTTTCCAGACATGAAGAAGATAAGACTAGAGCAGCCATTGCCATAAAAAGCAGTTTTGATTGTCCGTCCTATGATTGCTGTTTGGAAAAATGTGCAGATAATCAGTATTGCTGAAGGCTCTTCCCTCATTTTGTCTTTGTTCTTGTAATGTGGAAGACGATGCAGCGTAGCTGGTGACTAGACACAGACGTGTAGCTGCCTTGTGGGTAGCATCATGCCTGGCTTCTGCATGAATATCCAAGATCTGTAGTCTTAAAGGCTTGGCACTGCATGAGTTCCTGCCATTCTGCTATGTGTCTTGGCAGCATTCTCCTTGCTGTGCTGTGATTCTTTTGAAATGCTGAGCCGCATTATGTCTTAAAACTATTCTTCATTATGCAAGAAGGGAGAGTTGGTATTTTGGGTTTTCCTCTTTGTACTATTCTTCTCAGGACATGCAAATACAATTTTACGTTGCATTTGTCATTCCATAAGCCTTTCCAAAATTTGTATCATTCCAAATGCAAGCCGTCAGATGGGTAAAGTAATTCTGCTTGGAAATTAACCTAGGAATTATAAGTGTTACTACACAAAGAGCAGAACTCAAACTTACAAATCTCACGTAATACATATGCTTAATGTTTTCCTATAAAGAACAGCTACTAAGGAGTTCTGGAGGTCCAGGGTAACTTGCAGGATAGTCAGAGTACCTCCCTTATTCTGCAGCTCTGATCTTGATCAGAGCACGCAGGTCTTTAGTGCAACCTAAGTCACGGTAAAAACTTGTGATCAGAGTGAAAAGTTGTGTGTGCGCTTTTTTTTTTTCCACCGTGTATTTTCTGTTTACATATGGCCTATCAGTTCTTTAGCCACTTGAACTTTTGAAAAAGTATACAGCAGTGTTCACACACTGACCTTTCGTAATGAAACCATGCTTTTGTGATAGCTCTGCTAAAGAGAAAAGGGCATTAGTTACCTGCACTTTGCATGGGACGCCGGACAATAGGGAAATACTGAATTGAAGCTTATCCTCCATAGTCTTGGTTGTTAGTAGATCGTGAAACAAATCATCATCCATGTTTGTAAATCTTAGCACCTAGATTCTTAAAGGCATTCTCCAGGTAAAGCAGAAAAAAAAGAGTGATGCAGAACCATGTTCTCAAGGTGGAGGAAAACAATATTACTTGATGGATGCTTAACTTAAGCACAGGGAAGGCAGGGCACGTAAAGACTCTGCCCAGTGCTGGAGTGGAAGTGAACTGTTCATCTCTATTCTTAAATGTCTCCCTTTCTTTTAGAATCATTTAACGTTGTAATGCCTTTAGATGTCCAGCATTTAAATTATTAGCATTTACATAGTGCATTGATGAGGGACTGCAAACCAAGTTCTAGCATGACTGGCAAAGGAAGTATTTGTGTAAGAGGTGACTGACGGCAACTTGTTGCACTCTGCTAAGTTTCTTCTGTGACTTCTGTGTCAAAAGTGAGTTCTTCAAAACTGTTCTTCAAAAATGTTTTAACCTGCTTGCTGGGAACAAGAAAATTTCTCTTTCCCAACATTCTCCTTTTCACATTGCCCTTGTTGCAAGGAAGAGCTGAGTGAAAAGGAGAAAAACCCAAACCAGAACAAAAAAAACCCCAACACAACCTTCATTCCAGAGTCAAATTTGCAATGAGAATCTCTGAGTCTATTTTTGTCCAATTCCATTTGGACAAAATTCAAGAATTTGATTTTTCCCATTGCTTTACTTTGTACTGCAGTTGACTCCTAAAGCACAGGCTGAAACCAATGCTGAACCACAAAATTCAATTAAAGCACAGGGTGTAAGCAGGGAGAAGAAATCAATGGGTGGATTATTCTATCAGCTGCTGTTCCCATGATCTTCTTATCTTATCCTGCACTACTAGAAGAGCTATTGGGAAGTGGAGTAATTGTAAAATCAGATCAAACTGCTGCATCCTCTCAGCACATAGCAGAAAATTGGATCAATAGTATGAGCCTGTTCTTCTTTGCTTTCCCTCTAAGCAGCTGGACTGCCAAATCCATCCGTAGTGTGGAGGCTAATCTGTTTTTTATCCTCTACTCTCCCGCTATGAAGTTAAACAACAGTGCCTGAAACAAGCATAAATCAGTACAAATGCCAGGCTGCTTAGGTATATATTTTACTGCTCTTATATGCGTCTAGCAACTAAGTCAGACATTTGAAACAGAAATGTTTGTCAATCATGAAATTACCACTGTGTCCATCGAAAAAGAACATCTAAGGCAGGAGGGAAATATTCTAAAATGACAATATTTATTTTTATTTTGTTCCTACTTCCATCATATAGTGTCGCTTTTCCAAGTAGAGCATGAGCAGTTTTAAAAACTGCCTATTGGTATAGGGACTTTTTTAAAAATAAATTGTCAGTCTTCATTTTGAAAAGGCAATGAGTGAAATGTGCTCTTTTTTTAAAATTTCTCTGGTATTCACTAATTACATCAAATTTGCTTACTAATGGAAAACAAATTGCGTAAGCCTGTATAGGTAGTCCTAAAGAATGGAATGGCCATAACACTGGAGGAAAAAGGGGTTGCGGGTGACTCCCTTCAAAAAACTCACTATTACGTGTCGTGCTGCAGAGCAACAGACTTCATGTGTCTTTGGTGATAAACAAACTGAAACATTTCACTCTAGTAAATGCAATTCAGCAAATTCACGTACCTGGAATAATTGTTACATCATAATACCGATTTTGTAGCTACACAGTGCTAGTTCTGATCCTTCATTCCCTACTTGAAACTTGGTCTCTTTGAAAGTTTGGTATTTTTAGCTGGGTTCAAGTGGTAGATACCACTCTTTTGCTGTTGAAGTGGGAGCTATAAGGTGTTTGGGATGTGAAATGGCCTGCAACATTGTGTAGTGATGTACTCCACTCTTTGACTCCCCTGTGTACTCAGAAAGTATGCCAATGAGAGCAATGTCAGGGTCTGCTTACAGAAACAGATGGATAGACATCATCAGTGTTGCTCTAAGTAGTTTCCTGACTGTTCATGACAGTACATTGTCTCTTTTAAGCACCTACAAGCAACCATAAACATGTCTTCCCTTCTGCACTTCTTTCGATATATTTATTTTTGTAGCAGAGGGGGGGAGGTGGAAAATCCTTCATGCAGTAGCCACAGAAGCTGATCTACCACTGAGCAGGCACATGGCCAACGGGATGCATGGGCATATATGCAGACAGCCGAAAGGACAGATGTATCAAATCAGATTTATGAGGTCAGTTTTCCCGGCCAATAAAGACCAGATTGCTGTCTGCCCTGTTATAACCTTCCTGTGTTTAAATGGATGTGAAACAGATAATCCAGCCTTTGGCGGGAACAACACTGATAAAACACAAACATTATTTCTGTAGCCACATAAGATTATTTTTCCAATTCAGCAGAAAGTATTGGCTTGAAGATTGTTAAAGAGGTCACAGTATTTTTATACTGGTTGTGTGTGAATAAAAATTTTCTCAGTCCAGGGGAAGGGACAGCGTATGCTTACTTAGTAGACTATAGCAGAAAGGAAATGTACATCTTACTGTAATGCAGCAATGGTAGATATGTCCTAAGCAAACATATGTAAATGGTATCTACTCTTCAAACACTGTAAGTTAACCCAGTGCTATTGTAAGCTTTGTGAGCAATATAGACAAAATGCCAATTACAGTTTCCTGAGCAAAGTATATTTGAAGTGTAAATGAAAAAACCATTTGTAGTGGGTGCCGCTGCTATACTCTCAGGTGGAACTGATTCCATCTTGCTAGGTGTTTTGAGTTTTGTATGTTTGAAAATCTAGAAAGGATTGGGAGGGCAGTGAACTCAAACGCTCTTAGCACAAGGAATGGTCCTGAGCCCTACAACAGGCTGGTGTTTCCTCCAGGTGCGAGCCTGAAGGTTCCTACTGCATCGCCCTGCGACTGTGACAGTGGGACGCACGACTGTGCGGCACACGGTTCCTCGTAAGCATGCTGCAGAAACATTAAGGGAAATTTGGGTGGCGTGGGTTTAGCCATAGCATGGAATGCTAGCCCAGGAAATGCCAGTTTCATGGAAAAATGGCACGTGCACACTGATCTACACAGACTATCTCTTGAAGGGCCAGTTGTGGCTGCTTAAGAGATTGTTCTATAGAATGGGACAATATTTTGAGAACTTTTCATCCTAACATTTATAATGATAACTGAGCATGTTATTTTCCTCTACCTATAAAGTTAAACGCAAATGTCCCATCATGATGGTGCTGTATCGGTTATCTCCAGTATAGCCATCTGAACCATAAAGTGCATTTTTTCCTTTATTTTTGATAAAACAAAGCATTCCATATTCCATAAAATTCTTTCTCTCAGCAAACAAGCCTGAATTCTTTCAATATTGTTGTTTGAATCTTTATTTACTTATCCTATGGGAAAAATGCAAATTAAAACATGAATGTTACATGCAAGACACTTCAAGAAGATACTGAAATTGAATAGTAAAAATAGCTTTCTGATGGGAATATATTAAACAACATTGAACATAAAGGCTCATTGGCAGTGTCAATTGCCAGCTGCAAAAACATACAGTATTAGGATGGGAAACACACTAGAAAGAAGTAGGCACTTGGGAAGAATACATTAGTAAAAATGCTATTTTTATTTAAAGGTCTTATGCAGTCAAAGTTCATCTTCCAGTGTTTTCTAAAGATTAGAATTTCAGTGACATTGAAACTTTTGGACCAAACACATTCCTGGAATCATATTGTCCTCACTAGAATCGAATGAGAAGAAACTAATGCATTATATTAAAACTTACTCTTGTTGTGGACTTCATAAGCTACTTTTTTTTTTCTCAGATTTTTGTTTTGCATTGGAAAACCGCAAAAGGAAGTGATAATTAGTGCCCCTAGAAAGTGTTGGGTTATGTTGGTTGTTAAAGCCAGTATGCCACACTGGAAACTATTATAGAAAAGAAAGAGCAAAGGCAGATAATTCAGATTTTAAGTTTTACAAAGCTGACACTAAAGTGCAACGTTCACTGTGGGACCATCACGGTCAAAATGCAATGCTTTGCAAAACTGGACCTTGCCCATTTCGGTTGTAGCTCGTGCAATGTGAAGAATGAATTTCGCTGACATTACAAACACTTTCACAGACAACTTGTCTCGTGCCTTTTTTTATCATGCTGGAGCTTGTGTCCTGTGCTCTGTGACATATTCCTTACCTAAACTCGCGTTTTCCTTCACCTGATGCAAAGAGGGCTTCCAGTACTTTTCTTTGGGAGAGCTGTCAGGTGTGACTTTCTCCAGTTTCTCTGAGGAGAAGAGGCTCCTGTAATATTTTCTGAGAGCTTTCTAGTATTTAGAGTTCTTTTGTACTGATAGAGATGTGCTAAATTGAAGAATTTGTCTAACTTTTCAAACAGCTTTAGATTAAAATGTGTTTATATTAGAAGTTAGAGCTCTACGTGCATCTCAGGCTGTGCTTTACAGTAGGCACTTTCAGAAGATCATATTCTTTCAAGCTGCCATCTCTGAGTAAATTAGTAGAATAGGAAGCTTTTTAAAGCCAGATGTGGTTCTCTGTAGTTTTCCTTCACAATAGGTAACACCTTGTAAGTGGTTGTATCTTGTTACCTAACTGTCATTGTTTCAGAAAAGCTTCCATGAACCCAGATATCTAAAGGGAGGCACTATTTACTCCTGCTCATTTCCTCACTTCTGAGGTTTTCAAGGACACTTCTCAGTTTAGCATTGAGTGTATTTCAGTGAGGATGTTTGAAAACTAAATTAGTACCTTCACATTAGCTCCCAGCTAACAAAAAAGCAAGCTGTCGCTTCTTACTTAAATTTTATGTTGGCCCTAGGACATAAGCCTCAACTGTTGCTTGGCCTGAGTTTGCCTGTCTTAGACAACTGTAGGTTGACTTAAAGATGCTACATGAAAAAGATTGCGTTTAGCACCCTATCATGTGTTTGATGTCTTTTTTTGGGCTACTACTGATAACCTTTTGCCATTATGTAGAATTGCTCCGATTTCTCCATTATTTTGTAATTTCTGTCAAAAATTACAAAATTACAGATCCTGTCACTACTTTGTTGGAGGATCTCCATGGAGCAGCATTGCTTACACCTTGGAGTTCAGCTGCCTTTATAGGTCTGGCCCTTTCCCTTTTCAGTCCTTTCATACAGCGAGATGACTATGGTTTTGGATGTAAGTGATTGTGTACCACATTTTCAGACTGTCCCTTGGAATTACTTCGCAATATGCTGACATAAATTGATACGTATAAAAAATCCCGTATTAAATCGACGTAATTAAAATAGCCACAAGTTATCCCCATCCTGCTCTGTTAAATGCATACAGTTCTCTGCTGCAGTTTTTGGGTTGTGGATGCAGGTAACAAATCAAAGGGATCCGGATGCTTTGCCTGCTCACATGAAAATGTCACAGTTACACAATGGTACAAAGGGTGTGAATGTAGTAGCATGCATGGGTTGGCACATATGGAACTGAGCTCCAGTTGAAAGGCCTCCTGTTGCAAAGTGGATTTTGGAAGCTGAGGATATTTGGTACGTAGTCAGAACCACACAAAATATTGCAGTTTTCAGACTTCAAGGTCCAGTTTTATGTCAGTGAAATATATAGCATGACTGTCTTTGGACTTCATGTCGACAGGTGAGCTTCCAGTTCGCTAGAAGGCAAACTCCATTAAGCTACAATAACCTGTACTTACAAACGTTTCATACTGCCACTGTTAGCACTGGTTTGAACTGGCATAGCGAGAAAGGAAATACTGGTAACAGTCAGTAGATTTCGGCTCAGTAGTTTTAAGAAGGTTTTGTTCTCTGAATACCTCTGAGTCACAATAGCTTTGCATTTAATTATATGTGGACTAATACTGTGTCCCAGTAAAAGCTGGATGAAAATTTGGCAGTATTTTGTTTCCTAGTGATACCAGTTGACAAGCAGAGATGATACTGTAAACCTGCAGTATGCATCTCCAGCACCCCAAATCTAGCACGCTGCTGTTCCTCTGGCTGAGCATTTGTGATGGTAGAAAGAGCAAGTGTTTAAATGTGATGCAACAGTTTCATCAAGAGAAGTCAAAAATAGTTGTCTTAGCAAACTTTAGCTAGAGGCTGGGTTGCTGGCATCTTGGAAGAGAAATAAATCTCATGGAGTTGGGAAGAGAATTGGTGACAGATTCTGTGTGAGAAGGTGCTTGCACCACCAAGGAAAAAGAGCTTCTGTCCTTTATCTTGTGTGCCTGCAGTTACAGTTATTCCACTAATTTTTGTGATGTAAATGTTAAACTCACGGTGCAGATTACTTCAGAAGTCTGACCTTTTCCATTTTCTTATTTCCCTTCCTTTAGTTGAATGGGGGAGGTAGTTGTGGAATTGCCAAATAAACCCTGTGAGGACCAGATAACAATAAGGTGATAGTACACAAATGTCAGACTTCATCAAATTAATCCCAGGGCAGTCACCCGGATGCGTTTATAGCAGATAATCTAAACACAAACATAACGTTCTAATCTCTGTCATGGTGACTCAGTAACAGATGCTGAATGCATCCATTTTAACCTTAAGGCAAAGCATCAGCATCTGTTACATTGATGTTTAAGACAATGTTTTGAAGGTATTGCTTTTATTTTTATTGCAATTGCTATCACATTTCACAATATTCAACTGTTCCTTGAAATTCTTAAAAGTGAGAACAGTATGCAGTGTAAAACATGGAGTAATTTCCAATGCAGTCAGAGCAATTAAGGAAGTTAAGAAAAGTAAACCTGATGCACAGCATTCTCAGGTTTTCTTTGGGTGCTGTTTCTGGTAAAGAAGTCTGTCATCTAGAGTGGGTCTTCAAAAATTTTTAGACTGAAATGTAAATATCTGATTATGTATCACAGGTTGCTGTAGTGTATTTATTTTTCATCTTTTTATTGTGGGTGAAGTGGTTCTGTGGTCTGCAGCCCTCTAGACACAGCAACTGTGGATTTTTGTCCCATTTTCTGGATATTCTGAAGTTATGCTTCTTATTTGCTGTTTAATGAAGGGAATTCTGCAGTGTCTTTCACTTGGAAAAAAAAGGAGGGTTGCCTCTCTTTAAAGTCTGCACTCATCCTTACAGGCAAGAAAAAACAAAGTTCAGTGTGTCATTTCTGAGGAGTTAATATCCTGAGGAACAGTGACTTTCTTTCTGTAAAATTAAACGGCAGTGTAGCAGATCACCAGCTTCAACTTTTGATAGACTGGTGTATTTTAGCCATCTGGCATTAGCAAATAATTCCCTATAGTCATTCCCTTGAAAAGAAAAATAAGATTCATTGACTGCCACTAGCAGATGAGAACAAATTCCGTATAGCTCCTGAAATGTTGCCAGCTGATCCATCACTGTGGCATTTATTCTCAGATACTGTCTTGTTTCACCTTTATTGCTTGTTTGATTGTTTTCAAATTTTAGGTTTTAAATATGCCAGGATGGTTAATCTGTAGGCTCAGGGATTAATGTCAGATAATAAGTTCTCCAAAGAGGGGTAAGGAAACCCAAACATCAGTCTGGGGGGAAAGGGGAGGGGGGGCATGACTCCATGACACAAAAAAGAAACTGAATGTTAGTTCAAATACTGAACAAAACCACGCCAGAAAGTTCTCAGACCAAGACTCCCAGAGGACATAGACACATAATGACAAAATAAATACTAAGGAATCTTGGACCTAAAGAAGTTGTATAAAAATTTAATGCTGCCAAAAATATCACCTCCCATCCAGCCCAGATAACAGGTGATGTTTGCATGTGATCTTTCATATTCAAAAGAATTTACATAATGGCCAGATTCAAAGTTCAGAAAAATCAGAGGGCTGAGTTTGGTCACCTAATTGTAAAATAGCGGTGTGGAAAAACCTCTGCGTATCTACTGCACTACCATCGGCTGTCATTTTACTCTTTTATTTTAAAGTTAATTAAGTCCCTAGAGACGTAACGATCTTGAAAACGCTCTGAAATGAAGTGGTTGCCTTCCCTGAGCTTCTCAGTAGGTAAATCGGATCAGATCCTAGAAATGTGGTGATCACCTGTCGCAATCCCAAGGGGATTGCATCCAGCAAATGCTCTTGGAATACGGTTAGCACTGGCCTGTAGGTTAGAGTTCCTTAGAAACAGTGGGGTGGGCTTTGCTTTGCTCTGCTCTGCACTAGTGCCCACTTCTAACATAACAGGTTGGCATTTAGAACACTTTCTCACAACATGGAAGATGTGGATTATTACGTTTTTACAGAAAGAAGAAATTCACATTGTGCCTCTTGCTTCCCGGGTACGTGCAGTAAGAGCTGAGGCAGGGTGGGAGCGAGCACAGCGTGCTGCAGTGCAAGCACTCACGTTCACTGCCACACTCCCAGTGAATGGGGGCTACAGAGAATTTTGAAAATGAAGTTGCAGGTGCCTGTGGTTGAGAGAGGCTCCAGGCCATGAAATCTACATGGCTCCTTACAGACTTGAGCAAAATACCCAGTTCCCAGTGAGCTGGGAGATTTCAGATATGCTCTAGCCTCATTGTCACTTTTCGGGTGCTTTTTGCTGGTTAGACAGAGCTGGTTAAACTTCCCTCCACGTGGCACGATCATCGCTCTGGAGTGTCTTGTTCCCTGCATGTTGCGGTACATTTAATCTTAGCACATGGTTCTGAATTCCACGGTTGAGATCAACCACACAAAACTTAGGTGTTGCAGCCATTGATTTAAAATTGTCTGGGATGATTTAAAGTGAAGACGTACAGAGTTCAGTAGAACTATGATTGTTTACATCAGCTGAGAGAGGAACTGTTTTTTATGAATTTAGTTGTTTAATGATTTAACTTCCTCACAAAAATACGTGTAAAATTACAGTGTAGAACTGAAGTTCATAATCTTTATGTAATCTGTTTTCCTCACAAAATGCAAGAGCAAAGAAAGCAGAGGAGCTACACAGTTGCTCTTCGTTTCTCTCTGCCGCTGTTCTCTCTTCCCCTTGCCCTTGCCCTTTCTTTCTGCCACGGTATGTGAACCACAGCTGTAGGCTGTGGAGGAATACAAGTGTCTTTCTCTGAGGAGACACCATGAGTTTCTACTTACTGACAAAACATAATTCAGAGACTTTGTGCAACCTGCAGATTCATGAATCAGCTGTAAAACTAGTTATCTTCAGTAAAAATTATTCCTCAGTCTCTCTGACTATAAACAGGAAATTTACTATTTGTTCTTCTTAGTGACAAAAGCAAACCACTGATAAAGCATGTTTTTTCTTCTTGTTTTAGGGGACTTTGAAGTAAAGTTTCACTTGTCCATAGTGTGATGTGTCCATGAGCTGAACTTATTCTGGTGACAGGTAAACTGTAACTGCATAGCTATAAATATTTAATGTTGCTATGTAAACCATAACTACATACAGTAGTATGTCTCTCTTGTTGAAGTGTTTAATTACGTAAGTTCTGGAAATAACGTAGCTGTATAAATTAAAATGGCAACAAATTTTGTCAGAGTGAACACTCCCCTGGTTATACTTCTCTTTGGCGTACCTGAATTCCGCGTTTGCAGAGGCTGCCCTTCAATCGGAGCCTTTAGCATTGAAGACAGAGCTGTAGGGCAGGGAATAACTTCCCTTGTTACCTTGCTTGTTTGGAGTAAGTCATGTAGTTATTGCTAACAGTTGATGTGCAAAATCCCGTTTATGCTAAAGCCTGGTAATGGGAAATGCACTTAAATGGAACCAAATAAAAACACTGTAAAATTTTCTAGCCTGATACGATATCAAAATCATGATGAGACATTTCAGAAACCACATTTCAGTACTGAAACCGCTAGGCTGTCATGGTCTATGAGAGTAGAGTCCTTATATGCTGAAATGAATGGTTTAGAAGGTGGGCAACAAGACTTGACGAAATAGCCAATTTCCAGGAAGTCCTGCAGGGGTCTTGAGTCCAGGCTCATCAGCATTCATAAGTGATTAGGAATGGGAAAATAATGAGGAGCCTCCGTTTTCGTGGTAGGCCCGAGTCGTCAGTCTCTCTGAGGAATTACAGGGGGATGCGGTTACATTAGGTGTCAAATGAAAGAAAGATAAAGGTCAGGGTAGGTAATGTGATGTATCAGGATAAAAAAAAAACCCCAAAAGCAAAACCAAGAACCCACAAACAAAAAAAAAACCCTCAAAACCCTAATTTTACATTTCTAGTAATTGGCTCTGACTATTAAAAATCATGAAAAATACCTATAATAGTCATTGGAGCTTTTTGCTTTTAATTAGTCTGTAATGGTGGAAAAAAAGCAAGGAAGGGGACTTGCAGCATAAAGTCTGTCACCGTAAAAATTGCCTGTGCACACATGTGCAGTTCTCATTCCACGGCTTCAGAACGAAGAGAGCAGAACTGGAAAAAAGAGTGAGAATGACGATGAAGAGTATGCAATTACTTTTCATGCAGAAGCAGCCTAATTAGTTGAACACTTTAGACGGAAAAGGAGTAAGATAATGGGGAAAAAGGGAAACATCTGATAGAAATCTGCTAAGTCGTGAGAGACATTGCAAAGGTAATGCTAGTGTGCTTTCTACAGCATGAGAAGTAGGGGGCAACAAAAGCCACTCTCAGAGTAAAGAGATGACGACTCTTCTTCCCGTTGCTGTAGAATGTTACGAACATAGAAATTTGTATGGGTTCAAGGGAAAATGAACACATTCCTGGAAAGGAAATCCAGGGAGGATCACTGCTATCTTGTGATTTAAGAAACCCCTAAAATGCAAGTTTCTGGAGGGTGAGAGAATATTCTGGAGCCCTTTAGTACATGTATGTCTTAATCTTACACACTTCCATGGTTACCCTTTAGACGCTGTAGTAGGAAGCAAGATATTTAGCTAAACAGATGTTTGGTCTGATTGACTAGTTTTGTGTAAGCACTTTGTGTTGGAGGGAAGTTAACTATTTGTTACACTTACTTGCCACAATGTAATGTGGAGATAATTGAAAAAGGAAGTCCAATTGTGAATTTTGCAGCTTTTACATTGAACAAGACAGTTGAAAGTGGACATCTTCTTCCCATTCAGGTTTTTTGCCTTTCACCTCCACAGAGGGTTGAGTGGAGGAGGGAGACTGCTTTCGTATTGCTTATTTACATGCGGCTTTTATACTATTCAGTTGTGGACAAACAACACACCAGAACTTGAAGGTGTGAGCAGAGAGCAGTTGGCTACCTGAGATACCTATGACTGTCAGTGTAAGCACAAAAAAAGAGTAAAAGGGTATAGAAAAATAGTGGATACTTACTGTAGTAGAAGGATTTCTAAAAGTGAGAGAGTAATTTTTACATGCTGTTATACTTCTGGTGATTACATATGTGTAATATATAACATATTATACATATTATATTGCATTATATTATATAATAGAATATATATTATATATGGGTTTATATATATTTCTGGGCAATGCTGTTAGTCATATGATGTAGTTTTAGTCAGTCCTGCGCAGACCAGGGCGTTGGACTCAATGATTGCTCAATTGGTCGCTTCCAATTTGAGATGTTCTATGATTATTTAAGGAAAAATATTGTGACTTGTATGTAGCCCCCACCCAGAGCAGGATTGTGTTATGGCTTGTTCTGTACTCTCATCAGACATTTTGAGACCGGGCTTTTCCTTCCTGGGGGGAGCACCCACTGAGCAGAGCATGCAGACCATGCCTTTCATCGTGTGTCTTTGCACATTCATGCAGTAAAGTCTATTATAATTTCAGACCTCCATGCACATAATATAGCTGCCCCCAGGAGCCAGCGGGATAGTGGCTTGTTAAGGCCTCTCCCAATACGAGCACTAGGTGCTGTAGCACCACCAGCGGGAAGTGGTTTTAAAGCAAATGGGAGATTCTCGTGGTGCGGAGGCTGCAGCCGTGCTACTGAAAGGACGTCAGCATACCTGTGTTTGTGGGACAGCAGTTTCCAAACGTCTGTGAATTTTGTGCTGAGAGTACATTTTACCCATTCAAAACACACCTGGAGCTCCGTGCTAGCAGCTGCAGGCATCAGCGGCTCACTAGGTGGTGCAAAATGTCTCTGAACCTCACATCCTCCCTATGCAGAACCTGTGACAGGAATTAGGAGTGGTTGCAAAAATTGGATAGACAAACTGTTCCATAGGTTTTGGTAAAAAAAGCTAATCATAACCCAATAACTAGTCAATTGAACTAAAAAAAAATACATGTACTGCAGTTGGTTGTTTTTAATATTGGATTTTTTAGTTTATTGGAAAAATTCTCTACATTTATCAATTTTACCTTGATCTGCGGTGACTTATGATAAAAATGAGACTAAAACCATGAGTTTTTTCCAAGAAATGATATGGTTATCATTGGCCTTCAACAGGCCTTGCACAACAGTCGTAAGTCCAAAAATTTTTGGAGAAAATATGCCATTAATGAAACGCCACGCACATTTGTATAAGCAGTGGGGATGAGAGTATCTGAACACTTGTTCAGTGCTGCTGGTACTCAGGTTGGACATGTTTACACATACACGCATCATAGACGTGCTGGTTCTGTACCGTCACAGCTCACTCTGAACACCGAAGGCCAAAGCGTGAGGGCTTGGGCTTTGCTGACCAGGCAGCCTGAGAGTCTCCGTGCACGTCTGTCCATTTACCCTCTACTGTGGGAAACCCTTACTGAGTGACATACATTTTTTTGTCTTGCGTTTTTCTTTCTGGTTTCCATGTCTCATTGGACTGATGAGTGGTTTGGTGGAAGAGAGTGTCCCTGGAGAAGATTTCTAATTTTGCTCCCTGGGTGAGCAGAAACTTTTACAGAGCAGGCTGCAGGCTGATACTAGTGGAGGAGGGCTGGGAAAGGTCAGGGACCCCTGAGTCTTGGCTCTTTTTTTCAGCAACTTTGCTGGTAAAGCCCCATAGACATTCTAGGCACTCTGCTTAAGACAAGAGACAGATCATTTCCCCCTCTAGATTTATAAGACTGTTAAAGGTTATGGCATCCTTAGGACCCATGAGGCAACCAGGATCTATGGAAATAGCTGGGAAAAGTGCAAACGCAGAAAGCGAATAAATGCTGCTGGTTTTGTAAAAGCAAGGTCAGTTTCAACTTCTCTCACCAAGCTGCTTAGACAGAAGACATGCCTGTTTGCTGCAGGCGTAACCTTGAACAATGTATACTTGGAAGTATAAGTCCAAAATATTCCAGTTTTACTATTTGGTTTTTAAAAATGATATGGTCCTTTTTGAGGCACACATAAATATAGTGATGCTATAACTGCTGGATAGCTGCTGGAGAGGGTGCAGCAGAGAGCTACCAAGATGATTACGGGACTGGAGCACCTCTCTTATGAAGAAAGAGTGAGGGATTTGGCTGTCTTCAGTCTGGAAAAAAGACGGCTGAGGGGGCATCTTATCAGCACTTATCAACACTTAAAGGGTGGGTGTCAGGAGGATGGGGCCAGGCTCTTTTCAGTGGTGCCCGGGGACAGGACAAGGGGCAACGGGCACAAACTTGACCATGGGAAGTTCCACCTAAACATGAGGAGGAACTTCTTTCCTGTGAGAGTGGCAGAGCCCTGGCACAGGCTGCCCCGAGAGGTGGTGGAGTCCCCGTCTCTGGAGACATCCCAACCCCGCCTGGACGCGTTCCTGTGCCACCTGCTCTGGGTGACCCTGCTCTGGCAGGGGGGTTGGACTGGATGATCTCCAGAGGTCCCCTCCAACCCTATGATTCTATGATTCTATGATGCTCCTTCTCTATCTCATATACAATACCAGCAAACCACCTGTCACGTTGCTCAAATGAATGTTATATGTAGCAATAGATTTATTAAATTGTTCCATCTTGTTTTTAAATAAATTTTAAAACATTTTGGTTTTAGGAAATCAAAGCTTTCACAGCAGTGATGATTTATTTTCTTAAATTGGTGAGATGAAGAATTTAATTTGAAAAATTACATCCACTGACAATTGTAGGAGAGTTTATGCAAATAGAGCATTGCAGTTTAAAGTAGAAAATATAAATCGTGTAATGTCATCTATTTTCATACTCTGTTTAGACAGTCTTGCAGGCTACCGAAGTACATTTTCTGGAATGTTGAACTTAGTCAGTTTTCTTTTATACCAGAGACAGATGAGGGGAAATCAGGTACCTGCTAGGAAATCTTTTTGTGTTTTTGTGCCCCTCTCCCCCAGTGCATACTCAGGCAGGGTGCCTGTGATAGAGGAGGATCCAGGAACCCCAGAAAGGCCTTATTTGCAATGTAAGGTTAAAACACACCAAGTTTTATTTAATATTCCAGTGTTTTTTATGGCAAGTGGAAACAGATGGAATAGACAAAGGGATAGTAATTGTGTGTCTAATGCTAACCAGAGGCGGGCGGGGGGGGGGAAAGCAGCTATTCTCACATTGGTGGTTGCCTTTTCTTCTTGAAGATGTTCATGCAGTTCAACAATTGTTTTAGAAAACTTACTGAGCACATTTATACCTCTTGGCTGCTGGCCTGACAATGCGTTACATATGGGTGTCCTTGCAGAAGGGTGATTGTCTTGGATGGTATCAGAAATGGCTCTAAAGGATGCTTTCTTAGTCTGAAGCCGAAAATTAGTTTAAAGCAGGAAAAGGAAACACAGGTAACTGACTATGGTAACAGTGAGTAAAAGTCTAGTTCATCAGAAAATAATATTATTTTTGTAGAAGACTTTTTCATACTAGAGAGGAAATTTGGTAGTGCCTTTCTTGGTAATTACAAGGAAAAGGTGACGGGAAGCACCATTCTGTGCAAGTCTACTGACACTGAAAAATGTTTTAAAAGCTTGCATAGATGTGAAGAACAGTAATACCATAAAATGTCTGTAATCAAGAATCACTATATGAATTATAGTAACACATAAATAGTGTATCTGAATGACAAAAATTGCTAGTTTTTCTTATTGGGGGAAATACTTTTTGGCATATGCAAGGTATGTAGCATAAATAAATATTTTTGAAAAAAATACGTATATAACAGCTGTATTATACTAAATTATTTTTCTTAACCCATCATATTGAATTGCATTATTCCTGAGTCTGTTAGTATCCTCTGGACTCAGGTTTTGTCGCAGAGGATTTCTTTTTTTTTCACTGCCTGCTTATACAGTTGATCTTTGTGAGTAAGGCTTTTTCCACATCTAGAATATTTCCTGGGAATAGTTCACTTCCTTTGTACCGTGTGAGTCCTGGCACACCAATCAGACAGATGGATTTTACTGTTCTCAACTGCAAGGAAATTAGTTTTAAGAATTCCTCGTCTAAACCTGTTCAGCATGCAATGTAATTCTTTTATATTTGTGTTGATACATTAATTACTAAGATAAAATGTATAAATTAACCAAAGCCAAGACTTCCGTCCCTCTTTTGCCATCTATTTTGAGTTTTTTCTTAACTGTGTCATATTATGCATCCTATTGCTGCTCAGCATTTATATGTATTTGGACTTCATCTGACCAGAAGTTGTTTGATTTGACAGATTCTGTATTTGTGACATCAAAATATGTTGCTATGGAAAAAATTACGAGTTCTAATTAAAAATGCAGAGGTCACAAGTTTCCCAGAACCAGTAGGGCATAGATCCTAGGAGAAAAGAACCACAACATAAAAAAATCCAGAGATATGTCAATCTGCAACTTTCCAGATCTGAAGGAGAACAGCAAGCATTCAGAAAAAAAACACGAGGCTGAAATTTTGATCAAGCTCTCTTGTGTTCATTCAGATGCTGTATGTCTCCCTTCCCACTGGCAAAAATATTCTGGAATTCATGCAGAGCACTGATATTTGAAACGTCATCCTAATACAACTTAAAAAGAGGCGAGATAAAAGTTAGATGGAAGTGAGTAGAGAGAGAAAGTAGATCTGCCTGGTCATCCTTTCAAATCAAATACGAATATTGAAGTAATCTCCATGTAATGATGTTGAGTGTTTTGTTAACTACATGTGTCCGTCTCTTCCTTTGAAAGTTTGTCCATGTTCACTTGTCTCATTGACTTCTCTTCAATACCTCTTTAGTTGTTGAACTGTTTACAGTTTCCTCCTTTTAAAATTTTTATTTGTAACCAACTGTTGTGTCTTTTCCTCTCCTTTTGCTCCAAACTCGTCGGTACAAGCGCAGCGTTGAGTGACAGGTGCCTGAGCTGCCCACACGATACCTCCATCAGAGCGCAGGATTTAAGAGCACCTCAGCTGTAGCAAACTCCTGCTCAATACGACACTGATATGAGCACACCTGTTCTGTTCTACGTTGGCGAGTTCTGCAGTAGTGTTGTACATGACATAGTCAAGACGTAACAATTTTTGCTCAAAATTTATTTATCTTCTAATTTTTTGTCAGTGTTGGAGCTCTCGGTGCTTCCACTGCAGTCATTTTTTTTTCTTAAATGATAAATACTCTGTAATTGCCTTCTAAGTTTGTGCTTTCTCCCCTCCAGTAGTAGAGCGAAGCAGTTTGTCTCTTTGAACTCGGTTCTGCAATTCAAAAGCAGCAATGTGTTGCTACTAGAGCACACTGCCAAGTTATCTCCAGTTTCCTCTCAGGATAGCTGCTAAGTATATTTCTGTCTTATGGAGATGGGAAGCTTGCAGTCTGAGGGGCCCTGCTCGCCCAATTGCTCTTCTAGGTATAAAAAATTTAAATGTTGTTTCACTGATGACTGAGTTTGCCAAAGTACGGAATGCCTGTGAGCACAGCACTTTGTTCTCCAGCAGGAAGGTGCCGTTTAACGGCAGGTCTCGTTATGCGCATGTGCAGCTTCTTGTGATCAGCCAAGACTCAGCCTGAGATTCACAGGGCCCATAGAGAATCATTCTCAAGATTGAAGGGCCATCAGAAATGTTTCTTATACGTAAGCAAACAATTGTTTTTATGTATGTTTTGATAAACCACACATGAACTTTTGCTTAAGGTTTCAGTTATCTGCTAAAGATCTTACAAAAGGTACATCATGAGACTCATAAGGTAGACTTACCACTCCAAGGTAGTGCATGTATGCATATGGGATTTTACTTTTTTTTCCAGTTCCTACAAGAATTCTACGCTTGTTTTATTGCTAGTGTTCTATGTAGCTCACTGTCACGACTGTGGCCTCAGGCCACATCCCTTAAACTGAGGAGACAGAAAGTCAAATGGAATACCAGAACGTGAAACTGACTTTGTTGTTAGCATAGCCCTTTTTCCATAACTACAGAAACTGGCATTGGGATTGTGTTATTTCAAAGCCTATATGCATCATTTCTGTCTGACAGAAAATGCCATAACTGATAAATCAACAAGAGATATCTGTCCCCCCTTCCCTTTTTTTTAGGTGTTAAACTACCATATCTAGTTAGAATGAGGGCTAGATGCCTTCATGAGGCCTTAAAAATGCTGATCTATAGTTTTATGAATGTAAAAAATGTCATTCTCCTGTATTTAATGAGTTGTTTATATTTTTGAAGTCTATGAACTGAGATAATTACCATGAAAAATTCTAGGCAGATGACTTGAAAGTGTTTTATCATTCTTTGTTTTTTAATAAGGCAAGAAGTTTTTAGATAGTTACAGAATATTTCAGGATCAGGATCCACAATTAATGTCTATTAAACTAAAGCAATGTCAGATCTTAACTGCCTTGCTTTAATTTGAAACCACAGTAGATGAGAATTCAAATGGCAGTTTAGAGGGCAACCATGCTTCTGCAAAGGTACAAACTCTACACTTTACCCATTTCTATATTAATCATTTACTTTATGCTTTTTAATAAGTGCATGAATTATGCTCATCATTTAAAAATCCTTCCTGTCTAATATATTAGAGACTGGAAATAATAATTTTCTCATTTTTGTGTGCAGATAGTACAGGTCTGTTTTCTATCATAAAGCAAAAAACTCCAACATACTACAGTCATTCTACATGTGTGGTATTTCCATTTTCACGTGTTAATTGTGGAGGTATTTTTATTGCAATGTCTTTCCTGTGAATTTATTTTTTAAAAAAACAAGCAAGATACTCTGAAAGAGCAGTATCCCGAAGGGAAGCTATGGAGATCTTTTCTTGAGTTAAGTCTCCTGAAAAATTTCTCAGCCCTGAAGATTTCTAAAAGGCAAGAAGCCGGAGTAAAACTGTTGCAGAGAGCTGGGAGTAAACAGCATAGGCTATGTAAACTGATTTTGTACTAAAAATTCTGATTCAGAGTGTTGCTAAGTGCAAACAGAAATATTTTTCTGTTAGTTGCCAAACAAGCGGAAGACTTTCTGAGTTTCTTTTCACCATTTTGCGCTCTAAAAGAGGGGGAAAGGGGGCAGGGGGGGGGGAATTCTGTGTAGCCTATCAGGGTCTGGTTCCCTTACCAGGCTTGTTTTAACCCCATTTGTGTTTCTCCAGAGAAAGTGTAAAACCAGCATCAAGACCAGCAGTCTCATAATTGGAACCCATTTTATTCAAGTACAAGGCAACAGAACAACGTGAGGTGTTAAGCAAGGCATTCTCTCTTCTAAAACAGACTAAGATATATACTGGAAATTAAAATAAAATGTAAAGTCTCTTAGTAATAATTACATATGAAGATTTTCACAGCAAAGTTGTGTGAAAGATATTTCTCAAGTGCACCGATGATTTCAGTTAATGAAGACAGTTATGTGAAAATGTTCTTATGTGATTATAGGATGAAAAAATCTGTGAAGTCATTAAAAGAACCATCCATTTCAGAACAAACCATATAAGGCACATAGAATTCTACCACGCTGACATAGACTAGGCAGTAGACCAACACTTAAAGAAAAAGTCCTCTCAGAACAGAGAAGTATCTGACCTTCCCTCTGTGCTTCCCTGACCAGGCTTTCAGCAGTGATCCTATCACTGTTTATTTCATGAATATTTTCACACCTCTGTTCTGTATCTGTGTGGTCTGTTAGCAGGTTTTTGAAGGCCCCAAGGCTGAGGAATACAAGGATGGTATTCTCACTTCGCTTACCTGTATGAATGAGATAATATTTAAGCCACATGCTCGAAAAACCTTACCAATCAGTACTGAGTGGTTCTGGTTGCCCCTTACGGCTGCACCTGGAAGGAGCAGGCATACCGGGAGCTGACTGGCTCTGCTCTTGAAAAAGGAGCTGGAAAACTCAATTAAGACCTGTTCAGGATAGAAGGCAGCTGTGGGTGGTGGATTTGCATCTAGTCAGCCCTCAGACAGGCATTAGTTCCAGGTAGGGGCCTTGAAGGGTATTGACAGCAAGGGCAAGCTTTTTTATTATCAAAGCTTCTTAGATTTTATTTTTCACCTTATTAACTAGAATACTTGGGTACAAACTGCAGCCAGTAGATCTCATGGACTCTGGAATTCTCAAGGACTCTGGAATTTGGATTTTGCTGAAGTGTATTCTTAAAACAGTGCTGCTGTTATCCCAGAGCCATGGTGGTGTTGGCTTAGAAAACTAGCTTTGTGGGTCACAGTTGACCTTCGTGCTGGAACGTATGTCCGGAAAGTTAAATTAACAGCTCTATCAATACTTAGAGGAGGAGGTAGCGGGTAAATTATGACAAAGATGTGGTAAGAAGGCTTCTGGGCTTGGGAGAAACTGGTTTAGCACTAGCTCCAAGTCTAGGCAGTAAGGAGCACGGTAAGAGCAGGCTTTTGTGGCCCTGCGCTGAAATGAGAGGGCTATTTAATGAAAGAGGAGTTATCTGCAATATGCATGAGGTCTGTCTGGTTGGAAGGGGTGTGGGACCAGTGTGTATTGGTGAGCAGATTGCTTCTCTTACTCTGTAAAGTTCTTGTAGTTGCACACCTCTGACAGCAATCCTGCAGGGACTCCTCTTGCAGACTCTCAAGTACGTTTCCATTACTTTGTCCCTTGATGGTCAATGCTGACAGTACAGCGCGGACTATCAAATGGAATTGACAAACAGGAGGATGAGTTTGTATTGATTTCTGTGCTGTGACAGATTGTGCCACAGGCTAGTTTCAGTGTAAGGGCTAGAAATAAAATCTGGGAACTTCCCTTACTGTAATGCAAGTATGACTCGCAGAAGAATCTGGCCAGTGTCTTAGCTAAACATGCTGATATTAAATAAGTCTTCACCAGCCTTTAAAAATGAAAGCGTGCTTATGCAGAACTGTAACCAAACCCCATTTTTTGGCTATAAACTACAAGTCAATTTACTAATTTCAGACTATAGATTAGATACGACTTGCCAAAAGTAAGTATCAAAGCAGGTCACCATTGTGCATATGAGACAAGTTTTTACAGAGGCTCTGCTGATACTATCACGGTATTTTATGTTGTGCAAATTAATAGACTGTAAACTCGTTGCAATTTAGGACAAGTTAAATGTCTTTTTACTGTGGTCTTAAATACTATCCTACCTGAGTTGACTGGTTGCTTGTGGCTGTTAGTTTAAAAACACACACTTCTTGACAAACTGCCCTTGCTAGATTGGTGGCCTATGTTCAAATCAGTTGATTGGAAAAGAAATTTAGCCTTGTATTTGCTGTCTGCTGAAGCTGATCTGGTACACCGCAGTCAAGCTGACCTCCTGAAAAACCTCCCAGTTTGTTTAAATTCAATCAATAATTTGCCATTAACCAGCAGGCTGATCTTTGTATTCTGAGCTATGTACAAGTTAGATGCGTATCCTCAATAGACTTTCGACAAAACTTGCAATGAAAAGAGCAGTGTTTTCATTACAGCGCTCAAGCTTTAGACTGCCAGTGACGTTACTCGTTTATCATCATCCCCTATAAGAAATTCTGAATAAATACATGCTTATAGGTGCAGTTAACAAAGGACACAGAATAGTTTACCAGTACATACTACCAGTAGCACATACCAAACTCCTGAAGTCCTGTTGCTTTCTGTAACCCTAACACTGGCTGGACTAAAAACTATATGAAGCAGTCCTTAGTTGCAGTGCTTCATAAAAAAAAAAACCAGAGCCAATTCTCATGTATTGAGTAGCTGTGGTCTTGTTTTTCATCAGTGCCAGTTTAGCATAATGCCACAATCTACAGCAAGAGACAAGTGATTTGGTTTTGTTGGTTTTGTTTGTTTGTTTGTTTGTTTGTTTTTTATGCAACAGCTAGAAAAACTGCATGGAGTTACTATTGAGAACGTGATGGGGTAATTTAGAATTCGGATTATTTCCTGAAAGGGCTGTACTTTAAAGCAACAGTTGTGGCAAATATAAATCTTTAATTTTCTATTGTACTTTCATGCTGCTCTCTAAAGCATTTAGTAAATGAAAAAACGTATTAAGCAGTACTTCGTCATCAAAACACTGAGACAAAAGATCACTTTTCAAATTTGTCAGCATGAGATTATTTTAATGAATGTCATGAATAATAGCAAGCTAAACTCCCCACCCTTGTGAGCCCTTCAGATTATTACCCACTTCTGGTCTTTCAGGTGGGAAGTGATGAGGTAGCAATGAGAGGCTCACAATCCTTTAAAAAAGATTTCAGGGCCTTAGGGCAACTGGTAAAGGGATCAGGAGCTCAGGTTGTGTTCTCCTCCATCCCTCTGATATCAGCGATGGACGAGGGAATATGTAGGAGGAGTCAACAGGTCAATTCATGGCTCCGGGGCTGGTGTCGTAGACAGGGCTTTGGGTTTTACGATCATGGCTTGGTATATGAGGCACCAGAGCTGTGAGTAGCCAATGGGATGCACTTATCCCAGAGGGGGAAAAGGATTCTGGGGCAGGAGTTGGCAGGCCTCACTGATAGGGCTTTAAACTAGATTTGGAGGGGGAAAGGGTCAATAATTTCATGCTTGCCTGTGACAAACAGTGGGGCAGCACATCGGGGGCAGAGGGATGGAGTCCTAGTAAAGGCTCTCAACTTGTTGCCCTAAGACAAGCCGGAGATGACGCACCGGGACACCCCGAGGGAATCAAGGGGGATTCGCGCAAGAGGGTGACATGGCCAGCCCAGCTGAAGTACCTCTACATGAATGCACGCAGCTTGGGCAATAAACAGGATGAATTAAGGGCCACTATGCTGCTGGAAAGCCATGACATAGTGGCCATTACTGAAACTTGGTGGGATGATTCCCATGACTGGAATGTAGGGATAGATGGATACAAGCTCTTTAGGAAGGACAGGCAGGGTAGGAGGGGAGGAGGTGTTGCCCTCTACATCAGTGACCAGCTAGAATCGATGGAGCTCCACATGGGGAAGGATGAGGAGCTCGTTGAGAGTGTATGGGTTAAGATTAAAGGGAAGATAGGGGAAGGTGATGTTACAGTAGGGGTCTGCTACAGGCCACCTGACCAGCAGAGCCAAGCAGATGAGGCCCTCCATAGGCAGAAAGAAGTGGCTTTGGTCCTCATGGGGGATTTCAAGCCTGGTCCTCATGGGGGATTTCAAGCACCCTGACGTAGAATCACAGAATCATAGAATCATAGGGTTGGAGGGGACCTCTGGAGATCATCCAGTCCAACCCCCCTGCCAGAACAGGGTCACCTAGAGCAGGTGGCACAGGAACGCGTCCAGGTGGGTTTGGAATGTCTCCAGAGACGGAGACTCCACCACCTCTCGGGGCAGCCTGTGCCAGGGCTCTGCCACTCTCACAGGAAAGAAGTTCCTCCTCATGTTTAGGTGGAACTTCCTATGCTCAAGTTTGTGCCTGTTGCCCCTTGTCCTGTCCCTGGGCACCACTGAAAAGAGCCTGGCCCCATCCTCCTGACACCCACCCTTTAAGTGTTGATAAGTGTTGATAAGATGCCCCCTCAGCCGTCTTTTTTCCAGACTGAAGACACCCAAATCCCTCACTCTTTCTTCATAAGAGAGATGTTCCAGTCCCCTCAGCATCTTGGTAGCCCTTTGCTGTCCCCTCTCCAGCAGTTCCCTGTCCTTCTTGAACCGGGGAGCCCAGAACTGGACACAATACTCCAGGTGCGGTCTCACCAAGGCAGACTAGAGCGGGAAGATGACCTCCCTCCACCTGCTGGCCACACTCTTCTTGATGCCCCCCAGGATGCCATTGGCCTTCTTGGACATGAGGGCACATTGCTGGTCATCATGGTCATCTTGTTGTCCACCAGGACTCCCAGGTCTCTTTCCACCGAGCTGCTCTCCAGCAGGTCACCCCCAACCTGTACTGGTGCATGGGGTTATTCCTCCCCAGGTGCAGCACCCTACAGTCGCCCTTATTGAATTTCGTAAGGTTCCTTTCTGCCCAAATCGCCAACCTGTCCAGGTCTCTCTGTATGGCAGCACAGTCTTCCGGTGTGTCAGGCACCCCTGCTAGCTTTGTGTTATCAGCAAACTTGCTGAGGGTGCGCTCTATCCCCTCATCCAGGTCATTGATGAATATACTGAGGAGGACTGGACACAGTACTGACCCCTGGGGAACACCGCTCGTCACTGACCTCCAACTAGACTCTGTGCCCCTAATCACGACCCTCTGAGCTCTAGACATCTGCTGGAGGGACAACAGAGCAAGGCTCCAGCAATCCAGGATGTTCCTGGAATGCATAGATGACAACTTCCTCCTCCAAATGGTAGAAGAACCAACAAGAAAAGGTGCTATGCTGGACCTTGTTCTCACCAACAGGGAAGGGCTGGTGACCAACGTGAGGCTCAGGGATAACCTGGGCAGCAGTGACCACGAAGCAATAGAATTTAAGATCCTCAGGGCAACTAGGGGGGTATATTCCAAGCTTACGACCCTGGACTTCAGGCATGCAGACTTTCATCGCTTCAGGGATCTGCTGGCCAAAGTGCCATGGGACAAAGCTCTAGAGGGAAGGGGGGCCCAGGACAGCTGGTCAGTATTCAAGGATCACCTTGTTTGTGTCCAGGAGCAAACTATACCGACAAAGAGGAAGGCAGGAAAGAATGCTAGGAGACTTGCCTGGATGAACAGGGAGCTCCTGGACACACTGTCACACAAAAAGAAAGTTTATAAGGAGTGGAAGAAAGGACAGCTGGAATGGGGGGCATATAAGGAAGATGTCCAAACAGCAAGAGACCTGGTGAGAAAAGCTAAAGCTCAGTTAGAATTAAATCTAGCCAAGGAGATCAAGGGAAACAGCAAAAATTTCTATAGGTATATTAATGGTAAGAAGACGACTAGAGAGTGTGTGGGCCCCCTCATAAAGGAAATGGGGGAGCTGGTGACAAGTGATATGGAAAAGGCCAAGTTTCTCAACGACTTCTTTTCCTCAGTCTTCACTGGCAAGGGCTCCAGCCACACTCCCGGAGTCACAGAAGACAATGGCAGGGGTTGGACAGAACTGCCCATCATAAGTGAAGATCAGGTTCGTGACCATCTGATGAACCTGAAAGTGAACAAGTCCATGGGACCTGATGGGATACACCCACCGGTACTGAAGGAACTGGCAGATGAGGTTGCTAAACCACTCTCTATTATCCTCCAAAAGTCATGGCAGTCTGGGGAAGTCCCCACTGACTGGAAAAGGGGAAACCTAATCCCCATTTTCAAAAAGGGAAAGGATGAACCAGGGAACTATAGGCCAGTCAGTCTCACCTCAGTGCCTGGTAAGATTATGGAGCACATCCTCCTGGAGGCACTGCTGGGGCAGAAGAATAACGAAGAGGTGATTTGGTACAATCTACATGGCTTCACCAAGGGCAAATCGTGCCTGACAAACCTGGTGGCCTTCTATGAGAAGGTCACAACATCAATAGACAAGGGGAGAGCAACTGATGTTGTTTACCTGGACCTGAGCAAAGCCTTTGACACTGTCCTGCATGACATCCTGGTCTCCAAGCTGATAAAATATGGGTTTGATGGACTGACAATTCAGTGGATAAAGAACTGGCTTGACACCCGCACCCAAAGAATGGCTGTCAATGGGTCCGTGTCCAAGTGGAAGACAGTGACAAGTGGAGTCCCTCAAGGATCAGTACTGGGACCAGTCTTGTTTAACGCCTTCGTCAGCAACATGGACAGTGGCATGGAGTGCACCCTCAGAAAGTTTGTCGACGACACCAAGCTGTGTGGGGCAGCTGACATGCTGGAGGGAAGGGATGCCATCCAGAGGGACCTTGACAGGCTGGAGAGGTGGGCCCATGTCAACCTCATGAAGTTCAACAAGACCAAGTGCAAGGTCCTCCATCTGGGTCGGGGCAATCCCAAGCACCGATATATGGGCGGTGACTGGCTTGAGAGCAGCCTTGAAGAAAAGGACTTGGGGGTGCTGCTGGACGACAGGCTCAACATGAGTCGTCAGTGTGCACTAGCAACCCAGAAAGCCAATCGTATCCTGGGCTGCATCAGGAGAAGTGTGGCCAGCAGGTCGAGGGACGTGATTCTCCCCCTCTACTCCACTCTTGTGAGACCTCACCTGGAGTACTGCATCCAATTCTGGAGCCCCTACTGCAAGAGAGATATGGATGTGCTGGAACGTGTCCAGAGAAGGGCCACGAAGATGATCAGAGGGCTGGAGCACCTCTCCTATGAGGACAGACTGAGAGAGTTGGGGTTGTTCAGTCTGGAGAAAAGAAGGCTCCAAGGAGACCTTATAGTGGCCTACCAGTATCTTAAGGGGGCCTACAAGAAAGCTGGTGAGGGACTTTTTAGGACGTCGGGTAATGGTAGGACTAGAGGGAATGGATTAAAACTAGAGATGAGTCGATTCAGACTGGACGTTAGGAAGAAGCTCTTCACCATGAGGGTGGGGAGACACTGGAGTGGGTTGCCCAGAGAGGTGGTGGAAGCCCCATCCCTGGAAGTTTTTAAGGCCAGGCTGGATGGGGCTCTGAGCAACCTGATCTAGTGGGAGGTGTCCCTGCCCAGGGCAGGGGGGCTGGAACTAGATGGTCTTTAAGGTCCCTTCCAACCCTAACAATTCTATGATTCCAAGCCGTATTTCTTTTTTTTTCCCCCGGACGTGAGCTCTGTTCTCCTGTTAATTTATATGACTTCCTTTACAAGGGATTTTATATAATTTGAACCAAATTAATTAATACAGGTGACAAATGACTGCTGGAAATGTACTTTTAATGTTAGTTCTGTACAGTCTTTTAAGCAGTGGTGGTGGTGGGATCAAGGGGGAAGGGATATTTTGCCCCTCTGTTTTCATTTAGAGGTTGCTTTCTTGAATTCCTTTTCACAAGCTCAGAGTAACATGGTCTAACCTTATTCCTGACCCACTTCAAGCAGGAGCCTAGAGACCTCCTTAGGTCCTTTCCAACCTGATTTTTCCTATGATCCTAAGAACAAACACAAATAAGGTTCCATACATTTCTATGAATGTAAGTAGTTCAAATTTATGGCAGCTATGCTGTAGTGATTTTTCTACACGATGCAGGGTCTTGCTCATGTTTCTAACTTGCAATCATTTAACTGGCCTGAAGGGATTAATTGATTGAATTTTAAGTTGAAATTCCAATGACCTTTTATTCACTGGCCACATGTAGCGAGCCAATGTTTAAAAATGAAACTCGGTTATAGTCACTGCTTGTGCCCCAAACCGTATTTCCTACTGACAGCGAGCCATACTAGTGACATGTGATGGTTGGCCCACTTTTCTCCAGGCATTCAAATTGTCCATTTCTTCCTCATGCTGATGCATGTAATTTTAGGTACAAACTGGATGATTAAACACCCGCAAGTTTCCACAGTTTACTTGTTACATTTTTCTTCAGTTATTCAAAGATACTCAACTGTATCTTACACAAGCCTCTTAATGTAGAAGAGGTGTCCCACTGGGGACAACACGGGAGGATATATGCGTATATTTTTACACAAAGAAACATCTTCTCAATGCACTTGACTCTAACGTGTCAAGAAACCTCAAATTTAGCTGTGGTGCTACAGAATGCAGCAGGCCTTTCAAAGACTTAAAAATGCAATAGAAGCTTAAGCAAAAAGCTTCAGATACCCTTGTGCTTGGAGGCTGGAGAACTGAAGACACTGCGTAAGACAAAATGTTCATATCCTGATCGCTTTGCCTCAGGCTCACTGAATCCTGAGTGAATTTATGAAGTATATTTGTTTTTGCCATGCTAGAACCAGTTTTTGTAATTATTTCTAGATGTAACTCTGAAATTATTCAGAATTGGAAGAGTGACCTATCGATAAACAGCTCTCATTTTCCGTTGCAAGCTGCAACAGTCTAGGGAGTTGGTCTTACAGAACAGATAGCCTAGTGAACAACAGCCTAGGTTGTTGACTTAAAACTATTACTTTTACAGCTGGGAGAGCTGGTTCTGTACCGCTCTCTCAGTCGACACTACAGCTTTGCATGGAAAAAATCCTCAGCGCAGAACAGTGAAATGAAGCTGTCATCACTGACCTTTAAGAACTAAAAAATTTCTGTGCCTGAGAGTGTCTCGCTGAACTCAAGAGTGTTTTTGTATGATAGACACTTGAATGCTAGACACTTGAATGCAGTCAGTGATATCTGGATGCGTCACAAGTGTGTATTTGCTCTTAAAATACTGAGAGAATAGCTACTTTAGATTGGCAGAGCAGAGACATCTGTGAATAGACTGTGTGCAGGCAATTTACCATGGATAATATTTCAGGAAAGTGCTCTTGTGCTGCTATTCAGTGAGATTTGCATGGCTGCAAAATGTCTTATTATCTTCCTGATTCCTTTTCTCCTTCTCTCATGAATGAAGCCTCCATTTGCCTCAATGGCAAAGTCTCCATATTTGCCTCAATGAAGGCTTTGTTTTTGTCTTCAACATTCAGCACAAACTTTCTGGTGATCAGAATGAAAAATGCTATCATAACAGAGGTTTTTATTCGCAGACTGCCAGTTTAGGAATATTGCTTACTGGCTTATGGACCTGAGTGTTTAAATCCTTCTTCCTCTTTTGGAAGATTATTTCCTGCTTTTGGAAAGATTATTCTGGTACTATGTGTAAGACTTGAGCACTTTTCACTTTTTTTGGATACTTGGGTGTGTCGTATTGCGTATGTTTTTCATTGCTCCACGCAGGACAAACAGGGAGGCTTGTTCAGCGCCACAAAGCATGAGCGTCAGCGCTCAGTAGCATCGCTGTGTTTTACTGACAGTCCAAAAAGAAAGGAGGAGGACTGACTTCACACTGCAACACTTGCTGTTATAATCTGTCTAATAGGGAAGTATATTTAACTGGTACAATCTCTGTCCTTGGTAATTTAGAGAAACTCAGTGGGGAAACACACACTTACTCAAGGGAGTTATTATATGGGAGCTTCCTGTAAATGTGTCTCAAAAGCATTTTCTAATAATAAGATAAATAACTTGGGCGACTGTTCCCAGAGTCTATACTGATGTGCTGAGATGTTTAATTTTCTGTGAATATGGGCCGCAGATATAATAGAGACAGAGGATGATGAGGCTTTCTCTTTTTTAGCTCTCTGCTGCACTGTGAATTCAGTTTTAGAATGGATTCAGTGTTAGAAGCGGTTGACTAGAAGCACGTATTCAATACAGTTGATCGGAGGGCTGAAATATGGGAGAAACACGTCAAAAGAGAACAGGGGAGAACGGGAGCTTTTGACCAGTGGAAACTTCTATTTCCATATTATCTCCAGCCTAACTGCAGAATAAATTATTTCCTCCAAGCCTTACTACTGTACAGATGTTACTGCAGATGGCACCATCTTTGCCAAAAAAAAGCTTGTAAATATGCACAAGGAATGTAATCAGTTAGGTTTAACTTCCAATAACAGTTGTTCAAAAGAAATGAAAGAATGCTGCATGTTTCTGTTTTCTTCCCATATGTTCTCCCTCAGCTGGAATTCAGGGTTCTCCAAAAGAAAAGTTGTGTTTTCACCCATCATCCCAGGCACTTACGAATAACATAATAGGAAGGCTGGGCATCTACTCTACCAGGGATCCAGGAAATATTTTCTAAATTCTGTTACAGTAGAATGAAAACCTTGAGCTGTATCTAGGGTCTAAGAGAAAGGAGGTTATATATGGCATTATTTTTCTGTTCTGTGATAGAAGCTATTGTCTGACTTTGCTACAGCCATGGCTTTATAATTGTTGGAAGTAATTTGCCCAGATTAATGCTCTCTGTTCAGTTCGTTTAATGTGACTTAATTTCATAACACTACAGGCTTTATCAGTAGTCAAAATAACCCCTTGAAAACCCCAGGAGGCAAAAATGCTTGACGAGTTTAGCTGTTGAGCCTGGATGATGCTGCTTCATGAAAAATGAAGTAATTGTTTTGAGGGAAAGAACCATCAGAAAATTACTGGGTCTATCAGAATTCTTTGTCTTTTGTCAGTCACGTAATTTGGCCGTAACTTGGCTTTTATTTTTAGGTTTATCACAATGCCTTTTTTTGTGTCTCTGGTAATACAGGAGTATTGTGAGTCTTCCCTAAGCCTATGCTACAAAGTGTCATACAGTTAGTTACCCATAAAAAAAAAACCACTCACCGAATTTTTTTATTGGCTTGAATTTGGGATATTACCTATTACAAACACGCACATATAAAGGCACTTGTATTTTCTGTTTCAGCTTCAAGTTGGAAGTGTCAGCTTGCATAAGATCATAAAAGCTGCTGTTGTTTGATTATTATTTTTTTGTTTACTTTTCTTTTCCTAAAAGGAATTGCTTTCTGGCACAAACAAGTACCCTTAAGTGTTCTGCTCTGCATAGCCAGTATAGTTGTTCTCATTAGCTTTCTCTACATACCTCGTATAGTTGTTTGCAATAGCTATAGCAAAGGAATTGTGAGTAGTTAGGAATGTTGGTAGTATCCTTTTATCCTTAGGTGTGGTAACAGATACTCTCAGTTCTGCCCTGGAACCCATTTATACCAGCAGTAGGTATCAGTTAGTTAACTGTCTTGCCTTTGACTAATCAGTCTGCTGATTCTGAATGATAAAAGTAACCTTTGATTTGAGTTAATATAATCTCACATGTAATTCAGCATTGTTTTGAGACCATTTTTCTTGAGGCTGGTCATACAAAGCATCGTTCAGTGCTTCCATTTAGGATAGGAAAAGGCCTTTGGAATTGTAAACGCATTAAACCTGTTAATAGTGTAGGAGACTTCTCAGAAATAACATTTTTCAGACAGAAGCTACTATTCTGCACCCCCCCACCTTCCCCTCCACCCCCCCCCAAAAAAAAAAAGAAAGAAAAAGTTGTAAAACAACTGTAGTAGCATTTCCAGGTTTTCACCTGGCTTAAGTGGTTATTGCTTTGGGTTGATGGTTTAGCCCTCAGTGTTTGCCATATATTGCCAGGAGTTTATGACTTACAGGATATTGCTGTGATCAATGGCTTATGGTTTATCGATTACTCTACTCTCAGGCCTCATGCTTTATCATTTAGGATTCATACTCGATGTTTAGCATTTTGTGGTTTGCTAAAGTAAATTATAAACTCATGAAAGATACAACTGTTGAACTCCAACCCTTAAGTAAGATATGTAGTCTTCTTGCCTCACTATCCAGGGTTCATCTCTCTGTGGTCTGATTCAAGACCTGGTTTTGATAGCTTCATTACGTGCACTCAGACTTCTCAGGAAATTGCTAAATTGTTGGAGAGAGCTGTAAGGAAGTACATACTGTGTAGCCATGAAAGATAGTGGAAGCACAGACATGAGCCTGAAACGGGGCTGGGTAGTACCTCAGGGATTTGAGAAAGAAGGTTCGTGGTGGTTACCCACCCACAGAAAGCACTGAAATAGTAAAAATCTCAATAATTTTGAAGGAAAACTTGAGGAATTGCCAGCTAGCATCTCAGAAACACAGGGAGCAGAAGCCAGTCTTTCTCTGGTCAATAGCTGTCTGGGCAGTGGCATTTCTTTGGACTTCATCGCGTGGTCATGAAGAAAATGGGCAGTGAGCATATTAATGCTCATCCTGCTAGCCCACTAAATCTTAGTTCTTGTTTGTATGTGATAATGATTCTGCTTTATACTCTGAACTTGTGTAGGTGCTCCTTGTGTGCTGCTTGCACACAGTAAAAGTTGTCCTGGACAAGCCGTCCCGCAGACAAGGTTATGCAGCATCTCTGAGGCCACTGAGGATTGTAGGAGGGAGCGCTGCCGGCATCTGTTGGATTAGTGTAGGGTTCATGGGGATTCTTTGGTATCTTTGGCTGGGGGCAGTGGGGTGGGTGGAATCCAGGTAACGCACAGATCAACACCCCCACTCTAACCAGTGTTTTCTCCTGCTGCGTCAAGGACTGCATGTTAATTGATACTGGGACTCCTCTTTACTTAGCTAATGAAGCCCACAGAATAGATCAAACACTGGAGTGCGGGAAGGGGTGGGTGGGAAGGGGTCAGATGGGACATCCCTGTGTAAACCCCGCCCAGGTATTTCTCTCTTAAGAGGTGCTCCTGGAGAGAGAAAGGAGACGCAAGAAGAGACTCTTATCTCCTGAGACTCTTCTTCCTCCTTCAGTAGTCATATTAATCAATATATACTATAGTTTATTTGATCACCTTTATGCCAGGGAGCACAAAGCACTCAATATTGAACCTTGCCTGAGGGTGGGGCTAGTTTTCCCTTGCCTGTGGCAGATAAGATGTATTTCTTCTCTGCATTAACTTGAGGTTTTTATTGTACAAGTTTTTCACAAAATCTAGGCAGAACTGCTGTCACAGTAACCCTGTGAGACGGGCAGCGTGACAGAAGAAATATTTATAGAGTGTGAGTGGACAACTCAAAAGTCAGTGTAGCATGACACACACCTTCTAAGGTCTTAATTTCTTCCTCCACAAACTTCGTGTCCGCAGCAGGACTGCAAAATTAAAAGCTGAGTTGTAATGAGAAACAACAAGAATCTCATAACACTGAAAAGGACATCAGAACTTACTGTTGCCTCGTTGTCTCTTCAAGATAAAGGCTGAAGTCACTTCTGATGCGTGGCTTACACATTTTCAGTCTATACTTTTAATTTAATTAGCAGAGATGTCCATCTAACTCTCATCCTGCACAGTGTTAGCGCTGGTATCCATTAAAAAAGTAAGAATCTCTCTGCACAGGAGATACCACGTCAGACAACAGTGCAGAGATGTAATTCGGAACTCCTGCTTTAGAATCGAGTTACAGTCACACTTTAGAATCTTTAGAATCGAGTTATGGTACCACTTATGAAATGAGAGTCTAGCTTGCAGCCTGCAGCGCAGCAAAGCAGTAAAGAAACAACTTTTCAAGCAGCAGATGGGTCAAACCTTGCACCCTGACACCTGCCTAGTACCTCAGAGCACCAGACCAGCCTGGAAGCGAAGCCCCTTCCTGCCTTCAAAGCTCTGGCACCCCTTGGCCGCAGCTCCGCCGCTGCTCCTGGAGACTTCCTTCGCTTCCTTACCCATCCCAGCATCTCCCACCAAGTTCCAGAGCGAGAGCCGTCTGGCGCTGTCTTGAGGCATGCAGCCAGCGTTTTCTCACGGCATCCCATCCTGATGTCTCAAAGACATTCTCAAACGACATTATCATCTTCGAACTTTTAACAAATCTTCCCTTAGAATCGCCTAAAAACCAGCCCAGTCCCTCCCCTTGTCTTCAGAATTCCCACAAGGGTCGTTCTTTCGTTCCATGGCGCCGCTGGGCGGTGGCGGGGCCGCTCCCCGCAGGCCGACCGAGACCCCGCCCCGCGCGCGGCCGCCAGCCGGGGGGCAGCTCCTCTGCCGCGGGGGGCGGCCGGGGCCGGGCCCGGGGGACGGGACAGCGGGGCGGGGGCCGGGGGCGCGGCCGAGTCCTGCCCTCGGTCCCGCAGGTTTTTCTCCAATAAGCTCCTTTCCCCTCGCTCTCCCTGCCTCTTCTTCTCTCTTTCCTGCGCTTCCCACCTGCTTTTTCGCCTTCTTCCCTTCCTCTCCCCACCCCTTCCCCACTCGATTTCTTCTGTCCTTCTTTCCTTTCCCTCCGTCACCCCCTTTTTTCCTGACATCCTTTCTCCTCTGTCTCCTCCGCCCTTCTCCCCTTTCTCTCACACTGGCCCCCCATTTCTTCTTCTCCCCCCTTTCCCTCATCATACAAATTCACCTTCCCTTGTCCCTCCCATCCTTCTTTCTTTTCTGTTTGCTTTCTTCCTCATCCTTCCCTCTTTCTGTCACCCCTTCCTTCAGATCCTCAGGTCTCCAGGCCTTGACAGCCAGGGACCATGCCTACCCCCACGTACAGACTGGAGGTGCCAACTAAAGTGAGCACCAACTAAATCCTGCCTCAAAACACCTAAGGTGTGCTTAAACCCCAGCTCAGTGCTCCCAAACCAACTCTCAAAGAATGAGACCAGGCTGGGTACATTTTTTTCTTTTGCAGGGTAGTCCTCTGAGGACCAAAAACTTGGAAGAGAAACAGTCTGACCTGATTTGTTCATTTCAGTGATGTATTTCTAAGGAAATAGGTAAGTATAGAAGGGGCCTAGAAGGGGTAGCAAACAGGAAAGGAAAGAGCAAGGAGCGTTTGACAGAGGAAAAGCTAACTAAATGACCTCAGTACTTAAGCCATTAAAAGCTGAAGGAATGTTGGTTAAGCATTGTTTATAGGAAGGTCTGAGAGAGCATAGCACACAAGGAATGGAAAAATACCATGGATGAACCCAAAGTTTTGCCTCAGGCCTGCAAGCGGGCTTTTGGCATGGAGTCCTTGTTCTGAGGCCAGGCACGTCAGTGTGGGTTGGGCGCTGTGTGCTGGGCAAGTGAGGGGTGAGCAGGGCTAGATCTTGGTGAGGGCTGCTCTGTGACAAACTCACATGGAGAGAAATGGGAGATGGGTCTAAAGGAATAAGGGGTGTGGGCTTTTCATCTCCAAGGAGGTCCCTAATGTGTCCACTGGCATCCCCCGCAATGTCCTTGAAGACAGGGCTTCTTCTGGGGTCGCCAGGGACTTGTGCTACAATGTCAGTAGGCACAGGTAGTACCCAGGTCACCGTTACCCACACGCACTTAGAACCCCTCTGGTAGGTAGCCCCCACCTTGACCTGCTGCTTGCAAACTCATTGAGCCCAAGGGCTCCGCAGGTGCCACTCAAACCAACCCCAAAGCCCCTGGTCACTAAAACCTGCTTAAATACCACTACTAGCCTCTGAAGTCCTTGGACCTCAAAACGACCCCCACACCTGAACCATCCCCCTCCTACAATCTCAAAACTCCCCCTAAGGCCTGCCCAAGACCACCAATGCCTTTGATGGCACCCCTGAAGCCTGCTTCACCCCACCATCCGCAATTCTGTCTTCATTCCCCTTAAGTCCACCTCCAAACAATGCTCCAGTACTCCCAGCAACCGCAAACCACCTACAATCCTGCCCCCAAAACACCACGACTGCAGATGTCTCTTCATCTCCCTTCACAGGTTGGAGTCAGCTTCTTGGTGCCTACATGGTCCTGTACGCCCTTGGTCCTGTGCTGCATTAGAATGGGATGGATGGCTGGACACGGCAGGGACTGAGGCACAGGCCATTCAGAGACCCAGCAGAGGATGCGTCGCTCCCTGGAGTTCACCAGCATTTCCTTTTCCCATTGCAGTAAGACAAGCACAAGCTAGCTCTTGACTTCACTTTTTTGTCAGTGAATGCTGATGTTAGATTACATCAGGGGAAAGTGTGAGGCTTGGCCAGGTGGCTGCCAGCCTGTTCAGCCCCAACGTAGGCCATGCTGGAGGCTGATGTGCTTCCCACTATGCTCAGACTGTATTGGGGTCCTCCTTGCTGCCTGCAACAGGACTGCATCAACTCTGCAGTCCCCTAGCACTGCGGCACAGCTGTTTTGTTGGATGAGCATGGGGCTATCAGAGGCAAAAGGGAGCAGAGCGTAGTCCCTTACTTCTCTGGAAGGCATGACTTTTCTCAACCTAGCATGCTCCCTGCAGTGTTACTCTGGCTTCTTACGGTCAGTCAGCTGTCTCTCTCCTGGCAGCACATCCACTTGCCCTGGCCCAAGAAGGAAGGGGAGAAAAAGTGCATTGAAACCAACAGCAGCTTCTGGATTCGTTAGTGAGCTCTCCATGAATCACACCTGCTTTACTGGGGCACCATTAGGCCTTTGAGTATGGAAGGAGCAGGCAGGGTGTGAGGAAGGATGGAGGCTGCAAGCGGAAGCTCCAAGGAGTGAGTGGAGTTACCTGAGCAGGTTGTTCAGCGGGCGGGACATAGGCTGGGCTGGGCTGCTTGGATCTGTAGTGGGGTCTTGGGTGCAGGTTTGTGGTTACCTGTGCGTGTTGCGAGAGGTTCCTGATGGGTAGTGTGTGGAGGAGATGGGATGCTGTGTGTATGCATCTGGGCTGCTGGGTACGTCGTGGTGCTGAGGGGAGTGTCCATGCTTGCCTGCAGGATTACTGCACAGTGCCTTTCTCCATGGTGGTGTCTGCCTTGTCAGCCGTACCAGTGTTCATGGAGAAGTGTGCATGCACCAATGTCTGCATGTGGAGGAGGAGGCTGTTATGCCTTCGGTACCCTACCCATCCCGCTTTCCCTGGCCGTGGTGTCCGTCTGTCAGACAGGTGGAGAAGTTAACTCTCTATGGGTGGGTTTATGTGCCTGTGTTCGTGCTGGCGGTGAGGCAGAGCTGCTCCCTCACTGTGCCTACGCCAGGGGTGCAGGATGTCTCTGCCTGCATGCATGTGCCTGCATGCACTTGCATCCTTTATGGTGCAGGGGGCTCTTCCCCTGGTTCTGTGTGCCTATGGAGGTGTTCTGGGGTCTTCAGAGCAGGTTTTTCCAGGTCCTCTATGGCTATTTTTGCTTCCACGGAGCCTGGAATCCCTGAAGTGCTCTGGTCACCTCTGTCGGGCAGTTCCAACGGCCTATGGTGGGACACTTGTGGCTCTGCGGTAGTGTGATCTCTCTCTGGCACTTTGCCAGGCTCTCTGGGGCTTTTACTCACTTTTGAGCTCTGTTCTCGGTGTGGGGGAGCTCATTTGGGGTCTGCAGGGCAGTTCCTACCACTGCGCTGCCACATTTAGGCAGGTGCAGGGGTGATCTTGGGTGCTTGATGCTTTTGGTGGTTCCCTGGGGCCATGGCAGGGTGCCTTGAGGTCTTTGCCGTGTTTTTTGGACAGCTTGGCGATGCCCAAAGCTGGTATGTCTTGGGAGAGTTGTTTGAGAGTCTTTGAGTTCCTTCCCACAGGTTTGCTGAGCAGGCAGCCTGTCCCTGGGACACCGTGCAGGGGCAGCAGGAAGCGGGGCAGCACACTGCGACTCGGGCTGAGAGCGCTCCTACGCACACGTAAGTGAGCAGAGCTCCTCGGAGCGCTGCGGTGGTACCGCCGCCGGCCGTCCCCTCCCGGGCCACCGCTTCGCCGGCCCCGCTCCGCTGCGTGACGTGCGGCCCGGCCGGCTCAGGCCTCGCCCGTGCGCCGCGCCGCGCCCCCTGGTGGCGGGGAGCGGCACTGCAGACCATCGGGTGGCGCACGCGCGTTTTCACGGAGGGCGCCCGGTGGTGCCTCCTCTCGGTTGCGCTCGGGTACTGCAGGTGGTCGCATTGCGCATGCGGCGTGTCGTCTGATTGGCCCACTTCACCACGTGATTTTTGCGGCATGCGCAGTGCGCGTGGTCGCGCGCAGCGCTGCGTGCCCGTGTGCGGTGCGGCCGAGCGGTTTGCCCGTGTCGCGCTGGTTTGGTGCCGGCGCCCGTACGCATGCGCGTTCCGGTGCCAGGGCGGCCGCCGGCCGTCCCCGTATGCGCAGTGCAGCGGACGGGCGCTGGGAGGTGGCGGCCGCGCCCGGTGGCCGCCGGCGCCGCTCGTCCTTGCTGGTTGGCGTGCTCCCTGCTGCCGTTCTGCCTTAGAAGAAACGCGCCCGGGCCGCGCCGTGCTGCCCCGGCGACGGGAGCGCAGGTTGGTGCTGCTCGCCTAAGGTCGGAGCCCTTCACGTGCGATTGCCTGTGGCTTAGGGCTGTCTTTTGGTCCCTTTTTTTTGGTAGTAACAGGCGATTTTCCTCATGTCGCGACACCAACAAAAAAGGAATATAAACAGCACTTGCAGCGTGAATCACCACGTTGACGTTCATAGTTTGTGTGTGCTGCATTTTTAAAGGCAATGAACTAATCTGTTCAGTCTGTTGCTTTTTAAAGAGTTGTATGTTTTGTGTTCTACAGTGATGAATCTTGAAAATAACGATGTGTGTTCGATAGTAATATCGGTAGTGAAAATTTTGGAAGTTTTCTCTGTAATCTTTGGTGATGAATTACGGACATGTTTAAAAACTATTGACAAACCATTTTGTGGAGAAGGAAAAAAACACATAGCAAAGAAATGTACCTATGTGTGAAATTCTCAGGCAGGGTGGCTTGCTATAAGACAAATCATTAGGTAATCACTTGAACCATAGATCATCATACATTGCAGTCACATGGAAATAACACACTTGTTCTTCACAAAATTCTTTTTGTGAGGAATTCTAAGCAAAGTTTTCTGTATCTTATTAAAGCAAGTCAACTGCAAATACAAATATTTAATTATTTATTAACTATGTAATATACAGAGATATATATTTTACACCAATATTTTAAAATGGAAGATAATAAAATTAATGTAGTTGACTAGAGATGACTATTTGGAAGAAGTCAGAAGGGAAACCTGACCTTTTTAAGTATTAATCCTTGTGCTATATACGCTATCTAGAAACTGGATACATGAAAATTGTATTGTAGTGAGACTACAGTATGGCACCTTGCTGAATTCACAATATGCATAGAAGCAAACTAAATTGATTTTTCAAGATTCATTTTGGTATTTGGCAAAATTGTTAATTTGTGCAATAATGTGATTTTTAATGTGAATGCCATTATGTTCTCACAATTATTTTAGCCTGGAGAATAATAGATTAAAATAGTGATTTCTCAGGGTTTTTACAGTTAGGAGCTGTAATTTAACCAAAAGTGTGCTAATTACAAGTAGATCCCAAGCTGCATCTTAGAGGCTTATTATTAGTCTTCTTTGAGTAGCAGATTATTAAAGACATACTTGTTTTGTTCTATATTGCCATTCAAGTATGTAGTATATAGGTGGTAATATTATTAGTGTCACATTATGCTTGTGAGACTGTGGTCACCATCAGACCCTAAATAAATATGGAATTTTTACTCATATTAATTTATGGAAGCCGTTAATGTTTTGAGTGTACAGACAGAAATGATTTTGTGAATGAAATTGTTCTTAATGCAAAGCATTATTTTTAATGCGTACCGACTTAATTGTAGTTAACTGTTTAAAATTGTTAATGCTTTTCTATACTATAGCGTTTATGCAGTGGTTTATCGAAGTCATGTAATTATTTTTATTAACAACATGGAAATAAAATCTTGAACTTTAGTTGTGAGCTGTATCCTGTCTAGAGACTTGCTGGAGGCGAACCGGGCCCGGGCAGCCCCGGGGAGGTACCCGCGAGCGGACGGAAGGCAAGCGGGGAAGGCGGCGAACACCCCCCGGGCGCAGACGCCGGCCGCCTCCCCAGGCCTCCACAGCTCCCCCGGAGTCTCCCCGCCGCTCCCGCCGTGTCCCCCCCCGCAGGCGCTGGCCCACACGCAGCCACAGCGGCCGCTGCCCCCGGGCTGCGGGAGCCCCGTCCGCCCTCGAAGCTGCGGACCCCAGAGAGCGCTGCAGGGGGGCCGGGTAATAAACCCGCGCAAGGCGTTTATTTTGTGCTCTCGCACACGAATCTATCCTGAGCACCCTTCTCCTTTTCCCCTTTTACCATCCCAATTGACCGTCCTATCGCGACCCCCCCGCTCGGCTCCGCCCTCCCGGCCCTCCCCGGCCCCGCCTCCCCGCGCTCTCGGCCCCGCCTCCCGCCCTCCCACGGCCCCGCCTCCCGCCTGCCCGCGTCTCCGCACCCTCGGCCCCGCCTCCCGCCTTCCCTCAGCCCCGCCCCGCCGCGCTCTCGCTGACGCCTCCTCCCCGTGGCCAAAGCGCGGTACTGCAGCGCCGGCCCCGCACGGGCGGCTGCCGGGCGCCATTCTCGGCGGCGGGGGAAGGCCGGGACCACCGGGGAGGCGAGCCGACCCCCCCTGGCCGCCCGGGGCTGTCTGGGCGGGAAGCTTCAAACTGCCCGCTGGCAGGCTACCAGGGAGCTGGAGGTAATCCGGGTCCGGGCAGCCCCAGGGAGTTACACGAGAGCGGACAGAAGGCAAGAGGAGAAGAAGGTGGACCCGGGTTTATTTTGTGCTGTCGCACATAAATCTATAAAGTTTTTAAGGAGAAAAAGTCCAGGTTTTAGTAAATCCGCTTCCGCGTCAGTCCCAGTGCCACGGCAATAGCCCGGCAAGCCCGCCGTGGCGTCTTCACCATGGCAACCGTTGCTGGGCAGATGGGCGGGAGGATGGGCCAATCAGAGCGCGGGCGCCCCGCTCCCATTGGTCGGATCGCCTCGCCGCGCTTCCATTGGTCGGATCGGCTTGCCAGGGCTGGGGCAGCGCAGGGATTGACGGCGGCGACGGACCAGTGGAGAGGGGTTGCCCAAGTAGGGCGGCGGGGCGGTGGCCAATGGGCGCGCGTCGTGGGTGGGCCGGGGCGCTCCGGAAGCGGAGGGGCCCGGGGGAAAATGGCGGCCAGCTCGAAGGCGGAGCGGGGCGGCCTGGGCGGAAAGTGGGGCTCAACGAGCGGGTCCTCGGCCGGGCCGGGCTCGTGGGGCCTCCACGAGCACGTTGTGAGGCGTCTGGATCGCGTCAAGGTGAGCGGGGGGCGGCGGGGGGCCTGAGGGTGCCTCGGGGAATGATGGGGGTGGGGGGGTTTGAGGGAATCCCAAAGGGGGTTGGGGAAGCTGAGGATGGGACTTGAGGGAGGCTGGGGGGAACGGGGGGTCTGTGGGGGCCCCGAGGGGTGGTGGAGGGAGCTGAGGGGGGGACACACGGGGTCCCTGAGGTGGAACGGGGGGCTGCTGAGGGGTGGCTAAGGGGGCGCTGAGGGGGAACGGGGGAGGGCGCTGAGGGGGCCCCGAGGGGGGTCTTGAGAAGGCTTTTAAGGGGGACAGGGGCGGAACGGGGAAGTTGACAGGGGGATGGAAGCCCAGAGGGGGAATGGGGGGGGGGCTGAGGTGGCCCTGGAGGGTGGCTGAGGGGAGGGACAGGGCTCCTGAGGGTAGTGGGGAGGAGGCCTTGAGAGGGACTGGCGGGTCCTGAGGGGACTGAGGGGGGGCTGAGGAGTGATGGGGGGGCTGAGGGGACTCTCGGGGGGGGAAACTTTTTTGGGGAAGGAGAGGGATGAGGGGGATCGGGGGGGGGTTGAAGGGGCCCTGAGGGGTGAGGGGGGGGCCTTGAGGGGGCCTGGGGGAACAGGGAGGCTGAGGGGGCCCAGACGGTGGGGAGGGGGGTCCTGAGAGCGTCGTGAGGGGTTATGGGGGCAAACAGGGGACCCTGAGAGTGGGGCACTGTAGGGGGCTGAGTAGGGGACATCGGGAGCTGAAGGGAGCCCTGGGGGGAGGCTGTGGTGGTGGTGGGGCGTGAGGGGAGCCCTGAGCTAGGAGGTGGTGGTGGTGGGGGCGCTGGGGGAGCCCTGAGTTTGGGGGGGAGGGGGCAGGCTGTGGCCTGAAGTGGGCCCTGAGTTGGAGGGAGGCTGTGAGGGGGAGACAGGGATCGGCTGAGGGGTGATTGGGGGGCTGAAGAGGGGCTGGGGGTGGGAAGGGAGGATCGAGGCATCCCCTGGAATTTGGGGGTCCCTGTGACCACTCCCCCCACTGTGCCCTCTCCTGCAGGATGAGGAGCCCTGCAGTGACCTGTACCTGAGGATCTGCGAGGGGCTCAGCGACTTCTCCAAGGTCATTGTTCTTGGCTTCAAGGGAGTGTGCCCTGTGTCATCGCCACGTTTTCCCCCCAGCGGGGATTGCCTCCTCCACACCAGCTATTCCCTGGGGGCCTGTGCTGTTGCCGTCCACGTTACAGGTATGGGGACAGTGGAACCCCCCACGAGAGCCCTCTGAGGCAGCCTGGGACCCACCAGAGCCTTCTGATACCCCCTGGGATCCCCCAACCCCTGCCAGGATTCCCTGGGAGCCCCTAGAATCTTCTGGGACCCGTCCACACCCCCTGACAGCTTGCAGGACCCCCTGCGACCCTTCATGTTCTCCCAGGACCCCTCTGGGACCGTCCGGGACCCACTGGGACCCTTCATGTTCCCCCCAGGGCTCCCTGGAGCCTTCTGGGACCCCCCACAGTCCCCCCAGGACCCCACAGATCCCCCTGGAGCCACCCAGGAAGCCCCAGAACCCTCTGGGACCCCCTGGAGCTCCCCCCCAGTATCCCCCACATCCCCCTGGGGCTCTCCTGGGACCACCCCCTACCCACTCAGAGGCCTTCAGGACCCCTGGAGCCCCCTGGGACCCTCCTACATGCTTTTCAGGACCTCCCTGAGCTCCCCTAGGACATCCCAGTGCCTTCTAGAGCCTTCTGGGAGCTCCCCCTGGTACCTGCCACATCTCTGTGGGATCTTCCTGGGACCCCCCACACCCCCTGAGAGCCCCCAAGGACCTCCTGGGACCTCTCATGTTCCCCCCAGGACTCCCTGGAGACTTCTGGGACACCTCCGAGCCCTCCAGAACCCCCTGGAGCCCTCTGGGACCCTCTAACACCTGCTACAGGATCCCCTAGAGCCCCCCGGAGCCACCAAGGACACCCCAGAGCCCTCTGGGACCCACTGGAGCCCCCTCCGGCCCCCAGTACCCCAACATCCCCCTGGGACCTCCTCCCCCAACCCCGTGAGAGCCCCTCAGAGTCCTCCAGGACCCCGTGGGACCCTTTGTTTTCCCCCAGGACTCTCTGGGACCCTCCTGGGACCCCCCACATTCCCCCAGGACTCCCTGGAGCCCCCAGGACCCTCCTATACCCTCTCCAGCATGCCATAGATCCTCCCAAAGCCCCCCAGGACACCCCAGAGACCTCTGGGACCCCCTGGAGCACCCCCTGCTACCCCCCACATCCCATTGGGACCCCCCCACACCTCCTGAGAGCACCCCCAGTGCCCTTTAGGATCCTCTGGGACCCTCCTACACACCCCTGCACCCAGACCCCACACAGCCCCCTGGAGCCCTCTAGGACCCCCTGGACCCCTCATATTCCCCAGGACTCTCTGGGACCTTCTGGGACCCCCCCACATTCACCCCTAGGACTGCCTGGAGCACCCTGAGACCCTTCCACACACTCCCAGGACACCCCTGGGCCCCACTGGGACTCCCTGGAGCCCTCCACGATATGCTCCACATCCCCCTGGGAGCCCCCACACCCCCAGAGAGCCCCCTTAGAGCCGTCTAGGATCCCCTGGGACCCTCCCCCGCCCCCCAGGATCTTCCAGAGTTCTCTGGAGCCCCTGTGGTACCTGCCACATCCCCCTGGGACACCCCCACACCCCCTTAGAGCCCCCAGGGCCCTCCAGGACTCCCTGGGACCCCTCATGTTCCCCCAGGGCTCCCTGGAGCCTTCTGGGACCCCCCTGGGACCCTCCCAGAGTCCCCTGGGACCCCCTGGTGCCTCCCAGGACCCTCTGCAACCCATCGTGTTCCCCCAGGACTCCTTAGAGCCTTCTGGAAACATCCACATTCCCTCAGTGCCCCTCTGGGACCCTCCTGCACCCTCTCCAGGACCCTCCTGAGCCATCTGGGACCCCCTGGAGCCCCCCCCCCCCCCAGTACCCCCTACATCCCACTGGGACCTTCTGGGACCCCCATTACACCCGCTTCCCCCTCCCAGGAAACACGAGCTCCTGCCAAATCCTCTGGTAGCGCTGGAGCCCCACAGAGCATCTCGGCACAGGAGAGATGAGTCAATGAGAGAGGAACTGAGCAGGGACCCCCTGGATGGTGGAGAGGAGGATAAAGGAGCTGCGGAGCAGAGACCAATGGGGGCTCTGACGGGACAAGAGAGAGGGAAACAGAGATGAAGTGCCACCAGGTGCCTTGGAGATGGAGGAAGGTATTTGCTCTAAAGCTTTAAAAAGAGGCAACTGAATGTAACAGGCTTGTTTTTCCCCCTGATATTTAGACAGCGTGCTCTGAAGTACTTTATTTCTGTCTGGCTCTTAGTGGCACATTTCCCAGGCAGCCCAGTAGCATCTCTGTCGGGCAGTGCTGCTGGCCAGATGTCCCTCCTCCTTGTGTAGCACACAAAAACCCTTGTAGTCCAATTATAACTATGTATTTTGACGAGAGATAGTGTCATGGTATCAATTCACAGCTGTGCAAGTGAAATTAGTGCCAGAGGGAAGTCAAATACTTTTATAGTGTAAGTATTTTTATTGGGTGTATATAAACCTAATGCACACCTTTTCACCAAAAGGGAAGGGACAAGGCATTTCCCAACACCAGTGAGAAGGTTTACCGTTATGCTAAGAACATGTTCAAAATTGTAGTAATTAGACTTAATCCTGACTTTAAGAGTTGAGCTGGCGCTGGTTTTTGAAGGCTGTGCTGTATTTTGAGCTGAGCTGTTTCCCCAGAATCCTCCTGTAGCTCAGCTCCTGTCCTGTCCCTCGGTCTGACGGAACTCCTCTACTTCCTTCCGGGCTATTTTTTAAGATGCTGAGCTATAATTGGGGATTTTTGTTTTCCAGGTGCCTTGTTGTAGACGTCTCGTGCTGCTCGAGAGATGCCCCAGCCCAGGTTTGCAGCTGGTGGTGGAGCCCCCCTGAACGGAAGAGGCCAGCCCTGGGTCTGGGTGGTTTGGGCCTCTTTTTGGGGTGAATAGAAGGGTGTCTGTGTGTGTCTCAGGGGGTGATGACGTCATGTGGGGCACCCCAATGTCATTGGGGCAGCGATGATGCAACAGAGGAGCAGTTGACTGGGGGATGGGGGGGGGGTTACATGAAGATCTCCCGAAAGAGGTAGGTCACAGCCCCAAAATGTCTGAAAATTCTTGGGATGCATTAAAAAAAATGTAAAAAGCTGTAACTATGGGCATGAGGCATTGAAATAGGGAACAGTCTCTCATTTATATATGAGAAAAAAAAATAATACTATGTATGTAAAATAAGTTCAAAATAAAGTCCTCTGTCTCTAAGGATTCTATGATTCTGTGCTTCTGTGTTATATAAAAGATCCTAGAATAAAAAAATACTTAAAAAAAATGTATTTATAAAAAGATGTTCGTGTCAAAATAGATGTGTAAGCAGACAGTCTAAATAGATATTCTGTATCATAAGTGTTAATGTATAAGTCCAAGCAGATTTTTCTATATAAGCATAAACAGGTAACATAAATTCCCTAAATACATACACATACGTGTAAATAATTGAGCGGCTGCTGCCGCCCGGCGGCTGAAGGCTGGTCCTGCGGCGGGGAGCCGCGCGTGCGCTGAGGCCCCGCCCCCGGCGGCGCTGTGCGTTGTTCCGCAGCTCGTGCGCATGAGCGGCTTCGCGGAGGCCGGTCCGGCGACGGTGTCGAGAGAGTGGCGGCCGGAAAGCGAACCAGGACCGCTGGCACTCCGGCGAGCTCCGCGCCTCCTGGAGCGGGATCGGTGCCGCCCGCCGGGCCTCGAGAGCGGCCGTCGGCGCTTCAGTATCGGCTCTTATACGTTACCGCGCCCCCGTCAGTGCCCGGCAGTTTTCCTGGTGTCCATCTCCATGGCCCCGCCGTCCTCCAGGACCCCGGAAGTGCCCCCTCAGTCCTCCGACGCGCGTCTCTATGGCGCTTTAGTCCTCCAAGACCCCCTCAGTCCTCCGACGCGCGTCTCTATGGCGCTTTAGTCCTCCAAGACCCCCTCAGTCCTCCGACGCGCGTCTCTATGGCGCTTTAGTCCTCCAGGAGCCCGGAAGTGCCCTCTCAGTCCTCCGACGCGCGTCTCCATGGCACTTTAGTCCTCCAGGAACCCGGAAGTGCCCCCTCAGTCCTCCGACTCTTGTCTCTATGGCGCTTTAGTCCTCCAGGATCCCCTCAGTCCTCCGACGCGCGTCTCTATGGCACTTTAGTCCTCCAGGAGCCCGGAAGTGCCCACTCAGTCCTCCGACTTGCGTCTCTATGGCACTTTAGTCCTCCAGGAGCCCGGAAGTGCCCTCTCAGTCCTCCGACGCGCGTCTCTATGGCACTTTAGTCCTCCAGGACCCCGGAAGTGCCCCCTCAGTCCTCCGACGCGCGTCTCTATGGCACTTTAGTCCTCCAGGACCCCGGAAGTGCCCCCTCAGTCCTCCGACGCGCGTCTCCATGGCACTTTAGTCCTCCAGGACCCCGGAAGTGCCCCCTCAGTCCTCCGACGCGCGTCTCTATGGCACTTTAGTCCTCCAGGACCCCGGAAGTGCCCCCTCAGTCCTCCGACGCGCGTCTCCATGGCACTTTAGTCCTCCAGAAACCCGGAAGTGCCCCCTCAGTCCTCCGACTCTTGTCTCTATGGCACTTTAGTCCTCCAGGATCCCCTCAGTCCTCCGACGCGCGTCTCTATGGCACTTTAGTCCTCCAGGAGCCCGGAAGTGCCCCCTCAGTCCTCCGACTCGCGTCTCTATGGCACTTTAGTCCTCCAGGAGCCCCCTCAGTCCTTGAACGCGCATTTCCGTGGTACTTTAGTCCTCCAGGAGCCCCCTCAGTCCTCTGACACGCGTCTCTATGGCACTTTAGTCCTCCAGGACCCCAGAAATGCTCATCAGTCTTCTGGAAATCATATGCTTCCAGCACTTTTACAAAACCACAAAATACGATTAACAGTTAACCACAAAAATATCTGAAGATTGCAAAAATAAAGCAGCCCCTGCAGAGCTCTCCTCTCCACAGCAACAACTGGACAGAAACCAAACAAAAGTGGTAAGAGAATCACTAGAGGTAACTCCCAAATAGAAATAAAAAAAGGTGGTGCTTTGCCTGCTGACAAGTTAAGGCAGAAGAAAAACAGCTGCTGCTCCTGTGGCCGCCCTTATGTCTTCTGGGGGGGTTGTCTCCGCCCCTTTCTCCAGGGGATTGTGGGAAGGACAGTGGGCGGGGACCTGAGGGCAGTGGGCGGGGCCTGGGGTATATGAGCCCCAGCCTCCCCGCAGGAGCTCATTCTGCTGCTGGCCTTCTCCAGGATGGGAGTTTGCAGGTGCTTAAGTATAACTTTGGAGCGTGTTCAGGTGTTTGGGCAAGTCTTTTTTAACATTAAGATTAGTATAGGTAAGAAATTTGAGGTAAGAATTTCAGACAATGTAAGGTTTGATGCCATATATAGTAGAAAATTGACTTGTATGTTCCTTCCCTGTTTTTTTTTTTTCCTCAGATCAGTAGTTTTGCAATGAGTGTTTAGTGTGGCTAGGTGGTTTAATAGTATGTCTCTCCTTTTTTTTATTCCAGGTGCTGTGTGTTTTACTGTAATTCTGGACTTTATTGAAGGTAGAATTCTGTGTTTTTCTCTAGTTTTGCTCTACACTCTCTAAGCAGTTGTTTTTATTACCTTTAATTGGGCCAGTTATGAAATTTTTGAGTAGGAGTTAGGGTGAATGTCTTGTATGTGTTTATATATGGACTTTTAGTGCTTTGAGGAAGCAGCAGGGATGTAAGGCATGCTGCTGTTCAGGGTATGGGACAGCTCATTGTCTTCCCTAATGGTGTGCAGAGTGTCATGGTGTCCATAGAGCCTTTGCAGCTTGTGGCAGGCCCCTGCTAGGTCAGATCAGGGCTTCACTGACTTTGTGGGTCTGTAACAGAGCCCAGAGTCTGAGGGAAGACACAAGATAAGAGGTGCCCACCAAATGCAGAGCAGGGTTCAGAAGAGCAGTTCCAGAGGAGCAACTGATGCAGAGGGTTCAGGCTGGCAAATAGAGGGCAGGAGCTGTTGGGAAGAAGTTGGGCTCCTTTCCTGACAGTTCAGGAGAAGAAAGAGGGGTCCTAAACTTTTAGCACTGAGGGATGACTAGAAAAGGGAGGCAGGTTCATGTGTCATTCTCAGACAGGTTTCGCCATTGGGTTTGGGTGTCAACAGGATCTGGTCTCTTCTAGGCTCTTGTAATTGAGGTGAGCTGGATAGTATCGAGGAGGAGCATGGGACTGGTGACTTGGCAAAGTGCAATGGTAACGTGTTTCTTGGTATCTTAGGTGCCGTCAATAATTGTCGCTGCAGCCTCAGACTCTGGAATTGGCACAGAGCAGGCAAGTGGAACATCACAGTGTTCAGGAGGATGCGGGTGTTATGGAAGAGGGTGGCATCTCAAGATGCTTATTGCTGATGCTGTCATTGCTTTTGGGATTTATGTTTTTTTCTTTTGCAGAGGAAGAAGGAGGCACCTCGTGGCCACAGGAACATATCAGATGGCTGTTTTCTGTGGATTGTGTCAAGGATGGATTTGGACGCCCGGCCCTCCAAAAGCTAAGTTGAGAGACTGGTGCCAGAGAAGGGCCAAGGCGACAAGGTTGACAGTTGCAAAAAGGGGCCTTTGAAGTTAGCGTAGTGGCGAGGGCTGTCCTGGAGCACAGTCCCCTTTGGGCAGGTAAAGGATGCGGCTTACTGTTCAGCATGATGCTAGTGCGTCCTGGGCAGGGTAGTTCCGGCCTGTGTCTGTTGTGTCTGTTGTGTCATTTGTGTGCTCTGTGTTCTGTGTCTAAGACCTCTCTTGGGTCTCGATGTTGTCCTTAAGCTCAAGTAACACGGCACAGCACCTCAGGCGCCATCCCTAGCATCTCAAATGCCTGCACCTGTGGGCATAGCACCAATTGGCTGCCGCTCTTCTTGTGTTACACACTTAAAGTGTAGATTGGTCTTGCAGGGAAGAAGTCCCAGTCATGGAAGTGGGTTGTCTGGAAACTTCTGAGATGCGTCATTACGTGCTGAGGTCTTGAAGCCGGGCTTCCTGTGCATATGTCCTCTCAGTTCTGAGAGTCACTCCTTGTCTTGGGCCATGTCATTCTGCCCCTTTCCTAGCACTTTCCTAGAGCCTCCTCACGTCACCATCAGGGGCCCGCAGGCCTTCTTGCTCAAGGGTGACTTCCATGCATTCCTCTTGATGAGATTTTTCTCTCATAAGTGCCATTTTTCTTGCTGAGAGTTTTCTCTCATTTTAGAGGCACATTGTTTGTAGTGTTCTGTGTAGTGTTGGTTTGTGCATATATGTGTTTGGCTCGGGGCTGCCCTGCCTGGGGATGTAGTGTCAGGGGTAGGAGGAGTACCGATAAGAGTCTGTGATTAATATGTGGATTTGCTTAGACTGAGATAAAGGTTTTTACAGTCATCTCGGAGTAGCCATCAGCAGGCTGTGTGGACAGGTTCTTATTAATTATTTTATGGGAAGAGCAGAGCTATGTGGGAGGGGTTGTTCAATAGTGAAGGAGATTGCATCTCAAAGATGTCAGGGCTGTTTTGTGTGGGGCTTAAAGTTAATGGGGTTTTTAATGATAGGCTGTAGTTACAGCCAAGATAGTATTTCTAAATAGGAAGAAGAATTTTGGCATTATGAAGGTATTGATCTGCATCCAGCTGACTGGTTTGATACAGTTTTATCAGATGCACGAGGGACAAGATGTGCAGAGCAACAAAGAGCCGAAGGGAGCATCGTAAAAAGGGGGTCAGTGGGTGGTATTAGAGCTAAGGTGGGATGTGTGGCTCTATGACTGCGTTATGGTAATATATTTTTTTCAGTTTGGAGCTTGAAGCAATGTTGGATTTGGCTGCCGGGGATGACTAGGGCAAGGTAAACGATGGGCTGAAGTTGCAGTTATTTTTCCAGGTGTTATATTGTGGGTCAAGTTTTAAGCAACGTGTTTGATGTGGATTTTGCAGGTGGTGCGCAAGCCTCCAGGTGGCAACCCAACCTGACAGAGGACGGGCCAGCAAGCTGTCAAGGTAAAGGGATGGGAGAAGGGAATTGGTGTGTGCAGGCTATGGATTTGGGCAGTATCTCAGCATGTACTGTTTTGCTTGGGTTTTTGCAGGTGCCACACCCAGACTCAGAGGGGTGATGCCACATGCTGATAAGGGACTCAAACAGGTGAGGTATTTGTAGGTACAGTTGGTGTCTAGCAGCAGAATACTACGTGGCAGCTCAGTGGAGTGCTTGTCTTCAGTTTTCAGGTACGTGTGGTTGGCCTGTGGAACCGGATGAGCATTTGAGGTGAGCTGGGTAGTAGAGAGGAGGTGTATGGGGCTGGTGATTACTTGCAAGTGCAATGACAATTATCTGTGTCTTGGTCTCTTAGATGCCATAATCAAAGATAGCCTGTGGGGGGGCGGTGAAAAGGGAATGTTGGTGAGGAGGCCTCTAGACACACTCAGGTGACTTAGAGGTCACTCTAAGGATGGGGTGTAGAAAAACATTTGTATCTTAAGTGGTGTTCAGTCTTCTCTGCTTAACAAGTAGAACACCTGTTGACTTATAAGAGGCCTGTTGTAGACTCAGAAGCACCCTAAGGAACACGCTTGAGACCCCTGCTCTGCCATGGAAAGATCGAAGCACAGTGATAAACTCTACCTGTGTCAATCCCTGATAGATCAGTGAAAACAGGGTGCTTGGTGATCCGTTAGCATCGACTGAGCTCTGCAGCACCTACAGTGTTGCTTGTGTGCCTTTGCCCGTGTGCCGCTTTTGGAATTCCTCTGTTGGCCATGTAACAAAAATACATTTATTCTTTGCAGTTCTTCTGTTGTTTTGCGGTTGTTAATGTATCATGCCTCTACCAGCTCAGACACAGCTGCAGCATCCGACTTTGGAGTTTCCACAGTGCAAGTGAGCAGAAGGCAAGAGCCCTCTAAGGAGCGGGTTGTTGGAGGAAGGGTCTGTGTTGCCTGATGCGTTGCTGACTGACCACACTGTTGTGTGTGGACTCTTTTGTAAATGATGAAGAACCTGAAGACTGAAGGATTCATCCCGTTGTCTGTGGTTTTCCTTGTTGAGGATGGAGTCAGACTCCCGGCCCTCTAAAAGATAAGTTGAGGGACTAGCACTGGAGTGGGGTTGGGGGAGGGAGGGGACAAGGTTGGCAATTGCAGGGAGGGGTTTTAAAGTCAGTGTAGAGCAGAGGCGTTTCCAGGAGTGGTCCCCTCGGGACAGGTAAAGGGAGCGGGTTAGTCTTCGGTATGATGCTAGGTTGTGCCGGGCAGGGCGGTTCCAGCCTGTGTCTGTTGTTGCGTAGTTGGTGTCGTCTGTCTTCTGTGTCTTAGACCTTCCCGGATTCTCTATGTCCTTGTTGCCCTTTGTGCTGAACGACAACAGCATGCACCTCGGTCGCAGCCCCTGCGGCCTCAAATGTCTGTCCATATTGGCAGAGCATCAATTGGGCAATGCTTTTCTTGTTGCGTTACAAGCTTAAATGGTGGATTGCTGTCAAGTCTGGGAAGTTTCCGGTTGGTCCTCTTTTGCAGAGTTGTTCCTGGTTGCATGAGCAGTTCTGCTCACTAAGCAGTCCATTTTCAGGGACTTCTGGGATTTCTGCCGTGCATCATTATGTTCTTAGGTCTTGAAGTCAGGCTTCCTGCACACATCCTCTCATTTTGGAGAGTCTCTTCTTATCATGGACCATGACATTGTACACTTGGTTTCAGGGAGTTCCATAGAGCCTCTTCACATCACCGTCATGGACCCACAGGTCTTCTTGCCTGGTGGTGACTTCCATCCTGGTGTCATTCTTCTTGCAGAGAGTTTTCTCTCATCTTTGTGGTGCACTGTTTGTAGTATTCTGTGTAGTGTTGGTCTGTGCTTGTGTGTGTTTGGCTCGGAGCCACCCTGCCCGGGGATGTAGAGTCAGGGGTAGGCGGAACAGTGATAAGAGTCTACAGTTAGTATGTGGATCTGCCTAGGCTGTTGAGGCCAGGGCAGTACAATCGCCTCAGATGGAGTAGACATCAGCATGTTGTATGGCCATGTGTTACGGGGAAGAGCAGAGCTATGTGGGAGGGGCTGTTCAGCAGTTCTGAAGGAGACTGCATTTCAAAGACGTTAAGGGTGCTTTGTGTGGGCCTTAAATTCAGTGGGTTTTTTAATGGTAGGCTGTAGTTGGAGCTGAGATGGTATTTCTAAATTGGAACAAGGCTTTTGGTATTATGGAGGTATCGCTCTGCATTCAGGTTATTAGTTTGATATTGTTTTATCAGATGCATGAGGAACAAGCTATATCGAGCAACGCAGGAGAGCCGAGTGGCATGCGGTAAGAAGTTGGGTCAGTGAGTGGTCTGAGAGGGAAGATGTGCCTGGTGACTCTACAACTACACTACGGTATCCTATTTTTTTTTTCAATTTGAAGCAATGAGCAATATTCAATATGGGCACAGGGGCTGAGTGTGACAAGGTGAGTAGCTTGGGGGTGGGTGGGGCTGGGTGGGTCTGAAATCACAGTTCTTTCAGGTGTTGTATTGTGGGTGAAGTTCTAAAAGTCCTTTCGTTTTGGTGTGCGCAAGCCTCAAGGCGGCAGCCCCACAGTATGGAGGCCAGGTGGACCAACGGGCAAGGTAAAGGAAGGAGTGGGCTATAAGAATTGTTGCGGTCAGGCTGAGTCCTGTTGTAATGACTGTTTCAGAGGCAGCGAGATGGTTTAAGGGTATAGTTTTCTATTTTCCAGGCACGGGTATTTTCCTGGAATCCCTGAGTGTATTGAAGATGGACCTTTCTTGGGGAGGTTTTTTTTTCCACTGGCTTTGCCGTATCCCAGGTAAGACACCGATAGAATTTTTCTAAATTGGGCAGATGAGATTACTACGCAGGGACGAGGTGAGCATCTTGTCTGCAGCCGTAGATGGAGTTTTCACATTTCACAGGAAAGCAGCAGGGCCATAAGGTATAACCTCTTTCAGGCTGTGGGGCGCCTGTTCACTTTCCCCCACAGTACACAGGGTACTGCCGTGTCCCTGGAGCCTTTGCGGCTTGCAGCAGGCCCCTGGTGTAGGTTGGGTCAGGGCTTTGCTGACTCTGTGGGTCTGCAGCAGAGCCCAGAGTCTGTGGGGAAGACAGAAGATAAGAGTTGATGGTGTGGCGGTTTGGCAGAAGCGAAGTGGTAATGCTGTGTTTCTTGGTCTCTTAGGTGCTGTGAATAACTATCACCGCAACCTTGGACTCCGGAATAGGCGTGGAGCGGGCAAGCAGAATGCCACAGCGTTCGTGAGGCTGAGTGTGTCGTGGAAGAGGTTGGCATCTCCTCTCAGGATGCTTATTGCTCGTGCTGTGGCTGCCTCTGGGATTATTTTTTCTTTTCCTTTTGCAGAGGAAGAGGAGGAACCTGGTGACTGTGGAAATGTATCGGGTGGCTGGTTTTTGCGGACCGCATCGAAGAAGGAGTCAGATGCCTGGGCCTCTAAAAGCTAAGTTGACAGTCAGGCGCCGGAGAGGGGCCGAGGTGGACAATTGCAAAATGGGGTCTTTAATGTTAGCATAGTGGCGAGTGCTGTCCTGGGCCACAGTCATATTTGGGAAGGTAAAGGATGCGGCTTACTGTTCAGTGTGACGCTAGCGCGTCCTGGGCAGGGCAGTTCTAGCCTGTGCATGTTGTCATGTCATTCATGTGGTCTGTGTTGTGTATCTTAGCCCTTTCCTGGGTCTCGAGGTCATCTTTGAGCTCCAGGAGCATCATGTGGGGCCCCAGGCATCATCCTTAAGGTCTCGAACGCTCGGGCCCGTGGGCGTAGCACCATTCGGCTGCCGCTCTTCTTGCGTTAGCATCTTAAAGTGTGCATTGGTCTTGTCTCAGAAGTTTCCAGACAGCCCACTTCCACGACTGGGATTTCTTCCCTGCGTCGTTATGTTCTTAGGTCTTGAAGGCAGGCTTCCTGCACGTCCATCTTAGTGGGCTCAACAGTCCATTCTTATTACGTACCATCACGTTCTACAGTTTGTTTCAGGGGGTTCCGTAGAGCGTCTTCATGTTGACATCATCACAATCCCACAGATTTTCTTGCAAGACGGTGACTTTGGTCCCCGTGTCATCTTTCTTGCTGAGAGTTTTCTCTCATCTTTGAGGCACGTTGTTCGTAGTGTTATGTGTAGTGTCTGTCTGTAACTGTGAGTGTTTGGCTTGGGGCCGCCCTGCCCGGGTGCGTGGTGTCCAGGGTGGGCGGAGTCGTGTGGAGAGTCTATATGTAGTACATGAATCTATGTAGATTGGGGCAAAGGTGTTAGAGTTATCTCAGGGTAGCCATCGGGAGGCTGTGTAGATACCTCTTCTGTTTTCTTTGGGAAGAGCAGAGGCATGTTGGAAAGGCAATACTGCAGTAGTGAAGAAGAGTTCATGTGGAAGAGGGTATGGCTGGTTTTGGTGCGGATTTTTTTTGTAATTTTCTTTGTGTAAGGTTGTATTTGGACCTTAAATGGTATTTGTAAAAAGGTGCAAGACTTTTTGTTGTTATGACTATATTGCTCTGCGTCAGGGTGATTTCTCTAATGTCATTCTTGCAGATGCAACAGGACAAGCTTGGCAGGGCAGCGTAGAAGAGGAGAGCAATGTAAGAAGGTGAGTCAGCACGTGGTATTAGAGAGAAGATGTGGCTTTGAGTACTGCATGTATTGGTTCTTTTCAATTTGAAGTTTTGAAGCAATGAATGACATGGGACGTGGGGATGGGGATGAGTCAGTCAAGGTCAGCAGCGGTGGATGGGCTGAAGTATCACATCTTCCTCAGAGGGAGTAACTTTCAAGTTTGAAGCAACCCATGTTGGTTGGGTTTTACAGGTGGTTTGCAAGCCTTCAGGTTGCATGCCTCGGGAGGATGGGCAGGCAAGGTGAGGGAGCGGGAGATGGGAATTTGTAGGGTTTTGAGCGGTATCTCAGCATGTGTTTCTTTGGTTGGTGTGACACGCAGGGTCAGAGGGGCGATGCTGCACACCCACTGAGTAGTCCCAGGAAGTGAGGCAGTTGTGGACATGTTGGTGTCTAATAGCCCAGTACTACATTGCAGCTCAGTGGAGTGTTTGTCTTTGGTTTTGCAGGCGCCACAGGCATCCGGAGCCGGATGAGCGTTGGAGGTGAGCTGGGTAGTAGAGAGGTAGTGCATGGGGGTGGTGGTTTCCCGTAAGCTGAACAGTAATATTGTGTGTCTTAGGTGTTTTAGGTGCCAGAACCAGAGAGTGCCACGAAGTCCGAATCCGGAATCCATGAGGAGCAGGTGAGCAGAAGGGTACGGCGCATCTGATGCGGGGGATATTGCAGTACAACTTAGTGTTGATGGATGCGATGGTACCTGATGGCACCATTTTGTGCAAATCGGGGTTCCATTGTTTGTTTTTGCAGATGATGAAGAGGAAACCCAGTGACTCCAGGATGAATCGATTTGATATATGGTAACTCTTTTTTTTTTTTTTTTTTTTTGGTTCAGCAGGGCTCCAGAGTCCTGGCCCTCAGTGAAGTTGAGGTACTGGCAGCGGAGCTTCCTTGGGGAGGGGAGGGGACGGGACAGGGTTGGAAATAGCAGCAAGGCATTTAAAAGTTAGCGTAGTGCCTCAGGCTTTCGAGGAGCGGTGCCCTTTGGGCATGTAAGCGGAGTTGTAATTGTCCTGACCATATGAGACAGTATCTTGCATTGCACTGCCTTGTATTGTGTTTAGCCTGGAATTGTATTGCTCTGTAGTGTTCTCATCTGCAGTCTCAGACAGTCTAGCATGGTAACGCCTGTATTCCATTATGTCTTGTGCTGTATTTCTCGGTCATCGTCTTGACAGCCATCTGAGACTGTCATGTTGTACCGTTCGCCATGTTGTTACTTTGATGGATTGTTCCGCATCTGACTGTATTGCGTTGCCGGGCTCTGTGTTGGTTTTGAGTTGCGTTGCTCTGTAACTGCCTTGACTGCTGTCTGAGACTGTCTTGCATTGTATGCTTATGTATTGTTTGTTTTGTGTTGTATTGTGTATTTGAAATAGTATTGCATTGCCTGGCTCTGTATCGGTCTTGCATTGTAGCGCCCTGTAATTGTCTTGACCGGCACATCAGACTGCGTTGCATCGTATAGTTCTGTATTTTGTGTGGCTTTCCATCAGTCTGTACTTTAAATTGTATCACTCTGCCTGCCTGTATCTCGGTTTCGTGTCGTATCGCTTAGTCATTGTCTTGACTGCCATCTGAGATGATCAGGCATGGTAGCCTTCCATGTTTTCTTTTGAATTGCATGGTTGTGTATTTGAACCTCTATTGTGTCACCTGGCTGTGTTTTGGTTTTGCAGCATATGGCTTTGTCGTTGTCTTGACAGTTGTCTGATATATTCTGTAGTCATTCTGTATGGTACTAAGGATTATTTTTTTTTTTATTCGCTTGTTCTTCCTTTGACTGCGTATTGCATCGTTCTGCCCTGTATCACAGTACGTCTCAAATCATTTCGGTCTGTCACTGTTTTGACTGTCACGTGAGACACTCTGGCATTGTATCCTTAAGTATTTTGTTGTGTATTTGAAGGCTGTGTATTTGAAATTGTATTGCATTGTTTGGTGCTATTTCAGTTTTGCATCACATCACTCCGTATTTTCCTTAATTGCCATCTGAAACCATCTCGCACAGTATTGTTCCGTATGTTGTTTCTTTAACGGATTGTTTTGTACGTGACCATATATTGTGTTGTCAGGCAGGGCATTGTTTTTGCATTATATTGCTCTGTAATTTCCCCGATGGCCGTCTGGGATGGTTTTGCAGGGTACCGCCCTGTATCGTGTTTCGTCTTGCGTTGCATTGCCCCGTAATCGTCTCAACTGCCATCTCAGGCCCTCTGCCATTGTAATCGCTGTATTGCAGGTTTTTTGATTCATCGTTCCTAAGTTACCCTATGTATTTTATCATATTGCCCTGTATTGTGTTATGTCTTGCATGGTATTGCTCTGCGTATGTCTTGACTGCCATCTGAGACCATGGAGTTGTACAGTTCAATATGTCGTTTCTGGAACGGATTGTTTTGTACCTGACCATATATTGCATTGCCGGGCAGCGTGCTGTTTTTGCATTATGTCGCTCAGTAATTTCCTTGATTGCCATTTGAGATGGTCTTGCGTCGTACACCTAAGAATTCAGTTCTGTATTATATTCTTGTATACTTGAAATAATATTGCTCCGCCTGGCTCAGTATCGGTTTTGCATCGTGTTGCCCCGTCACGCTCTTGACTGCTATTTGATCTATTCTGGCATTGTACCACACCACATGGCGTGTTATTTTTTTTGGAATCGGTTGTTCTTTGACGGTGTAATGCCTTGTACCGCCCTGAATTGTGTTACGTCTTGCATTATATTGCCCCGTCATAGTCTTGACTGCCTTCTGATGTGTTTGGGCCTCGTACCACACTGTATTGTGGGTTTTTTAATCGGTTGTCCTTCATTTGGCTTTCTAACGCCTTGTACCACCCTGTGTTGTGTAACATCTGGGATTAAATTGCCCCATTTTAGTCTTGACTGCATTCTGATCTACTCTGGCATCGCACCACAATGTATTGTGTGTTGTTTAATCGGTTCTTATTTATTTGACTGTGTAATGCCTTGTACTGCCCTGTATTGTGTTACTTCTCGCATTATAGTGCTGTCATAGTCTTGCCTGCCTTCTGATCTTCTCTGGTATTACAGTTGAACATATGCTGGGTTTTTTAATAGGTTGTTCATCATTTAGCTGCAGGGTGCCGTGTTACCACCTGGTATGGTGCTGCATCTTGCATTGTATCGCCCTGTCATTCTCTTGAAGGTCATGGTACACGTTGTGTCCTAGGACCGCGCCGTAGGGCCGCAGCTCTGGCGACAGCTCCCATGCCCGAAGAGCCAGGAGGGAAAGCCATGCCTCGTTGGAAAGCTCTTTGGCAGCCGCTCGCGTGGCCCCACAGCCTGTGGGGCTGCGGGCTTTGTGGCGGCCGTCAGCCTCGGCGCCAGCGGCGCCCACGTGGCGCCGGCGCGCCAGCCTGCGAAGCATTTTCCGGTAGGGCCGCGGCTCTGGCGACAGCTCCCACGCCCGAAGAGCCAGGAGGGAAAGCTGTGCCTCGTTGGAAAGCTCTTTGGCAGCCGCTCGCATGGCCCCCCAGCCCGTGGGGCTGGGGGCTTTCCGGCGGCCGTCAGCCTCGGCGCCACCGGCGCCCACGTGGCGCCGCCGCGCCAGCCTGCGAAGCATTTTCCGGTAGGGCCACGGCTCTGGCGACAGCTCCCATGCCTGAAGAGCCAGGAGGGAGAGCCTTGCCTCGTTGGAAAGTTCTTTGGCAGCCGCTCGCGTGGCCCCACAGCCCGTGGGGCTGTGGTCTTTCCGGCGGCCGTCAGCCTCGGCGCCACCGGCGCCCACGTGGCGCCGCCGCGCCAGCCTGCGAAGCATTTTCCGGTAGGGCCGCGGCTCTGGCGACAGCTCCCACGCCTGAAGAGCCAAGAGGGAAAGCCGTGCCTCGTTGGAAAGCTCTTTGGCCGCCGGTCGCGTGGCCCCACGGCCCTTGGGGCTGCGGGCTTTGCGGCGGCCGTCAGCCTCGGCGACACCTGCGACCACGTGGCGCCGCCGCGCCAGCCTGCGAAGCATTTCCCAGTAGGGCCGCGGCTCTGGCGACAGCTCCCACGCCCGAAGAGGCAGGAGGGAAAGCTGTGCCTCGTTGGAAAGCTCTTTGGCAGCCGCTCGCGTTGCCCCCCAGCCCGTGGGGATGGGGGCTTTCCGGCGGCCGTCAGCCTTGGCGCCACCGGCGCCCACGTGGCGCCGTTGCGCCAGCCTGCGAAGCATTTTCCGGTAGGGCCGCGGCTCTGGCGACAGCTCCCACGCCCAAAGAGCCAGGAGGGAAAGCCGTGCCTCGTTGGAAAGCTCTTTGGCAGCCATTCGCGTGGCCCCACAGCCCGTGGGGCTGCGGGCTTTGCGGCGGCCATCAGCCTCGGCGCCACCGGCGCCCACGTGGCGCTGCCGCGCCAGCCTGCAAAGCATTTTCCGGTAGGGCCGCGGCTCTGGCGACAGCTCCCACGCCCGAAGAGCCAGGAGGGAAAGCCGTGCCTCGTTGGAAAGCTCTTTGGCAGCTGCTCGCGTGGCCCCACAGCCCGTGGGGCTGCGGGCTTTGCGGCGGCCATCAGCCTCGGCGCCACCGGCGCCCACGTGGCGCCGCTGCGCCAGCCTGCGAAGCATTTTCCGGTAGGGCCGCGGCTCTGGCGACAGCTCCCACGCCCGAAGAGCCAGGAGGGAAAGCCGTGCCTCGTTGGAAAGCTCTTTGGCAGCCGCTCGCGTGGCCCCACAGCCCGTGGGGCTGCGGGCTTTCCGGCGGCCGTCAGCCTCGGCGCCACCGGCGCCCACGTGGCGCCGGCGCGCCAGCCTGCGAAGCATTTTCCGGTAGGGCCGTGGCTCTGGTGACAGCTCCCACGCCCGAAGAGCCAGGAGGGAAAGCCGTGCCTCGTTGGAAAGCTCTTTGGCAGCCGCTCGCGTGGCCCCACAGCCCGTGGGGCTGTGGGCTTTGCGGCGACCGTCAGCCTCGCCGCCACCGGCGCCCACGTGGCACCGCCGCACCAGCCTGCGAAGCAATTTCCAGTAGGGCCGCGGCTCTGGCGACAGCTCCCACGCCCGAAGAGCCAGGAGGGAAAGCCGTGCCTCGTTGGAAAGCTCTTTGGCAGCCGCTCGCGTGGCCCCACAGCCCGTGGGGCTGCGGGATTTGCGGCGGCCGTCAGCCTCGGTGCCACCGGCGCCCACGTGGCGCCGGCGCGCCAGCCTGCGAAGCATTTTCCGGTAGGGCCGCGGCTCTGGCGACAGCTCCCATGCCCGAAGAGCCAGGAGGGAAAGCCGTGCCTCGTTGGAAAGCTCTTTGCCAGCCGCTCGCGTGGCCCAATGGCCCGTGGGGCTGCGGGGTTTCCGGCGGCCGTCAGCCTCGGCCCCACCGGTGCCCACGTGGCGGCGCCGCGCCAGCCTGCGAAGCATTTTCCGGTAGGGCCGCGGCTCTGGCGACAGCTCCCACGCCCGAAGAGCCAGGAGGGAAAGCCGTGCCTCGTTGGAAAGCTCTTTGCCAGCCGCTCGCGTGGCCCCACAGCCCGTGGCGCTGCGGTCTTTCCGGCGGCCGTCAGCTACAGCGCCACCGGTGCCCACGTGGCGCCGGCGCGCCAGCCTGCGAAGCATTTTCCAGGAGGTCCGCGGCTCTGGCGACAGCTCCCACGCCCGAAGAGCCAGGAGGGAAAGCCGTGCCTCGTTGGAAAGCTCTTTGGCAGCCGCTCGCGTGGCCCCACAGCCCGTGGGGCTGGGGGCTTTCCGGCGGCCGTCAGCCTCGGCGTCACCGGCGCCCACATTCCACCACTGCGCCAGCCTGCGAAGCATTTTTCGGTAGGGCCGCGACTCTGGCGACAGCTCCCACGCCCGAAGAGCCAGGAGGGAAAGCCGTGCCTCGTTGGAAAGCTCTTTGGCAGCCGCTCGCGTGGCCCCACAGCCCGTGGAGCTGGGGACTTTACGGCGGCCGTCAGCCTCGGCGCCACCGGCGCCCACGTGGCGCCGGCGCGCCAGCCTGCGAAGCATTTTCCGGTAGGGCCGCGGCTCTGGCGACAGCTCCCACGCCCGAAGAGCCAGGAGGGAAAGCCGTGCCTCGTTGGAAAGCTCTTTGGCAGCCGCTCGCGTGGCCCCACAGCCCGTGGGGCTGCGGGCTTTCCGGCGGCCGTCAGCCACGGCGCCACCGGCGCCCACGTGGCGCCGCCGCGCTAGCCTGCGAAGCATTTTCCGGTAGGGCCGCGACTCTGGCGACAGCTCCCATGCCCGAAGAGCCAGGAGGAAAAGCCATGCCTCGTTGGAAAGCTTTTTGGCAGCCGCTCGCGTGGCCCCACAGCCCGTGGGGCTGGGGGCTTTCCGGCGACCGTCAGCCTCGGCGCCACCGGCGCCCACGTGGCGCCGCCGCGCCAGCCTGCGAAGCATTTTCCGGTAGGGCCGCGGCTCTGGCGACAGCTCCCACGCCCGAAGAGCCAGGAGGGAAAGCCGTGCCTCGTTGGAAAGCTCTTTGGCAGCCGCTCGCGTGGCCCCACAGCCCGTGGGGCTGCGGGCTTTCCGGCGGCCGTCAGCCACAGCGCCACCGGTGCCCACGTGGCGCCGCCGCGCCAGCCTGCGAAGCATTTTCCGGTAGGTCCGCGGCTCTGGCGACAGCTCCCACGCCCGAAGAGCCAGGACGGAAAGCCGTGCCTCGTTGGAAAGCTCTTTGGCAGCCGCTCGCGTGGCCCCACAGCCCGTGGGGCCGGGGGATTTCCGGCGACCGTCAGCCTCGGCGCCACCGGCGCCCACGTGGCGCCGCCGCGCCAGCCTGCGAAGCATTTTCCGGTAGGGCCGCGGCTCTGGCGACAGCTCCCACGCCTGAAGAGCCAGGAGGGAAAGCCGTGCCTCGTTGGAAAGCTCTTTGGCCGCCGCTCGCGTGGCCCCACGGCCCGTGGGGCTGCGGGCTTTGCGGCGGCCATCAGCCTCGGCTCCACCGGCGCCCACGTGGCACCGCCGCACCAGCCTGCGAAGCATTTTCCGGTAGGGCCGCGGCTCTGGCGACAGCTCCCACGCCCGAAGAGCCAGGAGGGAAAGCCGTGCCTCGTTGGAAAGCTCTTTGGCAGCCGCTCGCGTGGCCCCACAGCCCGTGGGGCTGCGGGCTTTCCGGCGGCCGTCAGCCACAGCGCCACCGGTGCCCACGTGGCGCCGCCGCGCCAGCCTGCGAAGCATTTTCCGGTAGGTCCGCGGCTCTGGCGACAGCTCCCACGCCCGAAGAGCCAGGACGGAAAGCCGTGCCTCGTTGGAAAGCTCTTTGGCAGCCGCTCGCGTGGCCCCACAGCCCGTGGGGCCGGGGGATTTCCGGCGACCGTCAGCCTCGGCGCCACCGGCGCCCACGTGGCGCCGCCGCGCCAGCCTGCGAAGCATTTTCCGGTAGGGCCGCGGCTCTGGCGACAGCTCCCACGCCTGAAGAGCCAGGAGGGAAAGCCGTGCCTCGTTGGAAAGCTCTTTGGCCGCCGCTCGCGTGGCCCCACGGCCCGTGGGGCTGCGGGCTTTGCGGCGGCCATCAGCCTCGGCTCCACCGGCGCCCACGTGGCACCGCCGCACCAGCCTGCGAAGCATTTTCCGGTAGGGCCGCGGCTCTGGCGACAGCTCCCACGCCCGAAGAGCCAGGAGGGAAAGCCGTGCCTCGTTGGAAAGCTCTTTGGCAGCCGCTCGCGTGGCCCCACAGCCCGTGGGGCTGCGGGCTTTGCGGCGGCCGTCAGCCTTGGCGCCAGCGGCGCCCACGTGGCGCCGCCGCGCCAGCCTGCAAAGCATTTTCCGGTAGGGCCGTGGCTCTGGCGACAGCTCCCACGCCCGAAGAGCCAGGAAGGAAAGCTCTTTGGCAGCCGCTCGCGTGGCCCCACAGCCCGTGGGGCTGCGGGCTTTGCGGTGGCCGTCAGCCTCGGCGCCACCGGCGCCCACGTGGCACCGGCGCGCCAGCCTGCGAAGCATTTTCCGGTAGGGCCGCGGCTCTGGCGACAGCTCCCACGCCCGAAGAGCCAGGAGGGAAAGCCGTGCCTCGTTGGAAAGCTCTTTGGCAGCCGCTTGCGTGGCCCCACAGCCCGTGGGGCTGCGGGCTTTCCGGCGGCCGTCAGCCTCGGCGCCACCGGCGCCCACGTGGCGCCGGCGCGCCAGCCTGCGAAGCATTTTCCGGTAGGGCCGTGGCTCTGGTGACAGCTCCCACGCCCGAAGAGCCAGGAGGGAAAGCCGTGCCTCGTTGGAAAGCTCTTTGGCAGCCGCTCGCGTGGCCCCACAGCCCGTGGGGCTGCGGGCTTTCCGGCGGCCGTCAGCCACCGCGCCACCGGTGCCCACGTGGCGCCGCCGCGCCAGCCTGTGAAGCATTTTCTGGTAGGGCCGCGGCTCTGGCGACAGCTCCCACGCCCGAAGAGCCAGGAGGGAAAGCCGTGCCTCGTTGGAAAGCTCTTTGGCAGCCGCTCGCGTGGCCCCACAGCCCGTGGGGCTGTGGGCTTTGCGGCGACCGTCAGCCTCGCCGCCACCCGCGCCCACGTGGCGCCGGCGCGCCAGCCTGCGAAGCATTTTCCGGTAGGGCCGCGGCTCTGGCGACAGCTCCCACGCCCGAAGAGCCAGGAGGGAAAGCCGTGCCTCGTTGGAAAGCTCTTTGCCAGCCGCTCGCGTGGCCCCACGGCCCGTGGGGCTGCGGGCTTTCCGGCGGCCATGAGCCTCGGCGACACCGGCGCCCACGTCGCACCGGCGCGCCAGCCTGCGAAGCAATTTCCGGTAGGGCCGCGGCTCTGGGGAAAGCTCCCACGCCCGAAGAGCCAGGAGGGAAAGCCGTGCCTCGTTGGAAAGCTCTTTGGCAGCCGCTCGCGTGGCCCCACAGCCCGTGGGGCTGCGGGCTTTGCGGCGGCCGTCAGCCTCGGCGCCACCGGCGCCCACGTGGCGCCGCCGCGCCAGCCTGCGAAGCATTTCCCAGTAGGGACGCGGCTCTGGCGACAGCTCCCACGCCCGAAGAGCCAGGAGGGAAAGCCGTGCCTCGTTGGAAAGCTCTTTGGCAGCCGCTCGCGTGGCCCCACAGCCCGTGGGGCTGCGGGCTTTGCGGCGGCCGTCAGCCTCGGCGCCACCGGCGCCCACGTGGCGCCGCCGCGCCAGCCTGCGAAGCATTTTCCGGTAGGGCCGCGACTCTGGCGACAGCTCCCACGCCCGAAGAGCCAGGAGGAAAAGCCGTGCCTCGTTGGAAAGCTCTTTGGCAGCCGCTCGCGTGGCCCCACAGCCCGTGGGGCTGCGGGCTTTCCGGCGGCCGTCAGCCACAGCGCCACCGGTGGCCACGTGGCGCCGCCGCGCCAGCCTGCGAAGCATTTTCCGGTAGGGCCGCGGCTCTGGCGACAGCTCCCACGCCCGAAGAGCCAGGAGGGAAAGCCGTGCCTCGTTGGAAAGCTCTTTGGCCGCCGCTCGCGTGGCCCCACAGCCCGTGGCGCTGCGGGCTTTCCGGCGGCCGTCAGCCACAGCGCCACCGGTGCCCACGTGGCGCCGCCGCGCCAGCCTGCGAAGCATTTTCCGGTAGGTCCGCGGCTCTGGCGACAGCTCCCACGCCCGAAGAGCCAGGAGGGAAAGCCGTGCCTCGTTGGAAAGCTCTTTGGCAGCCGCTCGCGTGGCCCCACAGCCCGTGGGGCTGGGGGATTTCCGGCGACCGTCAGCCTCGGCGCCACTGGCGCCCACGTGGCACCGGAGCGCCAGCCTGCGAAGCATTTTCCGGTAGGGCCGCGGCTCTGGCGACAGCTCCCACGCCCGAAGAGCCAGGAGGGAAAGCCGTGTCTTGTTGGAAAGCTCTTTGGCAGCCGCTCGCGTGGCCCCACAGCCCGTGGGGCTGCGGGCTTTGCGGCGGCCGTCAGCCTCGGCGCCACCGGCGCCCACGTGGCGCCGCCGCGCTAGCCTGCGAAGCATTTTTCGGTAGGGCCGCGACTCTGGCGACAGCTCCCACGCCCGAAGAGCCAGGAGGAAAAGCCGTGCCTCGTTGGAAAGCTCTTTGTCAGCCGCTCGCGTGGCCCCACAGCCCGTGGGGCTGCGGGCTTTCCGGCAGCCGTCAGCCACAGCGCCACCGGTGCCCACGTGGCGCCGGCGCGCCAGCCTGCGAAGCATTTTCCGGTAGGGCCGCGGCTCTGGCGACAGCTCCCACGCCCGAAGAGCCAGGACGGAAAGCCGTGCCTCGTTGGAAAGCTCTTTGGCAGCCGCTCGCGTGGCCCCACAGCCCGTGGGGCTGTGGGCTTTGCGGCGACCGTCAGCCTCGGCGCCACCGGCGCCCACGTGGCACCGGCGCGCCAGCCTGCGAAGCATTTTCCGGTAGGGCCGCGGCTCTGGCGACAGCTCCCACGCCCGAAGAGCCAGGAGGGAAAGCCGTGCCTCGTTGGAAAGCTCTTTGCCAGCCTCTCGCGTGGCCCCACGGCCCGTGGGGCTGCGGGCTTTGCGGCGGCCGTCAGCCTCGGCGCCACCGGCGCCCACGTGGCGCCGCCTCGCCAGCCTGCGAAGCATTTTCCGGTAGGGCCGCGACTCTGGCGACAGCTCCCACGCCCGAAGAGCCAGGAGGAAAAGCCGTGCCTCGTTGGAAAGCTCTTTGGCAGCCGCTCGCGTGGCCCCACAGCCCGTGGGGCTGGGGACTTTCCGGCGGCCGTCAGCCACAGCGCCACCGGTGCCCACGTGGCGCCGCCGCGCCAGCCTGCGAAGCATTTTCCGGTAGGTCCGCGGCTCTGGCGACAGCTCCCACGCCCGACGAGCCAGGAGGAAAAGCCGTGCCTCGTTGGAAAGCTCTTTGGCAGCCGCTCGCGTGGCCCCACAGCCCGTGGGGCTGGGGGCTTTCCGGCGACCGTCAGCCTCGGCGCCACCGGTGCCCACGTGGCACCGGCGCGCCAGCCTGCGAAGCATTTTCCGGTAGGGCCGCGGCTCTGGCGACAGCTCCCACGCCTGAAGAGCCAGGAGGGAAAGCCGTGCCTCGTTGGAAAGCTCTTTGGCCGCCGCTGGCGTGGCCCCACGGCCCTTGGGGCTGGGGGCTTTCCGGCGGCCGTCAGCCTCGGCGCCACCGGCGCCCACGTGGCGCCGCCGCGCCAGCCTGCGAAGCATTTTCCGGTAGGGCCGCGGCTCTGGCGACAGCTCCCACGCCCGAAGAGCCAGGATGGAAAGCCGTGGCTTGTTGGAAATCTCTTTGGCAGCCGCTCGCGTGGCCCCACAGCCCGTGGGGCTGCGGGCTTTCCGGCGGCCGTCAGCCTCGGCGTCACCGGCGCTCACATGGCACCATCGCGCCAGCCTGCGAAGCATTTTCTGGTAGGGCCGCGACTCTGGCGACAGCTCCCACGCCCGAAGAGCCAGGAGGGAAAGCCGTGCCTCGTTGGAAAGCTCTTTGGCAGCCGCTCGCGTGGCCCCACAGCCCGTGGGGCTGGGGGATTTCCGGCGACCGTCAGCCTCGGCGCCACTGGCGCCCACGTGGCACCGGAGCGCCAGCCTGCGAAGCATTTTCCGGTAGGGCCGCGGCTCTGGCGACAGCTCCCACGCCCGAAGAGCCAGGAGGGAAAGCCGTGTCTCGTTGGAAAGCTCTTTGGCAGCCGCTCGCGTGGCCCCACAGCCCGTGGGGCTGCGGGCTTTGCGGCGGCCGTCAGCCTCGGCGCCACCGGCGCCCACGTGGCGCCGCCGCGCCAGCCTGCGAAGCATTTTTCGGTAGGGCCGCGACTCTGGCGACAGCTCCCACGCCCGAAGAGCCAGGAGGAAAAGCCGTGCCTCGTTGGAAAGCTCTTTGTCAGCCGCTCGCGTGGCCCCACAGCCCGTGGGGCTGCGGGCTTTCCGGCAGCCGTCAGCCACAGCGCCACCGGTGCCCACGTGGCGCCGGCGCGCCAGCCTGCGAAGCATTTTCCGGTAGGGCCGCGGCTCTGGCGACAGCTCCCACGCCCGAAGAGCCAGGACGGAAAGCCGTGCCTCGTTGGAAAGCTCTTTGGCAGCCGCTCGCGTGGCCCCACAGCCCGTGGGGCTGTGGGCTTTGCGGCGACCGTCAGCCTCGGCGCCACCGGCGCCCACGTGGCACCGGCGCGCCAGCCTGCGAAGCATTTTCCGGTAGGGCCGCGGCTCTGGCGACAGCTCCCACGCCCGAAGAGCCAGGAGGGAAAGCCGTGCCTCGTTGGAAAGCTCTTTGCCAGCCTCTCGCGTGGCCCCACGGCCCGTGGGGCTGCGGGCTTTGCGGCGGCCGTCAGCCTCGGCGCCACCGGCGCCCACGTGGCGCCGCCTCGCCAGCCTGCGAAGCATTTTCCGGTAGGGCCGCGACTCTGGCGACAGCTCCCACGCCCGAAGAGCCAGGAGGAAAAGCCGTGCCTCGTTGGAAAGCTCTTTGGCAGCCGCTCGCGTGGCCCCACAGCCCGTGGGGCTGGGGACTTTCCGGCGGCCGTCAGCCACAGCGCCACCGGTGCCCACGTGGCGCCGCCGCGCCAGCCTGCGAAGCATTTTCCGGTAGGTCCGCGGCTCTGGCGACAGCTCCCACGCCCGACGAGCCAGGAGGAAAAGCCGTGCCTCGTTGGAAAGCTCTTTGGCAGCCGCTCGCGTGGCCCCACAGCCCGTGGGGCTGGGGGCTTTCCGGCGACCGTCAGCCTCGGCGCCACCGGTGCCCACGTGGCACCGGCGCGCCAGCCTGCGAAGCATTTTCCGGTAGGGCCGCGGCTCTGGCGACAGCTCCCACGCCTGAAGAGCCAGGAGGGAAAGCCGTGCCTCGTTGGAAAGCTCTTTGGCCGCCGCTGGCGTGGCCCCACGGCCCTTGGGGCTGGGGGCTTTCCGGCGGCCGTCAGCCTCGGCGCCACCGGCGCCCACGTGGCGCCGCCGCGCCAGCCTGCGAAGCATTTTCCGGTAGGGCCGCGGCTCTGGCGACAGCTCCCACGCCCGAAGAGCCAGGACGGAAAGCCGTGGCTCGTTGGAAATCTCTTTGGCAGCCGCTCGCGTGGCCCCACAGCCCGTGGGGCTGCGGGCTTTCCGGCGGCCGTCAGCCTCGGCGTCACCGGCGCTCACATGGCACCATCGCGCCAGCCTGCGAAGCATTTTCTGGTAGGGCCGCGACTCTGGCGACAGCTCCCACGCCCGAAGAGCCAGGAGGGAAAGCCGTGCCTCGTTGGAAAGCTCTTTGGCAGCCGCTCGCGTGGCCCCACAGCCCGTGGGGCTGTGGGCTTTCCGGCGGCCGTCAGCCTCGGCGCCACCGGCGCCCACGTGGCACCGCCGCTCCAGCCTGCGAAGCATTTTCCGGTAGGGCCGCGGCTCTGGCGACAGCTCCCACGCCCGAAGAGCCAGGAGGGAAAGCCGTGCCTCGTTGGAAAGCTCTTTGGCAGCCGCTCGCGTGGCCCCACAGCCCGTGGGGCTGTGGGCTTTCCGGCGGCCGTCAGCCTCGGCGCCACCGGCGCCCACGTGGCACCGCCGCTCCAGCCTGCGAAGCATTTTCCGGTAGGGCCGCGGCTCTGGCGACAGCTCCCACGCCCGAAGAGCCAGGAGGGAAAGCCGTGCCTCGTTGGAAATCTCTTTGGCAGCCGCTCGCGTGGCCCCACAGCCTGTGGGGCTGCGGGGTTTCCAGCGGCCGTCAGCCACGGCGCCACCAGCGCCCACGTGGCGCCGCTGCGCCAGCCTGCGAAGCATTTTCCGGTAGGGCCGCGGCTCTGGCGACAGCTCCCACGCCCGAAGAGCCAGGAGGGAAAGCCGTGCCTCGTTGGAAAGCTCTTTGGCAGCCGCTCGCGTGGCCCCACAGCCCGTGGGGCTGGGGGCTTTCCGGCGGCCGTCAGCCTCGGCGCCACCGGCGCCCACATGGCGCCGCCGCGCCAGCCTGCGAAGCATTTCCCAGTAGGGCCGCGGCTCTGGCGACAGCTCCCACGCCCGAAGAGCCAGGAGGGAAAGCCGTGCCTCGTTGGAAAGCTCTTTGGCAGCCGCTCGCGTGGCCCCACAGCCCGTGGGGCTGCGGGCTTTGCGGCTGCTGTCAGCCACGGCGCCACCGGTGCCCACGTGGCGTCGGCGCGCCAGCCTGCGAAGCATTTTCCGGTAGGGCCGCGGCTCTGGCGACAGCTCCCACGCCCGAAGAGCCAGGAGGGAAAGCCGTGCCTCGTTGGAAAGCTCTTTGGCAGCCGCTCGCGTGGCCCCACAGCCCGTGGGGCTCGGGGCTTTCCGGCGACCGTCAGCCTCGGCGCCACCGGCGCCCACATGGCACCACCCGCGCCAGCCTGCGAAGCATTTTCCGGTAGGGCCGCGACTCTGGCGACAGCTCCCACGCCCGAAGAGCCAGGAGGGAAAGCCGTGCCTCGTTGGAAAGCTCTTTGGCAGCCGCTCGCGTGGCCCCACAGCCCGTGGGGCTGCGGGCTTTGCGGCGGCCGTCAGCCTCGGCGCCACCGGCGCCCACGTGGCACCGGCGCGCCAGCCTGCGAAGCATTTTCCGGTAGGGCCGCGGCTCTGGCGACAGCTCCCACGCCCGAAGAGCCAGGAGGAAAAGCCGTGCCTCGTTGGAAAGCTCTTTGGCAGCCGCTCGCGTGGCCCCACAGCCCGTGGGGCTGCGGGCTTTGCGGTGGCCGTCAGCCTCGGCGCCACCGGCGCCCACGTGGCACCGGCGCGCCAGCCTGCGAAGCATTTTCCGGTAGGGCCGTGGCTCTGGCGACAGCTCCCACACCCGAAGAGCCAGGAGGGAAAGCCGTGCCTCGTTGGAAAGCTCTTTGGCAGCCGCTCGCGTGGCCCCACAGCCCGTGGGGCTGCGGGCTTTGCGGCGGCCGTCAGCCTCGGCGCCACCGGCGCCCACGTGGCGCCGCCGCGCCAGCCTGCGAAGCATTTTCCGGTAGGGCCGCGGCTCTGGCGACAGCTCCCACGCCCGAAGAGCCAGGAGGAAAAGCCGTGCCTCGTTGGAAAGCTCTTTGGCAGCCGCTCGCGTGGCCCCACAGCCCGTGGCGCTGCGGGCTTTCCGGCGGCCGTCAGCCACAGCGCCACCGGTGCCCACGTGGTGCCGCCGCGCTAGCCTGCGAAGCATTTTCCGGTAGGGCCGCGACTGTGGCGACAGCTCCCATGCCCGAAGAGCCAGGAGGAAAAGCCGTGCCTCGTTGGAAAGCTTTTTGGCAGCCGCTCGCGTGGCCCCACAGCCCGTGGGGCTGCGGGCTTTCCGGCGAGCGTCAGCCTCGGCGCCACCGGCGCCCACGTGGCGCCGCCGCGCCAGCCTGCGAAGCATTTTCCGGTAGGGCCGCGGCTCTGGCGACAGCTCCCACGCCCGAAGAGCCAGGACGGAAAGCCGTGCCTCGTTGGAAATCTCTTTGGCAGCCGCTCGCGTGGCCCCACAGCCCGTGGGGCTGCGGGCTTTGCGGCGGCCGTCAGCCTCGGCGTCACCGGCGCCCACATGGCACCACCGCGCCAGCCTGCGAAGCATTTTCCGGTAGGGCCGCGACTCTGGCGACAGCTCCCACACCCGAAGAGGCAGGAGGGAAAGCCGTGCCTCGTTGGAAAGCTCTTTGGCAGCCGCTCGCGTGGCCCCACAGCCCGTGGGGCTGCGGGCTTTGCGGCGGCCGTCAGCCTCGGCGCCACCGGCGCCCACGTGGCACCGGCGCGCCAGCCTGCGAAGCATTTTCCGGTAGGGCCGCGGCTCTGGCGACAGCTCCCACGCCCGAAGAGCCAGGAGGAAAAGCCGTGCCTCGTTGGAAAGCTCTTTGGCAGCCGCTCGCGTGGCCCCACAGTCCGTGGGGCTGCGGGCTTTGCGGTGGCCGTCAGCCTCGGCGCCACCGGCGCCCACGTGGCGCTGCCGCGCCAGCCTGCAAAGCATTTTCCGGTAGGGCCGCGGCTCTGGCGACAGCTCCCACGCCCGAAGAGCCAGGAGGGAAAGCCGTGCCTCGTTGGAAAGCTCTTTGGCAGCCGCTCGCGTGGCCCCACAGCCTGTGGGGCTGCGGGCTTTCCGGCGGCCGTCAGCCTCGGCGCCACCGGCGCCCACGTGGCGCCGGCGCGCCAGCCTGCGAAGCATTTTCCGGTAGGGCCGCCGCTCTGGCGACAGCTCCCACGCCCGAAGAGCCAGGAGGGAAAGCCGTGCCTCGTTGGAAAGCTCTTTGGCAGCCGCTCGCGTGGCCCCACAGCCCGTGGGGCTGCGGGATTTCCGGCGGCCGTCAGCCTCGGCGCCACCGGCGCCCACGTGGCGCCGCCGCGCCAGCCTGCGAAGCATTTCCCAGTGGGTCCGCGGCTCTGGCGACAGCTCCCATGCCCGAAGAGCCAGGAGGGAAAGCCGTGCCTCGTTGGAAAGCTCTTTGGCAGCCGCTCGCGTGGCCCCACAGCCCGTGGGGCTGCGGGCTTTGCGGCTGCTGTCAGCCACGGCGCCACTGGCGCCCACGTGGCGCCGGCGCGCCAGCCTGCGAAGCATTTTCCGGTAGGGCCGCGGCTCTGGCGACAGCTCCCACGCCCGAAGAGCCAGGAGGGAAAGCCGTGCCTCGTTGGAAAGCTCTTTGCCAGCCTCTCGCGTGGCCCCACAGCCCGTGGGGCTGCGGGCTTTGCGGCGGCCGTCAGCCTCGGCACCACCGGCGCCCACGTGGCGCCGCCGCGCCAGCCTGCGAAGCATTTTCCGGTAGGGCCGCGACTCTGGCGACAGCTCCCACGCCCGAAGAGCCAGGAGGGAAAGCCGTGCCTCGTTGGAAAGCTCTTTGGCAGCCGCTCGCGTGGCCCCACAGCCCGTGGGGCTGCGGGCTTTCCGGCGGCCGTCAGCCACAGCGCCACCGGTGCCCACGTGGCGCCGCCGCGCCAGCCTGCGAAGCATTTTCCGGTAGGGCCGCGGCTCTGGCGACAGCTCCCACGCCCGAAGAGCCAGGAGGAAAAGCCATGCCTCTTTGGAAAGCTCTTTGCCAGCCGCTTGCGTGGCCCCACAGCCCGTGGGGCTGGGGGCTTTACGGCGACCGTCAGCCTCGGCGCCACCGGTGCCCACGTGGCACCGGCGCGCCAGCCTGCGAAGCATTTTCCGGTAGGGCCGCGGCTCTGGCGACAGCTCCCACGCCTGAAGAGCCAGGAGGGAAAGCCGTGCCTCGTTGGAAAGCTCTTTGGCCGCCGCTCGCGTGGCCCCACGGCCCTTGGGGCTGGGGGCTTTCCGGCGGCCGTCAGCATCGGCGCCACCTGCGCCCAAGTGGCGCCGCCGCGCCAGCCTGCGAAGCATTTTCCGGTAGGGCCGCGGCTCTGGCGACAGCTCCCACGCCCGAAGAGCCAGGAGGGAAAGCCGTGCCTCGTTGGAAAGCTCTTTGGCAGCCGCTCGCGTGGCCCCACAGCCCGTGGGGCTGCGGGCTTTCCGGCGGCCGTCAGCCTCGGCGCCACCGGCGCCCACGTGGCGCCGCCACGCCAGCCTGCGAAGCATTTTCCGGTAGGGCCGCGGCTCTGGCGACAGCTCCCACACCCGAAGAGCCAGGAGGGAAAGCCGTGCCTCGTTGGAAAGCTCTTTGGCAGCCGCTCGCGTGGGCCCACAGCCCGTGGGGCTGCGGGCTTTGCGGCGGCCGTCAGCCTCGGCGCCACCGGCGCCCACGTGGCGCCGGCGCGCCAGCCTGCGAAGCATTTTCCGGTAGGGCCGCGGCTCTGGCGACAGCTCCCACGCCCGAAGAGCCAGGAGGGAAAGCCGTGCCTCGTTGGAAAGCTCTTTGGCAGCCGCTCGCGTGGCCCCACGGCCCGTGGGGCTGCGGGCTTTGCGGCGGCCATGAGCCTCGGTGCCACCGGCGCCCACGTGGCGCTGCCGCGCCAGCCTGCAAAGCATTTTCCGGTAGGGCCGCGGCTCTGGCGACAGCTCCCACGCCCGAAGAGCCAGGAGGGAAAGCCGTGCCTCGTTGGAAAGCTCTTTGGCAGCCGCTCGCGTGGCCCCACAGCCTGTGGGGCTGCGGGCTTTCCGGCGGCCGTCAGCCTCGGCGCCACCGGCGCCCACGTGGCGCCGCCGCGCCAGCCTGCGAAGCATTTTCCGGTAGGGCCGCGGCTCTGGCGACAGCTCCCACGCCCGAAGAGCCAGGAGGGAAAGCCGTGCCTCGTTGGAAAGCTCTTTGGCAGCCGCTCGCGTGGCCCCACAGCCCGTGGGGCTGCGGGCTTTGCGGCGGCCGTCAGCCTCGGCGCCACCGGCGCCCACGTGGCGCCGTCGCGCCAGCCTGCGAAGCATTTTCCGGTAGGGCCGCGGCTCTGGCGACAGCTCCCACGCCCGAAGAGCCAGGAGGGAAAGCCGTGCCTCGTTGGAAAGCTCTTTGTCAGCCGCTCGCGTGGCCCCACAGCCCGTGGGGCTGCGGGCTTTGCGGCGGCCGTCAGCCTCGGCGCCACCGGCGCCCACGTGGCGCCGCCGTGCCAGCCTGCGAAGCATTTTCCGGTAGGGCCGCGACTCTGGCGACAGCTCCCACGCCCGAAGAGCCAGGAGGGAAAGCCGTGCCTCGTTGGAAAGCTCTTTGGCAGCCGCTCGCGTGGCCCCACAGCCTGTGGGGCTGTGGGCTTTCCGGCGGCCGTCAGCCTCGGCGCCACCGGTGCCCACGTGGCACCGGCGCGCCAGCCTGCGAAGCATTTTTCCGGTAGGGCCGCGGCTCTGGCGACAGCTCCCACGCCTGAAGAGCCAGGAGGGAAAGCCGTGCCTCGTTGGAAAGCTCTTTGGCCGCCGCTCGCGTGGCCCCACGGCCCTTGGGGCTGGGGGCTTTCCGGCGGCCGTCAGCCTCGGCGCCACCGTCGCCCACGTGGCGCCGCCGCGCCAGCCTGCGAAGCATTTTCCGGTAGGGCCGCGGCTCTGGCGACAGCTCCCACGCCCGAAGAGCCAGGAGGGAAAGCCGTGCCTCGTTGGAAAGCTCTTTGGCAGCCGCTCGCGTGGCCCCACAGCCCGTGGGGCTGCGGGCTTTCCGGCGGCCGTCAGCCTCGGCGCCACCGGCGCCCACGTGGCGCCGCCACGCCAGCCTGCGAAGCATTTTCCGGTAGGGCCGCGGCTCTGGCGACAGCTCCCACACCCGAAGAGCCAGGAGGGAAAGCCGTGCCTCGTTGGAAAGCTCTTTGGCAGCCGCTCGCGTGGGCCCACAGCCCGTGGGGCTGCGGGCTTTGCGGTGGCCGTCAGCCTCGGCGCCAGCGGCGCCCACGTGGCGCCGGCGCGCCAGCCTGCGAAGCATTTTCCGGTAGGGCCGCGGCTCTGGCGACAGCTCCCACGCCCGAAGAGCCAGGAGGGAAAGCCGTGCCTCGTTGGAAAGCTCTTTGGCCACCGCTCGCGTGGCCCCACAGCCCGTGGGGCTGCGGGCTTTGCGGCGGCCGTCAGCCTCGGCGCCACCGGCGCCCACGTGGCGCCGCCGCGCCAGCCTGCGAAGCATTTTCCGGTAGGGCCGCGGCTCTGGCGACAGCTCCCACGCCCGAAGAGCCAGGAGGGAAAGCCGTGCCTCGTTGGAAAGCTCTTTGGCAGCCGCTCGCGTGGCCCCACGGCCCGTGGGGCTGCGGGCTTTGCGGCGGCCATGAGCCTCGGTGCCACCGGCGCCCACGTGGCGCTGCCGCGCCAGCCTGCAAAGCATTTTCCGGTAGGGCCGCGGCTCTGGCGACAGCTCCCACGCCCGAAGAGCCAGGAGGGAAAGCCGTGCCTCGTTGGAAAGCTCTTTGGCAGCCGCTCGCGTGGCCCCACAGCCTGTGGGGCTGCGGGCTTTCCGGCGGCCGTCAGCCTCGGCGCCACCGGCGCCCATGTGGCGCCGCCGCGCCAGCCTGCGAAGCATTTTCCGGTAGGGCCGCGGCTCTGGCGACAGCTCCCACGCCCGAAGAGCCAGGAGGGAAAGCCGTGCCTCGTTGGAAAGCTCTTTGGCAGCCGCTCGCGTGGCCCCACAGCCCGTGGGGCTGCGGGCTTTGCGGCGGCCGTCAGCCTCGGCGCCACCGGCGCCCACGTGGCGCCGTCGCGCCAGCCTGCGAAGCATTTTCCGGTAGGGCCGCGGCTCTGGCGACAGCTCCCACGCCCGAAGAGCCAGGAGGGAAAGCCGTGCCTCGTTGGAAAGCTCTTTGGCAGCCGCTCGCGTGGCCCCACAGCCCGTGGGGCTGCGGGCTTTGCGGCGGCCGTCAGCCTCGGCGCCACCGGCGCCCACGTGGCGCCGTCGCGCCAGCCTGCGAAGCATTTTCCGGTAGGGCCGCGGCTCTGGCGACAGCTCCCACGCCCGAAGAGCCAGGAGGGAAAGCCGTGCCTCGTTGGAAAGCTCTTTGGCAGCCGCTCGCGTGGCCCCACAGCCCGTGGGGCTGCGGGCTTTGCGGCGGCCGTCAGCCTCGGCGCCACCGGCGCCCACGTGGCGCCGCCGTGCCAGCCTGCGAAGCATTTTCCGGTAGGGCCGCGACTCTGGCGACAGCTCCCACGCCCGAAGAGCCAGGAGGGAAAGCCGTGCCTCGTTGGAAAGCTCTTTGGCAGCCGCTCGCGTGGCCCCACAGCCCGTGGGGCTGCGGGCTTTCCGGCGGCCGTCAGCCACAGCGCCACCGGTGCCCACGTGGCGCCGCCGCGCCAGCCTGCGAAGCATTTTCCGGTAGGGCCGCGGCTCTGGCGACAGCTCCCACGCCCGAAGAGCCAGGAGGGAAAGCCGTGCCTCGTTGGAAAGCTCTTTGGCAGCCGCTCGCGTGGCCCCACAGCCCGTGGGGCTGCGGGCTTTCCGGCGACCGTCAGCCTCGGCGCCACCGGTGCCCACGTGGCACCGGCGCGCCAGCCTGCGAAGCATTTTCCGGTAGGGCCGCGGCTCTGGCGACAGCTCCCACGCCTGAAGAGCCAGGAGGGAAAGCCGTGCCTCGTTGGAAAGCTCTTTGGCCGCCGCTCGCGTGGCCCCACGGCCCTTGGGGCTGGGGGCTTTCCGGCGGCCGTCAGCCTCGGCGCCACCGGCGCCCACGTGGCGCCGCCGCGCCAGCCTGCGAAGCATTTTCCGGTAGGGCCGCGGCTCTGGCGACAGCTCCCACGCCCGAAGAGCCAGGAGGGAAAGCCGTGCCTCGTTGGAAAGCTCTTTGGCAGCCGCTCGCGTGGCCCCACAGCCCGTGGGGCTGCGGGCTTTCCGGCGGCCGTCAGCCTCGGCGCCACCGGCGCCCACGTGGCGCCGCCACGCCAGCCTGCGAAGCATTTTCCGGTAGGGCCGCGGCTCTGGCGACAGCTCCCACACCCGAAGAGCCAGGAGGGAAAGCCGTGCCTCGTTGGAAAGCTCTTTGGCAGCCGCTCGCGTGGGCCCACAGCCCGTGGGGCTGCGGGCTTTGCGGTGGCCGTCAGCCTCGGCGCCAGCGGCGCCCACGTGGCGCCGGCGCGCCAGCCTGCGAAGCATTTTCCGGTAGGGCCGCGGCTCTGGCGACAGCTCCCACGCCCGAAGAGCCAGGAGGGAAAGCCGTGCCTCGTTGGAAAGCTCTTTGGCCGCCGCTCGCGTGGCCCCACAGCCCGTGGGGCTGCGGGCTTTGCGGCGGCCGTCAGCCTCGGCGCCACCGGCGCCCACGTGGCGCCGCCGCGCCAGCCTGCGAAGCATTTTCCGGTAGGGCCGCGGCTCTGGCGACAGCTCCCACGCCCGAAGAGCCAGGAGGGAAAGCCGTGCCTCGTTGGAAAGCTCTTTGGCAGCCGCTCGCGTGGCCCCACGGCCCGTGGGGCTGCGGGCTTTGCGGCGGCCATGAGCCTCGGTGCCACCGGCGCCCACGTGGCGCTGCCGCGCCAGCCTGCAAAGCATTTTCCGGTAGGGCCGCGGCTCTGGCGACAGCTCCCACGCCCGAAGAGCCAGGACGGAAAGCCGTGCCTCGTTGGAAAGCTCTTTGGCAGCCGCTCGCGTGGCCCCACAGCCTGTGGGGCTGCGGGCTTTCCGGCGGCCGTCAGCCTCGGCGCCACCGGCGCCCACGTGGCGCCGCCGCGCCAGCCTGCGAAGCATTTTCCGGTAGGGCCGCGGCTCTGGCGACAGCTCCCACGCCCGAAGAGCCAGGAGGGAAAGCCGTGCCTCGTTGGAAAGCTCTTTGGCAGCCGCTCGCGTGGCCCCACAGCCCGTGGGGCTGCGGGCTTTGCGGCGGCCGTCAGCCTCGGCGCCACCGGCGCCCACGTGGCGCCGTCGCGCCAGCCTGCGAAGCATTTTCCGGTAGGGCCGCGGCTCTGGCGACAGCTCCCACGCCCGAAGAGCCAGGAGGGAAAGCCGTGCCTCGTTGGAAAGCTCTTTGGCAGCCGCTCGCGTGGCCCCACAGCCCGTGGGGCTGCGGGCTTTGCGGCGGCCGTCAGCCTCGGCGCCACCGGCGCCCACGTGGCGCCGTCGCGCCAGCCTGCGAAGCATTTTCCGGTAGGGCCGCGGCTCTGGCGACAGCTCCCACGCCCGAAGAGCCAGGAGGGAAAGCCGTGCCTCGTTGGAAAGCTCTTTGTCAGCCGCTCGCGTGGCCCCACAGCCCGTGGGGCTGCGGGCTTTCCGGCGGCCGTCAGCCACAGCGCCACCGGTGCCCACGTGGCGCCGCCGCGCCAGCCTGCGAAGCATTTTCCGGTAGGGCCGCGGCTCTGGCGACAGCTCCCACGCCCGAAGAGCCAGGAGGGAAAGCCGTGCCTCGTTGGAAAGCTCTTTGGCAGCCGCTGGCGTGGCCCCACAGCCCGTGGGGCTGCGGGCTTTCCGGCGACCGTCAGCCTCGGCGCCACCGGTGCCCACGTGGCACCGGCGCGCCAGCCTGCGAAGCATTTTCCGGTAGGGCCGCGGCTCTGGCGACAGCTCCCACGCCTGAAGAGCCAGGAGGGAAAGCCGTGCCTCGTTGGAAAGCTCTTTGGCCGCCGCTCGCGTGGCCCCACGGCCCTTGGGGCTGGGGGCTTTCCGGCGGCCGTCAGCCTCGGCGCCACCGGCGCCCACGTGGCGCCGCCGCGCCAGCCTGCGAAGCATTTTCCTGTAGGGCCGCGGCTCTGGCGACAGCTCCCACGCACGAAGAGCCAGGAGGGAAAGCCGTGCCTCGTTGGAAAGCTCTTTGGCAGCCGCTCGCGTGGCCCCACAGCCCGTGGGGCTGCGGGCTTTCCGGCGGCCGTCAGCCTCGGCGCCACCGGCGCCCACGTGGCACCGCCGCTCCAGCCTGCGAAGCATTTTCCGGTAGGGCCGCGGCCCTGGCGACAGCTCCCACGCCCGAAGAGCCAGGAGGGAAAGCCGTGCCTCGTTGGAAAGCTCTTTGCCAGCCGCTCGCGTGGGCCCACAGCCCGTGGGGCTGCGGGCTTTGCGGCGGCCGTCAGCCTCGGCGCCAGCGGCGCCCACGTGGCGCCGGCGCACCAGCCTGCGAAGCATTTTCCGGTAGGGCCGCGGCTCTGGCGACAGCTCCCACGCCCGAAGAGCCAGGAGGGAAAGCCGTGCCTCGTTGGAAATCTCTTTGGCAGCCGCTCGCGTGGCCCCACAGCCCGTGGGGCTGCGCGCTTTGCGGCGGCCGTCAGCCTCGGCGCCACCGGCGCCCACGTGGCGCCGGCGCGCCAGCCTGCGAAGCATTTTCTGGTAGGGCCGCGGCTCTGGCGACAGCTCCCACGCCCGAAGAGCCAGGAGGGAAAGCCGTGCCTCGTTGGAAAGCTCTTTGGCAGCCGCTCGCGTGGCCCCACAGCCCGTGGGGCTGGGGACTTTCCGGCGGCCGTCAGCCTCGGCGCCACCGGTGCCCACGTGGCGCCGCCGCGCCAGCCTGCGAAGCATTTTCCGGTAGGTCCGCGGCTCTGGCGACAGCTCCCACGCCCGAAGAGCCAGGAGGGAAAGCCGTGCCTCATTGGAAAGCTCTTTGGCAGCCGCTCGCGTGGCCCCACAGCCCGTGGGGCTGGGGGATTTCCGGCGACCGTCAGCCTCGGCGCCACCGGCGCCCACGTGGCGCCGTCGCGCCAGCCTGCGAAGCATTTCCCAGTAGGGCCGCGGCTTTGGCGACAGCTCCCACGCCCGAAGAGCCAGGAGGGAAAGCCGTGCCTCGTTGGAAAGCTCTTTGCCAGCCTCTCGCGTGGCCCCACAGCCCGTGGGGCTGCGGGCTTTGCGGCGGCCGTCAGCCTCGGCGCCACCGGCGCCCACGTGGCGCCGCCTCGCCAGCCTGCGAAGCATTTTCCGGTAGGGCCGCGACTCTGGCGACAGCTCCCACGCCCGAAGAGCCAGGAGGAAAAGCCGTGCCTCGTTGGAAAGCTCTTTGGCAGCCGCTCGCGTGGCTCCACAGCCCGTGGGGCTGGGGACTTTCCGGCGGCCGTCAGCCACAGCGCCACCGGTGCCCACGTGGCGCCGCCGCGCCAGCCTGCGAAGCATTTTCCGGTAGGTCCGCGGCTCTGGCGACAGCTCCCACGCCCGAAGAGCCAGGAGGAAAAGCCGTGCCTCGTTGGAAAGCTCTTTGGCAGCCGCTCACGTGGCCCCACAGCCCGTGGGGCTGGGGGCTTTCCGGCGACCGTCAGCCTCGGCGCCACCGGTGCCCACGTGGCACCGGCGCGCCAGCCTGCGAAGCATTTTCCGGTAGGGCCGCGGCTCTGGCGACAGCTCCCACGCCTGAAGAGCCAGGAGGGAAAGCCGTGCCTCGTTGGAAAGCTCTTTGGCCGCCGCTGGCGTGGCCCCACGGCCCTTGGGGCTGGGGGCTTTCCGGCGGCCGTCAGCCTCGGCGCCACCGGCGCCCACGTGGCGCCGCCGCGCCAGCCTGCGAAGCATTTTCCGGTAGGGCCGCGGCTCTGGCGACAGCTCCCACGCCCGAAGAGCCAGGACGGAAAGCCGTGCCTCGTTGGAAATCTCTTTGGCAGCCGCTCGCGTGGCCCCACAGCCCGTGGGGCTGGGGGCTTTGCGGCGGCCGTCAGCCTCGGCGTCACCGGCGCTCACATGGCACCACCGCGCCAGCCTGCGAAGCATTTTCCGGTAGGGCCGCGACTCTGGCGACAGCTCCCACGCCCGAAGAGCCAGGAGGGAAAGCCGTGCCTCGTTGGAAAGCTCTTTGGCAGCCGCTCGCGTGGCCCCACAGCCCGTGGGGCTGTGGGCTTTCCGGCGGCCGTCAGCCTCGGCGCCACCGGCGCCCACGTGGCACCGCCGCTCCAGCCTGCGAAGCATTTTCCGGTAGGGCCGCGGCTCTGGCGACAGCTCCCACGCCCGAAGAGCCAGGAGGGAAAGCCGTGCCTCGTTGGAAAGCTCTTTGGCAGCCGCTCGCGTGGCCCCACAGCCCGTGGGGCTGTGGGCTTTCCGGCGGCCGTCAGCCTCGGCGCCACCGGCGCCCACGTGGCACCGCCGCTCCAGCCTGCGAAGCATTTTCCGGTAGGGCCGCGGCTCTGGCGACAGCTCCCACGCCCGAAGAGCCAGGAGGGAAAGCCGTGCCTCGTTGGAAAGCTCTTTGGCAGCCGCTCGCGTGGCCCCACAGCCTGTGGGGCTGCGGGGTTTCCAGCGGCCGTCAGCCACGGCGCCACCGGCGCCCACGTGGCGCCGCCGCGCCAGCCTGCGAAGCATTTTCCGGTAGGTCCGCGGCTCTGGCGACAGCTCCCACGCCCGAAGAGCCAGGAGGAAAAGCCGTGCCTGCTTGGAAAGCTCTTTGGCAGCCGCTCGCGTGGCCCCACAGCCCGTGGGGCTGCGGGCTTTACGGCGGCCGTCAGCCTCGGCGCCACCGGCGCCCACGTGGCGCCGGCGCGCCAGCCTGCGAAGCGTTTTCCGGTAGGGCTGCGGCTCTGGCGACAGCTCCCACGCCCGAAGAGCCAGGAGAAAAAGCCGTTCCTCGTTGGAAAGCTCTTTGGCAGCCGCTTGCGTGGCCCCACAGCCCGTCTGGCTGCGGGCTTTCCGGCGGCCGTCAGCCACCGCGCCACCGGCGCCCACGTGGCACCGCCGCACCAGCCTGCGAAGCATTTTCCGGTAGGGCCGCGGCTCTGGCGACAGCTCCCACGCCCGAAGAGCCAGGACGGAAAGCCGTGCCTCGTTGGAAAGCTCTTTGGCAGCCGCTCGCGTGGCCCCACAGCCCGTGGCGCTGCGGGCTTTCCGGCGGCCGTCAGCCACAGCGCCACCGGTGCCCACGTGGCGCCGCCGCGCCAGCCTGCGAAGCATTTTCCGGTAGGTCCGCGGCTCTGGCGACAGCTCCCACGCCCGAAGAGCCAGGAGGGAAAGCCGTGCCTCGTTGGAAAGCTCTTTGGCAGCCGCTCGCGTGGCCCCACAGCCCGTGGGGCTGGGAGATTTCCGGCGACCGTCAGCCTCGGCGCCACCGGCGCCCACGTGGCACCGGCGCGCCAGCCTGCGAAGCATTTTCCGGTAGGGCCGCGGCTCTGGCGACAGCTCCCACGCCTGAAGAGCCAGGAGGGAAAGCCGTGCCTCGTTGGAAAGCTCTTTGGCCTCCGCTCGCGTGGGCCCACAGCCCGTGGGGCTGCGGGCTTTGCGGCGGCCGTCAGCCTCGGCCCCACCGGTGCCCACGTGGCGCCGCCGCGCCAGCCTGCGAAGCATTTTCCGGTAGGGCCGCGGCTCTGGCGACAGCTCCCACGCCCGAAGAGCCAGGACGGAAAGTCGTGCCTCGTTGGAAATCTCTTTGGCAGCCGCTCGCGTGGCCCCACAGCCCGTGGGGCTGTGGCTTTGCGGCGTCCGTCAGCCTCGGCGTCACCGGCGCCCACATGGCACCACTGCGCCAGCCTGCGAAGCATTTTTCGGTAGGGCCGCGACTCTGGCGACAGCTCCCACGCCCGAAGAGCCAGGAGGGAAAGCCGTGCCTCGTTGGAAAGCTCTTTGGCAGCCGCTCGCGTGGCCCCACAGCCCATGGGGCTGCGGGCTTTGCGGCGGCCGTCAGCCTCGGCGCCACCGGCGCCCACGTGGCGCCGGCGCGCCAGCCTGCGAAGCATTTTCCGGTAGGTCCGCGGCTCTGGCGACAGCTCCCATGCCCGAAGAGCCAAGAGGGAAAGCCGTGCCTCGTTGGAAAGCTCTTTGGCAGCCGCTCGTGTGGCCCCACGGCCCTTGGGGCTGAAGACTTTACGGCGGCCGTCAGCCTCGGCGCCACCGGCGCCCACGTGGCGCCGGCGCGCCAGCCTGCGAAGCATTTTCCGGTAGGTCCGCGGCTCTGGCGACAGCTCCCACGCCCGAAGAGCCAGGAGGGAAAGCCGTGCCTCGTTGGAAAGCTCTTTGGCAGCCGCTCGCGTGGCCCCACAGCCCGTGGGGCTGCGGGCTTTCCGGCGGCCATGAGCCTCGGCGCCACCGGCGCCTACGTGGCGCTGCCGCGCCAGCCTGCAAAGCATTTTCCGGTAGGGCCGCGGCTCTGGCGACAGCTCCCACGCCCGAAGAGCCAGGAGGGAAAGCCGTGCCTCGTTGGAAAGCTCTTTGGCAGCCGCTCGCGTGGCCCCACGGCCCGTGGGGCTGCGGGCTTTCCGGCGGCCATGAGCCTCGGTGCCACCGGCGCCCACGTGGCGCTGCCGCGCCAGCCTGGAAAGCATTTTCCGGTAGGGCCGCGGCTCCGGCGACAGCTCCCACGCCCGAAGAGCCAGGAGGGAAAGCCGTGCCTCGTTGGAAAGCTCTTTGGCAGCCGCTCGCGTTGCCCCACAGCCCGTGGGGCTGGGGGCTTTCCGGCGGCCGTCAGCCTCGGCGCCACTGGCGCCCACATGGCGCCGCCGCGCCAGCCTGCGAAGGATTTCCCAGTAGGGCCGCGGCTCTGGCGACAGCTCCCACGCCCGAAGAGCCAGGAGGGAAAGCCGTGCCTCGTTGGAAAGCTCTTTGGCAGCCGCTCGCGTGGCCCCACAGCCCGTGGGGCTGCGGGCTTTGCGGCTGCTGTCAGCCACGGCGCCACCGGTGCCCACGTGGCGTCGGCGCGCCAGCCTGCGAAGCATTTTCCGGTAGGGCCGCGGCTCTGGCGACAGCTCCCACGCCCGAAGAGCCAGGAGGGAAAGCCGTGCCTCGTTGGAAAGCTCTTTGGCAGCCGCTCGCGTGGCCCCACAGCCCGTGGGGCTGGGGGCTTTGCGGCGGCCGTCAGCCTCGGCGTCACCGGCGCCCACATGGCACCACCGCGCCAGCCTGCGAAGCATTTTCCGGTAGGGCCGCGACTCTGGCGACAGCTCCCACGCCCGAAGAGCCAGGAGGGAAAGCCGTGCCTCGTTGGAAAGCTCTTTGGCAGCCGCTCGCGTGGCCCCACAGCCCGTGGGGCTGCGGGCTTTCCGGCGGCCGTCAGCCTCGGCGCCACCGGCGCCCACGTGGCACCGGCGCGCCAGCCTGCGAAGCATTTTCCGGTAGGGCCGCGGCTCTGGCGACAGCTCCCACGCCCGAAGAGCCAGGAGGAAAAGCCGTGCCTCGTTGGAAAGCTCTTTGGCAGCCGCTCGCGTGGCCCCACAGCCCGTGGGGCTGCGGGCTTTGCTATGGCCGTCAGCCTCGGCGCCACCGGCGCCCACGTGGCGCCACCGCGCCAGCCTGCGAAGCATTTTCCGGTAGGGCCGCGGCTCTGGCGACAGCTCCCACGCCCGAAGAGCCAGGAGGGAAAGCCGTGCCTCGTTGGAAAGCTCTTTGGCAGCCGCTCGCGTGGCCCCACAGCCCGTGGGGCTGCGGGATTTCCGGCGGCCGTCAGCCTCGGCGCCACCGGCGCCCACGTGGCGCCGCCGCGCCAGCCTGCGAAGCATTTCCCAGTGGGTCCGCGGCTCTGGCGACAGCTCCCATGCCCGAAGAGCCAGGAGGGAAAGCCGTGCCTCGTTGGAAAGCTCTTTGCCAGCCTCTCGCGTGGCCCCACAGCCCGTGGGGCTGTGGGCTTTGCGGCGGCCGTCAGCCTCGGCGCCACCGGCGCCCACGTGGCGCCGCCGCGCCAGCCTGCGAAGCATTTTCCGGTAGGGCCGCGACTCTGGCGACAGCTCCCACGCCCGAAGAGCCAGGAGGGAAAGCCGTGCCTCGTTGGAAAGCTCTTTGGCAGCCGCTCGCGTGGCCCCACAGCCCGTGGGGCTGCGGGCTTTCCGGCGGCCGTCAGCCACAGCGCCACCGGTGCCCACGTGGCACCGGCGCGCCAGCCTGCGAAGCATTTTCCGGTAGGGCCGCAGCTCTGGCGACAGCTCCCACGCCCGAAGAGCCAGGAGGAAAAGCCATGCCTCTTTGGAAAGCTCTTTGGCAGCCGCTTGCGTGGCCCCACAGCCCGTGGGGCTGGGGGCTTTACGGCGACCGTCAGCCTCGGCGCCACCGGTGCCCACGTGGCACCGGCGCGCCAGCCTGCGAAGCATTTTCCGGTAGGGCCGCGGCTCTGGCGACAGCTCCCACGCCCGAAGAGCCAGGAGGGAAAGCCGTGCCTCGTTGGAAAGCTCTTTGGCCGCCGCTCGCGTGGCCGCACGGCCCTTGGGGCTGGGGGCTTTCCGGCGGCCGTCAGCCTCGGCGCCACCGGCGCCCACGTGGCGCCGCCGCGCCAGCCTGCGAAGCATTTTCCGGTAGGGCCGCGGCTCTGGCGACAGCTCCCACGCCCGAAGAGCCAGGAGGGAAAGCCGTGCCTCGTTGGAAAGCTCTTTGGCAGCCGCTCGCGTGGCCCCACAGCCCGTGGGGCTGCGGGCTTTCCGGCGGCCGTCAGCCTCGGCGCCACCGGCGCCCACGTGGCGCCGCCACGCCAGCCTGCGTAGCATTTTCCGGTAGGGCCGCGGCTCTGGCGACAGCTCCCACGCCCGAAGAGCCAGGAGGGAAAGCCGTGCCTCGTTGGAAAGCTCTTTGTCAGCCGCTCGCGTGGCCCCACAGCCCGTGGGGCTGCGGGCTTTGCGGCGGCCGTCAGCCTCGGCGCCACCGGCGCCCACGTGGCGCCGCCGTGCCAGCCTGCGAAGCATTTTCCGGTAGGGCCGCGACTCTGGCGACAGCTCCCACGCCCGAAGAGCCAGGAGGGAAAGCCGTGCCTCGTTGGAAAGCTCTTTGGCAGCCGCTCGCGTGGCCCCACAGCCCGTGGGGCTGCGGGCTTTGCGGCGGCCGTCAGCCTCGGCGCCACCGGTGCCCACGTGGCGCCGCCGCGCCAGCCTGCGAAGCATTTTCCGGTAGGGCCGCGGCTCTGGCGACAGCTCCCACGCCCGAAGAGCCAGGAGGGAAAGCCGTGCCTCGTTGGAAAGCTCTTTGGCAGCCGCTCGCGTGGCCCCACAGCCCGTGGGGCTGCGGGCTTTCCGGCGACCGTCAGCCTCGGCGCCACCGGTGCCCACGTGGCACCGGCGCGCCAGCCTGCGAAGCATTTTCCGGTAGGGCCGCGGCTCTGGCGACAGCTCCCACGCCTGAAGAGCCAGGAGGGAAAGCCGTGCCTCGTTGGAAAGCTCTTTGGCCGCCGCTCGCGTGGCCCCACGGCCCTTGGGGCTGGGGGCTTTCCGGCGGCCGTCAGCCTCGGCGCCACCGGCGCCCACGTGGCGCCGCCGCGCCAGCCTGCGAAGCATTTTCCTGTAGGGCCGCGGCTCTGGCGACAGCTCCCACGCCCGAAGAGCCAGGAGGGAAAGCCGTGCCTCGTTGGAAAGCTCTTTGGCAGCCGCTCGCATGGCCCCACAGCCCGTGGGGCTGCGGGCTTTCCGGCGGCCGTCAGCCTCGGCGCCACCGGCGCCCACGTGGCACCGCCGCTCCAGCCTGCGAAGCATTTTCCGGTAGGGCCGCGGCCCTGGCGACAGCTCCCACACCCGAAGAGCCAGGAGGGAAAGCCGTGCCTCGTTGGAAAGCTCTTTGGCAGCCGCTCGCGTGGGCCCACAGCCCGTGGGGCTGCGGGCTTTGCGGCGGCCGTCAGCCTCGGCGCCAGCGGCGCCCACGTGGCGCCGGCGCACCAGCCTGCGAAGCATTTTCCGGTAGGGCCGCGGCTCTGGCGACAGCTCCCACGCCCGAAGAGCCAGGAGGAAAAGCCGTGCCTCGTTGGAAATCTCTTTGGCAGCCGCTCGCGTGGCCCCACAGCCCGTGGGGCTGCGGGCTTTACGGCGGCCGTCAGCCTCGGCGCCACCGGCGCCCACGTGGCGCCGGCGCGCCAGCCTGCGAAGCATTTTCTGGTAGGGCCGCGGCTCTGGCGACAGCTCCCACGCCCGAAGAGCCAGGAGGGAAAGGCGTGCCTCGCTGGAAAGCTCTTTGGCAGCCGCTCGCGTGGCCCCACAGCCCGTGGGGCTGCGGGCTTTGCGGCGGCCGTCAGCCTCGGCGCCAGCGGCGCCCACGTGGCGCCGCCGCGCCAGCCTGCGAAGCATTTTCCGGTAGGTCCGCGGCTCTGGCGACAGCTCCCACGCCCGAAGAGCCAGGAGGGAAAGCCGTGCCTCGTTGGAAAGCTCTTTGGCAGCCGCTCGCGTGGCCCCACGGCCCGTGGGGCTGCGGGCTTTCCGGCGGCCATGAGCCTCGGTGCCACCGGCGCCCACGTGGCGCTGCCGCGCCAGCCTGGAAAGCATTTTCCGGTAGGGCCGCGGCTCCGGCGACAGCTCCCACGCCTGAAGAGCCAGGAGGGAAAGCCGTGCCTCGTTGGAAAGCTCTTTGTCAGCCGCTCGCGTGGCCCCACAGCCCGTGGGGCTGCGGGCTTTGCGGCGGCCGTCAGCCTCGGCGCCACCGGCGCCCACGTGGCGCCGCAGCGCCAGCCTGCGTAGCATTTCCCAGTAGGTCCGCGGCTCTGGCGACAGCTCCCATGCCCGAAGAGCCAGGAGGGAAAGCCGTGCCTCGTTGGAAAGCTCTTTGGCAGCCGCTCGCGTGGCCCCGCAGCCCGTGGGGCTGCGGGCTTTGCGGCTGCTGTCAGCCACGGCGCCACCGGCGCCCACGTGGCGCCGGCGCGCCAGCCTGCGAAGCATTTTCCGGTAGGGCCGCGGCTCTGGCGACAGCTCCCACGCCCGAAGAGCCAGGAGGGAAAGCCGTGCCTCGTTGGAAAGCTCTTTGCCAGCCTCTCGCGTGGCCCCACAGCCCGTGGGGCTGCGGGCTTTGCGGCGGCCGTCAGCCTCGGCGCCAGCGGCGCCCACGTGGCGCCGCCGCGCCAGCCTGCGAAGCATTTTCCGGTAGGGCCGCGACTCTGGCGACAGCTCCCACGCCCGAAGAGCCAGGAGGGAAAGCCGTGCCTCGTTGGAAAGCTCTTTGGCAGCCGCTCGCGTGGCCCCACAGCCCGTGGGGCTGCGGGCTTTGCGGCGGCCGTCAGCCACAGCGCCAGCAGTGCCCACGTGGCGCCGCCGCGCCAGCCTGCGAAGCATTTTCCGGTAGGGCCGCGGCTCTGGCGACAGCTCCCACGCCCGAAGAGCCAGGAGGAAAAGCCATGCCTCGTTGGAAAGCTCTTTGCCAGCCGCTCGCGTGGCCCCACAGCCCGTGGGGCTGGGGGCTTTCCGGCGACCGTCAGCCTCGGCGCCACCGGTGCCCACGTGACACCGGCGCGCCAGCCTGCGAAGCATTTTCCGGTAGGGCCGCGGCTCTGGCGACAGCTCCCACGCCTGAAGAGCCAGGAGGGAAAGCCGTGCCTCCTTGGAAAGCTCTTTGGCCGCCGCTCGCGTGGCCCCACGGCCCTTGGGGCTGGGGGCTTTCCGGCGGCCGTCAGCCTCGGCGCCACCGGCGCCCACGTGGCACCGGCGCGCCAGCCTGCGAAGCATTTTCCGGTAGGGCCGCGGCTCTGGCGACAGCTCCCACGCCCGAAGAGCCAGGAGGGAAAGCCGTGCCTCGTTGGAAAGTTCTTTGGCAGCCGCTCGCGTGGCCCCACAGCCCGTGGGGCTGCGGGCTTTCCGGCGGCCGTCAGCCTCGGCGCCACCGGCGCCCACGTGGCGCCGCCGTGCCAGCCTGCGAAGCATTTTCCGGTAGGGCCGCGGCTCTGGCGACAGCTCCCACACCCGAAGAGCCAGGAGGAAAAGCCGTGCCTCGTTGGAAAGTTCTTTGGCAGCCGCTCGCGTGGGCCCACAGCCCGTGGGGCTGCGGGCTTTGCGGCGGCCGTCAGCCTCGGCGCCAGTGGCGCCCACGTGGCGCCGCCGCGCCAGCCTGCGAAGCATTTTCCGGTAGGGCCGCGGCTCTGGCGACAGCTCCCACGCCCGAAGAGCCAGGAAGGAAAGCCGTGCCTCGTTGGAAAGCTCTTTGGCAGCCGCTCGCGTGGCCCCACAGCCCGTGGGGCTGCGGGCTTTGCGGTGGCCGTCAGCCTCGGCGCCACCGGCGCCCACATGGCGCCGCCGCGCCAGCCTGCGAAGCATTTTCCGGTAGGGCCGCGGCTCTGGCGACAGCTCCCACGCCCAAAGAGCCAGGAGGGAAAGCCGTGCCTCGTTGGAAAGCTCTTTGGCAGCCGCTCGCGTGGCCCCACAGCCCGTGGGGCTGCGGGGTTTCCGGCGGCCGTCAGCCACGGCGCCACCGGCGCCCACGTGGCGCCGCCGCGCCAGCCTGCGAAGCATTTTCCGGTAGAGCCGCGACTCTGGCGACAGCTCCCACACCCGAAGAGCCAGGAGGAAAAGCCGTGCCTCGTTGGAAAGTTCTTTGGCAGCCGCTCGCGTGGGCCCACAGCCCGTGGGGCTGCGGGCTTTGCGGCGGCCGTCAGCCTCGGCGCCAGTGGCGCCCACGTGGCGCCGGCGCGCCAGCCTGCGAAGCATTTTCCGGTAGGGCCGCGGCTCTGGCGACAGCTCCCACGCCCGAAGAGCCAGGAAGGAAAGCCGTGCCTCCTTGGAAAGCTCTTTGGCAGCCGCTCGCGTGGCCCCACAGCCCGTGGGGCTGCGGGCTTTGCGGTGGCCGTCAGCCTCGGCGCCACCGGCGCCCACGTGGCGCCGGCGCGCCAGCCTGCGAAGCATTTTCCGGTAGGGCCGCGGCTCTGGCGACAGCTCCCACGCCCGAAGAGCCAGGAGGGAAAGCCGTGCCTCGTTGGAAAGCTCTTTGGCAGCCGCTCGCGTGGCCCCACAGCCTGTGGGGCTGCGGGCTTTCCGGCGGCCGTCAGCCACCGCGCCACCGGCGCCCATGTGGCGCCGCCGCGCCAGCCTTCGAAGCATTTTTCGGTAGGGCCGCGACTCTGGCGACAGCTCCCACGCCCGAAGAGCCAGGAGGGAAAGCCGTGCCTCGTTGGAAAGCTCTTTGGCAGCCGCTCGCGTGGCCCCACAGCCCGTGGGGCTGCGGGCTTTACGGCGGCCGTCAGCCTCGGCGCCACCGGCGCCCACGTGGCGCCGGCGCGCCAGCCTGCGAAGCATTTTTCGGTAGGGCCGCGACTCTGGCGACAGCTCCCACGCCCGAAGAGCCAGGAGGGAAAGCCGTGCCTCGTTGGAAAGCTCTTTGGCAGCCGCTCGCGTGGCCCCACAGCCCGTGGGGCTGCGGGCTTTACGGCGGCCGTCAGCCTCGGCGCCACCGGCGCCCACGTGGCGCCGGCGCGCCAGCCTGCGAAGCATTTTCCGGTAGGGCCGCGGCTCTGGCGACAGCTCCCACGCCCGAAGAGCCAGGAGGGAAAGCCGTGCCTCGTTGGAAAGCTCTTTGGCAGCCGCTCGCGTGGCCCCACAGCCCGTGGGGCTGTGGGCTTTTCGGCGGCCGTCAGCCTCGGCGCCACCGGCGCCCACGTGGCGCCGCCGCGTCAGCCTGTGAAGCATTTTCCGGTAGGGCCGCGGTTCTGGCGACAGCTCCCACGCCCGAAGAGCCAGGAGGGAAAGCCGTGCCTCGTTGGAAAGCTCTTTGGCAGCCGCTCGCGTGGCCCCACAGCCCGTGGGGCTGCGGGCTTTGCGGCGGCCGTCAGCCTCGGCGCCAGTGGCGCCCACGTGGCGCCGCCGCGCCAGCCTGCGAAGCATTTTCCGGTAGGGCCGCGACTCTGGCGACAGCTCCCACGCCCGAAGAGCCAGGTGGGAAAGCCGTGCCTCGTTGGAAAGCTCTTTGCCAGCCGCTCGCGTGGCCCCACAGCCCGTGGGGCTGCGGGCTTTCCGGCGGCCGTCAGCCACAGCGCCACCGGTGCCCACGTGGCGCCGCCGCGCCAGCCTGCGAAGCATTTTCCGGTAGGTCCGCGGCTCTGGCGACAGCTCCCACGCCCAAAAAGCCAGGACGGAAAGCCGTGCCTCGTTGGAAAGCTCTTTGGTAGCCGCTCGTGTGGCCCCACAGCCCGTGGGGCCGGGGGATTTCCGGCGACCGTCAGCCTCGGCGCCACCGGCGCCCACGTGGCACCGGCGCGCCAGCCTGCGAAGCATTTTCCGGTAGGGCCGCGGCTCTGGCGACAGCTCCCACGCCTGAAGAGCCAGGAGGGAAAGCCGTGCCTCGTTGGAAAGCTCTTTGGCCGCCACTCGCGTGGCCCCACGGCCCGTGGGGCTGCGGGCGTTGCGGCGGCTGTCAGCCTCGGCGCCACCGGCGCCCACGTGGTGCCGCCGCGCCAGCCTGCGAAGCATTTTCCGGTAGGGCCGCGACTCTGGCGACAGCTCCCACGCCTGAAGAGCCAGGAGGAAAAGCCGTGCCTTGTTGGAAAGCTCTTTGGCAGCCGCTCGCGTGGCCCCACAGCCCGTGGGGCTGGGGACTTTCCGGCGGCCGTCAGCCACAGCGCCACCGGTGCCCACGTGGCGCCGGCGCGCCAGCCTGCGAAGCATTTTCCGGTAGGGCCGCGGCTCTGGCGACAGCTCCCACGCCCGAAGAGCCAGGAGGAAAAGCCGTGCCTCGTTGGAAAGCTCTTTGGCAGCCGCTCGCGTGGCCCCACAGCCCATGGGGCTGTGGGCTTTCCGGCGACCGTCAGCCTCGGCGCCACCGGCGCCCACGTGGCGCCGCCGCGCCAGCCTGCGAAGCATTTTCCGGTAGGGCCGCGGCTCTGGCGACAGCTCCCACGCCCGAAGAGCCAGGACGGAAAGCCGTGGCTCGTTGGAAATCTCTTTGGCAGCCGCTCGCGTGGCCCCACAGCCCGTGGGGCTGCGGGCTTTGCGGCGGCCGTCAGCCTCGGCGTCACCGGCGCTCACATGGCACCACCGCGCCAGCCTGCGAAGCATTTTCCGGTAGGGCCGCGACTCTGGCGACAGCTCCCAGACCCGAAGAGCCAGGAGGGAAAGCCGTGCCTCGTTGGAAAGCTCTTTGGCAGCCGCTCGCGTGGCCCCACAGCCCGTGGGTCTGCGGGCTTTCCGGCGGCCGTCAGCCTCGGCGCCACCGGCGCCCACGTGGCGCCGGCGCGCCAGCCTGTGAAGCATTTTCCGGTAGGGCCGCGGCTCTGGCGACAGCTCCCACACCCGAAGAGCCAGGAGGAAAAGCCGTGCCTCGTTGGAAAGTTCTTTGGCAGCCGCTCGCGTGGGCCCACAGCCCGTGGGGCTGCGGGCTTTGCGGCGGCCGTCAGCCTCGGCGCCAGTGGCGCCCACGTGGCGCCGCCGCGCCAGCCTGCGAAGCATTTTCCGGTAGGGCCGCGGCTCTGGCGACAGCTCCCACGCCCGAAGAGCCAGGAAGGAAAGCCGTGCCTCGTTGGAAAGCTCTTTGGCAGCCGCTCGCGTGGCCCCACAGCCCGTGGGGCTGCGGGCTTTGCGGTGGCCGTCAGCCTCGGCGCCACCGGCGCCCATGTGGCGCCGCCGCGCCAGCCTGCGAAGCATTTTCCGGTAGGTCCGCGGCTCTGGCGACAGCTCCCACGCCCAAAGAGCCAGGAGGGAAAGCCGTGCCTCGTTGGAAAGCTCTTTGGCAGCCGCTCGCGTGGCCCCACAGCCCGTGGGGCTGCGGGGTTTCCGGCGGCCGTCAGCCACGGCGCCACCGGCGCCCACGTGGCGCCGCCGCGCCAGCCTGCGAAGCATTTTCCGGTAGAGCCGCGACTCTGGCGACAGCTCCCACACCCGAAGAGCCAGGAGGAAAAGCCGTGCCTCGTTGGAAAGTTCTTTGGCAGCCGCTCGCGTGGCCCCACAGCCTGTGGGGCTGCGGGCTTTCCGGCGGCCGTCAGCCTCGGCGCCAGTGGCGCCCACGTGGCGCCGGCGCGCCAGCCTGCGAAGCATTTTCCGGTAGGGCCGCGGCTCTGGCGACAGCTCCCACGCCCGAAGAGCCAGGAAGGAAAGCCGTGCCTCCTTGGAAAGCTCTTTGGCAGCCGCTCGCGTGGCCCCACAGCCCGTGGGGCTGCGGGCTTTGCGGTGGCCGTCAGCCTCGGCGCCACCGGCGCCCACGTGGCGCCGGCGCGCCAGCCTGCGAAGCATTTTCCGGTAGGGCCGCGGCTCTGGCGACAGCTCCCACGCCCGAAGAGCCAGGAGGGAAAGCCGTGCCTCGTTGGAAAGCTCTTTGGCAGCCGCTCGCGTGGCCCCACAGCCTGTGGGGCTGCGGGCTTTCCGGCGGCCGTCAGCCACTGCGCCACCGGCGCCCACGTGGCGCCGCCGCGCCAGCCTTCGAAGCATTTTTCGGTAGGGCCGCGACTCTGGCGACAGCTCCCACGCCCGAAGAGCCAGGAGGGAAAGCCGTGCCTCGTTGGAAAGCTCTTTGGCAGCCGCTCGCGTGGCCCCACAGCCCGTGGGGCTGCGGGCTTTACGGCGGCCGTCAGCCTCGGCGCCACCGGCGCCCACGTGGCGCCGGCGCGCCAGCCTGCGAAGCATTTTTCGGTAGGGCCGCGACTCTGGCGACAGCTCCCACGCCCGAAGAGCCAGGAGGGAAAGCCGTGCCTCGTTGGAAAGCTCTTTGGCAGCCGCTCGCGTGGCCCCACAGCCCGTGGGGCTGCGGGCTTTACGGCGGCCGTCAGCCTCGGCGCCACCGGCGCCCACGTGGCGCCGGCGCGCCAGCCTGCGAAGCATTTTCCGGTAGGGCCGCGGCTCTGGCGACAGCTCCCAAGCCCGAAGAGCCAGGAGGGAAAGCCGTGCCTCGTTGGAAAGCTCTTTGGCAGCCGCTCGCGTGGCCCCACAGCCCGTGGGGCTGTGGGCTTTTCGGCGGCCGTCAGCCTCGGCGCCACCGGCGCCCACGTGGCGCCGCCGCGTCAGCCTGTGAAGCATTTTCCGGTAGGGCCGCGGTTCTGGCGACAGCTCCCACGCCCGAAGAGCCAGGAGGGAAAGCCGTGCCTCGTTGGAAAGCTCTTTGGCAGCCGCTCGCGTGGCCCCACAGCCCGTGGGGCTGCGGGCTTTGCGGCGGCCGTCAGCCTCGGCGCCACCGGCGCCCACGTGGCGCCGCCGCGCCAGCCTGCGAAGCATTTTCCGGTAGGGCCGCGACTCTGGCGACAGCTCCCACGCCCGAAGAGCCAGGTGGGAAAGCCGTGCCTCGTTGGAAAGCTCTTTGCCAGCCGCTCGCGTGGCCCCACAGCCCGTGGGGCTGCGGGCTTTCCGGCGGCCGTCAGCCACAGCGCCACCGGTGCCCACGTGGCGCCGCCGCGCCAGCCTGCGAAGCATTTTCCGGTAGGTCCGCGGCTCTGGCGACAGCTCCCACGCCCAAAAAGCCAGGACGGAAAGCCGTGCCTCGTTGGAAAGCTCTTTGGTAGCCGCTCGCGTGGCCCCACAGCCCGTGGGGCCGGGGGATTTCCGGCGACCGTCAGCCTCGGCGCCACCGGCGCCCACGTGGCACCGGCGCGCCAGCCTGCGAAGCATTTTCCGGTAGGGCCGCGGCTCTGGCGACAGCTCCCACGCCTGAAGAGCCAGGAGGGAAAGCCGTGCCTCGTTGGAAAGCTCTTTGGCCGCCACTCGCGTGGCCCCACGGCCCGTGGGGCTGCGGGCGTTGCGGCGGCTGTCAGCCTCGGCGCCACCGGCGCCCACGTGGTGCCGCCGCGCCAGCCTGCGAAGCATTTTCCGGTAGGGCCGCGACTCTGGCGACAGCTCCCACGCCTGAAGAGCCAGGAGGAAAAGCCGTGCCTTGTTGGAAAGCTCTTTGGCAGCCGCTCGCGTGGCCCCACAGCCCGTGGGGCTGGGGACTTTCCGGCGGCCGTCAGCCACAGCGCCACCGGTGCCCACGTGGCGCCGCCGCGCCAGCCTGCGAAGCATTTTCCGGTAGGGCCGCGGCTCTGGCGACAGCTCCCACGCCCGAAGAGCCAGGAGGAAAAGCCGTGCCTCGTTGGAAAGCTCTTTGGCAGCCGCTCGCGTGGCCCCACAGCCCATGGGGCTGTGGGCTTTCCGGCGACCGTCAGCCTCGGCGCCACCGGCGCCCACGTGGCGCCGCCGCGCCAGCCTGCGAAGCATTTTCCGGTAGGGCCGCGGCTCTGGCGACAGCTCCCACGCCCGAAGAGCCAGGACGGAAAGCCGTGGCTCGTTGGAAATCTCTTTGGCAGCCGCTCGCGTGGCCCCACAGCCCGTGGGGCTGCGGGCTTTGCGGCGGCCGTCAGCCTCGGCGTCACCGGCGCTCACATGGCACCACCGCGCCAGCCTGCGAAGCATTTTCCGGTAGGGCCGCGACTCTGGCGACAGCTCCCAGACCCGAAGAGCCAGGAGGGAAAGCCGTGCCTCGTTGGAAAGCTCTTTGGCAGCCGCTTGCGTGGCCCCACAGCCCGTGGGTCTGCGGGCTTTCCGGCGGCTGTCAGCCTCGGCGCCACCGGCGCCCACGTGGCGCCGGCGCGCCAGCCTGTGAAGCATTTTCCCGTAGGGCCGTGGCTCTGGCGACAGCTCCCACGCCCGAAGAGCCAGGAAGGAAAGCCGTGCCTCCTTGGAAAGCTCTTTGGCAGCCGCTCGCGTGGCCCCACAGCCCGTGGGGCTGCGGGCTTTGCGGTGGCCGTCAGCCTCGGCGCCACCGGCGCCCACGTGGCGCCGGCGCGCCAGCCTGCGAAGCATTTTCCGGTAGGGCCGCGGCTCTGGCGACAGCTCCCACGCCCGAAGAGCCAGGAGGGAAAGCCGTGCCTCGTTGGAAAGCTCTTTGGCAGCCGCTCGCGTGGCCCCACAGCCTGTGGGGCTGCGGGGTTTCCGGCGGCCGTCAGCCACGGCGCCACCGGCGCCCACGTGGCGCCGCCGCGTCAGCCTGCGAAGCATTTTCCGGTAGGGCCGCGGCTCTGGCGACAGCTCCCACGCCCAAAGAGCCAGGAGGGAAAGCCGTGCCTCGTTGGAAAGCTCTTTGGCAGCCGCTCGCGTGGCCCCACAGCCCGTGGGGCTGGGGGCTTTCCGGCGACCGTCAGCCTCGGCGCCACCGGCGCCCACGTGGCGCCGGCGCGCCAGCCTGCGAAGCATTTTCCGGTAGGGCCGCGGCTCTGGCGACAGCTCCCACGCCCGAAGAGCCAGGAGGAAAAGCCGTGCCTCGTTGGAAAGCTCTTTGGCAGCCGCTTGCGTGGCCCCACAGCCCGTGGGGCTGCGGGGTTTCCGGCGGCCGTCAGCCACCGCGCCACCGGCGCCCACGTGGCACCGCCGCACCAGCCTGCGAAGCATTTTCCGGTAGGGCCGCGACTCTGGCGACAGCTCCCACGCCCGAAGAGCCAGGAGGGAAAGCCGTGCCTCGTTGGAAAGCTCTTTGGCAGCCGCTCGCGTGGCCCCACAGCCCGTGGGGCTGTGGGCTTTGCGGCGACCGTCAGCCTCGGCGCCACCGGCGCCCACGTGGCGCCGCCGCGCCAGCCTGCGAAGCAATTTCCAGTAGGGCCGCGGCTCTGGCGACAGCTCCCACGCCCGAAGAGCCAGGAGGGAAAGCTGTGCCTTGTTGGAAAGCTCTTTGGCAGCCGCTCGCGTGGCCCCACAGCCCGTGGGGCTGCGGGCTTTGCGGCGGCCGTCAGCCTCGGCGCCACCGGCGCCCACGTGGCGCCGCCACGCCAGCCTGCGAAGCATTTTCCGGTAGGGCCGCGGCTCTGGCGACAGCTCCCACGCCCGAAGAGCCAGGAGGGAAAGCCGTGCCTCGTTGGAAAGCTCTTTGCCAGCCGCTCGCGTGGCCCCACAGCCCGTGGGGCTGCGGGCTTTCCGGCGGCCGTCAGCCACAGCGTCACCGGTGCCCACGTGGCGCCGCCGCGCCAGCCTGCGAAGCATTTTCCGGTAGGGCCGCGGCTCTGGCGACAGCTCCCACGCCCGAAGAGCCAGGAGGGAAAGCCGTGCCTCGTTGGAAAGCTCTTTGGCAGCCGCTCGCGTGGCCCCACAGCCCGTGGGGCTGGGAGATTTCCGGCGGCCGTCAGCCTCGGCGCCACCGGCGCCCACGTGGCGCCGGCGCGCCAGCCTGCGAAGCATTTTCCGGTAGGGCCGCGACTCTGGCGACAGCTCCCATGCCCGAAGAGCCAGGAGGGAAAGCCGTGCCTCGTTGGAAAGCTCTTTGGCAGCCGCTCGTGTGGCCCCACGGCCCTTGGGGCTTTGGACTTTACGGCGGCCGTCAGCCTCGGCGCCACCGGCGCCCACGTGGCGCCGTCGCGCCAGCCTGCGAAGCATTTTCCGGTAGGGCCGCGGCTCTGGCGACAGCTCCCACGCCCGAAGAGCCAGGAGGGAAAGCCGTGCCTCGTTGGAAAGCTCTTTGGCAGCCGCTCGCGTGGCCCCACAGCCCGTGGGGCTGCGGGCTTTCCGGCGGCCATGAGCCTCGGCGCCACCGGCGCCCACGTGGCGCTGCCGCGCCAGCCTGCGAAGCATTTTCCGGTAGGGCCGCGGCTCTGGCGACAGCTCCCACGCCCGAAGAGCCAGGAGGGAAAGCCGTGCCTCGTTGGAAAGCTCTTTGGCAGCCGCTCGCGTTGCCCCACAGCCCGTGGGGCTGGGGGCTTTGCGGCGGCCGTCAGCCTCTGCGCCACCGGCGCCCACGTGGCACCGCCGCGCCAGCCTGCGAAGCATTTTCCGGTAGGGCCGCGGCTCTGGCGACAGCTCCCACGCCCGAAGAGCCAGGAGGGAAAGCCGTGCCTCGTTGGAAAGCTCTTTGGCAGCCGCTCGCGTGGCCCCACAGCCCGTGGGGCTGCGGGCTTTGCGGCGGCCGTCAGCCTCGGCGCCACCGGCGCCCACGTGGCGCCGACGCGCTAGCCTGCGAAGCATTTTCCGGTAGGGCCGCGACTGTGGCGACAGCTCCCATGCCCGAAGAGCCAGGAGGGAAAGCCGTGCCTCGTTGGAAAGCTTTTTGGTAGCCGCTCGCGTGGCCCCACAGCCCGTGGGGCTGGGGGCTTTCCGGCGACCGTCAGCCTCGGCGCCACCGGCGCCCACGTGGCGCCGCCGCGCCAGCCTGTGAAGCATTTTCCGGTAGGGCCGCGGCTCTGGCGACAGCTCCCACGCCCGAAGAGCCAGGAGGGAAAGCCGTGCCTCGTTGGAAATCTCTTTGGCAGCCGCTCGCGTGGGCCCACAGCCCGTGGGGCTGCGGGCTTTGCGGCGGCCGTCAGCCTCGGCGTCACCGGCGCCCACATGGCACCACCGCGCCAGCCTGCGAAGCATTTTTCGGTAGGGCCGCGACTCTGGCGACAGCTCCCACGCCCGAAGAGCCAGGAGGGAAAGCCGTGCCTCGTTGGAAAGCTCTTTGGCAGCCGCTCGCGTGGCCCCACAGCCCTTGGGGCTGCGGGCTTTCCGGCGGCCGTCAGCCTCGGCGCCACCGGCGCCCACGTGGCACCGCCGCTCCAGCCTGCGAAGCATTTTCCGGTAGGTCTGCGGCTCTGGCGACAGCTCCCACGCCCGAAGAGCCAGGAGGAAAAGCCGTGCCTCGTTGGAAAGCTCTTTGGCAGCCGCTCGCGTGGCCCCACAGCCCGTGGGGCTGCGGGCTTTGCGGTGGCCGTCAGCCTCGGCGCCACCGGCGCCCACGTGGCGCCGCCGCGCCAGCCTGCGAAGCATTTTCCGGTAGGGCCGTGGCTCTGGCGACAGCTCCCACGCCCGAAGAGCCAGGAGGGAAAGCCGTGCCTCGTTGGAAAGCTCTTTGGCAGCCGCTCGCGTGGCCCCACAGCCCGTGGGGCTGCGGGCTTTGCGGCGGCCGTCAGCCTCGGCGCCAGCGGCGCCCACGTGGCGCCGGCGCGCCAGCCTGCGAAGCATTTTCCAGTAGGGCCGCGGCTCTGGCGACAGCTCCCACGCCCGAAGAGCCAGGAGGAAAAGCCGTGCCTCGTTGGAAAGCTCTTTGGCAGCCGCTCGCGTGGCCCCACAGCCCGTGGCGCTGCGGGCTTTCCGGCGGCCGTCAGCCACAGCGCCACCGGTGCCCACGTGGCGCCGCCGCGCTAGCCTGCGAAGCATTTTCCGGTAGGGCCGCGACTGTGGCGACAGCTCCCACGCCCGAAGAGCCAGGAGGAAAAGCCGTGCCTCGTTGGAAAGCTTTTTGGCAGCCGCTCGCGTGGCCCCACAGCCCGTGGGGCTGGGGGCTTTCCGGCGACCGTCAGCCTCGGCGCCAGCGGCGCCCACGTGGCGCCGCCGCGCCAGCCTGCGAAGCATTTTCCGGTAGGGCCGCGGCTCTGGCGACAGCTCCCACGCCCGAAGAGCCAGGAGGAAAAGCCGTGCCTCGTTGGAAAGCTCTTTGGCAGCCGTTCGCGTGGCCCCACAGCCCGTGGGGCTGCGGGCTTTGCGGTGGCCGTCAGTCTCGGCGCCACCGGCGCCCACGTGGCGCCGCCGCGCCAGCCTGCGAAGCATTTTCCGGTAGGTCCGCGGCTCTGGCGACAGCTCCCACGCCTGAAGAGCCAGGAGGGAAAGCCGTGCCTCGTTGGAAAGCTCTTTGGCAGCCGCTCGCGTGGCCCCACAGCCCGTGGGGCTGCGGGCTTTGCGGTGGCCGTCAGCCTCGGCGCCACCGGCGCCCACGTGGCGCCGGCGCGCCAGCCTTCGAAGCATTTTCCGGTAGGGCCGCGGCTCTGGCGACAGCTCCCACGCCCGAAGAGCCAGGAGGGAAAGCCGTGCCTCGTTGGAAAGCTCTTTGGCAGCCGCTCGCGTGGCCCCACAGTCCGTGGGGCTGCGGGCTTTGCGGCGGCCGTCAACCTCGGCGCCAGCGGCGCCCACGTGGCGCCGCCGCGCCAGCCTGCGAAGCATTTTCCGGTAGGGCCGCGACTGTGGCGATAGCTCCCATGCCCGAAGAGCCAGGAGGAAAAGCCGTGCCTCGTTGGAAAGCTCTTTGGCAGCCGCTCGCGTGGCCCCACAGCCCGTGGCGCTGCGGGCTTTCCGGCGGCCGTCAGCCACAGCGCCACCGGCGCCCACGTGGCGCCGCTGCGCCAGCCTGCGAAGCATTTTCCGGTAGGTCCGCGGCTCTGGCGACAGCTCCCACGCCCGAAGAGCCAGGAGGGAAAGCCGTGCCTCGTTGGAAAGCTCTTTGGCAGCCGCTTGCGTGGCCCCACAGCCCGTGGGGCTGGGGGATTTCCGGCGGCCGTCAGCCTCGGCGCCACCGGCGCCCACGTGGCACCGGCGCGCCAGCCTGCGAAGCATTTTCCGGTAGGGCCGCGGCTCTGGCGACAGCTCCCACGCCTGAAGAGCCAGGAGGGAATGCCGTGCCTCGTTGGAAAGCTCTTTGGCCGCCGCTCGCGTGGCCCCACAGCCCGTGGGGCTGCGGGCTTTGCGGCGGCCGTCAGCCTCGGCGCCACCGGTGCCCACGTGGCGCCGGCGCGCCAGCCTGCGAAGCATTTTCCGGTAGGGCCGCCGCTCTGGCGACAGCTCCCACGCCCGAAGAGCCAGGAGGGAAAGCCGTGCCTCGTTGGAAAGCTCTTTGGCAGCCGCTCGCGTGGCCCCACAGCCCGTGGGGCTGCGGGCTTTCCGGCGGCCATGAGCCTCGGTGCCACCGGCGCCCACGTGGCGCTGCCGCGCCAGCCTGCGAAGCATTTTCCGGTAGGGCCGCGGCTCTGGCGAAAGCTCCCACGCCCGAAGAGCCAGGAGGGAAAGCCGTGCCTCGTTGGAAAGCTCTTTGCCAGCCGCTCGCGTGGCCCCACAGCCTGTGGGGCTGCGGGCTTTCCGGCGGCCGTCAGCCTCGGCGCCACCGGCGCCCACGTGGCGCCGGCGCGCCAGCCTGCGAAGCATTTTCCGGTAGGGCCGCGGCTCTGGCGACAGCTCCCACGCCCGAAGAGCCAGGACGGAAAGCCGTCCCTCGTTGGAAAGCTCTTTGGCAGCCGCTCGTGTGGCCCCACAGCCCGTGGGGCTGCGGGCTTTACGGCGGCCGTCAGCCTCGGCGCCACCGGCGCCCACGTGGCGCCGCCGCGCCAGCCTGCGAAGCATTTTCCGGTAGGGCCGCGGCTCTGGCGACAGCTCCCACGCCCGAAGAGCCAGGAGGGAAAGCCGTGCCTCGTTGGAAAGCTCTTTGGCAGCCGCTCGCGTGGCCCCACAGCCCGTGGGGCTGCGGGCTTTACGGCGGCCGTCAGCCTCGGCGCCACCGGCGCCCACGTGGCGCCGGCGCGCCAGCCTGCGAAGCATTTTCCGGTAGGGCCGCGGCTCTGGCGACAGCTCCCACGCCCGAAGAGCCAGGAGGAAAAGCCGTGCCTCCTTGGAAAGCTCTTTGGCAGCCGATCGCGTGGCCCCACAGCCCGTGGGGCTGCGGGCTTTCCGGCGGCCGTCAGCCACCGCGCCACCGGCGCCCACGTGGCACCGCCGCACCAGCCTGCGAAGCATTTTCCGGTAGGGCCGCGGCTCTGGCGACAGCTCCCACGCCCGAAGAGCCAGGAGGGAAAGCCGTGCCTCGTTGGAAAGCTCTTTGGCAGCCGCTCGCGTGGCCCCACAGCCCGTGGGGCTGTGGGCTTTGCGGCGACCGTCAGCCTCGGCGCCACCGGCGCCCACGTGGCGCCGCCGCGCCAGCCTGCGAAGCAATTTCCAGTAGGGCCGCGGCTCTGGCGACAGCTCCCACGCCCGAAGAGCCAGGAGGGAAAGCCGTGCCTCGTTGGAAAGCTCTTTGGCAGCTGCTCGCGTGGCCCCCACAGCCCGTGGGGCTGCGGGCTTTGCGGCGGCCGTCAGCCTCGGCGCCACCGGCGCCCACGTGGCGCCGCCGCGCCAGCCTGCGAAGCATTTTCCGGTAGGGCCGCGGCTCTGGCGACAGCTCCCACGCCCGAAGAGCCAGGAGGAAAAGCCGTGCCTCGTTGGAAAGCTCTTTGCCAGCCGCTCGCGTGGCCCCACAGCCCGTGGCGCTGCGGGCTTTCCGGCGGCCATCAGCCACAGCGCCACCGGCGTCCACGTGGCGCCGCCGCGCCAGCCTGCGAAGCATTTTCCGGTAGGTCCGCGGCTCTGGCGACAGCTCCCACGCCCGAAGAGCCAGGAGGGAAAGCCGTGCCTCGTTGGAAAGCTCTTTGGCAGCCGCTCGCGTGGCCCCACAGCCCGTGGGGCTGGGAGATTTCCGGCGACCGTCAGCCTCGGCGCCACCGGCGCCCACGTGGCACCGGCGCGCCAGCCTGCGAAGCATTTTCCGGTAGGGCCGCGGCTCTGGCGACAGCTCCCACGCCCGAAGAGCCAGGAGGGAAAGCCGTGCCTCGTTGGAAAGCTCTTTGGCAGCCGCTCGCGTGGCCCCACAGCCCGTGGGGCTGCGGGCTTTGCGGCGGCCGTCAGCCTCGGCGCCACCGGCGCCCACATGGCGGGGCCGCGGCTCTGGCGACAGCTCCCACGCCCGAAGAGCCAGGAGGGAAAGCCCTGCCTCGTTGGAAAGCTCTTTGGCAGCCGCTCGCGTGGCCCCACAGCCCGTGGGGCTGCGGGCTTTGCGGCGGCCGTCAGCCTCGGCGCCACCGGCGCCCACGTGGCGCCGCCGCGCCAGCCTGCGAAGCATTTTCCGGTAGGGCCGCGGCTCTGGCGACAGCTCCCACGCCCGAAGAGCCAGGAGGGAAAGCCATGCCTCGTTGGAAAGCTCTTTGGCAGCCGCTCGCGTGGCCCCACAGCCCGTGGGGCTGCGGGCTTTGCGGCGGCCGTCAGCCTCGGCGCCAGCGGCGCCCACGTGGCGCCGCCGCGCCAGCCTGCGAAGCATTTTCCGGTAGGGCCGCGACTCTGGCGACAGCTCCCACGCCCGAAGAGCCAGGAGGAAAAGCCGTGCCTCCTTGGAAAGCTCTTTGCCAGCCGCTCGCGTGGCCCCACAGCCCGTGGCGCTGCGGGCTTTCCGGCGGCCGTCAGCCACAGCGCCACAGGCGCCCACGTGGCGCCGCCGCGCCAGCCTGCGAAGCATTTTCCGGTAGGGCCGCGGCTCTGGCGACAGCTCCCACGCCCGAAGAGCCAGGAGGGAAAGCCGTGCCTCGTTGGAAAGCTCTTTGGCAGCCGCTCGCGTGGCCCCACAGCCCGTGGGGCTGCGGGCTTTGCGGCGGCCGTCAGCCTCGGCGCCAGCGGCGCCGACGTGGCGCCGGCGCGCCAGCCTGCGAAGCATTTTCTGGTAGGGACGCGGCTCTGGCGACAGCTCCCACGCCCGAAGAGCCAGGAGGAAAAGCCGTGCCTCGTTGGAAAGCTCTTTGGCAGCCGCTCGCGTGGCCCCACAGCCCGTGGCGCTGCGGGCTTTCCGGCGGCCGTCAGCCACAGCGCCACCGGTGCCCACGTGGCGCCGCCGCGCTAGCCTGCGAAGCATTTTCCGGTAGGGCCGCGACTGTGGCGACAGCTCCCATGCCCGAAGAGCCAGGAGGAAAAGCCGTGCCTCGTTGGAAAGCTTTTTGGCAGCCGCTCGCGTGGCCCCACAGCCCGTGGGGCTGGGGGCTTTCCGGCGACCGTCAGCCTCGGTGCCACCGGCGCCCACGTGGCGCCGCCGCGCCAGCCTGCAAACATTTTCCGGTAGGGCCGCGGCTCTGGCGACAGCTCCCACGCCCGAAGAGCCAGGAGGAAAAGCCGTGCCTCGTTGGAAAGCTCTTTGGCAGCCGCTCGCGTGGCCCCACAGCCCGTGGGGCTGCGGGTTTTGCGGTGGCCGTCAGCCTCGGCGCCACCGGCGCCCACGTGGCGCCGCCGCGCCAGCCTGCGAAGCATTTTCCGGTAGGGCCGCGGCTCTGGCGACAGCTCCCACGCCTGAAGAGCCAGGAGGGAAAGCCGTGCCTCGTTGGAAAGCTCTTTGGCAGCCGCTCGCGTGGCCCCACAGCCCGTGGGGCTGCGGGCTTTGCGGCGGCCGTCAGCCTCGGCGCCACCGGCGCCCACGTGGCGCCGCCGCGCCAGCCTGCGAAGCATTTCCCAGTAGGTCCGCGGCTCTGGCGACAGCTCCCATGCCCGAAGAGCCAGGAGGGAAAGCCGTGCCTCATTGGAAAGCTCTTTGGCAGCCGCTCGCGTGGCCCCACAGCCCGTGGGGCTGCGGGCTTTGCGGCTGCTGTCAGCCACGGCGCCACCGGCGCCCACGTGGCGCCGCCGCGCCAGCCTGCGAAGCATTTTCCGGTAGGGCCGCGGCTCTGGCGACAGCTCCCACGCCCGAAGAGCCAGGAGGGAAAGCCGTGCCTCGTTGGAAAGCTCTTTGCCAGCCTCTCGTGTGGCCCCACAGCCCGTGGGGCTGCGGGCTTTGCGGCGGCCGTCAGCCTCGGCGCCACCGGCGCCCACGTGGCGCCGCCGCGCCAGCCTGCGAAGCATTTTCCGGTAGGGCCGCGACTCTGGCGACAGCTCCCACGCCCGAAGAGCCAGGAGGGAAAGCCGTGCCTCGTTGGAAAGCTCTTTGGCAGCCGCTCGCGTGGCCCCACAGCCCGTGGGGCTGGGGGATTTCCGGCGGCCGTCAGCCACAGCGCCACCAGTGCCCACGTGGCGCCGCCGCGCCAGCCTGCGAAGCATTTTCCGGTAGGGCCGCGGCTCTGGCGACAGCTCCCACACCCGAAGAGCCAGGAGGAAAAGCCATGCCTCGTTGGAAAGCTCTTTGGCAGCCGCTCGCGTGGCCCCACAGCCCGTGGGGCTGGGGGCTTTCCGGCGACCGTCAGCCTCGGCGCCACCGGTGCCCCACGTGGCACCGGCGCGCCAGCCTGCGAAGCATTTTCCGGTAGGGCCGCGCTCTGGCGACAGCTCCCACGCCTGAAGAGCCAGGAGGGAAAGCCGTGCCTCGTTGGAAAGCTCTTGGCCGCCGCTCGCGTGGCCCCCACGGCCCTTGGGGCTGCGGGCTTTCCGGCGGCCGTCAGCCTCGGCGCCACCGGCGCCCACGTGGCGCCGCCCGCGCCAGCCTGCGAAGCATTTTCCGCTAGGGCCGCGGCTCTGGCAAAAGCTCCCACGCCCGAAGAGCCAGGAGGGAAAGCCGTGCCTCGTTGGAAAGCTCTTTGGCAGCCGCTCGCGTGGCCCCACAGCCCGTGGGGCTGCGGGCTTTGCGGCGGCCGTCAGCCTCGGCGCCACCGGCGCCCACGTGGCAGCGCCGCTCCAGCCTGCGAAGCATTTTCCGGTAGGGCCGAGGCTCTGGCGAACAGCTCCCACACCCGAAGAGCCAGGAGGGAAAGCCGTGCCTCGTTGGAAATTTCTTTGGCAGCCGCTCGCGTGGGCCCACAGCCCGTGGGGCTGCGGGCTTTGCGGCGGCCCGTACAAGCAAAAAAAAATAAAAAACCAAAAAAAAAATACCCTCGGCGCCAGCGGCGCCCACGTGGCGCCGGCGCGCCAGCCTGCGAAGCATTTTCCGGTAGGGCCGCGGCTCTGGCGACAGCTCCCACGCCCGAAGAGCCAGGAAGGAAAGCCGTGCCTCCTTGGAAAGCTCTTTGGCAGCCGCTCGCGTGGCCCCACAGCCCGTGGGGCTGCGGGCTTTGCGGTGGCCGTCAGCCTCGGCGCCACCGGCGCCCACATGGCGCCGGCGCGCCAGCCTGCGAAGCATTTTCCGGTAGGGCCGCGGCTCTGGCGACAGCTCCCACGCCCGAAGAGCCAGGAGGGAATGCCGTGCCTCGTTGGAAAGCTCTTTGGCAGCCGCTCGCGTGGCCCCACAGCCCGTGGGGCTGCGGGCTTTGCGGCGACCGTCAGCCTCGGCGCCACCGGCGCCCACGTGGCGCCGCCGAGCCAGCCTGCGAAGCATGTTTCCGGTAGGGCCGCGACTCTGGCGGACAGCTCCCACGCCCGAAGAGCCAGGAGGAAAAGCCGTGCCTCGTTGGAAAGCTCTTTGCCAGCCGCTCGCGTGGCCCCACAGCCCGTGGCGCTGCGGGCTTCCGGCGGCCGTCAGCCACAGCGCCACCGGCGCCCACGTGCGCCGCCGCGCCAGCCTGCGAAGCATTTTCCGGTAGGGCCGCGGCTCTGGCGACAGCTCCCACGCCCGAAGAGCCATGGAGGGAAAGCCGTGCCCTCGTTGGAAAGCTCTTTGGCAGCCGCTGGCGTGGCCCCACAGCCCGTGGGGCTGCGGGCTTTGCGGCGGCCGTCAGCCTCGGCGCCACCGGCGCCCACGTGGCGTCGGAGCGCCAGCCTGCGAAGCATTTTCCGGTAGGGCCGCGGCTCTGGCGACAGCTCCCACGCCTGAAGAGCCAGGAGGGAAAGCCGTGCCTCGTTGGAAAGCTCTTTGGCCGCCGCTCGCGTGGCCCCACAGCCCGTGGGGCTGCGGGCTTTCCGGCGGCCATGAGCCTCGGCGCCACCGGCGCCCACGTGGCGCTGCCGCGCCAGCCTGCAAAGCATTTTCCGGTAGGGCCGCGGCTCTGGCGAAAGCTCCCACGCCCGAAGAGCCAGGAGGGAAAGCCGTGCCTCGTTGGAAAGCTCTTTGCCAGCCGCTCGCGTGGCCCCACAGCCCGTGGGGCTGCGGGCTTTCTGGCGGCCGTCAGCCTCGGCGCCACCGGCGCCCCACGTGGCGCCGCCGCGCCAGCCTGCGAAGCATTTTCCGGTAGGGCCGCGACTGTGGCGACAGCTCCACGCCCGAAGAGCCAGGAGGGAAAGCCGTGCCTCGTTGGAAAGCTCTTTGTCAGCCGCTCGCGTGGCCCCACAGCCCGTGGGGCTGCGGGCTTTGCGGCGGCCGTCAGCCTCGGCGCCACCGGCGCCCACGTGGCGCCGCCGCGCCAGCCTGCGAAGCATTTTCCGGTAGGGCCGCGACTCTGGCGACAGCTCCCACGCCCGAAGAGCCAGGAGGAAAAGCCGTGCCTCGTTGGAAAGCTCTTTGCCAGCCGCTCGCGTGGCCCCACAGCCCGTGGGGCTGCGGGCTTTCCGGCGGCCGTCAGCCACAGCGCCACCGGTGCCCACGTGGCGCCGCCGCGCCAGCCTGCGAAGCATTTTCCGGTAGGGCCGCGGCTCTGGCGACAGCTCCCACGCCCGAAGAGCCAGGCGGAAAAGCCGTGCCTCGTCGGAAAGCTCTTTGCCAGCCGCTCGCGTGGCCCCACAGCCCGTGGGGCTGGGGGCTTTCCGGCGACCGTCAGCCTCGGCGCCACCGGTGCCCACGTGGCACCGGCGCGCCAGCCTGCGAAGCATTTTCCGTTAGGGCCGCGGCTCTGGCGACAGCTCCCACGCCTGAAGAGCCAGGAGGGAAAGCCGTGCCTCGTTGGAAAGCTCTTTGGCCGCCGCTCGCGTGGCCCCACGGCCCTTGGGGCTGGGGGCTTTCCGGCGGCCTTCAGCCTCGGCGCCACCGGCGCCCACGTGGCGCCGCCGCGCCAGCCTGCGAAGCATTTTCCGGTAGGGCCGCGGCTCTGGCGACAGCTCCCACGCCCGAAGAGCCAGGAGGGAAAGCCGTGCCTCGTTGGAAAGCTCTTTGTCAGCCGCTCGCGTGGCCCCACAGCCCGTGGGGCTGCGGGATTTGCGGTGGCCGTCAACCTCGGCGCCACCAGCGCCCACGTGGCGCCGCCGCGCCAGCCTGCGAAGCATTTTCCGGTAGGGCCGCGGCTCTGGCGACAGCTCCCACGCCCGAAGAGCCAGGACGGAAAGCCGTGCCTCGTTGGAAAGCTCTTTGGCAGCCGCTCGCGTGGCCCCACAGCCCGTGGGGCTGCGGGCTTTGCGGCGGCCGTCAGCCTCGGCGCCACCGGCGCCCACGTGGCGCCGCCGTGCCAGCCTGCGAAGCATTTTCGGTAGGGCCGCGGCTCTGGCGACAGCTCCCACGCCCGAAGAGCCAGGACGGAAAGCCGTGCCTCGTTGGAAAGCTCTTTGGCAGCCGCTCGCGTGGCCCCACAGCCCGTGGCGCTGCGGGCTTTCCGGCGGCCGTCAGCCACAGCGCCACCGGCGCCCACGTGGCGCCGCCGCGCCAGCCTGCGAAGCATTTTCCGGTAGGGCCGCGGCTCTGGCGACAGCTCCCACGCCCGAAGAGCCAGGAGGGAAAGCCGTGCCTCGTTGGAAAGCTCTTTGGCAGCCGCTGGCGTGGCCCCACAGCCCGTGGGGCTGCGGGCTTTGCGGCGGCCGTCAGCCTCGGCGCCACCGGCGCCCACGTGGCGTCGGAGCGCCAGCCTGCGAAGCATTTTCCGGTAGGGCCGCGGCTCTGGCGACAGCTCCCACGCCTGAAGAGCCAGGAGGGAAAGCCGTGCCTCGTTGGAAAGCTCTTTGGCCGCCGCTCGCGTGGCCCCACAGCCCGTGGGGCTGCGGGCTTTCCGGCGGCCATGAGCCTCGGCGCCACCGGCGCCCACGTGGCGCTGCCGCGCCAGCCTGCAAAGCATTTTCCGGTAGGGCCGCGGCTCTGGCGAAAGCTCCCACGCCCGAAGAGCCAGGAGGGAAAGCCGTGCCTCGTTGGAAAGCTCTTTGCCAGCCGCTCGCGTGGCCCCACAGCCCGTGGGGCTGCGGGCTTTCTGGCGGCCGTCAGCCTCGGCGCCACCGGCGCCCACGTGGCGCCGCCGCGCCAGCCTGCGAAGCATTTTCCGGTAGGGCCGCGACTGTGGCGACAGCTCCCACGCCCGAAGAGCCAGGAGGGAAAGCCGTGCCTCGTTGGAAAGCTCTTTGTCAGCCGCTCGCGTGGCCCCACAGCCCGTGGGGCTGCGGGCTTTGCGGCGGCCGTCAGCCTCGGCGCCACCGGCGCCCACGTGGCGCCGCCGCGCCAGCCTGCGAAGCATTTTCCGGTAGGGCCGCGACTCTGGCGACAGCTCCCACGCCCGAAGAGCCAGGAGGAAAAGCCGTGCCTCGTTGGAAAGCTCTTTGCCAGCCGCTCGCGTGGCCCCACAGCCCGTGGGGCTGCGGGCTTTCCGGCGGCCGTCAGCCACAGCGCCACCGGTGCCCACGTGGCGCCGCCGCGCCAGCCTGCGAAGCATTTTCCGGTAGGGCCGCGGCTCTGGCGACAGCTCCCACGCCCGAAGAGCCAGGCGGAAAAGCCGTGCCTCGTCGGAAAGCTCTTTGCCAGCCGCTCGCGTGGCCCCACAGCCCGTGGGGCTGGGGGCTTTCCGGCGACCGTCAGCCTCGGCGCCACCGGTGCCCACGTGGCACCGGCGCGCCAGCCTGCGAAGCATTTTCCGTTAGGGCCGCGGCTCTGGCGACAGCTCCCACGCCTGAAGAGCCAGGAGGGAAAGCCGTGCCTCGTTGGAAAGCTCTTTGGCCGCCGCTCGCGTGGCCCCACGGCCCTTGGGGCTGGGGGCTTTCCGGCGGCCTTCAGCCTCGGCGCCACCGGCGCCCACGTGGCGCCGCCGCGCCAGCCTGCGAAGCATTTTCCGGTAGGGCCGCGGCTCTGGCGACAGCTCCCACGCCCGAAGAGCCAGGAGGGAAAGCCGTGCCTCGTTGGAAAGCTCTTTGTCAGCCGCTCGCGTGGCCCCACAGCCCGTGGGGCTGCGGGATTTGCGGTGGCCGTCAACCTCGGCGCCACCAGCGCCCACGTGGCGCCGCCGCGCCAGCCTGCGAAGCATTTTCCGGTAGGGCCGCGGCTCTGGCGACAGCTCCCACGCCCGAAGAGCCAGGACGGAAAGCCGTGCCTCGTTGGAAAGCTCTTTGGCAGCCGCTCGCGTGGCCCCACAGCCCGTGGGGCTGCGGGCTTTGCGGCGGCCGTCAGCCTCGGCGCCACCGGCGCCCACGTGGCGCCGCCGTGCCAGCCTGCGAAGCATTTTCCGGTAGGGCCGCGGCTCTGGCGACAGCTCCCACGCCCGAAGAGCCAGGACGGAAAGCCGTGCCTCGTTGGAAAGCTCTTTGGCAGCCGCTCGCGTGGCCCCACAGCCCGTGGGGCTGCGGGCTTTGCGGCGGCCGTCAGCCTCGGCGCCACCGGCGCCCACGTGGCGCCGCCGCGCCAGCCTGCGAAGCATTTTCCGGTAGGGCCGCGACTCTGGCGACAGCTCCCACGCCCGAAGAGCCAGGAGGAAAAACCGTGCCTCGTTGGAAAGCTCTTTGGCAGCCGCTCGCGTGGCCCCACAGCCCGTGGCGCTGCGGGCTTTCCGGCGGCCGTCAGCCACAGCGCCACCGGTGCCCACGTGGCGCCGCCGCGCCAGCCTGCGAAGCATTTTCCGGTAGGTCCGCGGCTCTGGCGACAGCTCCCACGCCCGAAGAGCCAGGAGGGAAAGCCGTGCCTCGTTGGAAAGCTCTTTGCCAGCCGCTTGCGTGGCCCCACAGCCCGTGGAGCTGGGGGCTTTCCGGCGACCGTCAGCCTCGGCGCCACCGGTGCCCACGTGGCACCGGCGCGCCAGCCTGCGAAGCATTTTCCGGTAGGGCCGCGGCTCTGGCGACAGCTCCCACGCCTGAAGAGCCAGGAGGGAAAGCCGTGCCTCGTTGGAAAGCTCTTTGGCCGCCGCTCGCGTGGCCCCACGGCCCTTGGGGCTGGGGGCTTTCCGGCGGCCTTCAGCCTCGGCGCCACCGGCGCCCACGTGGCGCCGCCGCGCCAGCCTGCGAAGCATTTTCCGGTAGGGCCGCGGCTCTGGCGACAGCTCCCACGCCCGAAGAGCCAGGACGGAAAGCCGTGCCTCGTTGGAAAGCTCTTTGGCAGCCGCTCGCGTGGCCCCACAGCCCGTGGGGCTGCGGGATTTGCGGTGGCCGTCAACCTCGGCGCCACCGGCGCCCACGTGGCGCCGCCGCGCCAGCCTGCGAAGCATTTTCCGGTAGGGCCGCGGCTCTGGCGACAGCTCCCACGCCCGAACAGCCAGGACGGAAAGCCGTGCCTCGTTGGAAAGCTCTTTGGCAGCCGCTCGCGTGGTACCACAGCCCGTGGGGCTGCGGGCTTTGCGGCGGCCGTCAGCCTCGGCGCCACCGGCGCCCACGTGGCGCCGCCGTGCCAGCCTGCGAAGCATTTTCCGGTAGGGCCGCGGCTCTGGCGACAGCTCCCACGCCCGAAGAGCCAGGAGGGAAAGCCGTGCCTCCTTGGAAAGCTCTTTGGCAGCCGCTCGCGTGGCCCCACAGCCCGTGGGGCTGCGGGCTTTGCGGCGGCCGTCAGCCTCGGCGCCACCGGCGCCCACGTGGCTCCGCCGCGCCAGCCTGCGAAGCATTTTCCGGTAGGGCCGCGACTCTGGCGACAGCTCCCACGCCCGAAGAGCCAGGAGGAAAAGCCGTGCCTCGTTGGAAAGCTCTTTGGCAGCCGCTCGCGTGGCCCCACAGCCCGTGGCGCTGCGGGCTTTCCGGCGGCCATCAGCCACAGCGCCACCGGTGCCCACGTGGCGCCGCCGCGCCAGCCTGCGAAGCATTTTCCGGTAGGTCCGCGGCTCTGGCGACAGCTCCCACGCCCGAAGAGCCAGGAGGGAAAGCCGTGCCTCGTTGGAAAGCTCTTTGGCAGCCGCTCACGTGGCCCCACAGCAAGTGGGGCTGGGGGATTTCCGGCGACCGTCAGCCTCGGCGCCACCGGCGCCCACGTGGCACCGGCGCGCCAGCCTGCGAAGCATTTTCCGGTAGGGCCGCGGCTCTGGCGACAGCTCCCACGCCTGAAGAGCCAGGAGGGAATGCCGTGCCTCCTTGGAAAGCTCTTTGGCCGCCGCTCGTGTGGCCCCACGGCCCGTGGGGCTGCGGGCTTTGCGGCGGCCGTCAGCCTCGGCGCCACCGGTGCCCACGTGGCGCCGCCGCGCCAGCCTGCGAAGCATTTTCCGTTAGGGCCGCGGCTCTGGCGACAGCTCCCACGCCCGAAGAGCCAGGAGGGAAAGCCGTGCCTCGTTGGAAAGCTCTTTGGCAGCCGCTCGCGTGGCCCCACGGCCCGTGGGGCTGCGGGCTTTCCGGCGGCCATGAGCCTCGGTGCCACCGGCGCCCACGTGGCGCTGCCGCGCCAGCCTGCAAAGCATTTTCCGGTAGGGCCGCGGCTCTGGCGACAGCTCCCACGCCCGAAGAGCCAGGAGGGAAAGCCGTTTCTCGTTGGAAAGCTCTTTGGCAGCCGCTCGCGTGGCCCCACAGCCTGTGGGGCTGCGGGCTTTCCGGCGACCGTCAGCCTCGGTGCCACCGGCGCCCACGTGGCGCCGCCGCGCCAGCCTGCGAAGCATTTTCCGGTAGGTCCGCGGCTCTGGCGACAGCTCCCACGCCCGAAGATCCAGGAGGGAAAGCCGTGCCTCGTTGGAAAGCTCTTTGTCAGCCGCTCGCGTGGCCCCACAGCCCGTGGCGCTGCGGGCTTTCCGGCGGCCGTCAGCCTCGGCGCCACCGGCGCCCACGTGGCGCCGCCGCGCCAGCCTGCGAAGCATTTCCCAGTAGGGCCGCGGCTCTGGCGAGAGCTCCCATTCCCGAAGAGCCAGGAGGGAAAGCCGTGCCTCGTTGGAAAGCTCTTTGGCAGCCGCTCGCGTGGCCCCACAGCCCGTGGGGCTGTGGGCTTTGCGGCGGCCGTCAGCCACGGCGCCACCGGCGCCCACGTGGCGCCGCCGCGCCAGCCTGCGAAGCATTTTCCGGTAGGGCCGCGGCTCTGGTGACAGCTCCCACGCCCGAAGAGCCAGGAGGGAAAGCCGTGCCTCGTTGGAAAGCTCTTTGGCAGCCGCTCGCGTGGCCCCACAGCCCGTGGGGCTGCGGGCTTTCCGGCGGCCGTCAGCCACAGCGCCACCGGTGCCCACGTGTCGCCGCTGCGCCAGCCTGCGAAGCATTTTCCGGTAGGGCCGCGGCTCTGGCGACAGCTCCCACACCCGAAGAGCCAGGAGGGAAAGCCGTGCCTCGTTGGAAAGCTCTTTGGCCGCCGCTCGCGTGGCCTCACGGCCCTTGGGGCTGGGGGCTTTCCGGCGGCCGTCAGCCTCGGCGCCACGGGCGCCCACGTGGCGCCGCCGCGCCAGCCTGCGAAGCATTTTCCGGTAGGGCCGCGGCTCTGGCGACAGCTCCCACGCCCGAAGAGCCAGGAGGGAAAGCCGTGCCTCGTTGGAAAGCTCTTTGGCAGCCGCTCGCGTGGCCCCACAGCCCGTGGGGCTGCGGGCTTTGCGGCGGCCGTCAGCCTCGGCGTCACCGGCGCCCACATGGCACCACCGCGCCAGACTGCGAAGCATTTTTCGGTAGGGCCGCGACTCTGGCGACAGCTCCCACGCCCGAAGAGCCAGGAGGGAAAGCCGTGCCTCGTTGGAAAGCTCTTTGGCAGCCGCTCGCGTGGCCCCACAGCCCGTGGGGCTGCGGGCTTTGCGGCGGCCGTCAGCCTCGGCGCCACCGGCGCCCACGTGGCGCCGCCGCGCCAGCCTGCGAAGCATTTTCCGGTAGGGCCGCGGCTCTGGCGACAGCTCCCATGCCCGAAGAGCCAGGAGGGAAAGCCGTGCCTCGTTGGAAAGCTCTTTGGCAGCCGCTCGCGTGGCCCCACAGCCCGTGGCGCTGCGGGCTTTGCGGTGGCCGTCAGCCTCGGCGCCACCGGCGCCCACGTGGCGCCGGCGCGCCAGCCTGCAAAGCATTTTCCGGTAGGGCCGCGGCTCTGGCGACAGCTCCCACGCCCGAAGAGCCAGGAGGGAAAGCCGTGCCTCGTTGGAAAGCTCTTTGCCAGCCGCTCGTGTGGCCCCACGGCCCTTGGGGCTGGGGACTTTACGGCGGCCGTCAGCCTCGGCGCCACCGGCGCGCACGTGGCGCCGGCACGCCAGCCTGCGAAGCATTTTCCGGTAGGGCCGCGGCTCTGGCGACAGCTCCCACGCCCGAAGAGCCAGGAGGGAAAGCCGTGCCTCGTTGGAAAGCTCTTTGCCAGCCGCTCGCGTGGCCCCACGGCCCGTGGTGCTGCGGGCTTTCCGGCGGCCATGAGCCTCGGCGCCACCGGCGCCCACGTGGCACCGGCGCGCCAGCCTGCGAAGCATTTTCCGGTAGGGCCGCGGCTCTGGCGAAAGCTCCCACGCCCGAAGAGCCAGGAGGGAAAGCCGTGCCTCGTTGGAAAGCTCTTTGGCAGCCGCTCGCGTGGCCCCACAGCCCGTGGGGCTGCGGGCTTTACGGCGGCCGTCAGCCTCGGCGCCACCGGCGCCCACGTGGCGCCGGCGCGCCAGCCTGCGAAGCATTTTCCGGTAGGGCCGCGGCTCTGGCGACAGCTCCCACGCCCGAAGAGCCAGGAGGAAAAGCCGTGCCTCCTTGGAAAGCTCTTTGGCAGCCGCTTGCGTGGCCCCACAGCCCGTGGGGCTGCGGGCTTTCCGGCGGCCGTCAGCCACCGCGCCACCGGCGCCCACGTGGCACCGGCGCGCCAGCCTGCGAAGCATTTTCCGGTAGGGCCGCGGCTCTGGCGACAGCTCCCACGCCCAAAGAGCCAGGAGGGAAAGCCGTGCCTCGTTGGAAAGCTCTTTGGCAGCCGCTCGCGTGGCCCCACAGCCCGTGGGGCTGCGGGCTTTGCGGCGGCCGTCAGCCTCGGCGCCAGCGGCTCCCACGTGGCGCCGGCGCGCCATCCTGCGAAGCATTTTCCGGTAGGGCCGCGGCTCTGGCGACAGCTCCCACGCCCGAAGAGCCAGGAGGGAAAGCCGTGCCTCCTTGGAAAGCTCTTTGGCAGCCGCTCGCGTGGCCCCACAGCCCGTGGGGCTGCGGGCTTTGCGGCGGCCGTCAGCCTCGGCGCCACCGGCGCCCACGTGGCGCCGCCGCGCCAGCCTGCGAAGCATTTTCCGGTAGGGCCGCGGCTCTGGCGACAGCTCCCACGCCCGAAGAGCCAGGAGGAAAAGCCGTGCCTCGTTGGAAAGCTCTTTGGCAGCCGCTCGCGTGGCCCCACAGCCCGTGGGGCTGCGGGCTTTGCGGCGGCCGTCAGCCTCGGCGCCAGCGGCGCCCACGTGGCGCCGCCGAGCCAGCCTGCGAAGCATTTTCCGGTAGGGCCGCGACTCTGGCGACAGCTCCCACGCCCGAAGAGCCAGGAGGAAAAGCCGTGCCTCGTTGGAAAGCTCTTTGCCAGCCGCTCGCGTGGCCCCACAGCCCGTGGCGCTGCGGGCTTTCCGGCGGCCGTCAGCCACCGCGCCACCGGCGCCCACGTGGCGCCGCCGCGCCAGCCTGCGAAGCATTTTCCAGTAGGGCCGCGGCTCTGGCGACAGCTCCCACGCCCGAAGAGCCAGGCGGAAAAGCCGTGCCTCGTTGGAAAGCTCTTTGCCAGCCGCTCGCGTGGCCCCACAGCCCGTGGGGCTGGGGGCTTTCCGGCGACCGTCAGCCTCGGCGCCACCGGTGCCCACGTGGCACCGGCGCGCCAGCCTGCGAAGCATTTTCCGTTAGGGCCGCGGCTCTGGCGACAGCTCCCACGCCTGAAGAGCCAGGAGGGAAAGCCGTGCCTCGTTGGAAAGCTCTTTGGCCGCCGCTCGTGTGGCCCCACGGCCCTTGGGGCTGGGGGCTTTCCGGCGGCCGTCAGCCTCGGCGCCACCGGCGCCCACGTGGCGCCGCCGCGCCAGCCTGCGAAGCATTTTCCGGTAGGGCCGCGGCTCTGGCGACAGCTCCCACGCCCGAAGAGCCAGGACGGAAAGCCGTGCCTCGTTGGAAAGCTCTTTGGCAGCCGCTCGCGTGGCCCCACAGCCCGTGGGGCTGCGGGATTTGCGGTGGCCGTCAACCTCGGCGCCACCGGCGCCCATGTGGCGCCGCCGCGCCAGCCTGCGAAGCATTTTCCGGTAGGGCCGCGGCTCTGGCGACAGCTCCCACGCCCGAAGAGCCAGGACGGAAAGCCGTGCCTCGTTGGAAAGCTCTTTGGCAGCCGCTCGCGTGGCCCCACAGCCCGTGGGGCTGCGGGCTTTGCGGCGGCCGTCAGCCTCGGCGCCACCGGCGCCCACGTGGCGCCGCCGCGCCAGCCTGCGAAGCATTTTCCGGTAGGGCCGCGGCTCTGGCGACAGCTCCCACGCCCGAAGAGCCAGGAGGGAAAGCCGTGCCTCGTTGGAAAGCTCTTTGGCAGCCGCTCGCGTGGCCCCACAGCCCGTGGGGCTGCGGGCTTTGCGGCGGCCGTCAGCCTCGGCGCCACCGGCGCCCATGTGGCGCCGCCGCGCCAGCCTGCGAAGCATTTTCCGGTAGGGCCGCGACTCTGGCGACAGCTCCCACGCCCGAAGAGCCAGGAGGAAAAGCCGTGCCTCGTTGGAAAGCTCTTTGGCAGCCGCTCGCGTGGCCCCACAGCCCGTGGCGCTGCGGGCTTTCCGGCGGCCGTCAGCCACAGTGCCACCGGTGCCCACGTGGCGCCGCCGCGCCAGCCTGCGAAGCATTTTCCGGTAGGTCCGCGGCTCTGGCGACAGCTCCCACGCCCGAAGAGCCAGGAGGGAAAGCCGTGCCTCGTTGGAAAGCTCTTTGGCAGCCGCTCACGTGGCCCCACAGCAAGTGGGGCTGGTGGATTTCCGGCGACCGTCAGCCTCGGCGCCACCGGCGCCCACGTGGCACCGGCGCGCCAGCCTGCGAAGCATTTTCCGGTAGGGCCGCGGCTCTGGCGACAGCTCCCACGCCTGAAGAGCCAGGAGGGAATGCCGTGCCTCCTTGGAAAGCTCTTTGGCCGCCGCTCGTGTGGCCCCACGGCCCGTGGGGCTGCGGGCTTTGCGGCGGCCGTCAGCCTCGGTGCCACCGGCGCCCACGTGGCGCCGCCGCGCCAGCCTGCGAAGCATTTTCCGGTAGGTCCGCGGCTCTGGCGACAGCTCCCACGCCCGAAGATCCAGGAGGGAAAGCCGTGCCTCGTTGGAAAGCTCTTTGTCAGCCGCTCGCGTGGCCCCACAGCCCGTGGGGCTGCGGGCTTTGCGGCGGCCGTCAGCCTCGGCGCCACCGGCGCCCACGTGGCGCCGCCGCGCCAGCCTGCGAAGCATTTCCCAGTAGGGCCGCGGCTCTGGCGAGAGCTCCCATTCCCGAAGAGCCAGGAGGGAAAGCCGTGCCTCGTTGGAAAGCTCTTTGGCAGCCGCTGGCGTGGCCCCACAGCCCGTGGGGCTGCGGGCTTTGCGGCGGCCGTCAGCCACGGTGCCACCGGCGCCCAGGTGGCGCCGCCGCGCCAGCCTGCGAAGCATTTTCCGGTAGGGCCGCGGCTCTGGTGACAGCTCCCACGCCCGAAGAGCCAGGAGGGAAAGCCGTGCCTCGTTGGAAAGCTCTTTGCCAGCCTCTCGCGTGGCCCCACAGCCCGTGGGGCTGCGGGCTTTGCGGCGGCCGTCAGCCTCGGCGCCACCGGCGCCCACGTGGCGCCGCCGCGCCAGCCTGCGAAGCATTTTCCGGTAGGGCCGCGACTCTGGCGACAGCTCCCACGCCCGAAGAGCCAGGAGGAAAAGCCGTGCCTCGTTGGAAAGCTCTTTGGCAGCCGCTCGCGTGGCCCCACAGCCCGTGGGGCTGCGGGCTTTCCGGCGGCCGTCAGCCACAGCGCCACCGGTGCCCACGTGGCGCCGCTGCGCCAGCCTGCGAAGCATTTTCCGGTAGGGCCGCGGCTCTGGCGACAGCTCCCACGCCCGAAGAGCCAGGAGGGAAAGCCGTTCCTCGTTGGAAAGCTCTTTGGCCGCCGCTCGCGTGGCCCCACGGCCCTTGGGGCTGGGGGCTTTCCGGCGGCCGTCAGCCTCGGCGCCACCGGCGCCCACGTGGCGTCGGAGCGCCAGCCTGCGAAGCATTTTCCGGTAGGGCCGCGGCTCTGGCGACAGCTCCCACGCCCGAAGAGCCAGGAGGGAAAGCCGTGCCTCGTTGGAAAGCTCTTTGGCAGCCGCTCGCGTGGCCCCACAGCCCGTGGGGCTGCGGGCTTTGCGGCGGCCGTCAGCCTCGGCGTCACCGGCGCCCACATGGCACCACCGCGCCAGACTGCGAAGCATTTTTCGGTAGGGCCGCGACTCTGGCGACAGCTCCCACGCCCGAAGAGCCAGGAGGGAAAGCCGTGCCTCGTTGGAAAGCTCTTTGGCAGCCGCTCGCGTGGCCCCACAGCCCGTGGGGCTGCGGGCTTTCCAGCGGCCGTCAGCCTCGGCGCCACCGGCGCCCACGTGGCACCGCCGCTCCAGCCTGCGAAGCATTTTCCGGTAGGGCCGCGGCTCTGGCGACAGCTCCCACACCCGAAGAGCCAGGAGGGAAAGCCGTGCCTCGTTGGAAAGCTCTTTGGCAGCCGCTCGCGTGGGCCCACAGCCCGTGGGGCTGCGGGCTTTGCGGCGGCCGTCAGCCTCGGCGCCAGCGGCGCCCACGTGGCGCCGGCGCGCCAGCCTGCGAAGCATTTTCCGGTAGGGCCGCGGCTCTGGCGACAGCTCCCACGCCCGAAGAGCCAGGAAGGAAAGCCGTGCCTCCTTGGAAAGCTCTTTGGCAGCCGCTCGCGTGGCCCCACAGCCCGTGGGGCTGCGGGCTTTGCGGTGGCCGTCAGCCTCGGCGCCACCGGCGCCCACGTGGCGCCGGCGGGCCAGCCTGCGAAGCATTTTCCGGTAGGGCCGCGGCTCTGGCGAGAGCTCCCACGCCCGAAGAGCCAGGAGGAAAAGCCGTGCCTCGTTGGAAAGTTCTTTGGCAGCCGCTTGCGTGGCCCCACAGCCCGTGGGGCTGCGGGCTTTCCGGCGGCCGTCAGCCACCGCGCCACCGGCGCCCACGTGGCACCGCCGCACCAGCCTGCGAAGCATTTTCCGGTAGGGCCGCGGCTCTGGCGACAGCTCCCACGCCCGAAGAGCCAGGAGGGAAAGCCGTGCCTCGTTGGAAAGCTCTTTGGCAGCCGCTCGCGTGGCCCCACAGACCGTGGGGCTGTGGGCTTTCCGGCGGCCTTCAGCCTCGGCGCCACCGGCGCCCACGTGGCGCCGCCGCGCCAGCCTGCGAAGCAATTTCCAGTAGGGCCGCGGCTCTGGCGACAGCTCCCACGCCCGAAGAGCCAGGAGGGAAAGCCGTGCCTCGTTGGAAAGCTCTTTGGCAGCCGCTCGCGTGGCCCCACAGCCCGTGGGGCTGCGGGATTTGCGGTGGCCGTCAGCCTCGGCGCCACCGGCGCCCACGTGGCGCCGCCGCGCCAGCCTGCGAAGCATTTTCCGGTAGGGCCGCGGCTCTGGCGACAGCTCCCACGCCCGAAGAGCCAGGAGGGAAAGCCGTGCCTCGTTGGAAAGCTCTTTGGCAGCCGCTCGCGTGGCCCCACAGCCCGTGGGGCTGCGGGCTTTGCGGCGGCCGTCAGCCTCGGCGCCACCGGCGCCCACGTGGCGCCGCCGTGCCAGCCTGCGAAGCATTTTCCGGTAGGGCCGCGGCTCTGGCGACAGCTCCCACGCCCGAAGAGCCAGGAGGGAAAGCCGTGCCTCGTTGGAAAGCTCTTTGGCAGCCGCTCGCGTGGCCCCACAGCCCGTGGGGCTGCGGGCTTTGCGGCGGCCGTCAGCCTCGGCGCCACCGGCGCCCACGTGGCGCCGCCGCGCCAGCCTGCGAAGCATTTTCCGGTAGGGCCGCGACTCTGGCGACAGCTCCCACGCCCGAAGAGCCAGGAGGAAAAGCCGTGCCTCGTTGGAAAGCTCTTTGGCAGCCGCTCGCGTGGCCCCACAGCCCGTGGCGCTGCGGGCTTTCCGGCGGCCGTCAGCCACAGCGCCACCGGTGCCCACGTGGCACCGCCGCGCCAGCCTGCGAAGCATTTTCCGGTAGGTCCGCGGCTCTGGCGACAGCTCCCACGCCCGAAGAGCCAGGAGGGAAAGCCGTGCCTCGTTGGAAAGCTCTTTGGCAGCCGCTCACGTGGCCCCACAGCAAGTGGGGCTGGGGGATTTCCGGCGACCGTCAGCCTCGGCGCCACCGGCGCCCACGTGGCACCGGCGCGCCAGCCTGCGAAGCATTTTCCGGTAGGGCCGCGGCTCTGGCGACAGCTCCCACGCCTGAAGAGCCAGGAGGGAATGCCGTGCCTCCTTGGAAAGCTCTTTGGCCGCCGCTCGTGTGGCCCCACGGCCCGTGGGGCTGCGGGCTTTGCGGCGGCCGTCAGCCTCGGCGCCACCGGTGCCCACGTGGCGCCGCCGCGCCAGCCTGCGAAGCATTTTCCGTTAGGGCCGCGGCTCTGGCGACAGCTCCCACGCCCGAAGAGCCAGGAGGGAAAGCCGTTTCTCGTTGGAAAGCTCTTTGGCAGCCGCTCGCGTGGCCCCACAGCCCGTGGGGCTGCGGGCTTTCCGGCGACCGTCAGCCTCGGTGCCACCGGCGCCCACGTGGCGCCGCCGCGCCAGCCTGCGAAGCATTTTCCGGTAGGTCCGCGGCTCTGGCGACAGCTCCCACGCCCGAAGATCCAGGAGGGAAAGCCGTGCCTCGTTGGAAAGCTCTTTGTCAGCCGCTCGCGTGGCCCCACAGCCCGTGGGGCTGCGGGCTTTGCGGCGGCCGTCAGCCTCGGCGCCACAGGCGCCCACGTGGCGCCGCCGCGCCAGCCTGCGAAGCATTTCCCAGTAGGGCCGCGGCTCTGGCGAGAGCTCCCATTCCCGAAGAGCCAGGAGGGAAAGCCGTGCCTCGTTGGAAAGCTCTTTGGCAGCCGCTCGCGTGGCCCCACAGCCCGTGGGGCTGCGGGCTTTGCGGCGGCCGTCAGCCACGGCGCCACCGGCGCCCACGTGGCGCCGCCGCGCCAGCCTGCGAAGCATTTTCCGGTAGGGCCGCGGCTCTGGCGACAGCTCCCACGCCCGAAGAGCCAGGAGGGAAAGCCGTGCCTCGTTGGAAAGCTCTTTGCCAGCCTCTCGCGTGGCCCCACAGCCCGTGGGGCTGCGGGCTTTGCGGCGGCCGTCAGCCTCGGCGCCACCGGCGCCCACGTGGCGCCGCCGCGCCAGCCTGCGAAGCATTTTCCGATAGGGCCGCGACTCTGGCGACAGCTCCCACGCCCGAAGAGCCAGGAGGAAAAGCCGTGCCTCGTTGGAAAGCTCTTTGGCAGCCGCTCGCGTGGCCCCACAGCCCGTGGGGCTGCGGGCTTTCCGGCGGCCGTCAGCCACAGCGCCACCAGTGCCCACGTGGCGCCGCTGCGCCAGCCTGCGAAGCATTTTCCGGTAGGGCCGCGGCTCTGGCGACAGCTCCCACGCCCGAAGAGCCAGGAGGGAAAGCCGTTCCTCGTTGGAAAGCTCTTTGGCCGCCGCTCGCGTGGCCCCACAGCCCTTGGGGCTGGGGGCTTTCCGGCGGCCGTCAGCCTCGGCGCCACCGGCGCCCACGTGGCGTCGTAGCGCCAGCCTGCGAAGCATTTTCCGGTAGGGCCGCGACTCTGGCGACAGCTCCCACGCCCGAAGAGCCAGGAGGGAAAGCCGTGCCTCGTTGGAAAGCTCTTTGGCAGCCGCTCGCGTGGCCCCACAGCCCGTGGGGCTGCGGGCTTTGCGGCGGCCGTCAGCCTCGGCGTCACCGGCGCCCACATGGCACCACCGCGCCAGACTGCGAAGCATTTTTCGGTAGGGCCGCGACTCTGGCGACAGCTCCCACGCCCGAAGAGCCAGGAGGGAAAGCCGTGCCTCGTTGGAAAGCTCTTTGGCAGCCGCTCGCGTGGCCCCACAGCCCGTGGGGCTGCGGGCTTTCCGGCGGCCGTCAGCCTCGGCGCCACCGGCGCCCACGTGGCACCGCCGCTCCAGCCTGCGAAGCATTTTCCGGTAGGGCCGCGGCTCTGGCGACAGCTCCCACACCCGAAGAGCCAGGAGGGAAAGCCGTGCCTCGTTGGAAAGCTCTTTGGCAGCCGCTCGCGTGGGCCCACAGCCCGTGGGGCTGCGGGCTTTGCGGCGGCCGTCAGCCTCGGCGCCAGCGGCGCCCACGTGGCGCCGGCGCGCCAGCCTGCAAAGCATTTTCCGGTAGGGCCGCGGCTCTGGCGACAGCTCCCACGCCCGAAGAGCCAGGAAGGAAAGCCGTGCCTCCTTGGAAAGCTCTTTGGCAGCCGCTCGCGTGGCCCCACAGCCCGTGGGGCTGCGGGCTTTCCGGCGGCCGTCAGCCTCGGCGCCACCGGCGCCCACGTGGCGCCGGCGGGCCAGCCTGCGAAGCATTTTCCGGTAGGGCCGCGGCTCTGGCGACAGCTCCCACGCCCGAAGAGCCAGGAGGAAAAGCCGTGCCTCGTTGGAAAGTTCTTTGGCAGCCGCTTGCGTGGCCCCACAGCCCGTGGGGCTGCGGGCTTTCCGGCGGCCGTCAGCCACCGCGCCACCGGCGCCCACGTGGCACCGCCGCACCAGCCTGCGAAGCATTTTCCGGTAGGGCCGCGGCTCTGGCGACAGCTCCCACGCCCGAAGAGCCAGGAGGGAAAGCCGTTCCTCGTTGGAAAGCTCTTTGGCAGCCGCTCGCGTGGCCCCACAGACCGTGGGGCTGTGGGCTTTCCGGCGGCCTTCAGCCTCGGCGCCACCGGCGCCCACGTGGCGCCGCCGCGCCAGCCTGCGAAGCAATTTCCAGTAGGGCCGCGGCTCTGGCGACAGCTCCCACGCCCGAAGAGCCAGGACGGAAAGCCGTGCCTCGTTGGAAAGCTCTTTGGCAGCCGCTCGCGTGGCCCCACAGCCCGTGGGGCTGCGGGATTTGCGGTGGCCGTCAACCTCGGCGCCACCTGCGACCACGTGGCGCCGCCGCGCCAGCCTGCGAAGCATTTTCCGGTAGGGCCGCGGCTCTGGCGACAGCTCCCACGCCCGAAGAGCCAGGACGGAAAGCCGTGCCTCGTTGGAAAGCTCTTTGGCAGCCGCTCGCGTGGCCCCACAGCCCGTGGGGCTGCGGGCTTTGCGGCGGCCGTCAGCCTCGGCGCCACCGGCGCCCACGTGGCGCCGCCGTGCCAGCCTGCGAAGCATTTTCCGGTAGGGCCGCGGCTCTGGCGACAGCTCCCACGCCCGAAGAGCCAGGAGGGAAAGCCGTGCCTCGTTGGAAAGCTCTTTGGCAGCCGCTCGCGTGGCCCCACAGCCCGTGGGGCTGCGGGCTTTGCGGCGGCCGTCAGCCTCGGCGCCACCGGCGCCCACGTGGCGCCGCCGCGCCAGCCTGCGAAGCATTTTCCGGTAGGGCCGCGACTCTGGCGACAGCTCCCACGCCCGAAGAGCCAGGAGGAAAAGCCGTGCCTCGTTGGAAAGCTCTTTGGCAGCCGCTCGCGTGGCCCCACAGCCCGTGGCGCTGCGGGCTTTCCGGCGGCCGTCAGCCACAGCGCCACCGGTGCCCACGTGGCGCCGCCGCGCCAGCCTGCGAAGCATTTTCCGGTAGGTCCGCGGCTCTGGCGACAGCTCCCACGCCCGAAGAGCCAGGAGGGAAAGCCGTGCCTCGTTGGAAAGCTCTTTGGCAGCCGCTCACGTGGCCCCACAGCAAGTGGGGCTGGGGGATTTCCGGCGACCGTCAGCCTCGGCGCCACCGGCGCCCACGTGGCACCGGCGCGCCAGCCTGCGAAGCATTTTCCGGTAGGGCCGCGGCTCTGGCGACAGCTCCCACGCCTGAAGAGCCAGGAGGGAATGCCGTGCCTCCTTGGAAAGCTCTTTGGCCGCCGCTCGTGTGGCCCCACGGCCCGTGGGGCTGCGGGCTTTGCGGCGGCCGTCAGCCTCGGCGCCACCGGTGCCCACGTGGCGCCGCCGCGCCAGCCTGCGAAGCATTTTCCGTTAGGGCCGCGGCTCTGGCGACAGCTCCCACGCCCGAAGAGCCAGGAGGGAAAGCTGTTTCTCGTTGGAAAGCTCTTTGGCAGCCGCTCGCGTGGCCCCACGGCCCGTGGGGCTGCGGGCTTTCCGGCGACCGTCAGCCTCGGTGCCACCGGCGCCCACGTGGCGCCGCCGCGCCAGCCTGCGAAGCATTTTCCGGTAGGTCCGCGGCTCTGGCGACAGCTCCCACGCCCGAAGATCCAGGAGGGAAAGCCGTGCCTCGTTGGAAAGCTCTTTGGCAGCCGCTCGCGTGGCCCCACAGCCCGTGGGGCTGCGGGCTTTGCGGCGGCCGTCAGCCACGGCGCCACCGGCGCCCACGTGGCGCCGCCGCGCCAGCCTGCGAAGCATTTTCCGGTAGGGCCGCGGCTCTGGTGACAGCTCCCACGCCCGAAGAGCCAGGAGGGAAAGCCGTGCCTCGTTGGAAAGCTCTTTGGCAGCCGCTCGCGTGGCCCCACAGCCCGTGGGGCTGCGGGCTTTCCGGCGGCCGTCAGCCTCGGCGCCACCGGCGCCCACGTGGCGCCGGCGGGCCAGCCTGCGAAGCATTTTCCGGTAGGGCCGCGGCTCTGGCGACAGCTCCCACGCCCGAAGAGCCAGGAGGAAAAGCCGTGCCTCGTTGGAAAGTTCTTTGGCAGCCGCTTGCGTGGCCCCACAGCCCGTGGGGCTGCGGGCTTTCCGGCGGCCGTCAGCCACCGCGCCACCGGCGCCCACGTGGCACCGCCGCACCAGCCTGCGAAGCATTTTCCGGTAGGGCCGCGGCTCTGGCGACAGCTCCCACGCCCGAAGAGCCAGGAGGGAAAGCCGTTCCTCGTTGGAAAGCTCTTTGGCAGCCGCTCGCGTGGCCCCACAGACCGTGGGGCTGTGGGCTTTCCGGCGGCCTTCAGCCTCGGCGCCACCGGCGCCCACGTGGCGCCGCCGCGCCAGCCTGCGAAGCAATTTCCAGTAGGGCCGCGGCTCTGGCGACAGCTCCCACGCCCGAAGAGCCAGGAGGGAAAGCCGTGCCTCGTTGGAAAGCTCTTTGGCAGCCGCTCGCGTGGCCCCACAGCCCGTGGGGCTGCGGGATTTGCGGTGGCCGTCAACCTCGGCGCCACCTGCGACCACGTGGCGCCGCCGCGCCAGCCTGCGAAGCATTTTCCGGTAGGGCCGCGGCTCTGGCGACAGCTCCCACGCCCGAAGAGCCAGGACGGAAAGCCGTGCCTCGTTGGAAAGCTCTTTGGCAGCCGCTCGCGTGGCCCCACAGCCCGTGGGGCTGCGGGCTTTGCGGCGGCCGTCAGCCTCGGCGCCACCGGCGCCCACGTGGCGCCGCCGTGCCAGCCTGCGAAGCATTTTCCGGTAGGGCCGCGGCTCTGGCGACAGCTCCCACGCCCGAAGAGCCAGGAGGGAAAGCCGTGCCTCGTTGGAAAGCTCTTTGGCAGCCGCTCGCGTGGCCCCACAGCCCGTGGGGCTGCGGGCTTTGCGGCGGCCGTCAGCCTCGGCGCCACCGGCGCCCACGTGGCGCCGCCGCGCCAGCCTGCGAAGCATTTTCCGGTAGGGCCGCGACTCTGGCGACAGCTCCCACGCCCGAAGAGCCAGGAGGAAAAGCCGTGCCTCGTTGGAAAGCTCTTTGGCAGCCGCTCGCGTGGCCCCACAGCCCGTGGCGCTGCGGGCTTTCCGGCGGCCGTCAGCCACAGCGCCACCGGTGCCCACGTGGCGCCGCCGCGCCAGCCTGCGAAGCATTTTCCGGTAGGTCCGCGGCTCTGGCGACAGCTCCCACGCCCGAAGAGCCAGGAGGGAAAGCCGTGCCTCGTTGGAAAGCTCTTTGGCAGCCGCTCACGTGGCCCCACAGCAAGTGGGGCTGGGGGATTTCCGGCGACCGTCAGCCTCGGCGCCACCGGCGCCCACGTGGCACCGGCGCGCCAGCCTGCGAAGCATTTTCCGGTAGGGCCGCGGCTCTGGCGACAGCTCCCACGCCTGAAGAGCCAGGAGGGAATGCCGTGCCTCCTTGGAAAGCTCTTTGGCCGCCGCTCGTGTGGCCCCACGGCCCGTGGGGCTGCGGGCTTTGCGGCGGCCGTCAGCCTCGGCGCCACCGGTGCCCACGTGGCGCCGCCGCGCCAGCCTGCGAAGCATTTTCCGTTAGGGCCGCGGCTCTGGCGACAGCTCCCACGCCCGAAGAGCCAGGAGGGAAAGCTGTTTCTCGTTGGAAAGCTCTTTGGCAGCCGCTCGCGTGGCCCCACGGCCCGTGGGGCTGCGGGCTTTCCGGCGACCGTCAGCCTCGGTGCCACCGGCGCCCACGTGGCGCCGCCGCGCCAGCCTGCGAAGCATTTTCCGGTAGGTCCGCGGCTCTGGCGACAGCTCCCACGCCCGAAGATCCAGGAGGGAAAGCCGTGCCTCGTTGGAAAGCTCTTTGGCAGCCGCTCGCGTGGCCCCACAGCCCGTGGGGCTGCGGGCTTTGCGGCGGCCGTCAGCCACGGCGCCACCGGCGCCCACGTGGCGCCGCCGCGCCAGCCTGCGAAGCATTTTCCGGTAGGGCCGCGGCTCTGGTGACAGCTCCCACGCCCGAAGAGCCAGGAGGGAAAGCCGTGCCTCGTTGGAAAGCTCTTTGCCAGCCTCTCGCGTGGCCCCACAGCCCGTGGGGCTGCGGGCTTTGCGGCGGCCGTCAGCCTCGGCGCCACCGGCGCCCACGTGGCGCCGCCGCGCCAGCCTGCGAAGCATTTTCCGGTAGGGCCGCGACTCTGGCGACAGCTCCCACGCCCGAAGAGCCAGGAGGAAAAGCCGTGCCTCATTGGAAAGCTCTTTGGCAGCCGCTCGCGTGGCCCCACAGCCCGTGGGGCTGCGGGCTTTCCGGCGGCCGTCAGCCACAGCGCCACCGGTGCCCACGTGGCGCCGCTGCGCCAGCCTGCGAAGCATTTTCCGGTAGGGCCGCGGCTCTGGCGACAGCTCCCACGCCCGAAGAGCCAGGAGGGAAAGCCGTTCCTCGTTGGAAAGCTCTTTGGCCGCCGCTCGCGTGGCCCCACGGCCCTTGGGGCTGGGGGCTTTCCGGCGGCCGTCAGCCTCGGCGCCACCGGCGCCCACGTGGCGTCGGAGCGCCAGCCTGCGAAGCATTTTCCGGTAGGGCCGCGGCTCTGGCGACAGCTCCCACGCCCGAAGAGCCAGGAGGGAAAGCCGTGCCTCGTTGGAAAGCTCTTTGGCAGCCGCTCGCGTGGCCCCACAGCCCGTGGGGCTGCGGGCTTTGCGGCGGCCGTCAGCCTCGGCGTCACCGGCGCCCACATGGCACCACCGCGCCAGACTGCGAAGCATTTTTCGGTAGGGCCGCGACTCTGGCGACAGCTCCCACGCCCGAAGAGCCAGGAGGGAAAGCCGTGCCTCGTTGGAAAGCTCTTTGGCAGCCGCTCGCGTGGCCCCACAGCCCGTGGGGCTGCGGGCTTTCCGGCGGCCGTCAGCCTCGGCGCCACCGGCGCCCACGTGGCACCGCCGCTCCAGCCTGCGAAGCATTTTCCGGTAGGGCCGCGGCTCTGGCGACAGCTCCCACACCCGAAGAGCCAGGAGGGAAAGCCGTGCCTCGTTGGAAAGCTCTTTGGCAGCCGCTCGCGTGGGCCCACAGCCCGTGGGGCTGCGGGCTTTGCGGCGGAGGTCAGCCTCGGCGCCAGCGGCGCCCACGTGGCGCCGGCGCGCCAGCCTGCGAAGCATTTTCCGGTAGGGCCGCGGCTCTGGCGACAGCTCCCACGCCCGAAGAGCCAGGAAGGAAAGCCGTGCCTCCTTGGAAAGCTCTTTGGCAGCCGCTCGCGTGGCCCCACAGCCCGTGGGGCTGCGGGCTTTGCGGTGGCCGTCAGCCTCGGCGCCACCGGCGCCCACGTGGCGCCGGCGGGCCAGCCTGCGAAGCATTTTCCGGTAGGGCCGCGGCTCTGGCGACAGCTCCCACGCCCGAAGAGCCAGGAGGAAAAGCCGTGCCTCGTTGGAAAGTTCTTTGGCAGCCGCTTGCGTGGCCCCACAGCCCGTGGGGCTGCGGGCTTTCCGGCGGCCGTCAGCCACCGCGCCACCGGCGCCCACGTGGCACCGCCGCACCAGCCTGCGAAGCATTTTCCGGTAGGGCCGCGGCTCTGGCGACAGCTCCCACGCCCGAAGAGCCAGGAGGGAAAGCCGTGCCTCGTTGGAAAGCTCTTTGGCAGCCGCTCACGTGGCCCCACAGACCGTGGGGCTGTGGGCTTTGCGGCGACCGTCAGCCACAGCGCCACCGGCGCCCACGTGGCGCCGCCGCGCCAGCCTGCGAAGCAATTTCCAGTAGGGCCGCGGCTCTGGCGACAGCTCCCACGCCCGAAGAGCCAGGAGGGAAAGCCGTGCCTCGTTGGAAAGCTCTTTGCCAGCCGCTCGCGTGGCCCCACAGCCCGTGGGGCTGCGGGCTTTGCGGCAGCCGTCAGCCTCGGCGCCACCGGCGCCCACGTGGCGCCGGCGCGCCAGCCTGCGAAGCATTTTCCGGTAGGGCCGCGGCTCTGGCGACAGCTCCCACGCCCGAAGAGCCAGGAGGGAAAGCCGTGCCTCGTTGGAAAGCTCTTTGCCAGCTGCTCGCGTGGCCCCACAGCCCGTGGCGCTGCGGGCTTTCCGGCGGCCGTCAGCCACAGCGCCACCGGTGCCCACGTGGCGCCGCCGCGCCAGCCTGCGAAGCATTTTCCGGTAGGTCCGCGGCTCTGGCGACAGCTCCCACGCCCGAAGAGCCAGGAGGGAAAGCCGTGCCTCGTTGGAAAGCTCTTTGGCAGCCGCTCGCGTGGCCCCACAGCCCGTGGGGCTGGGAGATTTCCGGCGACCGTCAGCCTCGGCGCCACCGGCGCCCACGTGGCACCGGCGCGCCAGCCTGCGAAGCATTTTCCGGTAGGGCCGCGACTGTGGCGACAGCTCCCACGCCTGAAGAGCCAGGAGGGAAAGCCGTGCCTCGTTGGAAAGCTCTTTGGCCTCCGCTCGCGTGGCCCCACAGCCCGTGGGGCTGCGGGCTTTGCGGCGGCCGTCAGCCTTGGCCCCACCGGTGCCCACGTGGCGCCAGCGCGCCAGCCTGCGAAGCATTTTTCGGTAGGGCCGCGGCTCTGGCGACAGCTCCCACGCCCGAAGAGCCGGGAGGGAAAGCCGTGCCTCGTTGGAAATCTCTTTGGCAGCCGCTCGCGTGGCCCCACAGCCCGTGGGGCTGCGGGCTTTCCGGCGGCCGTCAGCCTCGGCGTCACCAGCGCCCACATGGCACCACTGCGCCAGCCTGCGAAGCATTTTTCGGTAGGGCCGCGACTCTGGCGACAGCTCCCACGCCCGAAGAGCCAGGAGGGAAAGCCGTGCCTCGTTGGAAAGCTCTTTGGCAGCCGCTCGCGTGGCCCCACGGCCCGTGGGGCTGCGGGCTTTCCGGCGGCCATGAGCCTCGGCGCCACCGTCGCCCACGTGGCGCTGCCGCGCCAGCCTGCGAAGCATTTTCCGGTAGGGCCGCGGCTCTGGCGACAGCTCCCACGCCCGAAGAGCCAGGAGGGAAAGCCGTGCCTCGTTGGAAAGCTCTTTGGCAGCCGCTCGCGTGGCCCCACAGCCTGTGGGGCTGCAGGCTTTCCGGCGGCCGTCAGCCTCGGCGCCACCGGCGCCCACGTGGCGCCGGCGCGCCAGCCTGCGAAGCATTTTTCGGTAGGGCCGCGGCTCTGGCGACAGCTCCCACGCCCGAAGAGCCAGGAGGGAAAGCCGTGCCTCGTTGGAAAGCTCTTTGGCAGCCGCTCGCGTGGCCCCACAGCCCGTGGGGCTGCGGGTTTTCCGGCGGCCGTCAGCCTCGGCGCCACCGGCGCCCACGTGGCACCGCCGGTCCAGCCTGCGAAGCATTTTCCCGTAGGGCCGCGGCTCTGGCGACAGCTCCCACGCCCAAAGAGCCAGGAGGAAAAGCCGTGCCTCGTTGGAAAGCTCTTTGGCAGCTGCTCGCGTGGCCCCACAGCCCGTGGGGCTGCGGGCTTTGCGGTGGCCGTCAGCCTCGGCGCCACCGGCGCCCACGTGGCGCCGCCGCGCCAGCCTGCAAAGCATTTTCCGGTAGGGCCGTGGCTCTGGCGGCAGCTCCCACGCCCGAAGAGCCAGGACGGAAAGCCGTGCCTCGTTGGAAAGCTCTTTGGCAGCCGCTCGCGTGGCCCCACAGCCCGTGGGGCTGCGGGCTTTGCGGCGGCCGTCAGCCTCGGCGCCACCGGCGCCCACGTGGCGCCGGCGCGCCAGCCTGCGAAGCATTTTCCGGTAGGTCCGCGGCTCTGGCGACAGCTCCCACGCCCGAAGAGCCAGGAGGGAAAGCCGTGCCTCGTTGGAAAGCTCTTTGGCAGCCGCTCGCGTGGCCCCACAGCCCGTGGGGCTGCGGGCTTTGCGGCGGCCGTCAGCCTCGGCGCCAGCGGCGCCCACGTGGCGCCGCCGCGCCAGCCTGCGAAGCATTTTTCGGTAGGGCCGCGACTCTGGCGACAGCTCCCACGCCCGAAGAGCCAGGAGGGAAAGCCGTGCCTCGTTGGAAAGCTCTTTGGCAGCCGCTCGCGTGGCCCCACAGCCCGTGGGGCTGCGGGCTTTCCGGCGTCCGTCAGCCTCGGCGCCACCGGCGCCCACGTGGCACCGCCGCTCCAGCCTGCGAAGCATTTTCCGGTAGGGCCGCGGCTCTGGCGACAGCTCCCACACCCGAAGAGCCAGGAGGGAAAGCCGTGCCTCGTTGGAAAGCTCTTTGGCAGCCGCTCGCGTGGCCCCACAGCCCGTGGGGCTGCGGGCTTTGCGGCGGCCGTCAGCCTCGGCGCCAGCGGCGCCCACGTGGCGCCGGCGCGCCAGCCTGCGAAGCATTTTCCGGTAGGGCCGCGGCTCTGGCGACAGCTCCCACGCCCGAAGAGCCAGGAGGGAAAGCCGTGCCTCATTGGAAAGCTCTTTGGCAGCCGCTCGCGTGGCCCCACAGCCCGTGGGGCTGTGGGCTTTGCGGCGACCGTCAGCCTCGGCGCCACCGGCGCCCACGTGGCGCCGCCGCGCCAGCCTGCGAAGCAATTTCCAGTAGGGCCGCGGCTCTGGCGACAGCTCCCACGCCCGAAGAGCCAGGAGGGAAAGCCGTGCCTCGTTGGAAAGCTCTTTGGCAGCCGCTCGCGTGGCCCCACAGCCCGTGGGGCTGCGGGCTTTGCGGCGGCCGTCAGCCTCGGCGTCACCGGCGCCCACATGGCACCACCGCGCCAGACTGCGAAGCATTTTTCGGTAGGGCCGCGACTCTGGCGACAGCTCCCACGCCCGAAGAGCCAGGAGGGAAAGCCGTGCCTCGTTGGAAAGCTCTTTGGCAGCCGCTCGCGTGGCCCCACAGCCCGTGGGGCTGCGGGCTTTCCGGCGGCCGTCAGCCTCGGCGCCACCGGCGCCCACGTGGCACCGCCGCTCCCAGCCTGCGAAGCATTTTCCGGTAGGGCCGCGGCTCTGGCGACAGCTCCCACACCCGAAGAGCCAGGAGGGAAAGCCGTGCCTCGTTGGAAAGCTCTTTGGCAGCCGCTCGCGTGGGCCCACAGCCCGTGGGGCTGCGGGCTTTGCGGCGGCCGTCAGCCTCGGCGCCAGCGGCGCCCACGTGGCGCCGGCGCGCCAGCCTGCAAAGCATTTTCCGGTAGGGCCGCGGCTCTGGCGACAGCTCCCACGCCCGAAGAGCCAGGAAGGAAAGCCGTGCCTCCTTGGAAAGCTCTTTGGCAGCCGCTCGCGTGGCCCCCACAGCCCGTGGGGCTGCGGGCTTTCCGGCGGCCGTCAGCCTCGGCGCCACCGGCGCCCACGTGGCGCCGGCGGGCCAGCCTGCGAAGCATTTTCCGGTAGGGCCGCGGCTCTGGCGACAGCTCCCACGCCCGAAGAGCCAGGAGGAAAAGCCGTGCCTCGTTGGAAAGTTCTTTGGCAGCCGCTTGCGTGGCCCCACAGCCCGTGGGGCTGCGGGCTTTCCGGCGGCCGTCAGCCACCGCGCCACCGGCGCCCACGTGGCACCGCCGCACCAGCCTGCGAAGCATTTTCCGGTAGGGCCGCGGCTCTGGCGACAGCTCCCACGCCCGAAGAGCCAGGAGGGAAAGCCGTTCCTCGTTGGAAAGCTCTTTGGCAGCCGCTCGCGTGGCCCCACAGACCGTGGGGCTGTGGGCTTTCCGGCGGCCTTCAGCCTCGGCGCCACCGGCGCCCACGTGGCGCCGCCGCGCCAGCCTGCGAAGCAATTTCCAGTAGGGCCGCGGCTCTGGCGACAGCTCCCACGCCCGAAGAGCCAGGACGGAAAGCCATGCCTCGTTGGAAAGCTCTTTGGCAGCCGCTCGCGTGGCCCCACAGCCCGTGGGGGCTGCGGGATTTGCGGTGGCCGTCAACCTCGGCGCCACCTGCGACCACGTGGCGCCGCCGCGCCAGCCTGCGAAGCATTTTCCGGTAGGGCCGCGGCTCTGGCGACAGCTCCCACGCCCGAAGAGCCAGGACGGAAAGCCGTGCCTCGTTGGAAAGCTCTTTGGCAGCCGCTCGCGTGGCCCCACAGCCCGTGGGGCTGCGGGCTTTGCGGCGGCCGTCAGCCTCGGCGCCACCGGCGCCCACGTGGCGCCGCCGTGCCAGCCTGCGAAGCATTTTCCGGTAGGGCCGCGGCTCTGGCGACAGCTCCCACGCCCGAAGAGCCAGGAGGGAAAGCCGTGCCTCGTTGGAAAGCTCTTTGGCAGCCGCTCGCGTGGCCCCACAGCCCGTGGGGCTGCGGGCTTTGCGGCGGCCGTCAGCCTCGGCGCCACCGGCGCCCACGTGGCGCCGCCGCGCCAGCCTGCGAAGCATTTTCCGGTAGGGCCGCGACTCTGGCGACAGCTCCCACGCCCGAAGAGCCAGGAGGAAAAGCCGTGCCTCGTTGGAAAGCTCTTTGTCAGCCGCTCGCGTGGCCCCACAGCCCGTGGCGCTGCGGGCTTTCCGGCGGCCGTCAGCCACAGCGCCACCGGTGCCCACGTGGCGCCGCCGCGCCAGCCTGCGAAGCATTTTCCGGTAGGTCCGCGGCTCTGGCGACAGCTCCCACGCCCGAAGAGCCAGGAGGGAAAGCCGTGCCTCGTTGGAAAGCTCTTTGGCAGCCGCTCACGTGGCCCCACAGCAAGTGGGGCTGGGGGATTTCCGGCGACCGTCAGCCTCGGCGCCACCGGCGCCCACGTGGCACCGGCGCGCCAGCCTGCGAAGCATTTTCCGGTAGGGCCGCGGCTCTGGCGACAGCTCCCACGCCTGAAGAGCCAGGAGGGAATGCCGTGCCTCCTTGGAAAGCTCTTTGGCCGCCGCTCGTGTGGCCCCACGGCCCGTGGGGCTGCGGGCTTTGCGGCGGCCGTCAGCCTCGGCGCCACCGGTGCCCCACGTGGTGCCGCCGCGCCAGCCTGCGAAGCATTTTCCGTTAGGGCCGCGGCTCTGGCGACAGCTCCCACGCCCGAAGAGCCAGGAGGGAAAGCTGTTTCTCGTTGGAAAGCTCTTTGGCAGCCGCTCGCGTGGCCCCACGGCCCGTGGGGCTGCGGGCTTTCCGGCGACCGTCAGCCTCGGTGCCACCGGCGCCCACGTGGCGCCGCCGCGCCAGCCTGCGAAGCATTTTCCGGTAGGTCCGCGGCTCTGGCGACAGCTCCCACGCCCGAAGATCCAGGAGGGAAAGCCGTGCCTCGTTGGAAAGCTCTTTGGCAGCCCGCTCGCGTGGCCCCACAGCCCGTGGGGCTGCGGGCTTTGCGGCGGCCGTCAGCCACGGCGCCACCGGCGCCCACGTGGCGCCGCCGCGCCAGCCTGCGAAGCATTTTCCGGTAGGGCCGCGGCTCTGGTGACAGCTCCCACGCCCGAAGAGCCAGGAGGGAAAGCCGTGCCTCGTTGGAAAGCTCTTTGCCAGCCTCTCGCGTGGCCCCACAGCCCGTGGGGCTGCGGGCTTTGCGGCGGCCGTCAGCCTCGGCGCCACCGGCGCCCACGTGGCGCCGCCGCGCCAGCCTGCGAAGCATTTTCCGGTAGGGCCGCGCCTCTGGCGACAGCTCCCACGCCCGAGAGAGCCAGGAGGGAAGAAGCCGTGCCTCATTGGAAAGCTCTTTGGCAGCCGCTCGCGTGGCCCCACAGCCCGTGGGGCTGCGGGCTTTCCGGCGGCCGTCAGCCACAGCGCCACCGGTGCCCACGTGGCGCCGCTGCGCCAGCCTGCGAAGCATTTTCCGGTAGGGCCGCGGCTCTGGCGACAGCTCCCACGCCCGAAGAGCCAGGAGGGGAAAGCCGTTCCTCGTTGGAAAGCTCTTTGGCCGCCGCTCGCGTGGCCCCACGGCCCTTGGGGCTGGGGGCTTTCCGGCGGCCGTCAGCCTCGGCGCCACCGGCGCCCACGTGGGCGTCGGAGCGCCAGCCTGCGAAGCATTTTCCGGTAGGGCCGCGGCTCTGGCGACAGCTCCCACGCCCGAAGAGCCAGGAGGGAAAGCCGTGCCTCGTTGGAAAGCTCTTTGGCAGCCGCTCGCGTGGCCCCACAGCCCGTG